>NC_081177.1:7237999-7855499 GCF_012432095.1 Onychostoma macrolepis
CGGCTCCTCACCTGCATGCTGCTGTTTACAGTGAATGCTGTAATAATACCGAATAAACTGCTCAAATTCACTGTGATTTCTGTGATTGTGAGGCAGTAAGCGGCTCCGCTCTGTGTGTTTTTGCTCTGCAGCGATGGCAGTTGTGTGTGAGCAGCGCAGTAGGAAGGGCTTTAGGGACGCCAGCTCTCCGGCTCTTATCAGGCTTTAGTGAAATCCTCACTCAGCAAATGTGAATGAGACTCTCTCAGTGACGCGTCCTCACAGGAATCTCTCTCTCACACACACACACTAACCTGCGTGGACTGAAGTGTGGAAACACATTGCTAATGTTTCACACACCCACAGTCTGCAAAGAGCAACATTTGTCCACTAAAAGGTCAGTTATTGTTTGCTACATTACAGGTTTACGGGTTATTATACAAGCTAATATTTACCACAAGCATCAAAATGCATTCTATTCTATTCTATTCTGCTCTGCTCTATAGGAAAACCAGGACAAGTTGTCAAATGTTGTCACAGTGAGAGTCCAATATCTAGGTATGTTTTGTATATGTCAAGTTGGGGCAGGTTGTTATTATGTTTTATAATAAGTTTTGTAATTTTATACAATTATTTACTTTCACAATAAAATTTTATACAATTATTTAGATATTTTTGCTTTCACAAATTCCTTTGCATTATAGTTTTGTTTAATGCTTCATTAGTTATTCATATTAATTTTACTGTTTAAAATTTGCTGAAAAAGCATGTAGGCCAGACTTAAATCAACAGGAGGTCCAGCAATTATGGTTTGATGTAGTTTCTGGATAAAATGAAGATATGCACTGAAGAAACACACAATATTTAGTTTAGAAATGTGTGGTTTTTTTTTTTTTTTTTACATTTCCACTCCAATTTTAAAGTGTAAAAATTTCATAAATGTATAGGTATATGACTCTGTACCAGTGTTATTATTGTTTACTAACACTATTAAAAATTGTTTTGTTAATTGGAATAAAGCTGAAATAAAATAATATATTAATATTAATGTAAACTTAAATAATAATAATAATAATTGAATTTAAATAATTTTAGTGCCACATAAGAAATAATACTAATTAAAAAAAAAAAAAAAAAAAGAATCAAAATTTTTCAGAATAAAGTTTTGAGAATAAAGTCATGGCAATGTAACAATAAATCTGTAATATTTTTAAAATAAAGTATATATTTTAAGACTTTTGACTTAATTCTCAAAATATTACGACCATAATTACGGCCACTAAATCTCACTTTAAAAATGACTAAAACTAAAACTGAAAAATAGAGTTAAATAGAAATTTTAAAAACCAAGAACTAATAAAATTGACAAAGCAAATAAAATTAAACTAAAATTAAAAATATAAAAATAAAAGCTAATTCAGCATATTAATAAATGCTACAATAGTTAATAAGTAATACTAAAATAGCACTGCTCTGTGCCTCAAAGCTGTTTAGTTTAATTAAAAAAGTAAAATAATTTACACTGATATTTCATTAAAAATGCTCCTTTTCTCTATCCAACAAGGGATGAAAAAGAAATAGAAGATCTCTTAAGGTATTTACCATAAATTTACATTCACTTGTAGTTTTTATTTTTTAAATTGACTTTGAATAACATCTGTCTCACGAACGGATAGCGGTAGCTCCGGATCCAGTTATCGCTGTCGTCCGCTCCAGGTTTTCGTTCCTCTTTTCCTTAAAAGCATTCGGAGTTTAAAGCGCAGAAAAACACGCCAGTGAGTGGAAGAGGGATCAGAGCGGCAGAGGCGGATCTCGGTGCGGTTCAGCGTGTGTGTGTGTGTCCGGCGGAGGATGGAGGACGAGCCGCGAGAGACCCTGGACTAACGCAGGAGGAGGAGGAGGGGGTCTTGCTTTTTACATGGAACCTGTTTGCGTTTACCTCCAAAGGTGGATTTTATACTGAAACACTACATGACAAAATGCCATTTGCCAAGCGGATCGTGGAGCCCCAGTGGCTGTGCAGACGCGCGGACGCGGATGAGGAGGGTCTCCTGCTCCAGGACCTGTGCGCCTTCAGTAATGTGGCTCTGTCCCGGACCCTGCGCCAGCTGTCGGATCTGGCCAAACACGCCTGCTCGCTCTTCCAGGAGCTGGAGCACGAGCTGCTCGCCACGAACCGGCGCGTCTGTGCGCTCCGGGAGAAGATGAGCAGGATCCAGGAGACCACCGGCGCGCTCGACCCCAAACAGGAGGCAGTGCGTGAGTACCTACCCCGCTCCAGGAGTATCTTTTCTATCCAAAAAGTGATGAAGAGTTCGTTTTCTCAAGGTCTAGTCCTGCGTAATAGTGATCGATTGCACTTGCGGTCTTTGGGTCACCAGTCCAGATGTTTTACCGTTCGGATACACCATACTAACAGCCCTTGAAGAGTTATGTAATAATACAAATACTTGTTTACTCTTGTGCGCTCTTGTCTCCTCTCCAGCGCGCACGACTGGTGGTCTGGTGTTTTAAGGTCTGGACTTGTGACCAAAAACTTGTGGATTTGAACCCGATATGAAGTGATTCGTCCACCTGATAAACTCTCAAAACCTCTTGTTACTCCAAGGGGAACGTGTGCTTATATGATTTCTAATATGGGTCTATATGGATCTTGATCAGGCTGGTTTTTAGACATAATTGTAGCTAATTACCATCCTAGACCAGCAATAAACCAGCAAACATGTCCTAAAAAGCAGCTACTGCAGGGTTGTGAGTCACTTTGGAGATTGTGTGAAAGTAGTTGGTTTATGTAGTGAAGGGCAGCAGAAGGGGTGTGTGCTCCTCACAGCAGATGACATTGGGAAAACATGATTCTTGTTACTGAGAACATCATTTCCGTGTTGCATAAGAACAGATTCTGTCATTCATGCGTGTGAAAGTAAAACAAGCCTGATGTATGTGGTCCATGATAGATCCAGGCAGAGCGTCTGTTTCTGTTGGATGTTGTACTTAGTTTGTGTGGCATAATGAGTTCAGTAAGGTTAGATTGTTTTGTGTATCTGCTGATTTGCATCACATGAGTAATGCAGCCCAAATGGACCTGCAACAGTGAAAGAGAAAGTTGTTTTTTCTTTCTTTCTTTTCTTCTCTTTTGTGTTTTGAGAGTTCTGAAGTCTCTGGCCTTTTTCTTTTTTTTTTTTATCATGAAAGTGTTTTAGTAATATTTATTAGTAATTATGTATTACATTTTGTATAATTTTCTTCTACATTTTATTGTTTAATATGTATGTTAAATGTTTAAAATACTTATTAATACTAAAACTACTAATAATAATAATTATGCACATATACATAATTAAATAAATTATATTATATTATATCTAACTTATTTCATGTAATGTTTATATTTTGTATTATTTTGTTTGTTTATTTTAAATATTTTACATAATAATAATAATAATAACAAAACCAATAATAAGATCTAATTTATGTAATGTGTTTTTTGTATTTTGTATTATGTATTTATATTTTATTATTTATATTATATTGTAATTGCTTTATTTAATTATTATTATTTAGTAAAATATTAAAACAATATTAAACAAAAATATAAATAGAATAATACAAAATGTAAAACATAAAATAAATAAAAAATTGTTGTTGTTGTCAAAACATCTGGCATTAGAGAAAAGCCCATAATGTTCTCTTTAAGAAGACCTGGAGTTGGCATGCATGATTTTACATATATTAATATAAACTTATAAACCAATGACCAGGATGCACATGGTTGAAAGCAATATTTCAGAAGAGCTGCGATATTCTATTTATTCAAAGAATGGGTGTTTGTAACAGCAGAAAACCCTCTACGGTGCTGTCAGGACGTTCTGTCTCTTCATGCTGTCTGAATCTCCTGATCTTCAGGGTCATTTTGGGAGAATGCGGTGTTTATGGAATAACACCCAACCTGGCGTGTCCTTCCAGCCCTCCTTCCTTCCCTGTCCCGTCTTTCTTTAGCCACTGAGAGTTTGTTGTGCTCTGGGAGATCTCATTCAGACACTTTCCTCATAAGGTGTGTGAACCATTCAGGGGTCAAGAAGGAAGTCTGTCCCAACAGAGACTCTGAGAGGATCCTGAGCAAAGTTCATAACACATGGGCTTGTGTAATCCAGCTCCCTTTAGACAGTGAAATCTACTTCCATAACTGAACAAGTGCCTGTTTTCAGCCTCTCGTTCCTGTTTAACCTGTCGTTTGGGGGGTCAAAGGTCACTAATGCACTTCGTCCAGCACTAGTCGCCGGTACCTGCGGGTCATTACGGGTCAGACAGATGGATTTTGTCATTAATCAAATAGATTGGGATCTTTTGTTTGTGTCAGTCTGCTTTAAACATGACATCATAATTATGGTAATTCGTCAAACCCGACCCCATAAACTTTTCATTTTAAGAGGGTCTTGAAAGTAACCTGTTAATTTTTGCCGGCAATTACAACAGACCTGGGTGGAATGGATACAGAATCATGCAAAAGTTTTAGTTACAATGTCATTATAAAGATTTATTTAAGAATTTTTCATGCATTATCAGTTTATTCTACAATCAAAAATGTGCAAAATATGTGGTTACCAAAATGAAGTGAATATTATTCAGTAAGTGCACGATCAATCAAAATGAAAACAAAATTACAATATGTTTTGGTGTGATTATCAAATCAGATTCAAATTTAGTTGACACTGAAGGCGCTGAAGAGAAACTTTAAGGATTTGCTGCAGTTACTCATCAAAATAAAAGTCAGATGGTTTGGTTTAACCTTTGAAAATTAAAAATAAATAAATAAGACAGACATAAATATTAGTATTGTAATTTTTAAATCTAAAATAAATTATTATTATTAAATACTCAGTTTTTATTTTACAGTGCAATATTACAATATTATACTTTTTTTATTTAGTTATATATATATATATAATTATTATTATTATATAGCCATATTGATATATCAAACCTGCATTTTTTAAAAATTATCACAATTTAATTTGTTTTTTTAATTACTATTTGCCCCACCCCTCAATTGTGCAGTCCTAGTATTCTGCTATTATGTGGAATTTTTATTATGTGAATAAACCCCATGTTTAGACAAAGTACTATTTTTACGTTTTTTTACTTTTCATGTGGGGAAAAAAAAGTACTTGGTGCACCTTCATGTGTATTTTTACATTGCTTTTGTTATTTCTCATACTCTGGGTTAGAGCTCTGTTTAAATCCCAGGTATTCAACTTTAGTGTGTAACTTGAGCCTGTAAGCAGCCGCCCAGAGTGCCCTAAAATGACTAAATCACTCTGAACACCTTAGCAACTGCTTGGCAACGCCCTGTGATCCATCCAAACAGTCACAAATTGTGGTACAAGTTTTATCTTGGCAATTTCCGCTCATATTTTCTTCAGAAAATATGAAACTGATTTCTGAGCTAACAGCTGGTATCATCGTGAGTATGATGTTGGTTTCTCATATCAGAGGAACTTTTGAAGTCTGTGTTATTGTTGTGGTAATGATATATTGAATAGATTTGTGTACACCCTCCCCCAGCACCGTAATTACTCTCCATCAGCCCTTTCATAGTGATTGTCTCTTGTGCGCTTTAACAACAGAGCAGCTAATATGAATCTGAATTAGTGCAAATGTGAGTGCGTGTGCGTGCGTGTTTGTGTGTGTGTGTGTGTGTGTGGGCTTAGGAAGGGCCTGTGGTACCATCCAGAATCAGCATGGCCACATTAGGATCTGTTTACGTTGCTTCTGCTGCACATGATGTGTATGTGTGTGTGTGTGTGTGTGTGTGCGTGTGTGTGTTCATCTCTGTGATATCAGGCATGATGCTGACACAATTAGGTCAAACACTGTAAACAGTGTTTTGCACATGCTCTCTAAGCCTCATCCCTGTTCAACACACTCTCTCGTATAAACATGCCCTCATATTTTCCTCATATATTGTCTAAATGCTAATAATGGTCCACTATTTTGAAAATATCAGTGTAGTTAACGTGGAACAACACTTACAATGCGTTTAACCTCTCTAAAGAGACTTATTTGTAAGGAAATAAAATATTCAAATAAGAATAGGGGTTAATTTATGAGAACTAAATCATGATATATATATATATATATATATATATAGAAAGTTTGTGGATTGTTTTTTCTTTTTCTTTCTTTGTGCTTTATCTTTTAGCCTCTAAAGCCTCAGAGCAAGTGAAACACACTTTTTTGGTGGGTGGAATGGCTGTAAATGCTGAAGTGTGTGTGAGTGTTTGTTAGCGTAATAGAAGAACGCATGACTGTGAGGCACTGAAGTGTGTCTGGCTCTTTCAGATTAGCATTTCCGTGGTAACGAGACAAAAACTCTGAATGAGGCGGCTCATCCATGACTGTTCCCTTCTCAGTTCACTAAAACCTCCTCAGGACAGCTAAAACTCCTCATCAGTTTGATTTCAAGGCTGGCTGTTAATAGGGTGCATATCTTTAACCCTCATGTCCTGTTTGGGGTCTGACAGAGGACCTTGCTGAGAGCCTGGCAGCACTTCGTTCTCTGTTTATAGTGTATTGTATGAAATTATTATGTTAGATTTTAAAAGAAAAATGTTATTACTATTTAATATTATAATGGTTGAAATATTGTATGTATGTATGTATTCATTTATTTATTTGTTTGTTTGTTTATTTTATTTTTGTCATTTATATATACTTATTTATTTATCCTTGGTGAGATCAGCTGGGAAAATATTTTTGACAAACAATTTTTTAGCTGTTTTTAATGTTTTTATTTTATTTTATTTTATTTTTTTCTTTGTGACAAACATTTTTTTAAATAATAACATGCTCTGATAAATTGTGCACAATAGGACCAGAGACATTTATTAAGTTAACGTGGTCGGTTTTGATGTCATGTTGACCTCATAGCAAGAGAAGAACTTTCCATTATTAATTTTATTTTATTTTAAAATATTAACAATGATTAAATATATAACTACTAGTAGTGGTAGTATTTAAATAAATATTTATATTTTTTGTCATATACAGCTTAGGGATCTTTGTGACTGAAGACAGAATGGAAGTAAATCAGTCTCAGCAGAACACGAGGGTCAAACCTGATTGATCTCAGACTGGTTTCTCTCTGTCTCACTTAGTCCTGTTGATTCAGGCTTCAGGGTTTATTTTGATAAGATATGTCAATAATTCAGGAAGCACATCCTTTCTTTCAAGCATACACATACTTAAACATTTGTCCGTTTTCACTGATCAGAGCAAGTGCTGGGAGTAATGATAGCTAGAGATGAGTGAAAGTATAAAGAGAGGCAGAAAGTGAGAAGACAGGATTGCATTCTGCTTTAAAAATAGTATACAGTATGCAGATACAGTATTTAGTAAGAAGCGTGCTAGTGTTCCATGCTTCCCAATATATCCTATGTCTGCTGCTACAGATGCAGAGAAGAGGCCTGGTCTTTGGCTGCGGTCTGGGAACACACGTGCTTGGCCGTGAGCCACGTTCCAGTCCTGCCTGTCATGTTTCTGTATTTCTTTCCAGTGGAGTTTAATGGCTTGTGAAGTGTGCGAAGTTCTCAGGAAAGCCTTTTCTTGGAAAAGAGTATCTTACACTTATACACAGTCTCTATAGTAGCTCCCTGAGGACCCTGGCTCCGGCTCAAGCGGCTGCGCTGTGGACATTCATCGTTTCTAGCGGTGAAGGTGTGTTGATGGTAGACTGCAGGGTGGTCAATGAGACTGTATTACTGGACGGTGCGCTCTAGACCGCTTTCACTGGTTGTGTTGAAGAGAGATTCGCACTGAGAGGAGCAGTCAACATCCTGTCAACCGAATGTCATGGGTGGAGCAGTGTGCAGGTGGATGATGTCTTTGATATCGAGATGGACAGGGTGTGTCCGAAATATGAGACAGCGGATTGTTTTTGAGATGGGTGTGAGCTGCTTTTTGTCTTACTTTCTGTCCTATCTATCTATCTATCTATCTATCTATCTATCTATCTATCTATCTATCTATCTATCTATCTATCTATCTATCTATCTATCTATCTATCTATCTATCTATCTATCTATCTATCTATCTATCTATCTATCTATCTATCTATCTATCTGTCTGTCTGTCTGTCTGTCTGTCTATACTACACATCTGTCTGTTTATTCATCTGTCTATCTGTCTGTAGATCCATCCATCTGTCTATCCTTCTAGATAGACATCATATCTCTATATCTGTCTTTCTGTCTATATGTTCTGTATATCCATCTGTCTATCCATCTATTCATCTGTCCATCTTTCTGTCAATCTATCCGTCTATCTTTAAATCTACTTATTTATCTGAAGGACAGATATAGACAGATCTTTTAATTATCTATCTCTTTTTTGTTTCTGTCTATATGTACTGTATATTCATCTGTCTGTCTGTCTGTCAATGTAAACAGATAGACATATCTAGATAGATTTGTTCATCATCTGTCAATCTCTGTCTATATGTACTGTATATCAGTCTGTCTATCCATCTATTCATCTCTCAGTCTCTGTCTATCCATCTGTCTATCTATTTGTCTATCTATCTCAAGGGCAAATATCTAAGACAGATAGACAGATAGATAGATAGACAGACAGATCTATTAAATATTTGTATCTTTGTTTCTGTTTATATGTACTCTATATCCATCTGTTCATCTATCCATATGTCTTTTGGTCTATCTGTCTGTCTGATATCTATATATCTAGATAGATGGATCTATCATGTCTATCCTGCTGTCTATATCTACTGTATATTCATCTGTTCGTCTGTCCATCTCTCTGTCTACTCGTCTGTCCATCTTTTTGTCTGTTTGTCCATCCCCATCTCCTTTTGTTTGTCTAGTGTAGTGTCTCGATCCCAATTCCCTTGTCTTCTCTCCATCATTTGCTGTCATCTACCCACTTTACCTGTCAATGAATGTCAAAATTATGTTTTCATTGAAAAATAGATGTACTGATCCTAGAAGTCTATTCCCTACCGCTGTCACCTTTCAGCGCTCTCTGCACTGATGTCTTAGACACGGCGAGTGAATCCCTGCTGCGCTCCAGTGTGTTTTCACCTCAGTTTTGTTGAATTATATATAACGGCGTGAGGCTGAAGCGCATGGCGGTTTAATGCAGCTCTCATGTAGGGTGTGACTGGAGACTCCACATACATTATGCATCGCGTTCTTCCTTACGCACAACCAGAGTTTCCCCGATCTCACATGCACCCGTTGAACTGTTTTTCGGGGGGCTGAATCACCTGACAGGGAAGGATGACAACAAACACCTCGTTCTTCCTCCGTTTGCATCATTCTGTTTTCCTCTTTGTCTCATCCAGCTGTTATTGGTCCTCGACTCTTTTTGGGAGGTGGAGGGCGGGAGACAGCGTTTGCTGTGTTGTCACGCGTCTCCGGGCTAACAAGCTAAACAAGGAACGCAGCGAGCGCATTTGTTATGCAACATTTAGAGTAGGCCAGCGGGCTGCAGGCAACTTTCTCTCTTCCTCTCTCTCTCTCTACCGCAAAGTCTGCATAGTAACAGCCCAGAGGTGAAACTCGTCTAACCTTCTCATTGAGAACTCAGACTGCAGCTGTACTTGAGTGTTTCTCTTCTCCATCCACAGCATCTTTCTTCTGCTCCTCGTCTTCTACATACTTTAATCCTCATAAAATGTACAAAAGGAATTTAAAATGGTCAATATTTACTTCCAAACCCCCGTATGACTTTCTTTGCTCTGTGGTACACAAACTGTGAATTTCTGAAGAATCTATCTGAAAATTCATGAACCAATCAATCATGAATTGTGTAACTCTTGTGTAACTCTAATGCTTAATGTAACTCTTTTTTTTTATATATATTTGCTTATACACATTTGTTCATCTTTGAATAAGATCTTAGTGAATCAGAGTGTTTGAATGTACTTTTGTAGAAAGGAAATAGAAAGGTTGTTCAGGTTTGGGTTGAATTTGGAAATTTACAATTAATCAGTACTGGTCAGATTTGAGTTGGTTGGGGTCACAGGTCTTATTTATGGGCTAATTAATGTGCATAAATATTCTTGAATGGTCTCAAGGTTGTTTCTTTTGAGGTTGTCAAGATCTGACTAAGCGTTTGATAGATAGAAATGCTTGACATCCCTTTTTATGTTATGAAAACGAGTCAGGCAGTGAATTTGATTTCCAAAGGCACAGCTGAAGTTTTCATCTGGTAAATGTAGCAAAAGTCTTAGGTTTGGTCAAATGAGAGATTATCACTTTGGCAATGTCCTTGCGATGCACCATTCCCATAGAAGTCCATTTGCAGCCTTCTTCTAACATAAAACTCTACTAAAACAGTCCTAGCAGCTACAATTTGACTCTATCCAGACGGTGTATTGTTATCAGGCCTCTTACCATGAAATATCAACTCAGAACTCTAATGCACATTCTCTCAGTGTCTCTTTATCTTTCTGTTAAAAGCCTCACGCAGGTCTGGATGACTGTGAGCTGATAAAATATAGTTGTTAATTATAGCTGGATATCAAAGACCCGTCTCTTTTATGAGTATGAGTATGTGTCTGCAGATAGGCTTGATGCACCGTTGCTGGTTTCTCCATGCCCGTCTCTCAGGTTTGAGGTCATAATGCTGAGTTCAGGGCCCTGGGGCCACAGGAGACACCTTCAATTTTTCAGCTAAAAGCAGGTGTCAAAAAGACATTTTATGTCTGCTTCAGGTGGAAATGTGTTTGAAAAGGATTAGTACATCTTGTTTTTTCTTTAGTTGTTTTAATTGCGCTGAAATTAAGTGGTGAAATTAATCCTGGTTGTATTATTTCAAAGGTACTTTGGTAAGAGATGAATCATAAGCTGGTGGTTATTGGCTTTGTCTCGCACACACGCACTACGGGTGAACCCAAAGTCAGCGGCGGTCTCCGGTAGGATGATTTTGGTCTTTTAAGGGAAGCGTCTGTCTGTTTGATGTGGTTTCAGTGGGTTGCTCAGTCATATCAAGCGTTTTAAATCCAGCTGACTTACAGGAAAACACTTTTTACACCTCAGGGAGGCTGAACCCATTTCCAAACCGAGAGTGATGAGTGGTATGATGGGGAAAGAGGAAGAGGTCAAAGGTTAAAGGGAGGATTTGGAAGTGTTTACACTCTGAGAGTTTTTCAAGCTTGAACAAAGTATGTGTGTGTGGTAACTTAGAAATACTTGGAGTTTATACTTTAGAAATGTTTAGAAATACTTTAGTAGGGTTGGGTGATTTTTGGACATTCTTTCAGATATTTGACACTATTTGACAATTTTTTTTTGTTCAAAAGAAACATTGTTTTAAATGATCAGTGTTGTCAAGTGGATTCAAAATGTTTAATGCTAAATAAATAAACATACATTTACTACATAAAAAAAAAAAAAAAAGAATTACCTTTGCAAATGTTTTCTTTTTAGGTGTAAGTTTGTAGTTAAGCTGTAATTAAATGAAATTATCTGCATTGATATAGTTGTAGTTTTGTGAATGTATGAGAAAGTTGAGTTGGCATTTTTGTGGAGGAATGTGAAAGGGAGTGAAAGATTTTGAAAGACGACACGAGACTCTGGAAAAGGTCATGACCTCTCAGGCTAGTCCATGATTTGTTTGGAGTTGATGTTTGTTTGTCTGTGTAAAGTAGATGTGTATTCCCGTTGGACAGTCACAGATTAGATCTCTTTATTTATACTGATCTGAAATCTCTTGATAATTTCCCTTGACGGAAATTAGATTAAATGGAGCACAAATGGAGAGTCCTGTAGTGTTTAAGAAAAGATTGGTGAATTTATTAATTGTTTTCCTATGAAAATTACCCATGAAATCCCATGACAGCAGCTATCAGCCAGAGTTTGTTTTTTTGCATGTGTATGTTTGTCACATAAGTAATCAGGTCACCCTCACTTATGATCTGTGTTAATACAGCACACACACACACACCTCCAGACAGGCAGATCTCGATCTTAATCCCATAATCTCTATAATTGCACATCTCCAGTAATAAACACTGAATCCTCCCTCCTGTGCATGAATGCTCTAACTTACAGTGAACCCGAGGATGAACACCCTCTTCCTGTGCGATCCGACATTTTGGGGCGGAAACTCAACACCTGTTTGTTGTTGTAAGGGTGTGTTTCTTAATGTAATGGAGGTCACCCAGGTGCCCATGTAACCCTTGCCTTTCTCTCCTCACACACACAGACACAAACACACACACATTTAGACTGATGGTGCTGAAACGTCTTATAGGGACAATTCACCAAAAAATGAAAGTTCTGTCATCAGTTACTCACCTTCATGTCATTCCAAACTCTTATGACTTTCTTTCTTCTGTAAAACACAAAAGGTGTTTTAAAGCATGCTCCGGGTGTTCTTTTCCCTACAGACAAAGTTAATGTTGACCAGGGCTGTCAGGCTCCAAAATTGACAAAAGCACTGTGAAACAGTCCAAATACCTTGTCCATTATAAAGTCATAATATTATTAAGTCATGTGAAGCCATTTGTGTAAGGAAAATACTGAAATTAGGAACATTTCAGGTAGGTGCTAGCATGTTGCTGTGGTTGCTCGGGTGTATTGAGTGTTTGTTAGCATGCAGACATTGAGGTGTTCTGAGTGTCTGTTAGCATTCGGCTATTAAGAAATCTACATTATGTGTTTTAAGTGGTCGTATAGCATGTTGCTGTATAGCTAAGCATTTCTTATAACGTTTTAAGTGGTTATTGGCATGTTGCTGTATATGCTGTTGCTAGGGAGTTTTGAGTGTTTGTTAGTATACAATTATATAGTTAATAAGGTGTTCTGAGCTATTGTTAGCACCCTTCTATATGATTAAATGGTTCCTGGGATGTTTTAGTAGTTGTTAGCATGCGCTGTACAGTTATGTGATTGCTAGGGATTTTTTAGTGTTGGTAAACACGCCACGTTACGGTTATCTAGTGAGGTGTTCTTGTTGTGTTTAGCATGTTGCTGTGTGGTTGTGTTTTCTAGATTATTTTAGTTGTTGTTAGCATGATGCTGTGGTTGTTAGGGAGTTTTGAGTGTCTTAGCATGTCATTATTAAGCATTTGCTAATGTAATTTGCTATGTTCTGAGCATGTCATTAGCATCTGGTTGGTAGTTCCTAGAAATTTTTGAATGTCTTTATATCGTGTTACAGTGAGAGGATTTGCAAGCGTGCAGGAAAAACAACAGGGAGGTGTTCAAGAAATCAACAGATATGTCTGTGATTGGCTCAGCGCTACGAAAACATGTTGTAAATAGAATCTTTTGGTTATTTCCAGAGTGCAAACACAAATACATACTGGAGCCTTTACCAAATCTGTTTCTCCAATATCCTATTACTGCAGTTTTAACTGAAGGGGCTTTTGACTGCGTGAGAAAATGGATTGAAAATGGAGTTGGGCAGGCCTGTATTCGGTTGCTAGTTTCCAGTGTTTGTTAGCATGCCACTGTACAGTTATCCAGATTGCGGAAATGTCCTTTTTGGGTTTTAGCATGTTTCTATATGGTTGTATTTTCTAGAGTATTTTGGTTATACAGTTACTTGGATGCTAGAGAGTTTCCAATGTTTGTTAGCATGCCACTGTACAGTTATGCAGTTTGCTGAGGTGATTTTAGTGGTTTTATCATGTAGCTATATTGTTAAGTGTTTCCTAGGGTGTTTTAGTCATTGTTAGCATACAGTTGTAGTTTTTGAATGGTTTTGAATGTCTTTTAGCAGCATGTCATTGTACAGTTAAGCAGCTGCTAAGGTTTTTTAAGTGGTCTTTTACATCTTTATGTAGCCTATGGTTCCTTAAGTAGTTCCTTAGTAGTGTTTTAAATAGTTGTTAGCATGTTGTCAGGTAACGTGATCCATTATTGTTGCAATCATTCCTCGGCATTTGTGTGCATTGTTGAGATCACACTCCAGCCTAACATGCAAATGTGAAATGTCTGAGGATTAGGAGTGACACGCCGGGCTCTGGAATGCTTTTCATTGCTGTCAGGTATTTTTGTCGCTGTGTCTTCTCCCTTTGTGTTGTTTCAGTGTGTGTTTTTGTTATGATGACAGCTCATCTCCTGGCGGTTGAGCTCTCCGAGCTTGCATTACCGTAGAAAGCTGCAGCTTGGACTGACTTCACGCTGTTGTTCGGGGCTTGATGTCGATGGAGCCCCTGTGTAATTTTCCCTCTGAAAAATGGCTGCTATGACTTTGGCCTGCATACTCTACCCATGACATCAAAGACATTCCTCCGGCTTACCGTGCTGTTAGATCTGCCCGCCCAACACACACTCACACACACACGTGCTCTTCTCTGTGATTAGATTGATGAAAATGAGGGGTGCGTCCTCAGACGTGTCATTACGAACGCTGCTGCTCATAACTCAGACCGGGTCGTCTGTCTCTCTGAGACCTCCAGCAAACCTCTAATTACTCTACATGTGTTTAATGTCTTCACAGCAGGACTCTCTCCTCTCAATACAGTTCAGTGGGATTTGAGACTTTTAAAGAGGCCATGGCCTACACCACGGATGCCTAGTTCTGTTTCTGTAGATTTACCTACCTGCAAAGTTCAGTTCCAACCCTGCTCTAACACCTGTCTGTAATTACCAAGCATTAGTGAGGATCTTAATTAGCTGGTTCAGCTGTTTTGGAGTAGGGTTGGAGCTTAACTTTTCAGGAAGGTAGATCTCCAGATACAGCATTGAGCACCCACATTATTAAGCCCACTTGTAATTTTACTCAAGGGTTCTTATCTCATCTTGTCTCACCTGACATCTCATCACCTTTCATGTTGTCTCATTTCATCTCATCTGAGATTGCATTTAATTTTATCGGAATTAACTTCAGCATCTTCTCTTCTCTTCTCTTCTCTTCTCTTCTCTTCTCTTCTCTTCTCTTCTCTTCTCTTCTCTTCTCTTCTCTTCTCTTCTCTTCTCTTCTCTTCTCTTCTCTTCTCTTCTCGCCTTGTTTTTCCTCCCAGTTTGCCTCGTCTCATCTTCTCCTCTCTTCTCCCTCTTTATCCCACTTCTCATCCTTTCCTTTCGATTCCTCTTGCCTCATTTCATTTCTTCTCTCATCTAATTCCATCTAGTTTCATTTTCTTACACCTTCTCTTCTCCTTAAAGTTACATTCCTAACTTGATGTAAATCTCCTTCAGTTCTCATGAATGGCCAGTGTCTCATGCTGTAAGCGATCTCTGTGGTTGTTCTCATAGTGGAGTCTGTCTCTCCATGGCAGCGCTGAGAAACGTCTAAAGCAGATTATTCCCATAAAAGCCCTCAGATTCTCCTGACCTCCAAGCACCCCTGGAGCCGGCCCACATGCCCTCGTCTCTTTCTCATCGTCTCACAGCCTCTCGTCTTCAAAGGGCCTTCAAATAGCGCTGTGACTCCGGCCCAAACCAGATGAGAATCGAACGACTCCTCCCTGAAGTTTGGCTTTGTCCCCCTCTTACAATCCTCCCATAACTGTGAGAGATGTTATGTAACCATATTACACAGACAAAACACAGCTAGTCGTAACCCTGCCCTGCTCGCTGGTTTGCAGTCAGAAGTGAAGACACATTAAAAGCTAAAACACTCCCATAATGCCACAGTAAAACTTTCCATTTTACATTTCCTCGGAATAAGTACTGGAGAGCACAGCCAGAGAAGCCTGTCATCAGGAACCAGAGAGCAGAGAAGAGGGAGGGATGGATTTAAGAGCTACAAGGAATTCCAATTTCCAGAGTACTTGGGTGAGGGAGATCAACCAACCGGCCCGCCAGTGCTGCCAGACAAGTGTGTGTTAGTAATGCATCTGATAAAACACACACACACACACACACTTCCAGCCCATAATATGTCTCTGATGTCATCACATGATAAATGAGTTCTTGAACTGATGACATGGCAACCCTGTGTTTACTGTGTACCATGACGGTTTGAATCTAAATAACCTGGTAGTTCTAAATCAGACGGAAATAATTGTGTAAACATGCCTAAGCTGGTTTTTAGATGAATTTTGAGCACTCAGGTGTTTATGCTTGAAAATTATGTTGGTCATGCTGGGAGACAAACTAGACCATTTTAAACCAGCTGAGGCCAGTAAAAACCACTTTTGTGACTAAAAACCACCTGGCTGACCATCTAAACACCAGCTGAAGACCACAGAGGAGACAACAAACCAGTCTGGTCTAAACTGTTTTTTGCCTGGGAAGCATCATGACAAACTAATTTTTTTTTTGGAGCAAGAAATCTCGACTAATGTTATGAGTGGACTTGAAACCATAAAATGCTACAAAAGTGTGGAGTATGTCCCCTTTAAGAGTCTCAAATCCCACTAAACCAGGTGGGCCATCGCTACCCGTAACCCAGCCCAAGGTGCCAGTAAGTGGGTCTCTGGAATAATGCAAACTCCTTCTTTTTCATCTTAGCTCGTCTTCATAAATCATTTTTATGAGCAAACCAGTGCTGAGGTCGAAAAACAACACCTGTGGAAATGAGGAGCGAAAAAGAGGGAGGGAAAGAGCACAGAAACCAGTTGAAGCTTCTTTTTAACCAGAACTTCAGTGAGTCTTTAAGACCCCAAACCCTCATATCTCATATATCTTAGCCAGATGTTTTTACACTGTATATATACAACAAATATACTGTTTTTACACAGACAGACAGATACAGAGTCCCTAAAGTGACTTTTGCGGGGGAAAAAAAACCCCTGCTGCACTTCATAATGAATATTATTGTCTTGTTTTCCAGGTAAAATATATAAAATTCCATAGAACAAGATAAATTTCTTATCAGTCTTATTTCATAGATTGTATCTAGAATACGTATATTTTGTCTTAACTGCACTGACAGAAAATAGAAGAATCCGGTAGTGCACTACAGACAAAATATACTTATATTATAGGTATATTTCCTGTACAACAGGTTCTAATATCTTATGCAGTTTTGCTTCTCAAATAGATGTATTATTATTATTATTATTATTATAAATGCACAATTCATTCATTCATATTATTATTATTATTATTTTTATTATTATCTTAATAATTATTTATTTTAATCTTTCAATATGTATTTTTTTATTTTTTTTTTATTATTATTTGCAGTATGATACTTTTGAATGCAAACAAGAAATGGAAAAATGTTTAGATCAGAAACATTTAAATGGAGCACATAATACATCACCGTCAAGTGTTTACTGATTAGTTGAAAATTTACATTTTAAGTGCAAACTTTCTGCAAAAATAAGTAAAAAATAGAAAATGTTGTTGAAAAGAGGGGAAAGTATTGAAAATAGGCCTAAATTGCTCAAAAAATATCTCTGTCTTTCTCCAGCTGTGATATATAAAAATCTATCTATAAAAACGATCGTGTATGACATCACGGATTGTGGGCGGAGCCTCGTCTCATGGTTTACAGAAGGACCTCATAGATTCGCGGTCTGCACTGGTCTGCGGTATCTCAAAACCTCAGCAGATCAGCGACTGGACAGTCTGCGGTCAGTCACGGCTTTGATAGGCAGTGTAAGTTTTTAACCATACTGTCTCAGGCATCTCTTACGGCTGGAGACTGAATGCCTGCTCTCAGGAATCAGTCCATATGAATAAACGCTGGCTGCCTGCTAGTCTGAGCCACAATAACATTCCTGTTTTTTTCTCTCTTTCAGTCGTTCCTCTGTTGTCGGATTATCTGCAGCGCTGTTTGTTCAGCCTATGAGATCTGACACGCTTTCTCTCACCTCTTGACCCCGTGTGTGGAGTGTATGTGTGTCTGCAGGCCCATTTTTTGACCAGCGTTCCTGTCTAGGGTGAATTTAACTCTTTCCTGATTGAATGTGACTCTGGGCCTGTTGCTGTTGTTGGTTTTGGGTCTGTAATCGGCCTGAAGGCTAAATGTGTGTCCCAAAAGCTCCTGTGCAGGATGTCTGAGATTCTTCCAGACGATTCCACGGCTATGAGGTTCAAACTGACTTGTTTCCACTCAAACAGATGCCAGACCACACGAGTGGATTGGCCTTTCCACACACACACACACACATACATGTGCTTAGATTACTTTACCCTGTTACGGGCTGCGGATCTCACGACTCATATAAAATATGAAGCCTATTTTAGAGTATTACGATTTTTTATATATATATATTCATGACAAGCACAATTTATCTAGATGCTACTGTTGTGATGTTTTTCATTTTATTTTATTAATTCTTTTCTTAAAATAAACACAAAGGTAAGTTCTGTATCAGATACTTATTATTAGTGTTATTAATAACAGTAGCAGTAGTAGTAGTAGTAGTTGTAATAATGAAATAATTATTATTAGCGATTGTTATTCATATTTTGGCGTTGTCGACAGGATGGAATAACACTGCTGTTATCTCCATAAGAGCGGAGTCTAGATTGTTTGTTTGCTTGATTATTTATATGTTATTAGTGTTATTTTATAATAATCATTATTATCAATATTATTAATAATTTGTAATATCACACAATGCTTATTATTACTACTATTCATTATTATGAATATATTCACATATGATTATTACTCATTTTTATTGTAATTATTATACTATAGTAGTAGTAGTAGTAGCAGCAATAATTGTTTATAACTTATATTATTGTTGTTGTATATAATTTGTTATTTATAATATTATATAATATAATAACATGTTATTTATGTTATTTATAATAATAATTAGTAATAATAGTAGTAATTATTATTAGAAATTATAATTTGTAATATTTTATTGTTATTTTATGTCATTATTACTTGTAATAATAATAATAATAATAACAATTATAATTTATTATTGATATATTATTATTATTATTATTAAATACAAATAAAAATACATTCTACATTAAATGCTTGATTTTCATAAAAATAATGTCACACTAAATAAATAAATAAAGTGGTGGTTTTTTTTTGTAATTTCTAAATTTCTAAATAAAAGTATTTCAATTGGGTTGAAATATGACCCATTTCTGGACCATTCTCCCTATAATAATCTCTGATTTTAAACACACAGACTTTGTCCCAAATTACAGCCCTTCTGTAAACGAGTCTCTGTGTTGTAAGCATGCTCTGGCCTGCCGATGACCGTCTGTTATCAGCAGGACCCTCTTCACCTTATCTGTGGTCTGAATGACGGTGTCAAGTGTCAAACTCCAGCCAACACGAGGTGGGATTTTCTGCTCGTTGTGATTTTACAGCTCTAGATAAAAGAAGAGAAAGAGAGAAAATGTAAGACAAGCCAATGATGTCCAGTGATAGCATTTGTCAAGTAGTGTTGCCACTTTGCCTTTAAGACTCTGTGTACAAGCAGTTCAAGGTTCCTTTAACTTTTGACCAATTCATTTCTATGCTAGTTTTTAGACAAGAGCTGTTACAAATTCTATTACACAGATTGCATTTACAAAGAATGACTGCGTCTACATGGCACATCAAACTCACTCTTCAGAATAGTAATAAAAATCCAGTTTTCCATGAAAGATTTATTTGTGCATTCTCATAAACATTTGCTCTCTCTTTAGCTTTACATTCAATGCTCTGTTTCTCTTTTTCCGATTTTGTCATTCCTTCTGCGGCCGTGGCACCAGAATAACCCCTCATTATAAATGCATTAGCCTCTGTCTGTATGTCCACTTCCTGTCAGTCTTTTTACACTGATTCTCATGATGATGTGTTATGTGCAATATGATACAACACACAATCAGGGGTGAACGCTTGTGCCACTTTTGCATTTCAGAAATGTGTGCGTTGAAATCACACATGCACCTACCTATTCAGTTTAATCCTTTGATTCATGTAGTGATATGGTGGATTTTTGAATATGAAACAGGAGAACGGTCATGCAATGCTTCCCATATGCTCCATAAGGTGCATATACACATACATCTGTGTGCTGTAATCACATGGGAACTTCCCAAGATATCTGAGACACATACTAATGTCACGGATCATCCATGAAACTAAACTGGGGATTTCTGTCTCTCTCTGTCTGTCTGGCTCATTCGCTTTCACACCCTTCTGGAGCTGTTGGTGAATTTAGTGCGTAATGAGGCGTCCGCTGATGGATCGCTCTCACACATAAACATACACACAGTCTTATTCTGTTTCTTGTTGCTTTATTTGTTCTCATTTTGGCTGATGTGATGACATGCTGTAACTTCCCAAAGTTCCCCCTTGAGGCCTCAGAGTTTCCCACAACACAAGCATCTGGCGTCCCGCTAAAGTTCATTTTCTCATTGGTTTATCTTCAGTTAAATTTGGAATTAAAGGAATAGTTCAACCAAAAACGAATTCTGTCATCAACTTCTGCCACTCATGTCTTTTCAGAACTTCCCTTTCTTCTGTAGAACACAAAAAGAGATCATTTGAAGCATGTTCATGCTGCTCTTTTTTCATACAATTTGTAGTTGTCAAAAGCTGTATTTTAGTCTTGTTTTTCAGTGCAAAAATGCATAAACATTCTTAAATCAAGATACAGTTAATTTAGTAGCAAAATTGCATAAGTCTTGTTTTCTGAAATATTTTCAAAATAGAGCGACTTCATACTTAAAACAAGAAAAAAAATGTCTGCCAGTTGGGTTAAAAAAAGTTGTTTCCCTTTAGATTAAGTATATTTTCTCGTTTTCAGCAAAAAGTTGCTTTATGCTGATCAGTTTTTCATAAAACAAGACTTTATACGTAAATGTATCTTAATTTGAGAATGTTTAAATATTTGTACTGGAAAGAAGACATAATGTTTTGCTTTCAAAACATTATAAAACGATCATAAATGTGTTCAATATGACTTAATATGATGCTTTATTTAAAATCATCTGTAGCTATATAATAGCTTTGTGTAAATCACAGTAAATGATGACCTTTTTTGTTTAAACAAAAATGAATCTCACGATTTCCACAGAATATGATTAACAAAACAGTTTAGTTTACTACCTTGGAAATCACATGAATTCCACTTAAGTAATTTGTATAATTTACGCCACCCTTGTTTTGAATATGTAGTCATATGTAAATGTTTGATGTCCTATGTTAATGAGCTGATGATTGAATAATAATTTTGCACTTTAGTTTCCATAATGAGGATGGGGAACCAAAGCCATCATGAAAAACTAAATTATGCATGTTTTGGGGAAATATAAACATGGCCAAAACTGTCAATAACGTAAGTGGAATCATATTTGTTCATTGGAAATTCATAATTGAAATGATGTTCTATAACATTATACTAAATTTAGCTGTTCATTTACTCTTTGGGTTTGTTAGAGTTTGCCAAAAAGAGTTTAAAATAATACAGATGACTTAAATGGAATTGATGTGAATTTGATCAGTATTGATATGAGTTTGATCACTGATCAATGGAAAGTAAATTGCAAAAATGGTCATGATTATAAAGTCACCATTATGAGCTCATTAACATATGACAGCCATTATTTGTATATTGCATATTCAGTATTCAGCATGTGGACTGGATAGGAAGCTTTGCGTTATACATGCTAAAATGTGCCTTAATTAGAGATATTCAGTTGCAAAAGAGTTTGAAATAATGTTTTCTACTACATCTGTTAGCTGTTCTTTTAGTTTTTTGTGTTTGTTGCTGAGTATCCCAGGTCTCAGAAAGCGAACCCCCAGGACTCCAGCAGTATTGAGTCGACTCTCTCCCACTATTAGGAAAACAGTAAAGATCAAAGGAAGAGGAGAAGAGGAGAGGAAAAACAAAACGACTACAACCACCACATAGTCCTTTTATTCCAGACCATTAATACTCTATTAGAGTCATCAAATGTGGTTGTACAGCACCCCGGGGAGTTCGTCCACAAAACATGACGTTAACGGGGTTTTTGCTTCTCTTTTTCTCACTCGTTTTGCTGGTTTCTCAAACTTAGGCGCACATACTTTGGAATGTAGCTTGGATATGTTTCTGGAAACCAAAAATCACACATAAAGGACAGTATAAACACAACTAAAATAGTTACATGTGTTGTGTGTGTGTGTGTATTTATAGTGGGCGATGGACAGAAACAGACCACTGTCATAATCCAATATGAAGGAAGATGCAGAGTTTCGTTTTAATTTGATTGGGCAGACATGTGGATTCTATTTTATCCGAGCGGAGGAGGACAGCTGGATATCAGTTTTTAATATATGGAATTCTTTGAGATGAGTTAGATCATCTGTGTTTTTAATCAAGTTAATTCGCTTTGATTCCTCTCGTAGGACAGGAGGGAACTGTTATGGATGGTGTACCGCAAGGAAATGTCCTGGAGTCAAGGCTCACGTCGACTCTGGCCTTGCTCAAGTTGAGTTTTGTGAATCTCCAAGGCTGAGACATTCTCAATTACATGAACCCAGTCACCGAATCTGTAAGATCACAATGCATAATGCGACTTAAGGTGTCACATTCTCAGATTTGCCGAACGAAATGCAGCGGGCGTTAACGTAAACTGTCAGTTTTGTCTTTCAAGTCAACTATTGTCATGACGAAGCAACATTTTGAAGAGAGTCTTGAATACTAACATATCTGGTTTAATGCAAGAGTTCACCCAAACATTCAATGAAAATGTACTCACCTTCAGGCCATTTGAGATGTAAATGAGTTTGTTTCTTTTACATCTTGTGAAGTGAAAAGCTCCATGTTTCTAAAAAACAGATCTATCATTAAGATGTTTTTAACTTCAAACCATTGCTAAAATACAAATCTTCTATCTCTAATATTGCTTCTCCAGTGGACATGTGTTTTTATGAATAAATGATGACAGAATTTTCATTTTTGGGTGAACTATCCCTTTAAGTATGTACAAAATTACGTAGAATATGATTCTTCAAAAGCAGCGCAGAGGCAGAGAAATCACTCACTGGCATTGTAGCTCTCCGCACATTGTTCGGAATGACTCCCCTGAGCCAGTTTGGCATGAGAAGCAAGACTTTGGGCTCCACTGAGGATCAGAGCGTGTGGTTCTCTTTCTCTCTCTCACACACACACACAAGCACAATACAGTTATGAATACATAAATAAGTCTTGGTTTTGGCTCGGCTGAGCCAGTGTTCATTCCCAGTATGTTCTTGCCTTTGGATCTACATCTTGTTTGGAGAGTGATTACAGAACTGAATAAAACTTTGAGGCGTTATTTGCCATGCGTAGTAGCTTGTGCTCACCAGTGGGCAGATAATGGAAGTGTTTTTAGACTGTTTCTAATGACACAAACACCTTGAGTTGTACGCTGTTAGATTTTGATGTTGCACCTTTTCGTTTGTACTAAGGTTGTACAACATACATAACTGTAGCTACATAACTTTCAAGCCTCAAATTTTGGAAAATTAAAATGTTTTAATAGATGGATGCCTGGATGCATGGATGGATGCACGGTTAGATGTACGGATTGGTGGATGGATGGACAAATGGTGGATGGATGGATGGATGGATGGCTGGATTACGGATGGTTGGATGTTTAGATGTATGTAGGTAAGTATGGATTGATGGATGGATGGGTGGACAAACAAGATGGTTGGAGGTATGGACGGATGGATGGACAAACGAATGGATGGATAGACAGGTATACAAATGGACGGACGGATGGATGTATGGTTAGCAGTGATGGGAATAACGGCGTTATAAATAAACGGCGTTACTAACGGCGTTATTTTTTTCAGTAACGATTAATCAAACGAATCACTGTTTTCCCGTTACAACGCCGTTACCATTACTGACAATAAAATGTGGCGTTACTATATTATATTATTAGAATTTAATTTTTCAGTTCATCTGAATGGATGCGCAGTGTAGCTGTATTTGATGTACCATAAACTCTAGTGTGAAGGCGCATGACTGGCCGTCGCTTTCTCTCACATACACGCAAAAGAAAGATACAGAGCAAGAGAGTCTTTCATAACATGCAGAATTGACACGCTACATATAAACGATATTCTTTGTTTTATTTCCTGTCAAAATGACGGAGTTCCTTTGGAATTCTTCAGCTTTTAAGAACTGCCGGGTTCTCTTGTAGTGGGCGGAACTAATGCGCGACAATCTCATTGGCTGGCGCTCACCTATTATCGTCCCTGTTTTGATTTCAGCAAATCAATTCGAGCGAACGCAGACAACGTGATTAATATTCATGAACCCAGTAGCTCATTAATCCTTAGGGCGTTTTATATTGATGACAAATATGCATTCATACTTGGTTATTCTAATTACTAAAGTTCTATCATCATATAATATTAAATTATCATAATATTATATTATAATGCTTGACTGACTGATACTAAGTGTCAGTAGATAAATAGTGTAGATTAATGTACAATGTTTTATAATAATAATTTATTCTTTTTAGTGTCCATTTCATTAATTTAACATATTTAATATTGGGGGCATCCAAAGTTATTTGACATTTGAACATTTTTTTAAAAAGTAACGCAATCGTTACTTTCCCTGGTAATTAGTTACTTTTATAATGATGTAACTCAGTTACTAACTCAGTTACTATTTGTGAGAAGTAACTAGTAACTATAACTAATTACTTTTTTAAAGTAACGTGCCCAACACTGATGGTTAGATGTATGAACGGTGGACAAACAGATGGATAATGGACAGGTGAACAAACAGATGTATGGTTGGATGGATTTAGGGTTAGATGTATGGTTGGATGGATGGATGGATGGATGGATGAATGGATGGATGGTTAGATGTATGAATGGATGTATGTATGGATGGATGGATTGATATAGATAGATTTTTTCAATTTAATTCAGCTTTCTTGTCAAGTTCCTGTGGGGCGTGGTCAATTCAATTCAAATTCACGCAAGTTCAGTTCTGAATTTTGAATAACCATTATAAAATTGATTTTGTTTGTCGACTTCCATTGTATGTGCTTTACAGTAAACACATTTATAACTTTTATAAACTGAGTCAAATAATTTTCTTAAAGTGACAGACACTTCAGAGCTTAAGTTGTATTTAACTCAGTACTGTTCCTGGCAAATATTTTCAGAAGCCAACTATGAAGGATGTGACAGGACATGAGTGGCGTGACATGTAGTGTTGGTGTTTAGCTTTATGCTAATAACTTCTATAGACGGAGGCAAACCAGTCAGAGGAGAATGACGTAACGCTTACAGCTGCACGCTATTCATGTGCACAGCCACAAAAGAGACGGAAATGAATGAAAACTTCACCACTAGTCATGCAAAGGTTTAGAGCTCATGGGTTGGTTGTTATGTAGGGATTAGAATCACTCAGAAGGCATGAATAGTGTGGACACAATAATGTGGAGGCGGCCGTTAACATACAGCCAATGCATTGACATGCACCAACAGTAATGTTATTTTCATTATGGATAGCAGCATTCTGGCGGCTCTTGGCCAAAATAAACAGTGTTACCACAGTAAGATAAACAGATGAACATACATATGTGTCTGCGAGAGAGAGCCGGCAGTGATAGCATCCCAGTTGAATGTGTCTAGCTTGGCTGCGCATCAGAGAGAAATCTCAATTCCTGCGGGAATGTGGGATAAAAACATGGTCACGGTACATCCAGACGTACCACCAAAAATTCTCAGTTTCCCTACATTAGAACACTAGACATGCTTTCCTTTACACACAGTTACACCCGGTCTGAGCTGCCAGTGACCTGACTCTGTTTTGTGGCTTCTGCTGCCTTTGTTTTCGGGGCTCTGATATTGTTCTTGGAAACAGTGAAACCCTGCTGACTCACTTTCGGGAAAACGTGCGAGAGTGTGTGTATGTTTTTGTCTGTGTGTGTGCATGTTATGTCACAGGCTAGAGTCGTAATTGTTGCTAGCAGACTCCACATCAGCTGTATTCAGTGAATTTGCGTGTGTTGGTGGAAGAAGGAGTTTTTGTTGTCTGTTTTAGATTAGGAACAAAGTTAGTGATATGCACCATTGGGTGACTTTACTTTTACAATTAAAACTATACAAATGACTTAAAGCATTTTAAGTATTTGATGACATTTTAAATAACGATTTAATCAATTTTGAAAATACATGTAAATGCACTTACTATGTAGCAATAAACCTAGCAACTAACAGTTAGTTGAGTGATCTAGATTAAATCTAAAAAGTTACATTATTGTTGCATCAATTTAAAAAAGGTTTGTTTTTCATTGTTACTTTTTAGGCAAAGTAATGAATAACTAGCGATAATGGGTAATGTGTTATGTGTAAATGTATAAAGTAGCAAGTTGCACTTTTGTTAAGTAACTAAATTTGTTATTTTTTCAGGAAGTAATGTTACATTCTCAGGTTTTATGGTGTAAATACAAAAATAGCATTCTGCATTACTGTTACTGGTAATGGAAAGTAACATTTTGTTTCATTGTTGCTTTTGTATACAAATAATGGGAAACCGAAGTGCTATTTGAAAAGTAACAAGTTATGTTTTGGTAATAACAAATTTCCTCAGGAACTAACATGTTAACATGTTCTCAGGTGTTATGGTGTAAATACTCACAATAACTTGTTGCATTACTGTTACTTCTAATGAAACACAGTGGTATAGTATAAATTTGAAAAGTTACAAGTTACATTATTGTTACTCCTATTAAAAAGTAATTTTTATTTTTTTTCCCCAGGAAGTAACATGATACATTCTCAGGTGTTTGGTGTAAACACTAAAAATAACATATTGCATTACTGTTACTTCTAATGAAAAGTAGCGCAATTTGTTTCATTGTTGATTTTCCATAGAAGTAAAAAGTAACTAGAGAGCTATGTTGTAAATTAGAAAAGTAGAAAGTTGTTACTTAGTAACATGTTACTTCCTGAAACAAAAACAATGTCTCAGGTGTAATGGTGTAAATACTGACAAGAACATGTCATAATGAAAAGTAACATATTTTGTTTTAATTGTTGCTTTTGTATAGAATTCAACAAGTTATTGTGCTGTAATTTCTAAGTTACGGTAACAGTGTAATGGTTACTTTTTCTTTACTCCTGATAAACATTTGTGAATATATATTGCGTAATATGACATTAAATGAAAACGAGGTGTTTCAGAACCTAAATGAGCCTCAGAATAAGTGACTCTTATTCCTGAGAATAAGTGATTCTTGCACTAGTCAGTTCACACAGCAATGTGAGGTTTTGTTAGCTTTATCTAACTTCTGGGAATAATATGTCCCTAAATTACTGCTAAATAAACCCACATACTCACTCCTTAGCAAATTCTCACACATTTCTGAACATGTTTCCAGCACTAGCCAGACGGCCCGAGGAAAACCCCTCGACTGTCAGCACCACAGACGGCTCATGTTGTTGTGAGAGACAGAAACGCAGGAATGAGAGAGACAGAAAGTGGAGTGAGAGTTTAGAAGGGGAGTTGGCAGGACAGGCATCCCTAAACAAAAGGGGGTGGAGAGGGGCGCGTGATTGTGCAAGTTTAATTCAAAGCAGGTTTTGCGCGGATGATGTTGCAACCGGCTGCATGTGGCCTTTCGTTCTGTCTCTGGCCCCTCTCTGTTTCTCTTTCTCTTTGTGGTGGCGAGCAGTCGAGCAGCTGGCGGCCTGAGGAGAAGGACGTGTGAGTCTGGTGGTGAAGTTTGGACCGTGTCTCAGGGGATTTCGCCTTGTTTATTCCCAAGGCCGGAGGGTGTAATTTTATACCATAGAAACACATTCATTAATAAAGAGAAAGGGATTTATCAAGATTAGAAACCACCACCGTTATTTTCACAATCAAGAACATGCTGAACGGAAGAAATTATGTATTTTACAATGGAATGTCGTTTGTTTGATCATTTAGTTGATGGATTTCTAATCATTTCTGGTGGACAAAAAAAAACAAAAAAAACATATGTTGTGAAAAGATGCATGATCTACCTTAGGAAATGTTGGCCAGTGCATGCAAGTATGCAATGTGTGCGATATTACATTACTGAGGCAGTAAATGTATGTGCCGTAAAAGTGTAGATGTTATTATTCAGATAAATATAAACATGTTAACAGTTTAACATACTTGAACTAACTTGCTTCCAAGGTTGTTTTACAAACTGTCGCTCCTTTCTACTTTTCTACCACGACAGTTGACCTGAGTGCAAATTTTTGATGATTAAGAAAACCCCAAAAAATAAAATAAAAAATTTAAAATTAAATATAAAATTAAATATAACTCATGCAATATACGATAAAATATAAATCATAAAATAAAAATAAAAATATTAGATAAAAATCTTGGCCTTGGCAACTAACTGTAATATGTTGATATCATAGCATTAAAATTAGTGAAATAAAAATGCATTAAAGCTACATAGAAATATAATAAAAATGTACAATTAAAATTAATACTGGAAGTATAGCACATATGTAGCTTGAAACATTTGTTATGTGCACATAAAGTATGTCTTGGACAGACCGTATGCTATTCAAACTTTATTTCTATTTCTCATAGCCTCATTTTGTTTAGGCAGTTTAGGCTAAATATGGAGTCTGTTTAGGCTCGGGAACTGTTGGTGTACCTTTAAAGGGATAGTTTGTCTTTCTGGTCAGTCTCAGCAGAGGTCAGCAGGGGTCAAGGACGGGATGCCAGTGTGGTCACATTGAAAGGTCGTTCAGGTCATCTAAGAGGAAATGTTCACTCTACAGGCTGTTAGTCATTCCTGTTCTGAAATGAACAAGAATTTACTAATTATAATTTGCATGCTTTATACAGATCAGGCATGTTCACATGTCATTTAATGAATTAGTAATAAGATGAAACCTGTAATGCATTTGACACTACAATGCATTGTACAAAACATTACTCTGTTTGTTTGAGCATCCCAGTCAGACAGAAATGACACACCTTACCTTCAATAATCAGTCTAATGATTCTGATATTCAGTTCAAGTAGAAAGTAAGGCAGTTTGCAATTTGATTGTGAAACGACTCTTTTATTTGAAGCTTCCAATTTTCCCTCCTTTTCCAATAAATCTCTTGTTTCATCTCATCTCATGTTTCTGTCTTCCAGGTCCTCTTTCAGAACAGAGAGTGTGTGAGTGTAAGTGTGGGAGAATGCAAGCGAAAGTAGCCTCGGGCTAAAGGGGGGCGTGGGGTCCCATCTGTCCCACACAGATGGCCGATGTGTTGGGTTAGCAGCGCAGTTCGACCTGCCCGTCTCTGGGTCGTCTGTCATGTCTGATCTGAACTGGGTCTGGTCTGGAATCTGAGGGTCTAATCTGATCTACGAAGGCCTGAATGGTGCCAGAGGTCTAGAAAGCGTCTGATCAAAAGTGACATTAAAGACTATTAAAAATATTAAGCAGCACAATGGTTTTCAACGTTGATAATGTTGAAATGTTTTTTAATTGCAAATCAGTATATTATGACACTGAAGACTGGAGTAACGATGCTGAAAATTCAGCTTTGCATCACAGGAATAAATTACATTTCAAAATATATTCAAATAGAAAACAGTTATTTTAATTTGAAATAATATTTCACAATATTACTGCATTTTTGACCAGCCTTGGTGAGCATAAACTAGTAATTTGATCTGAGAAAGTGTAGTACAAATTGTGCATAATCCCATTACCTCACTACTTGTTTATTTGTACGTTCATTGACTTTGTTTGCATGTTTCCACCGAACGAGCGAACAAGTCACATCATGTCGATAACTTAAAACGCTGTTTGACTGAGGGGTGAATAAAATTTCACCGCCTGTCAGCAGCTTCCTCGATGCATGATTTGTGTCTATTGCTGTTGACATTGGTGCCCAGCCAGAACAACGACTGGAACGGCACAATCCTTGGCACCAAACACACAGAGATAGGCCGAGAATTGGACTGCAAGAAAATCAGATAAACAGACATGAGGGGGATATGAGGGCCCCTCTTGCCCCAAAAAGAATGGTCTACCTCAGTCCATTGCTCCAGATATCCCCCCTCGGCCCCCTCAGCAGGCGGATTACAGTAATAAGCACCTTACAGTTTGATGAGGGGTTGAACATATGACCTCATTCAATCACAATAGACACCATTATCATAGAGCAGGGGGTTTCAAACTGGGGCTATAAGGGGTTTATGCATGTTTGTTTGTGTATATACAGTATATTGTGTTTATGTATATAAATGATTTTGTCATCACTTAACCAAATTGCTGATGATAGCCATTGACTTCCATAGTGTGGGGGGAAACAAACAAACAAAAAAAAAAAACTATGAAAGTCAATGGCTACCGACAACCGATCACGAACATTCTTCAAAATATCTTCTTTTGTGTTCAACATAAGAAAGAAGCTTAGATATTTTTATTTTATTTTTGGGTGAACTATCCCTTTAATATACAAATAAATTTGAATTAATGTGTATTAATAGAATTAGACAGACACACACACACACACACACACATACATACATACACATATGTGTAAAATATGTAAAAATATATTTTCAATATTATTTTTATATAAAAATACATTTGAATTATACATATCAATAGAAAACACACATGAATTGTAGGTATTTTTCCCCCCAGATAATATGTGATATTAATTATTTGGATTTAGTGCAACTATAGTATAAAACCCAATATTATAAAGGTTATAAAATATAATATTACTATAATATAATCTTACATTTTATAGATATATTATGTGTTTTAGCACTGTTGTTTAGTTAATATAAGATATATTTTAAATTATACATAGGTAAAATATATATTTTTCTATATTATGGTTATAAAAATACATTTGAATTAATTTGAAAAATAAATATTTGATGAATTCATTCTACATAATAATAATAATAATAATAATGATGATAATAATAATTTTTATTTATAAAGCACATTTCCCAAGGTCAAGTTTGCTTATATTTTTCAGATTATAATAATATTTCCATCATTTAATTATTTAGATTTTATGCAATGACCCCACATGGTTACTAAATATCCCAATACTTTATTAAATAGCAGCCAGTGCTGTTGCACATTGAAACTATGTTGCACAGGTGGATGATGCAGGTTCAAGTCCAGCTTCTGACATGTCCTGATCCCATTCCCCCTTCTGTCCCAGTAATTTCCTGCTGGGGAATCACATTGTCAATGGTTAACAGCTACTATACTCTTTGTTGACTTCTTCTGTTGAATTTATGCTTGAAGAAAGCAGTCGACCAGCCGTTTCTGTATATAATGGGCTCTAAAGTTTACTGGTATCAGTGCCTAAGAAGTGGTGACATTTTAGCCAGACCTTTACTTAATAAACTAATACCTTCTGGGAAATACTGATGTTAGTTAATGATTCCTGGACTCTATGAGATGTTTAGACAGATCTTGGCACCCCGCCTTCGAGCTGTCTGTCTAGGGAACATGGATTTCAAGGTATCTGTGAAGGGGCATGACAGACAGTAAGGGATCTCTTCCTGATTTTGCGTTTCTCCTGAAATCGCTTCCTTCTCATGTACTTGGATGTAATTCAACAAGTGCAGAAGGAATCGCCTGAGTGGCTCCAAACAGTGGCCTTGGTGGCTCGGGTTTCACATCAGACAGAGTCACCTGATCGCTTGAGAACAATCTGTGTGGTAAAATACTGTGATTTACTGTGTGTGTGTGTGTGTGTGTGTGTGTGTGTGTGTGTGTGTGTGTGTGTGTGTGTGTGAATCAACAATCTCTGCTGGGTTGGAAATCAAAACTCCATTACACTGTTTGCCAACCAACAGGGTATTTTGATATGCACTTGACTTGTCAAAATGTTTTGGAAACCGGAGTGCAGTAGAACTGATTTGGGTGAATCATTTAGGTTTTTTAATTGCATAAACAACATTTTCTCGCTGGATCTGATCCTTTAATGACATACAGCATCATGACGGGTGCATTATTTTCTCGTTCGTTGAGCCCAACTATTGATATTAGCGAGCTTTAGCCGTTCAGTCTGGGTCTGTGTGGTGTAAACAGACATTTAGAAAATGTCCTCAGCACATTCCATGGTTGTTAACTGAATGACCTGCCAGTAGCAGTTGCAGTATTTCCTATTAAAACAGGAAGCTGAGGCAGTTTTCAAAGAACTTCAAGTCAAGTGAAGTTTATTTTTCTAATTTAATATATTTATTTTAGGGTTATTTATATATAAATATATTATGTATTATTGTTTTGAATGAGCTTTTTAAAAATATTTTAGTTTTATTATAATTTCAGTTTAGGTTTTAGTAATTATGTCATGTTCTTTTGTCATTTGTATTAGTTTTTTTTTTTTTTCTAATTCTTATAAACTTTCATTTATAGCACTTTTTAGCATTTTAACTTAGTCTTATTAATTTAACTTTGGTTCCAAGGCAACTAATCAACTTATTTTTTTATTTTTATCTATTTATGATTTTTTTTATTTCAGCTTGATTTCATTTAACAAAAATGAAATAAAATTGATTTTTATTTTAGTTAACAATATCAACACTGCTTGTGATAACATTTTAGTCCACCTTAATATCAGATTTTCATGTTGCAGAAACTTTCTATAAAATATGTTATATCGAGTGTTTTCACTACATTTTTAAACATTTGTTGTAAATGTACAAATTATGTTATTGTGACATAATTATATATCAACATAACATACCAAACAGTCTAGAATGTTTTTTATTTTTTATTTATTTTTTATTTTAATATTTTATTTTCTATTCACTCATTTCGTTCATGTTTTGAAACCATTTGTGCAGTTTGTAAAATGTAAAAAAAAAAAAAAAAAACACTAAATACAACCAAAATGCAATATTAGAGAAACATATTCTCATTCTACAGAGCATTTTATTGAAAATAAGTTTCATATGCCCCCTGCAAGCAATGAATCATTAATATTTTTATCCATTGGGGGGAAAACAAACACTATTTTCTTCTAGAAGTGAATTTGGTCAACATTTAGGAGTACTTTAGCAAATAAGTGATGTCAAAATGAAAAAGACATGTACTAAAATCGTGAAAACTTCAATTTTGATTGAATGGCAAACAGGGTTAAAACTGCAGGATAAACTTGTCTACCTCAGTGTGGCTTGAATTTGTAGCATTTTGACCAACCCAAAAGGCACTTTAGACTTGTAATCTTGATGTCACCATCAATAAATCCCATTATTGATACACACACACGTGTCTCATGCTGTTGCTTGTTTCTACTTTGATTTGAGCCAAATTCCCATGATACTGTTGTATTCTGTGCATTGATGCATGCATTATATTCTTGATCCTCCCTTAAGGCGCATGCAGTAACTGACTCTAGAGTGGAGAATCATTTGGGCGTTATCAAATCTAATGCTCAAAATGTCACAATAGCTGCAACAATATAGTGCATTGAGAGTGTTTGTGTTGAAACAGAACTCGTCTTACAGAAACTGTGTGATGGCACACTTTGATTTGAACTTATTGATTTGTTTGCACATGTCTGAATTGTTTACAGCCGGAACTGCAGGTGCTGTTATTCATATGAATGAAAGCTGACTCTCCACAAGCATGTGTTTGTTCAGCATTGAATACTTCCGTCTATATAAACAGGACATGTTAAATATAGCTTGATAAATACTGTATGTTAACTAGCCTGTTTTTACTACTCCACACCATTAATGTGAAAAGTGTGGCACTCTGCGAACTGTGTATGCACATAGAATATGGTTTATACTCATAAATTAATAATTGTGTACATTTTTTGGTCTTCAGTGAGCTGAGAGAGCTTCTCTATGGACTTCAAATGAACCGCTAATTAATTATCCATACGGCAACACATGCTAAGTAGAGCATTAACAAGTTGCCAGAACTAAGAGAACAGAAGTTTATTTATCATCTACAAATGTTCCAGTGCTATTTTAGTATTGATGAGATATTATAATTTAAAAAACAAATGTAATTAGTAATTCTGGTGTGTATTTGAATTATGTTTCTTCAAGTTAATATTATATATATATATATATATATATATACTTTGTCAAAATACTTTGCTTTGTAAAAAATCACATGCTGTCAGAGTAAGAAAAAAGAATCGCACTATGATTTAAAAAAAAAATTATTTTATGTATTGTGTTTGTTGTCTTTCTATCTTTTTTTTGTTTTTTTGCTTTTTTCTATTGCATTTTCTATCATTTTCATCTCTCTCTCTCTTTTTTTTTTTTTTTTTTTTTTTAATCAATTCACATATTTATATTATTTGTCAATGGAATATAGGGTTGCAAAGTGGCAGGACATTTCCGAAAGATTCCAAAAATTCCTGTAAGGTTTCCAGAAATGTTCCGCCCTTTTGCAACCCTATTGCTATATATGTATATATATATATATATATATATACTGTATATATATACACTCCATTTAATCTGTAATCTGAAGACTGGTGTCTTTATCGTTTGTGTTGACATCTGCATAAATAAATGACTAATGGCAGCACTTGTACATTACACATCTAATAACAACATTCCAGACGCTTCCTAAATCTCCACGTCCACTCACATTCCTCTTCCATGCCTGCGAGTGCCTATCCTTCCCTGACCCGTCATTTACTAAAGCCCTAAACCAGTTAAAGTGCTTTAGACGCCATTTACACTCAGTCAGAGCCCTGCATTACTTCTACACATCATTGACCTGATTGTGTTTATGTCTGTTGATTAGATTAGCATTAGTGTGCTGCATTAGCGAGGTGTGGTGCTGGTTTTGTGGTGTGTTTATAACCTTCTTCCAGGGAGGTTACTTGACAGCTAACTGGCCTAATGACTTTATTGCTGATCTTTACAGCACTGATGGCTATTTACCCCGCGTCTGCTGGAGAGGGAGAGAGATAGAAGAACTTTAATGTGAAAACTGCATGCTAAATCAATCAGGGAGGAATTTGAAATGAGGCCGTCGACTAGAGTGTTTTAGTAGGTGCAAGTATACACTTATTTTCAGTTCTGAAGATACTGTATGTAGTTTTGAGGGCTGTTTGTTGACATTTTCATGTTTTTAGAATTTGTTGCATTACTGTGTGTTCACAGAATATTTTTGCAGGGATGCATGGTAAGGTTTCATGTTCTGTGTCTGCATATAACATTATTATTATTTTTTTTTTAATGTAACATTTTAAGATATAGTTAATATATTTAACATATTTTTAATTGTATTTATTTATTTTTAAATATTGCAGAATTTTAAATAAATAAAATGTTTCTAATTATTTTAAAGTTAATTCATTTCAAACAACAGTAAATGCATCTGCTGTAAATTTTAGTTGAAAATATGGGATTTTTGAAAGGTTTCATTTTAATTTAATTTAATTTAATTTAATTTAATTTAATTTAATTTAATTTAATTTAATTTAATTTAATTTAATTTAATTTAATTTAATTTAATTTAATTTAATTTAATTTAATTTAATTTAATTTAATTTAATTTAATTTAATTTGTTTTTTGTTTGTTTTTTGTTTGTTTGTTTTTTGCTTTTTTATTTGCATTAGAAATAGTGAAATAAGAACATTTTAGTTTTAAAGATTTTAAGAGGTCTTTTGTCAAATCTGAATAAATATCGATACTTTTTTTTTTTTTTTTTACTTTTTTTGGGGGGGTAGGAATTTTGACTTTTTAATGAGTAAATGTTTTGACATATTTTACACCTCTGCTTACAGTATGTTATTTTTCTATGCAGTCAGACTCTGTGATTCTGCCTAATGGATGTATTGTAGAAAGCACAAGCCACGTCTATGGACCAGAATTTCAAAGAAACCTGGTTATTTATTTTACTGCATTCGGTATGCAATTTATGGTGCATTCAAGTCCTCCTGAGAAGTTAGAAGTCGTAAATACAATGTCAGGTGTGTTCAGATAAATTAAGCCAGAGCAAGATGGCGATGTACCTTTTCTGCATAAAATTCAACAAAATGTTTTAAACTCTACATCTAATGAATATGCATCAGGTGTGTTGTTTTTTTTGTTTTTTGTTTTTTTTTAATGCAATTTATGAAGGTGCTGTAAACTAAATTATTATATATTCTATCCAAACTGTACAATATTTTGATGTTTTACATGCAATTTCCATGAAATTTCCATAAATTTGACCAAATGTACTATTGCTAGGCTGCATCCATTGCATCCAATGACACGCCCCAAACTTTCCTATTTTCCTCAACTTTCCCACTCATAATTACGTCTTTGTGGTGATGTTTATGTGTGTTTAACTCGTAAATGCGATCTTTCCGACATGACTTGAATGCACCATTATTACTGTCTCTGAACAGTTGTGACCCGGAAAACATGTGGGAACGTAATGTATTACGTATTGTCTCTGCGAGTCTCTGAATTGGACAGTGGATGGAGTTTAAAAGTGCTGCTCAGTAAATCAGTAGATGTTGTGATATTTCTGTGGAGTTTGTCAGCGAGCTCACAAAGCAGCATCCCACATGTTCACCGCTGACAGCCAAAACATGGCCTTTGTCTTGATCTCACGTGTTAGCGTGGCTTAACGTAATCACGGGTGCTTAGAGGGGAAATCGAGACGCTACACCGCGTGTAATAATGCTGATGGCAGAATTTGGGAGAGTCGCTCCCCCTCCCTTTCCACACGTTCCCACCCAGCATGTGCCCCTATTGGAGGTCCCGACTTTCCTTGCTCTGTCTCCATGGGAACTAATGACTCCTCCCCTCGTGTGGCGGCATGTGCGCTTGTTTGTGCTGAGCTGTAATCTCTGCCTCCTGCCGTGAGCATCTCTCAATGAGCCTGACAACAAGCAGACGGGATGATTTTACATCACACACTCGGGGAGTGAGTTAACAGTTTGAAGAAACTTTCTATGCATTTTGTATCTCGCCAACAACCAGCCAGAGGAAATTGACTTTTTTTTTTGCTTGTGATCAGGGTTATTATAGTTAACTGAAACTAAAACCATAAAAATTTTAATTGAAATAAAATGTACTTTAACTGAATGAAATAGAATATAGAAAAAAAGAGAAAATAGTTTTAAAAAATTCGAATTTAAATAAAAATGAATAAAAACTATAAAGGCATGTTAACAAATTCCAAATTGCACAATAAAATTATTAAAACGTAAACTAAAAATAAAATGAAAACAGAAAATATTAAAATAAAATGAATTCAAAATATCAAAAAAAATATATAAAAACTATAATAGTATCGTAATTATGCTGTTTTGTCTATTTAACAGGAGACTGCGACCGTATGATGAACCGTCACATATATGTAGAATATAAGGGTATAAATTAAAGGAAGCATCTACAGTTTGGTGAGTTTAATGAGAAATGTTGGAGTTCATACTGAGATCTCTGAGTTTTGGTTTGCAGAGTAGTCTTGTGGCAAATCTGAGCACAGTTTGAGACATTGTTGAAATATATTTTAGACATATGAGTTAACAGAGTATATAAATAAATACTAAATGAAGAAGTAATGTATTAAAAAACAACATAAATATTGAATAATAATGTATCTAACCATTTTTGCTTATGAGAAACTTAATAGTTTCCCCTTTGGTCTTCAGCAACACATTTTCTGTCTTTAATTTTTAGATGATGACTTTGAACATTTGTGTTTTTCTCTGTCACCCCAATTCTCTCCATAATCTGTTTTTGGGGGTCACCGTCTCTTTGTGTCACATCCTTGTAATCTGCTCTGGTTTTCTGTGCTCATCCAGACACAGACAAACATGTCTCATTAACATTAGGATGACACACACACACGCATACACGCACACATGTCTGGTTTGCTATCTTGTGGGGACTCTCCATAGGCGTAATGCTTTTTCTACTGTACAGACCGTAAATTCTATCACCCTACACCTAAACCTACCCCTTACAGGAAACGTTCTGCATTTTTAGATTTTCAAAATACTTCATTCTGTGTGATTTATTAGCTTGTTTACCCGTGAGGACCTCAATTTAGGTCCCCACCGTGACATGAGTCCCCATGAGTCTGTGTGTATTCAGGTTTAAGTCCCCACCTGAATAGAAAAACTGGTACACACACACACACACACACACTTACCCTCAGGTCACAATGGCTAGTGTATTTTGGGACAGTACATGTGACTGAGCATCTTTTTTGAACACTGGCTCTCATGAGGTCATATTTCACCCTAAAAAATAAAATAAAATAATAGATTCATTTTTTTAATTATTTTTATTTTATTTTATTATTTTAATGGTATTTATTTACCCTTTTTTATTTTATTTTACATTTACCCTAAATGTTTTCATTTAATCTTCCACTACACCTCCATATTATTTTATTTTATTTTATTTTAATGAGAGTCACCCTAAATGTTTTCATTTAATCTTCAACTCCACCTCCATATGACCCCATATATATAACAAGGGCAGTTTTAGTGAAAGAATAGACATGGCAGTTCAGAACGGACCTGCTGCTGTTCTTTTGACATAGTTTGTAACATAATCAACATATAACCCATTTGTAAGGGTTGCTTGCAAGGAGCGGTAATAATCACTCATGCTTTGTTTTTTAGATGTCAAATCCGCAGAAAGAGTAGGATTAAATTTGACGTGGAAATCCTGGCCCATTTTGTATTGCAGAGTAATTTTAGCCCATCCCTGAAATGTGAAGTTAATTTAATCATATATGACATCAGGGGCTGTCAGATCTGTGTATGGTTCATCCTATTTGGCTGAACTTTCTTGCAGATCTTCTCTGAGAGCATTATGTCAAAATCAGTGACTCACTGTGTTATACATTCATGCTCAATGAACTTTCATTTTAATGTCATAAGCCTCTTAACGTCGAGGTTTAAAAGAGTTTGAAAAAGTAAAAGGCAGAGTGAAAAGAATAAGAATGAAACTTTTATAGATCAATCCCATCATAACTTATGCACTTCAGCGAAACTTCTTAGATGAGGTCAGTCCTTTTGCTTTTTTATGGAGCTGAACATAATACTCTCATTTAATACACTCCACCAAAGCTGAACTTCTTGAGATGTATCAGAAAATCCTCTCAGGAAAGATTCTCTCAGTTTATTTCTGGCATGATGACACAATCTGATGACGCTCATCTTCATTTTTCCACAGTGGACGTCACGGCCCACATGACTATGAGCAGTGAATCTCACAGAACATCTCTGATCCTTTTTTGACCCCAAAAAAGAAAATGTATTTTGCCGAAGTTTTCCTTTTTTAAATTCATTTTTTTCATTGTGACATTATTTTCATCACAGTTAAATACTTTCTCCACATATTCCAGTACCATTTTTGTCATGTAAAACAAACATAAAATTACAGTTGTAAAGTGCATTCATATATAATGGTAGTATCTATTTTATTCATGACATTTTATTTTATAACATTTCATGACCTTTTATGACATTTTATTTTATTTTTCTTATTTATTTATTTTATTTAAAAGTATTACACAGTTGTCGAGTATTGTAAAATGTTCACATTTTATGGTTATTTGTATGTTTATTTTATTTTATTACTTTATTTTAAATTGTATTTTTTATTATTCTATTTATTTTTTTTATTCATGTTATTTTATTAATTTATTTTATTTTAAAAATACAACACAATTTCATTGTAATTCATTATAGTAAAAAGTATACGGGGAAGAAATCATGAAAATTAACATGAAAATAATGACACAATGTAAAACACTTTCTTTATAAAAATCTAATTTATTCGTTATTTGTTATTTTGATGCTTTGTAAAGTTTACCTAGTTGGATTCTGACCGGGACCTGGGGATTCGTGCCGATTATGCAATCCAATTGAATTTCCATTAGAGTTCAATGGGACGTGATTGATGAGGGGCTCGTTGTGATGTCATCGGCCTCGCTACATGCTAATGTGATTAGCATAGCTGACATCACTTTCAGAGCTGTCATACATGATGTTCTCTTTCTCTCTCTCTCTCTCTCTCTTGCTTCTATTTTCTCTTTTTACACAACGTTCGACTCTAAAAATTCCTCAAAACCGTTATCTCCTTTGTTGTGTCTCTTTCTTCTCTCCTGCGCTTTCCATTTTTGGCATCGTCTTTTTTCTCTCTCAACACTCACTTTTAATGTTACTCACACGACTGAAGTGTTCTGCAGTGAATCTGTCTCTCTCTCTCTATATATATATATATGTCTTTCGCTGTCTCTGGATCTCTTTTTTCTGATGTCATAGCCTGTGGAGCCGTATTACCCACAGAACTCAGTTCCCACAGCGAAAGAAAACGAAATAAGCCACATTTCTGCTGTATGCAGAATCTAATTTAGCATGACCGAAACCTCTCTCATTCATTTGAGGCCTACAATCTCTCTGGCGCTCTCTAGCCAGCCCTTATGTGGAACTTGGCCATGACGCCTGTTTTGCTAGAAATGGGGGGATTTTTCTTTACCTGAGGATTGCACACACACACACACACACACATTTTATTATCATAAATTATCACTGGAATTTCATTTTGAAACTTTACCCACCCTGACTGTGACACTTTTATACTGAGTTAATACAGTATGTCGTGTTTCGCTTTCCAACTCGCCGTAGAAGAGACATCACACACCCATCGCTCACAGATGTGCATCTTTCTCACTCTCTCTCAGTTTAAAAGCATTTCTGGTTTTGCCGTTTTTGCCTGGCCCACACAAGATGTCTGTTCCCGTGGAGGAGAAGTAACAAGCAGTTCAGGCATCAAATATTTACCTTTCTCTGAATTCACCTCGAGCGGAGCGCTGTGGCTGTGAGAGGTGGTTTGCTGTGTGCCTTCTTGCTTATCTTAAAGGAACAGTTCACTAAAAAATCATTCACTCACCTTCATGATAGAAACCTTCATTCATCTTCAGAACACAAATTAAGATATTTTTGATGAAATCCGAGAGCTTTTTGACGCTCCATAGACAGCAATGCAACTGACACGTTCAAGGCCCAGAAAGGTAGCAAGGACATTGTTAAAATAGACCATGTGACGTCAGTGATTCAAGCGTAATGTTATGAAGCTACGAGAATACTTTTTGTGCGCAAAGAAAACTAAAATAATGACTTTATTCAACATCAGGGTAAGTAATTAAAGACGGAATTTTAATTTTTGTGAGAACTATCCCTTTAACCATCAAGACTGTAAGACATCAATACTACCGAGTTTAAAAGCAAAATTGACCAATAATAGCTTGACTATAAACAGCATGGCTATGCAGATACAGCAACAAAACCAGTATAAACCAGCCCTATGATTGTATGGGTTATATATATATTTATTAGGGGTGTCAACGTTAACGCGTTAACGCATTCATTAATCAAAAAATTTTTACGCGTTAATATTTTTTTAATGAAAATTAATCGTTTGATAAAGTTTGACCCCAACTTCTTCCCGTCATCGCAGCGCGGAAGGTTATCTATCATTGTGTTACCAGTGTTGCCAGGGTAACGACACAAGTGGGCTATTTTGAAAATACAGTCGCGAGAAAAAATTAGAGCCGTGGGTTGCGGTATTTTGGGCTACTTTTATAATGTACCGCTGCCGCCCAAAGTGTATATAGACAAATAAAAATTAAAATAGATCCTTTTACTAATGTGTATTATACTTGGAATGTATCCCTGGCAACTTAAGAACGGAGAGGCGGTTGTAATATCACAAACAACGTGAGTTTCAGCGGAGCATACATGTTAAGGCTTTTACACAGCAGAAATAAACATGACAACAGCCACTATAGATTATATAAGATAATAAACACACGATTATGATAGATATGGTCTGTATGTGATTTTCTTGAGGGAATGTGTACATCTGAAATGCTAATTTATGCAACGATATAAAAGGCTATAAATAGCATATTTTAACAACAGTAAACGACCAAATTCCACATGTGATCGCAAAAGGAAATTATTACAAACACTCGATGGTAGTTTGAAGTGAGTTCTGAGTAAAAGTGTACTATTAATCTCATAAATTGTCTTATGAAACATGATGCTAATGTTAGCTCTAATGCACCTGCAGAACAGGTCCAATTCTTCTTCATAATGCATTTTGTCATAATACTTCACATAAGGTCGCAAGAAATGTTTTGTTGTATTTATTTAGAAATACTTTTGATAATAGTTGGGTAAATGTATACTGGGATTGAAGCGATGTGGCTTGGTAAACGTTTTATTGCCAGTATAAAGGCTGATAATGGCTGAATAAAAACAAAAGAATAAGGATTATGTCTCATACCTGGCGGAAGTGTGAAAGGTTCTGTTTCCTTAAACTAGTTTGTCATGCATTTCTTTTTCAACACATTTACAGGTAAATCCTAGTATTTAAAATTTGTCCATGACTGTGATTAACGCGATTACATTTTTTAATCGATTGACAGCACTAATATATATATATACGCACATCAGGTTTATGGTCTTTTTAGTACATGTTTTTAAGCAATTTTAACACCTGAAAACTTTCTTTTGTGTTCCAATAATAGTGTACATTAAGAACAAAATACATGTTTGAAAGTTTTTTTAGTGTGTTGGTGCATAAAAATAATCAGCTGATTTCCTCCTTCACACAATCTCTGTTTCTCTCCCACTCTTTTTGTCCCTCAGAGTTTCATCTGTAATCCTCTTTCTTGGCAGAAACGCTCTTGAGCGCTCACTGAAACCAGCTATTTGACTTCCATTAGCCTGCAGTGAAAGTATGCGCACACTTTTACTATAGAAACCACCCGCACAGAAAACCGCCTTCCAGCTCTTGTTCTCTCTATCTGAGTCTAAATCGATGAGTCTGCTGAATTATCTTACGCCAAAAGATAATTTAGCGAACCTGAGACTTTTAAACTAATCTAAACTAATCAGATAACTTCTTAGGAAACAGTAGATCCCCACAGCTGGTCTTTTCAATGCTTTTAAGTCATTCAAATCAGTTATAATCACACTATTGTGCGTCAGCCGGTGTCTTCGTCCAAGGACTTTGTTCGTCGAGTTTCCTTATGCTAAATTGACCATCTGCAGTCCGTTGTGCCAGATTACACAAAAACCAGACTGAGATTCATAATTCCTTCAAACGTCTCTGTTTTTATGGGATAAATCAACAGTTTTTGTTTGGGGGAAAAAAAATTTGGAAAGTTGTGAGGGAGAAAAGCATACCCATAAACCGCCTGTTCTGGGTGCAGGCAAATAAGGTGAAATCAGATTGTAATTGGACTAAACCTCACAATTTATTTTTAAAGGTCTGGGCAGATGTTTGTCGACGGTCGTTTGAAGGTAGGAGGCTCTTCCAAATTATAAGTGCCCTTGTTAAAACAGCTCATTTTCAGATGAAGGTGGTAGGCATAATTGCAGACAGATTCGGCCGTCGGCTACCTTGACTCAACCTGTCACAGTTTAGTCTGGGAGCTTCGCGCTGTTGCCGAGTCAGTCGGTCTGCCACGAGCCGAGCAGGACGCAAACTCCGGCAGGGATGCCGGAGCGGATTCGCTCTCCGCTGTGTTGCCAGGCAAGATGCGCCCGGGCTGCCAAGTCGCATTTTTGCCGCTTCAGAGTGGCGAGAGAGAGTGAGAGAGATTTTTCACAACACACACTAGCGTTTAATACTAAAATATGCTAGTGTATTAAAAATGTAATCATCTTTTTGAAAAAGCATCACCCTGTTCTTCAATATCTGTTGATTATAGTAACAGCTGATCCTTTAATACTTTTCCTACTTGCCCTCTTTAACCTTTTAAGGAAATGATCTCTCTTTATATGCTGTATGTAAAATATGATTCATTTTGTAAGAGTGAATGAGTAATATGTCAAGGACTAAGGAGATAAAACTTGTTTTGTGACAAAAAATTTAAAGAAAAAAATATTCATTTAGATTTTGCCTTAGTAAATGAAGCTTATTTAAGTTTTTAAATGCTGATATTAATTTTCTGACACCTTTTATCCCAAATTATAGTCAGTGTTATATATCTGGACATTTTACATTTGATAAAGATGATGATTATTATTATTGTTGCTGTTTATTAATAAATTGTGATTAATGAAAAATATTAATAATAATAATAATGTTATTATTGTTAATTTGAATAATTTTCTTTATTCTCAGTGATTAGATTTTCATTACTGTAAAACAGTATATTTAATATAATATAATAATATATATATTTATAATATATTTAATATAATATAGCACGTTCAAAATATAAAGAAATTAGTAATAAATTCAGAAAAAAAATCATATAGGTTTAGGTTTATATTCATATATAGAATTATGATGAAAATGTGCTTAATTGTCATAAAAAATTATGTCATTTATTTTACACACACATGCATAATAAATATCATAAAGAATATATCATAATGTAAAGTAATTATAATAGTTCTAATGTAGTCTGCATTTTCTTCATGCAAATTTTAATTTAAATTTATTTTATTGCTTTGGAATTGACCCTAAGAGTGTAGGGGGAAAACATTCAGACAAGTTTAAGTGCTTGTAAGCTATTGTGTATATAATAGGGGTGTATTTTTATTTTTTAGACTATATATGGAGTGATGATGGTGTTGTAGAGGAAACTGCGTGTGTGTGTGTGTGTGTGTGTGTGTGTGTGAGGGTTGTATCATAATGAGGGCACAAGGGAGAGTGGATGGGACTAAACAATGAAATCATTTTGCTTGGAAGGTTCCACCGGAATATTCCGGACCCAGTCCATTCAGACCTCTCTCGTCCTCTTTAAAACAGAGAGAGAGAGAGAGACAGAAAGAAGAACACAGTGAAATACTGGCAGAGAAAGTTGGTTTGGAAGCAAGAGAGACAGTGAGAAAACGAGAGACGAGTCCTTAACAGACTTTGTGTGACTGTTAACAGAAGGTTTGGAATAATCTGAGCTCCGACTGACAGACAACACACACACAAACAATGCAAAACCAGGCCATTGGCTGCCAGCACATGCTTTCCCGTCCAATCACAGCCTGTTTTGTTCTGAATTACAATACTCATGCTGCATCTGTAATCCAGTAGGATTCCCCCCTTTTCTGTTGTTTTGATTTGCCTGGGTTGTGTTGTGTCAGTTTGAGCATCTGTGTTTTAAAACGTAATTTGTATTTTTAGATGCTTTATTAAGTTTTAAAGTCAGCGTTCACAATCCATTTTAATTCCATTACGTCTCATTTTGGGTGAACTGTCCCTTTAAGAAAGTAAACAAGGTCAATTCTGATGTCATGTTGACTTTAAAGAGACAATTGTGCTCTTTTATTCAAAGATGTTTCTCTGGTCGTCATCTTTACCTCATTTTTCCACTAGTAAAATCCAAGAAATGAGCAAAGTTGTCATGGTGACAATGACTCACAAATTAATTCTTTTTTTTTTCTTTTTTTTTTGGTAAATAAGGACAGAAGACTCACACTTCCTGTATATGCACTACTTTTCAAAGGTTTGTGGTTGGTAAGATTGTTTTAATGTTTTTGAACATCTCTTTTGAACGTCTCAAAAATATAGTAAAAACCGTTATATTGTGAAATATTATTAGAATTTAAAAGAACTGCAATCTAATTGAAAACATTTTAAAATGAAATTTATTCCTGTGATGCAAAGCTGAATTTTCAGCATCATTACTCCAGTCTTCAGTGTCACATGATCCTTCAGAAACCATTCTAATACGCTAATTTGGTCTTCAAGAAACATTTCTTATTATTATCAATGTTGAAAACAGTTGTTCTGCTTCATATTTTTGTTGAAACCTTGATATGTTATTTTAAGTTCATTAGAAACTTCTTTTTTTTTTTTAAGCATTTACTTGAAATAGAAGTATTTACACACACACACACACACACACAAAACCCCAAAAAACAATTTGGAACAGTAGTGAAACTCTTTTTATGTTATTAAACAACATTTTCAATCTCTTGTTCTCTCAGTTTCACAGAACTCTTGTCTTCTTTCCATTTGTGCGTCTCTGTTTTTTTTTCCCCATTAAGCTTTTAATATCACAGGAATTTCTTATTAACCTATTGAACACTTGGCAGACCCTGGTGTCCCTGAAGTAAAACCTGTTTATTCAGAGCTTGTAATAATAATCACATTTGCAGTTTTTATGGTGGCGTTAAATGAACAGAATCCAGCCCTGGAGACTTGGAGAACTTATTTCTGATATGATAATCACACCTCGTCTGTCTCATATGTATCAGTCTGTCCAAAAAGATGAAGTTTGCCATCAAACAATAGTGGGAAAAATGATCAAAAACATTATTTTTAAATTTACAGTTTTGCAAATGCATATCCAAGCAGTTTTGATAAAGCAATAATTAAGTATTTATGCCTAAAAACAATTGCATTTTTGAAGGTTACTGCTGAATTCAGATGTAAACCAGGTCTGTGTGGGGTCATCTCACATTGATTGCACATTGTCAGATCTACTTTTCTAGATAGACTCGCACAGACACATGTAGCACACGTGTAACTCTCATGCTCATCTGGTTTTAATCTGGTTTAATGGACTGGGGCAAAGGACATCTGTAATTTCAGCACATTCATCTCCTACTATAGGCATATTAGCCAAACCAGACGTTTATTGACGTGTGTCACACACATGCAATCTTAGTTTGAGTTTGTAACCTTCAAAAATCATCAATATTTCTTTAGAAGTCATTCCAAAGGAAAAATGTCTGTGTGAATATGAGGGCCATTCATAGTGTGAAAGCTTGTGTAACACTACATTTATTGACAAAACTTACTGTAGATCACAGATGCAAGTGATATTACTGGTAAATAAGGGTGTTTTAGCATATTTACTGTAATGCTGCACTGTTTCTGGTTTCTCTCAGCCGTAGGTGTGCAGACTGCAGCATTGTTAGTCTTTCTGTCAGGTCCTTGGTATGTAAATCCTTTTTTCACTGCCACATATTTTCCATGATAATTCCTCAAGCTCGGCTCTTGTCTAAAGCTGCAGGGCTGAGCAGAAAGACCTTTAAAAGGGTCTAAAGCCAAGCAGGTGCGCATTTAGTGATTTTATTGAACATTCTTCAATGTTTTTGGAGCTGAATGATTCCACACATTGACTTCCATATGTTGCGACTGTGTGGGAAAACTGGTTTATGTTTTACTTTTTGGTCCACTCAAAAAGGTCTGAGATCCTTTTTTTTTTTTTTTTAGAGAACTTGAGTGATTAAAATCCATTTTTATTTCTACTTACAAACTGTATATGCATTTGGGAATATGTCTTTTTTTTTTTTTTTTTTTTTAACTCAATTTAATTCAACTCAACTTTTGTCACAAAAAACAGTATATTCACATGAACAGAAAATACTTTCTTTTTGCGTTCACACTGGTATTGACCTTGAAAGTGGATTTAGATTCATCTTTACTCCACTTTTGTTTTAATAGGATGTCATTATGTTTTTATTTCATACTGTTTTTGAAACTATGTGTTACGGCCCATAACCATTTTAAGGCTCGTTAATTCCAACATGAAAATAAAAGGCCGTACACAGGCCGAACATATTTAAAGAATCACAACACGCCTCTATTTAAGACGCCTCTATTTAATTGTTTGACGGAGTTCAACTTAAACATTTAGGAAATAATACACAACAATTCACCAAGATATATGAACATATGAACATCTCTACTAGTTAGCAACAAAGAAAGAATAATTAAGATTAAAGTACTCATGGGTGGGAAAGCTAAGAAAACAGACTCCTAACTACACCTGTCCTCGGGACAAAGTTCTTACCTGTCTCCCGAAAAAAAAATAAGAACGGGTGAGTCTTCCGGGCAACTGCTTCCCTCGCTCAGTTCTGACTAAATAAACAAAACGTGAACTAATAAATAAATACACTACCCGCTACTGATAAGTAGAAAGAAAAATATCACATATCAAACACAAATTTACAAGTTAAACCTAAGCGTAAGAAAAAACTAAAATATAGCCTCAAAGAGGCAATGAGAGAGACGCTAGCGAGAACAATGGGAAGCAGAACAACAGAGAGAGAGAGAGCGTCCGCCATTGTCGCCTCGCAGCCTTTTATCCGGAGTCCTTGCTGACGTCACGCGACTCTCGAAGAATGGGAATCTCCCCACAACGCCACCTATGGGCTTAGAATATAAGTGTCACACAGATGCACGTAATACTATGCAATAAAAATGATGTGAATATGAACTCTACTACTTAAAAAAAACTACTTAAAACACTTGTGTTTTGTTTAAGAGAAATTTGATTCGCTGAATGATTCCCCATATTGACTTCAATTTGTTGTCTTTTAGGATCTTATCTAGTGGCCATGTGGGCAAAACTTCTGTTTTTGAGTCTCATCTGTTTATGTGAATGAATTGGAAACCTGTTTCCGCCTCAAAGTAAAAAAAAAAAAGAATAATTAATTATTAAGTTTATTTCTCATAATTGTGACTTTATATCTCACAATCCCAAAATGCATATATCTTATAAGGAAAAAAGTGTAAAATAAGGATGTTTTCACTCTTGGGTCCTGTATAAAATAACCTCAGACCTTTTTTTAAGTGGACCAAAAAGTAAAAACAAGAAACCAGTTATTTTTGCATTCACACTGTCATTGGAATTGAAAGTGGTTTGAGATCAGTTTTGCTCCACTTTAGTTGATTATGATAGGGTCTCGTTATGCTTTTACTTCATATATTTTTTGAAATTATACCATGGAGTAAATATGAAATGCTTTGCATTCACATTGAAAGGTATAAGTGAACTCACAGCAAACCTGAAGCGAACACTTTTGTTTTGTTATAGAGCAGTATGATTCAGTTAAGACTTTTTTTGAGCTAAAATTCTTACAGTGTGAAATGGACCAAGCATGAAAACACCTTTAAAACCCCCAAATTCCACAGTCTGGGAGATCCGGCTGTAACACCCTGGGAAACTCATAGAAGCTCCTTAGCAAACACCGCCATGTTAACAGACAACTTTGTATATTTAAAAACCCAGCCGACTTTGCACTTTGACTTTGAGAGGTTCATTGTGGACTAAAGAGTGTTTAGCACTAAACCAAGCAAAGACGGAGTTACCCATAACAATGTGGGTGAGATTTAACAGCCCTCGCTGCTTCACCTTGTATGGTAAAATGAAAGTGTCTTGAGGTTTTATCTACGGCTTCCCCCTTGCGAGCATCAAAGAAAACAAGTAAACAAGCGGCGGCCAGTGTCGACGTTTGACATGCTGAAGAAGAATGATGAGAGGGTTAGTGCACTTACATAAACACTGGGAGACAAACTCACCATAACTAACTATTAGTCCTGTCACATTTTATTTAAGACCTTTACCTTTCTGGTGTACAGCTACTCTTTTACAAATATATTAAGTGGTTTCCATCTGCTTTGTTAGATTCCAGACAGATTTTCACAGTTGCCTCATATGGGAACCTGCTGGAAGGATTTTCTGAGGTTTTGTCCAACATTTTGCCCAACTGAATAACAACAGGGAATGAATCGGAGTGGTTGAGAGAGAGTGGCTATCTATATAAGGTAAAAAGGATTGGTGTGATTTGAAGATAAAAGTAGAGAAATATGAAAGACAAACACAAGTGAAGTATCTAGGCTGAGCTTTGATGTTCAAACCTGCAGGCCATTTCTTAAAGTCTGGACTTTAGAAGAAAAATAAATGATGTTTTAGCTGAGCTGTGTGAAACGAAACAAAGAAATAAATAGACAGCCCTGTTTTGTATTGAGATGTCCTGCTTGTTGCAAGCAATAATTTACATGCAGTTTGACTCGCCAACGAAGGACTGTGATGAGCTGTTCCAGTCGTATGCAAGTGATGGGTTAAGTGAATATTTGAGTTTAAAAACATGACAATGAAACACATGGACCCAATCATCATGTAAAGAAACGAGTACTCTTTAACTCAATATTGATTTGAAGTCCAAAGATGATTCATTTGATTCATTTAGTAAGTTTTTGGATTGATACAAAAAACACTTTTTTATTCACACAGGAAATGAACAGTCCCATCTGGTCCCCATCATCATTGAGACAAAAGACTCAAAAATCACTCTTGAACTTATTATTGATTTGAATCGGTCCAAAGGTTCCCTAACTGAATCATATGGGATGTTTTCTGAATGCTTAGTGATTCATTTGATCTATTTATTGAGTTTTTGGACTGATTTAAATCAAAACACAAGGAAACTCTTATTACAAGGAAGTGAACAGCCTCATCATGTAGATAAAAGACTCAAATATCACTCTCGAGCTCATTATTGATTTGCATCAGTCCAAAGATATTCATGTGGAATGATTCTTGAATGTTTGGTGATTCAGTAATCATTCCATGTGATTCATTTACTGAGTGCTTCACATAAGTTTAACCTAATAAATATTGCTCATTATTGCTCATTATGCAAACTATTTTTCCAGTAAATCATCAAGTATAAAAAGAATCATTAGTTGGACTGGGTTTGATTCCAAGAACTGATCAAATGTGTACCTTAAATGCAATGTAAGCATCAGCCAAATGCATGGATGTAAATGTTAAACTCCACACGATTCCCATCCCTACTTAGAAGTACAGTATGTTTTTCTGTGGTCTTTTGCTGAGGGACGAGATGAGACAAGGAACTTTCATGTGCATCCTCATTGGTTAATGTGGAATCTGCTTAGCCAATCAAATCGAAGGCCTGCCTCACATCTCTGTAAGATAACAACAATTGTCTCCATGACGATACTGTAGTTTTCCTGGGGGCCAGACGAGACTGTTCACCTCCTGTGTGAGTGAAAAGTGCTTTTTTCCTGATGCATTGTTGAGACAGTCACAGCACTCCGTTTTTTAAACTTCTGTTCATAATAATGATTTCTCACCAAAATGTGTTGAGTATAGCAGTTCAGCAGTCTGTAAAAAGCAGAATTTGTGGTTTTGTTTGTTGAAGCTGACGTGTTGTTGCTCTGTGGTGAGTCGGGGGCTTTTAACTGGGTCAGTGTGTGTGATGTCTGTGGAGACTCACGGATGTAGAAATGATTCGCTGTCCCAGGAGCCTCTGCGCTGGTGTGCGGCCCATGGTGTGACAAATGATGTCATCCTCACTGTGAGAGAAATGTCATTTGTGGCGTTCAGGGACAGAGCTTTCTTCTCCAGTCCTGCTGAGAAAAAACATACATACCGTTCCTTATAAACAAAAGCATGCTGGGAATACTCTTGAACGAGCTTGACATACTAGAGGTGAATGTTTTTGGTGTATAATACTTTATTCAGTCCATGTTTAATGTAGATTTACCTCTTAAAGATTGTGGGATTGTGATCGTTTGTCACAGCAACCACGTGTCGACTTTTGACTTAACGTGAGTTTGGGAATATCTAGTTGTGTGACCAATGGCAGATGGGAGGCTAACAGAAATGTTTTTGGAAACAATAATTATGGTAGTGGCGCTAAAAGTACTTACTTCATCATTTACTCACCCTCATATCTTTTGAAACCCGTATGAGTTTCCATATGAGTTTTTCCATGCAACACAACAAAGAAATTGTGCCTACAATGAAAGTGAATCGAGTTGGACACTAGTTGACATAAAAATTGTCATTCATATATCCAAACATCCTCAGATAACATGGAACATTCTGGCAATGTTCTCTCAAAGTTATGGAAAAATGTTCTTAAAATGTGCAGAAACTATTTATACATTGTTCATGGAACATTTTTCTTCTAAAACATTTTAGTTGGACAATAATTTAACAAATATTACTACTGGCTTCAGAACGTTCAGAAAACATTCAAAACTAACGTTTCCATAACATTTGCAAAATTATATAATGAAATGTTTCCTTAACATTCCAGTAGCCAAGAAAAAGTGTTTTTAAAACGTTTAAAAATCTGGACGTTTTGTACGTTCGGAGAACATTCAGAAATAATGTTTTCAAAACATAATGGGAACGTTGTCGTAAGATTCTTAGAACATATTTTTTGTTAGCTGGGAAACATCTGACAGCCAGTGGTATTTCACATCATTGACCTAAACAGTAAACCTGGCACAAAGTGTCTTTTTTAATGTATTGCCTATTATTTTATTTTTATTAATTTATCATTTTTTAAAGTGTTAGTTATTTTAATCTTTATGTTTTTCTTAATCTGTCATTAATCATTATAATTTTTTATGCAAAGCACTTTGAATTACCATTGTGCATGCAATGTGCTATTTACTGTAAATATACTTGCCTTATCTTGCAAATGTGCCTTCACATGCCATATCTGATTATGAGCAAATACAAATGAAATTTAAGATCTATGCCTTTAAATTTTTGTTATTGCTTAAAATATTGTACATAAGCATATGTACATACATAACATATTTTTAACTTTAATTTTAAACTTGCATGTGCAAGAATTCCAGTGTCTGTCTCTTCCAGTTTACTGTACATAAACAGGTCATTATGCTGCTTGATGTCGGCAAACTGGTATTTGTTATCATGTAATTTTATTAACGTAATCATAAACATACTGGTTTGTAGAGCTAGTTTTACCATTTTATTCACAAAAATGCACATACAAAAAAGTGCACATTCACATTTCTGTGTTGGAAAATAAGGTGAATAGAAAAAAGTGGGTTTTGAAATTATGAAATCATGGGGAATCAATGATGACAGAATTGTGATTATTTTGGGTGTACTTTCCCTTTAAATAAAAATCCCCCCATTAGATGAGTACCAGTGTTGTACCAGTGTGCCAAAACCTCATCCAAAGTCCTGGACAAACCCCTCGACAGACCCCAGAAATGCTAGTGGCGGCAGATGTATTTAGTTACTCTTTTCCGTCCTCGTGTTTTAGCAATATTCGACATTAGGGCTCGCAAAAATACCCCACATCCCTTTTAGATGAGCGCGGTGCCTTTTAGCTGTTGTCCGAATGCCAGACTGTAACTGGAGCACGTGTAGATCCACAAGCACCAGACTCTCCCTAATTCCCTCCATGTGCAGCGACTGTACTTCCCCAGCACTGCGCTTTTCTACAGAACACACGTCATGCGGTTAGTTTCTACTACGATCGGAATCGCAACGTATTATAGGAAAGAGGGAGGTCTAATTGAAAACAGATTACGGATGTGTTTCCTCATCCAAAAGTGTCACCCAATATCTTTGAGATCAGAGTTACGAATCGAAGTGCTTACCTCACCAGGGCGGCAAGGCAGGTGTTTGTTTTTAAGAAGTCTTCTGGGACATCGGTTTAAATCGAAATCGGACGATATTCATGGCCACGTCCAGCTAAAACACATTAAACATACGGGAACAATCAAGATGTTTATTTGCTTAGTGCACGTGTGTTTTTAAGAATGCAGTTAAATGGGATACGCCTGAAACAATGGCAGTAAAACACACACACGTTCACGACACACCCTCACTCCGGGTCAATCCGGCACGCTCCGAATGTTTTCTTAGCTGGGAAATAAGGAATCTTCAGGGTGGACTGATGAGGTATGGAATGAGGGGGTCGCACCTTTTCCACGCAGGATTTACGGGCAGAAAGCAATCTGGCCTTGAGGGAGGGTCACTCAAAGACCGCAGGTCTCGGCACGCAGATGTAGCCACTTGCATTCTTGTGTTCAGGGGTCGGGAACTATCGGGAACTAATGGAGAGCAGATTTAGTGGTTTGCCGTGTTTTTATTGTCCCACAGGTGCCTCTTTGAGAACTCGACTCATGGATCTGTCAAGCGTCCAAATCTGAACTTCCTGAAAATGACTCGCTTTTGAAAATGCTCTCCAGCCCCAAAGCTGATGTAAAACTTCAAGGAAGCGTTCAAAACTTTGTTTCCGTAGAATGCGCTCAGGGACGTTTAGAATTGGTAATGAGGTCTTGTGCCCCTTAAACGGTGATTTTTAATCTGTGCTGCGGTTCAGAGCACCGGATGCATTCGAAAAGAAGAGCAATAGACTCTAGGGTCATGCGACATTTAGAACTGAATTGAGAGCGTTTAAAATTCCAATTCATTCCTGAATTTGAATTGAAGTTAATTCAAATGGGATTCTGATTTGCAATTCAAATGTGAATGTAGGGAAGTAGATTTAAAAGATGAAATAAGAAATACATGTAACTAATTTTTAACTAGAATAGCAAAGTTTGTCATTACAAATGTTAAATATCGGCTTGACAAAGCCTTGTTTGAAAGTTTTGAAAAATCCTTGAAGTTTGAAGGCTTATAGATGGATGGATTGATTGATGAATGGATGGATGGGAAACACTTAATTTTTCCACAATGCATTGGTTGTTTTCTCTTTAAAAATTACAGTTACATGAATTTCAATTCATTGGTGCACAAATCCAATATCAGCAGCAACCAAAAATGGATTGATGGAATGATTGATGGATGGATTGTTGGATTGTTGGATAGTATAATTGATGGATGGATGGATACATGGATGGATGAATGGATGGAAATAATGACTGATTGATTGATAGATGGATGAAAGATAGAATGATCGATGGATGGATGGATAGGAAGCACTTAATTTCCCACAATGCATCAGTTCCGTTTTCTCGTTAAAAATTACTGTTACATGGATTTCAATTCATTATAATTTGCTTACATTGAAACAAAATTTAATTCTGTTTTCTACCTCAATGCAAACTGAATTAGAATATAATTTAGTTCTGAATGGTACACAACCTTAATATCAACAGCACTCAAAAAAATATCTAAAATGTTTCCTGCATAAACAGCCCCTTTAGCGATATTGTCCATCTCAGGGCCTAAAACTACATTGCATCTAACTTTCTGTTGACTATCACAGACCCAGTCCTGATATAAAAGTGTGGGGGGAATTCTTCTGAAACAATGGCAGTCTAACTTTCTGTTGACTATCACAGACCCAGTCCTGATATAAAAGTGTGGGGGGAATTCTTCTGATTTTGGGATTGAGAAACACTCTTCTCTTGCTATGTAATATCGTAATGGTGGTCCGATATGATGCTGACTCCGTGTGTGGGCAAGTTCACTGACGTCGTGCCAGTCCTGTTAGCTTATCTCTTCAGTTTTGTAATGACTGCATGCAGTGTTGTTTTGACCTGCTTCCACAAAAAACGCAAAGTTCCTATTTTCGTGATATTCCTTAAAAGAAAAAAATACATAAAAGGATAGAGTAAGGAAATGGATGAGTTTGGAGTCAGATGTTTAGTAGTTTAGTTCTAATGGAGGAGTATTGCCCATATCTGAAAACTGTCATATTATGAGCATGCACATATTTTATGAGACTCACTAGAATTCATAAAATGTGTTGATTTAAAAAAAAAAAGGGCAGTACATTTGCATAAGGTGATTAATAGATGTGTTGGTGTCACATTCTCGAACGTTGGTTGCTTTGAGCTGTTTCCTGACCTGCAGGTGGATTGTTTAGGATTATTTTCTGCCCTGTGGCTACAAATCAATACCGTGGGAATCAAGACATTAAGACATCTCACATCTTTCTCTATTTTGTTTTTCTCATCATTTCGTTATGCTCATTACTGTCATGTTGACATTCCCAAAGAAGGAATTCTAGTTAGCTGGTAATACTTGCTCTAGACCATTTCAGGTGTCTTTCAACTTAACTAATTATGATAAAGCTTAACATTTTAGTGAAGATATTACAAATACTAAAATTTGTGTAATGTAATATATTTAAGATATATATAATATATTTAAATATCTAATGTATATACATATATTTGAATATATAGTTAAAATGTATTACATTTAAAGTTTAATATATTTGTAGATTTCCTTTTTGGAGCTTGAAATTCCCTGTTTCCCATTGACTTTCACTATATGAGCAGCATGAACATTCTTCAAAGGATCTTCTTTTGAGCTCCACAGAAGAAAGAAAGTCATACATATTTTGAACAACACAAGGGTTAATAAGCAGTTGCAGATTTTTTTATTTTTGGATGAACTATCCCTTTAAAATGATCCTGTGCTGCTCAGTGTAATACTACACATGCTGGTTGAACGCTCCAGTGTGTTTCTAACAGAGAAGATATCTTTCTTTAACTATTACCAAGAGGAATAAAATTGACCTACATTCTCGAAGGCTTTGAGTAGCATGAGGTTGGTCAGTGTGTGTGTGTGTGTGTGTGTGTGTGAATGACGGCCCATCCCATTGGCTGTTCCCGCTAATTCTCTCCCACAGCATGACAACATCACGCAGAGTGATGGAGACAGAGAAACAAAGATGGAGCAGTGAATGAGTGTATTTGCTGAAGACAGGGAGGATGAATGTTTTTGTGTTTGCCAGCGAGAGACAGAAAGTGTGTGTGAGTGTGTCAACCACGTGTGCCAGTTGGCGTTGTTGCTACCCATCCATTTCCTCTCGACCAATCAGAGGCGGAGAATCCTGGACGAGTAATGATGCGGCTTGCGAATGAGTGTGTGTGACTGTGCCTCTGGGCTGTGTGTGTGTGTGTGTGTGTGTGTTTGAGAGAAAGAGAGACAATCTTCATACTCTCAGCACATCAGATATTTTTGAATGAATGGTCTCAGAGGAACATTTAACACTCTTTCATAGCTCAGGAGATTTAATGGTTCTGAGTTGTGTTGTATTTACTATTTGAACTTTGTGTCAGATTTTTCTCCTGAAACTACTTAGGTGAACTAAAAACAAGACATTTGTTAATAGAGCTATGAAATGAATATGGATAGGAGCTCAGATCAGTTGGTCTCCTGTTGGTATTTTTTTTATATATAAAATGTTTTTTGTTTTTTGTTATTTATATATTAGAAATTCTCAAATATATAAATATATTATAATTTATAATTTATAATTCTGATTTATATATATAAATCAATTTTGAATGATCCCGAATTAAACTTCGCCTTCAGTCTGCTTTTTAAATCCACTGTGTGCACACTTTAGTATGTTATAAAAAAAAATATGGGCACATATTGAGTTTCTCACATAAATTCTGTCACATGAAGTGAAGTGCAGTTGACCTGAAATGAATGACCTCACATTAGAGACTTCAGCGGAGGGTTTCCCTTTATGGGCTACAAAATGGCTACTTTGTGCTCATGAATTGTCAGGACATAAAGACACTGAGGGCAAGTGCTATAGTGCACTGCTCACATATAATGGGGAAAAGTGCAAGTTTCAATCCCTGGAGCAACTCTTATAGAGGTTACTTAAACTGATTGCATTTTGAGGTCTTTTTTAAGTTCATACCACAGTGATGAAAGCAATTTTCTTTTCTAATATTGTTATTCGGTATACATACACATACGATCATATGTAATATTGATTTAATGTTTTTGAAAGAAGTCTTTTATGCTAACAACAAAGGCTGCATTTATTTGATCAAAAATACAGTAAAAACATAATTATTTTGAAATATTGCTACAATTTAAATAGCTATTTTCTATTTTAATATATTTTAAAATGTTATTTATTTCTGTGATGCAAAGCTGAAGTTTCAGCATCGTTCATCCACTCTTCAGTGTCACATGATCCTTCAGAATTCATTTCAGAAATTATCTATCAGTGTTGAAAACAGTGTTGTGCTGCTAAATGTTTTTGCGGAAACTGTGACACATTTATTTTTTTTCTGGATTCTTATAGCATTTATTTGAAATATAAATATTTTATAACTTTATAAATGTCTTTACTGTCACTTTTGCTTAATTTAATGCATCCTTTCTGAATAAAAGTGCTAATTAAAAAGTAAAAAAGTACTAAACTGACCTTAAACTTTTGAACGGTATTGTACACATGCTTACAGTATATGTCCATTGACTAACTATCTGTCTGTCTTTCTTTCTCTTTCATGTTGTCTCTTCGTCAATCCTGTCTTGTCATCTTATTCAGGTAAGTAACAATTTTTATGCCTTAAATACTGTTTTTATTGTGTCAAAAGCAAAAGTTGATTTTGCTGAAAGTACTAATCAGTTTGATTTGGTGTTGTTTTGAACCACAATGTTGGTCTTGGACCTTTAGTTGGTCAGTAGTACTTACATAGATGGAAATGTTGTACTTTTTTTTTTTTTTTTACCAATTCCTGGCTCAAAATCATCTTTAAAGCACCAAATTGTTTAAATACACAGTTTTGGAGACAGTATATAGACCTGTACAGATGTGGCCTGAAATCAGACGCTCACATGCAGAGGGTTTACACACTCCCATGCAAGTTGGCAGGAGTGCACGGGTCTTCTCGTATGTGGCAGTTTCCATGGAGACAACGAGTTAAAAATAACGGCAGAGACGGCTTTCCCGTGCCATTTGCTGGCTGCGCTACCACAGAATGTTATGATGCGCTCGGAGGACGTAACACACACACGCTGTGACGTAGTGTGGGGTGATGAACGCAGGATGGTCCAGTGAGGGTATTTTTAAACCCAGCTGTCTGTGACTGGGTTATCCGTCTGACCACATTTTCTGATCTGTGGAGAAACACTCAAAATGTGCATTCTACACAAACAGATTCAGAAAATTGCCAGAAACAGATATCAACGGAGAAAACAAAGAATTGGAGTTTTGTGGCATGAGCTTTTAGTTCTGTTAGCTTTAAGCCAATCTACTATATGTTCTTGTAAATGCTGACCGAATTAAAATTTAGCTGATGTTTAAAATTTGTAGTCTTTCTCTTTCAAGAAAATGGACCAAAAATATTGGTGACTCATATTGCACTCAGACTTCCTGTTTTAATAACAAATATGGCAACACAGGATGGAAATTGTCAGCTAACTGATTTCACACAGTTTTTAAGACATCATATTAGACAGTGTAATTAATTTATTATTTATAGCCACATTTTATAGCATCATTTAAAAGTATATTTAACAGAGAAGGCAATCCCTAAATGCACTGAGCCAAGATGGTGGATGAGGTGATAGAATTGTCATCGTAAATAAACGTATTCAATTCCATACTGAAGAATATTTATTTAAAATAGTTCAGTCTAATTTATAAGTTGCTATTTTAGCTAATATGTGATAGATAGATAGATAGATAGATAGATAGATAGATAGATAGATAGATAGATAGATAGATAGATAGGTCATATCTTCCTCTCTACTAGTTAAAACATGAAATAAACATGAATGAACAACAGAAGATATCTTATTTCGACTGCGTAAAGATGTCAATACACACCGTTTTTCAAGTTCAAGTTCACTGACGTTAATCTACTCTCCGGTCTGGTTTGTTTGATGGATAAAAATAGCAGATACGGCATTATGATTGGTCAGATCGCCTTTCAATCAAACTCCCTGTGAAGGGTCATTGCACGCACTAATACATGAGCGTGCACTGTAGCCTGTATTATTTCATATTAAAGTGCAAATGAAACTATGCGAGCATGCGTGTCAGTTCCGCGTCACTTTCAGCAGCGGCAGCTCTTAAAGTAATAGCAGCCAAATAACTTAATAACCAGCTGCTGTGATGTCTGTTAATCAAAGAACAAAAGAAAAAAGAGGAAATCAGTAACTCTTGTAGCTTTAAGGATCCATATTTAATTTAGAATTTAGTGTTTAATAACTTTATTCAATTTCTGTATATTTCCTACTTGCTGAAGAGCACAGGTAAATATGACAGTTATTATAATGGGTTTATGTGAAGATTTTTTTTTAGATTACTTAAAACATTAAGATTAGAACTTTAATAAATGTTACAATTGATAGCTCTCAATTATACTGTAATGCTGAATGGCTATAGTCAGTGGTAAATATTAGGAAAAATTTCATAGAGACATCAGTAGAAGTATTGATTTAAGTGATACTCGCCTTCAGTCATAAAAAAAGATGCCATTAAACAAATGTAAAACATATACTGTCTTTATGTTGTTTCTACATTAATTTGGAGATTGAATGTGAACTTATTGCAATTTAAAAACTTTATTGTTAGGTGGGATTAATAGCGATTAATCGTGTTACATTGCGTTAAAAAATTGCGATTAGTTATTTTTTTATTCAGTTGATGTGATTCAATCCACTTTTCATGCTCTGTTTGATTTAAATATTTCCTTTTGAATCTATTTGACTCCGAAATATGTTTATATACGGATATAATATATAAGTTATATAATGTAAATAAAAGTAGTGACAACAGAAATTAAATTAATAGCATTTTATGTGAACTTAATATTAATATACTCTGGTCTTTTGGTCACATGACCCTTAAAGCTTCAATTGTGCCTTCATCCTCTACCAGTTGAGTTAGTTGTTTGTTATTTTTCTGGACTATTCCACACCATTTGGTTTTGATTGTATAACAGTGTCAGTCACTGTCTGTTGTCACCAATTTGTTGTTCCGATCATAAGCCAGCATTTCTCCACGTTGGGCTCATCGCTCTGACTGACAGACGAGGGCTATGATGGCTTTAGCATGTGTTGTGCCTCCTCTGCTTTGGGCAGTCGGTGACGTTTGGGAATACTGACATTTCCTCAGACGTAGACGGGAGTGGCTGCAGTGTGTTTCTGCAGGAGAACGATGAATATGACGAAACGAGGAGATGTAAAAGCCCTCTGGAGTGTGTTAAGCGAGTCTCTTTCCCCTCACATCCTCATTTCTCAACTGGCTTTCACCTTCCCTCAAACTTTTTACCTGCGTGAGCCCCGTGTTTGTGGGCGTGCAAAAAGCTGTTGAGTGACAGCTTTGAGAATTGTTGAAACTGGATGTGTTTCTCTGTATGTGTGTGTTTACACAGGGCTCAGCGGGCAGAAACGCTCTTATGATCGCACTAGTGAGACGGTTACGTAACAGGCACCTTCATGCGAGCTGATTTTGGCCGTCGCTCTGCAGTCTGAAGAACCTGAATCAAAGGGCGACGCTCAGATCACGTGTGTCTCACACGACCAGCACGGAAATCTGTTCTTCTCCAGTCAGCTTGGCTGCTTTTAATGCAATTAACTCAGCATTTTTCCCCGTGTTAAAATTACGTCTGAATGTAAACGCTGTGGTGTGTACGTAAAATGATTTGTGGGTTGCAGAATGAGGCTCGTAAAAGGGAAGTGGGGCAGAGTGCTGTGTTAGTTTTGGAGGGAGAATCACAGGCCGTGTTTTCCAGATGACCCGTGCTGCACATGGAGAACACGAGATGATGGCGTATGAGGGAGATGAATGATTTTGTGAGCTTAGTGGGGAGTATTTATGCATTTTTGGAAGTAGGGAACTGATGGAAAGCTTGTTAGAAAAGTGAAACATAGCCTTAGAATTTTCCAAACCTCAGTATTTGTGTATTTATTGATTAGATCAGTTCATTTTAATGCTATTTTAATGCTTGATTGGTCAGTATTAGATGAGAATATTGTGCATTTACAGCTAAATAGGAATATGTGATGTTCAGATTGTTCAAACTAAAGCTAAATTTGTGAGCTGTAAGTGCGTTGTTTATTTATTACCATATTTAACAATATTGTTTGCAAATAAGTACAAAATGAATTATAACTATTTATTATGATAACGTATACTGTTATTAATATATATATATATATATATATATATATATATATATATATATATATATATATATATATACACATATATATATATATAAAATAGTCCACATTTAATATTTTTCTTATCAAAAATAAATATATACATAAAGGTTATTTATTTGTTTGTTTGTTTATGTCCATATTTAATAATATTGCCTGTACATACAAAAATAAATTATAACTATCTATTATAATAACATTTATATAGCATTATTATAATGTAATTTTGTCTCTTATTAATAATATTGCCTTATAACATATTTATATATTTTTGTCCACTTTTAATAATATTGCTTATCAAAGTGTATTTATTTATTTATTTATTTATTTATCCATCATAAGTGTGATCTGGCATCTCTGATCAAACAGGAAGTGATGTGTACTCTCCATTCATACTCCATTCATCCTTCTTCTCTCTTCTCATCCTTCTCTGTCCCACTTCCACTCTTGTGTCATCTGTTCATTGTCAGGATTATAATAAACTTTAGTGATGTAGTGGTGTTCTTTAGTAGAATGGATTTCATTCACTGTATTCGGTGTGTCTGAAGTGGAATGTAAACTCAAGTTAAATGAATAACCATAACTGATTCTTTGAGTGCTTTGAGGAATGAAGATATTTCACGCACTTATAATACAACTATTCAGACGCTATGATTTCCCTGCTGAAATAAGAACTATTAAACCAGCCACCAGATAGTTTGCCAGTCTTAGCTGGTTTATAATGGACTCAAAGCACATTCAATTTGTCTATCCGTCCGTCTGTTTGTTTATTTAGTTTTTGTCCCTATTAAATAATATTGCTTGTAAATAAATAACTAAATTATAAAGGTATTTGTTCATATTTTTGTTTGTATTTCTGTGGTCTGATGGGGTTTGGGGGCCCTGGAGAAGTTTTGACAAGTGTCAAAAATAAAAGACACCAGTGTTCAAAATTATTTATTTATTTTAATGATCAGAATAAACAGTTCTTCCATAAAGTTATAGTATATTCCTTACATTGCTGTTCACAGTTTCTAAGCAATGCAGCAATATGGTACATTAATATAGAATGTGATTAATTTGCATTTTACAGCAGTTTGAATGCAGCTTGTGCGATCAGAATTTAGAGTAAGAACTATAATCTAGCGCATTTTTCAATCATGCAGGATGCTGGCATGAAGTACATCTCTGCGATAAATCATCACAGATGACATCAGAGAACAGAACAGGCTTTGTGAGGTGGCTAGTTTGGCAGTCGAACCGTGTGATGAAAGATTCATCGTATTATTCTCTTCCATGTTTTAGTTGGCAGGTCACTCGTGAGGGTGAACCGTACGACATACTGTATGCTTTTAAAACTCTGTCTTTCTCTTTCCTCCTCGCCGTTTCAGCAGGATAAGCATGTTTGATCTGCTCTGAGACCAGTGACTGTGTTCCTGTTGTGCTCTCCGGTCGGGCTTGTTCAGTCGAGCAGAAACTTTCCCAGATCGGGATGGTGAAGTCTCAATCGTAACGGGATCTCCTGGGTTCTATTTGTAACAGCAGGGTCTTTGTTTGATCATGATTTTCCAGGGATGAGAAACTTCTACCTGGGTGAGACGGGGACTCCCTAAATTTACAATCCCCCTCTCGAATTTAACTATCTGTAGAGTAATATACTGCTTCTCTGGCCCACCGTCATGGAGGTAAAGTACCGTGGTTCTACCGTGTGTACACACTGGTTGTGATATATTGATTCGCGGTACAATTACTTGTTCGTCTACACATGTGATCTACCTTATTCGTTGTCCATGTGGTCTTGCTTATGTTGGAAAAACCTTGAGAGCATTACTTACCCGCATTAATGAACATCAGAGTAATATTAGAACGGGAGTTGAACGCAGTCCTAGCATCTCATCTTAATAAAGTGGGACATAATGTTAGTGCCTTACAATATATCGGCATAGAGAAGGTGCAAAAACCGTATACTTTGGATACGTTGTCACCTTTTGGGTTGAATGAAGAATTTGATATTAAGCATTTCTTATAGGATTTTGTGTATAGGATCTGTTTTCAGTATTGTTTGAATAGTTTGAAGAGTGACTACTGATTTATATTGTCTTTGTATTGACTTTTTTTTCTCTTTTTCTTTCTCTCTCTCTCTTTCTTGTCTTGTGGGAGTAGGTTTACACCCACACAGTGATTGAACGTGCCTAATTTGGATGATCACCTGTTACTTATAAAGAGTTAAAAAGAGTTGTACGTCAGTTTGTTATTTGTGCCTGACAAAGACACGATGGTCGAAACGTTGCAATAAAGTATATATTTTTATGGAGCAGTCAATTCAGTGTGTGGACATTACATTTGTTCCTTTGCTATAATTTGAAAAAAAAAAAATTAGGTTTGCGCAACTTTTTTACACTTTGGCTTCTACTATGTTTATCATCATGTGTATTGCATGTACCATGGTAATAACAAATGTTGTCATTGTTAATTAAAACTAAAACCAAATACTATTAAATATAGTTTTCAGTAGTTGAAATAAAGCTGAACTAAAATATAAATATTGAAAAATTATGAAAAACCAAAAGTTTTTGTTTTTTTTAAGAAAAAAAAAAGAAGGAATTTTAAGATTTGTTTTGCCTTGGCAACTAGCTGAAATAAGTTGAAGTTGAAGTATTAAAATTACTAAAACTGAAATAATAATAATAAAAAAAATTACAAATATTTAAAATAATAATAAAGATTTCAAAGGCACAACAATTTGACCAAATCTTAAACTAAAATTAAAAAGACAAAATGAAATTAATAAAAAAAATTAACATATTAAATACTGTAAGAGTATATAAATATTACTAAAATAATACCATGGTATTCTTGAAAGTACCTTGGAATGCTATGTAAATATATACAGTACATAATTTCAGTATCATTCATGTCCCATGATATTTATTTACATGGTACACCAAGATGCTTCCAAATAACTTTTTAACTGGAATAAAAATAAATTAAAACTATATATTAAAATAAACTAATAAAAATGACAAAAGCACAACAATATTACTAAAACGTAAACTAAAATTAAAATGAAAACTGAAAATGTAAAGAAAAAATAATTGTAAATATTAATAAATGCTATAATAGAATCTAAATAATGCTAAGATAGCACAAGAAAGTACCTTTGAATGCTATATAAATACATACGGTACATAATTCATGACACATACAAAACTTCCATTACACAACATACTTTGAAAATACTCGCGTACCATAGTATATACATATTCCAATGATAATACATAATAGTAGGTGTTCTGGAAAGTTGCTTACTAGTCTGCATCAAAATTACATATTAAAGTATGTGCTGCATTTGTTAAAGAACAAACTTCTTTTTAGATGCCATTCATGTCTGTAGCACAAGTGAGTTGGATTGCCGATTTGTTAAAGTTTAATATTTAGCGTTCATGGTTAACCAGCATTTATAATTATGCTGATATAATTCACAAAGCACTATTTGTTGAGTCCACTGACTCTATTGTCTAATCAATTTCTTGTTGACTTTCTTTTATAAGTTTTTGATGATTCATTGATGTGTTTCCGCCTTCAGAACAGAATGTTTGCGTTGTTTTGTGCCAAAGCTAACACTTTAGTCATTCACGAAGGCTGCAGTTGTTTTTCGTGGCCGTTGTGTTGGTTCAACTGCGCTGTGATGAGCAAGTTGTTCTTGGAGCTCGGAAGGCCAAATGAGTTTCTTTCTCATGGCCTGCTCAACATTTCATGGGTCATAAAAATCATTTTCAAAATGAGCTTTTTTTTGCAGAGAACACACAATTCGCTCAGATCTAAAAGGCCCTTGATCCTGCCAAACCTGCTTCACTCACAAAACACAGCAGTTACAGGATTGGCAGACGGTCTGCATGAATGGAAGTGAAGCAATGACGGAGGTCTGCTCTCAATAACAACTCTCTCTCTCTCTCCACAACAACTCCAGCAGAGCTCCAGCCAAATGGATCTCCGTCAGCGTCTGTAACTTCTGCTTCTTTGACTCAAAGGCCTGTGAAAATCCAGATGCGGGCAGATTTTCAGTTGGGATTCATATTGCGCAAGCTGAATTGTAAGCAACCGCAGTTAGATAACCATTTCTGAGACTTAAAAACAAAACTTTTTTTTTTTTTATTTGTGATATGTAATTCTAGTGAAGTGATATAAGAGTACCTTTTGTTGATGTAGGATCTCATGGTGGTGTTGGCAGATTGTTATTATTATTGTTAACTAGGTGAAAATATGTACAGACATTTTTAGAGAGGGTTGAAGTTCGTTTTATTTTTTTATTTTTTTAAGTTTATTTCTGCACTACCAAAAATAAACACTGACTGATTGATAGCAATATTAAAAAAAAAAAAAAAAAAAAGACAAAGTCTCATACCTAATTTTAAAAACCCTGTTATTTTACTATTATTTAAATACTGTTATAATAATGCCTTTGCCTCATTTTTGTTATCATGTTTTTTTAATATTGCTATTTAGGTTTAGCATATTTTTGTTTCAGTTTTAGTTTTTATTTATTTATAGTAGTGCTGTCAAACGATTAATCACGATTAATTGCATCCAAAATGAACGTTTTTGTAATGTTTACATAATATATGTGTGTATACTGTGTAAATTTATTATGTATATATAAATACAAACACATGCATGTATATAATTAAGAAAAATGTTATGTTTTTATATTAAATATATTTATGTATAATATAAAACATAAGAATATAAATATATAAATGTGTATACATGTAAATATTTTCAATATATACACTGTATGTGTGTGTATTTATATATATATGCATAATAAATATACACAGTACACACATATATTATGTAAATAAAAACTTTTATTTTGGATGCGATTAATCGTTTGACAGCACTAATTTATAGTTAGTATTTTTATTTTTTTTTTGTGCTTCAACTTAAACTTAATTTGTGCTTAGTTTAAGTTTTCCACATTAAATTTATATTGTTTTATTTTATTTCAGCTTTATTTCAATTAAATAATTAAATAGTTATTTTTAGTTAGTTTCCATTGCAGCTTTCAAATTTTTACTTAGTTTAAGTTTTATCTAATATTTAAATTTTATTTATTTGTTTTATTTAAATTTTATTTTAGTTAACAAAAAGTTTTTAAAAGTTTTCGTTTTCGTTTTAGTTAACCATAATAGCCTATATGGTTACTGTAACGTTGTTTGAAAACACTTTTGAAACATATATGTAATACAAATATGGGTAACACTTTACAATAATGTCTCATTTGTTATCAGTAGTTAATGCATTAACTAATATAAACTAACAGTGAGCAATATATTTTTTACAGCATTTATTACAGTAACTTTTGTTAATGTTCATGTTCATATTAGTTCACAGTGCATCAACTAATGTTAAAAGACACACTTTTCATCTTACAGTAAATGTCAATAAATGCTGTAGAAGTATTGTTCACTTAGTTTGGGGTTCAGACTCTTCCAAACCACCATATACTTTTCATTTAACTGTTTTGGGTCTTCCTGAAATTTTATTTTATTTTTATTTTTTTTAACATTCCTCTTTTTAATTTCCAGAATGCTTTGTTTTCACATCCTTTGAATTAGTTCTGCTCTTATTTTGGGCGGTTAGACCCCCGAACCCCCAGTAATTTTCACTCTGGTTTGGCTGAATGAGGTATTTAGGTGGTGATGAGCTTAATGGTGATTGGGTGAAACTCGACCTCTGCAAGCTGAATTCAAAAGGGGGTCTCCAGCATTGAGCCTAATTGCAGGAAAATCAGCATGGCCAGTAGTTGACCTTTCCCCTCGGGTCAGTCTGCCTCAGATCAGAGGGCTCTGCCTCTGTTAGGAGTGCTGTAATGAGGTGGCTGGGGGTCAAAGGTCGAATCTGTGAATGTAGGTGGTGATGTCTGTGACCTCGGGCGGTACAGATAAATGACCGGTGGGAGGTCCGATGTGTGCATACGAGTGTGCGTGTGTCTCTGATGCAGAGCACACAAAAATGACCCCGCAGAAATCACACAGACAATGTGCAATAAAAATGTTTCTTAAAGGTACAGTAAGTACAGCACAGCATTAAGTGAAAACATAAGGCAGAATCTAATATTTAGGGTTCATACACCTTTTGACTTATAAATTGCCATGATTTTTCCATGATGCTTCTACTGCATACGGAGAAGGATTTTAAAAATAATTTTTCTAGAACAATAGTCATTGCACTAACAGCAATTTCTCACCAACAAATTAGTTTACTACTGAGCATAACTACCATGATTATCTTCTATTATGAAGATTGTTCCACTACTTTTCCAGGCCTGGAAATATTAAAATTCCCTGATAGTTTTTGAATGAATGTACTGCAGGTACCTTGAATATTTGAAAATATAAACATTTATGTTATGCATTAGATTCATTCTACAATCATGTCCATTAATGATTTGTATAAAATATAATATAGATCCATTATATATTAATTATTAATATAATTCCAATGCTTAAAATTGCCCTCAATTGCCCCAGTTACAGTTTTTGAAGTGATTATTTTTGAAGTGTGGGTCTTAAATGTTCAAAATAATAAATAAAATTCGTTAAAGTCAACATTATCTGTATTTATAAAATTTAAATATTCAGAAAAAAAGTATACAAACAAAAATTATTTATTATAATATTATATTTAATAATATTCAATAAAATATATTTAATTTCCTTTAGAATTAAGTAAAGAAAATATTTTACTTTGCTCATGTGCACAAAAGTACAAACCAAACAACCCACCACAACTAAAACAAATAAATAAATAAATAAAAAGCCAGCATCATATAACATTATTATATTTTTCTGTGTTGGACATTTTGTACATACAATTGTATGTGTCCTCTCATTTTTTTTCAATGTTTTGTCTACAATAATCTATCGTGGTAACCAATTCTCACTATTATTATTACTACCATGCTTATTAACATGCATATTACTAGCATATTGGCTTATACTAAGTACATATTAATGCTTTATTCTGCATGACTGTATTTTAGATCCCTTAATCCTACCCCATTCCTAAACTACCTTACTAAGTATTAATAAGCAGCAAATTAGGAGTTTATTGAGGCAAAAGTCAATAGTGAGAATTGGTAACTGTATTGTAGATGAGTTGTTAATTTTTGAATTATCATTTGTTGATGTAAAATGTACCCAGTTATAAAACTAGGCATATAAAGTTACTAAAATATTTATTTTCAGTCATACGGTAGTTTGAGATATTGTTCTTAACGTGGCTGTGGAGATTCTATGAAGTTTAGTTTACCTGTAAATAGGCATTGCCCTGTACACCACTAGAGGGCATGATATCTCCTGTCCTGAACTCAGAACGATGATACATTGTGTTTAATTTTGAGGTAGAAAGACTAAAAAAAATATATTTTCTTGTAAAACATATTCCAATAAACTTTTTTTTGCTTTTTTATTTACAAAAATCATTTTTACAAGACAAGACACACAAAACAGTATGTTGCGGGTTACATTTAATTAGTGTTTGATCACATCACTAACCGTAAGTGTGAGCAATAGTACCAGTGAAGTGCAGTCATGAACTCTGAAGGTGGAAAATATTCTCGAGTAAACCGCAGTGTAGAGTAATACATCACAGCTGGATAAACAAAAGTTGTGCGTCTAAACTTTAGTGAACGCCGCTCGCTCGACTCCTCCTGTCGGCCTTTGAAGAGTGTTTTTCTCTGGGACTCTGGGGTTTGCGTTCACTTCTGAAATTAGACAGCTGCTCTGAGGGTCTGTACCGCTTTCTGCTGATTTATGGCTTCGTAAAGGATAACTGTTGTTTTTTTGTTTAGAAAGTGAAAGCGTCCAGTGGACCTGCTTTTCAGGGGGACTGGTGAGTTTTGAAGACTGTGAATGGATCTCTGAGTTTAGGAGAGTTTTCTCATGGGCTGGATAAGTGCTTCTTGATGAGTTTGGGTTTGTGCTTCTTTGCAATGTGGCCTTCCGCCAGGCTGTTACTGTTACAGATGCCAGACCCTGTCAGACAGATCAGATGAGGGAATGGGTGGAGAAAATGTCATGAAATTACATTAAAGAGGGAACCGGGCCACATCTAGAGATCAGAGTATCACAGAGATTTAATGGCAGACAGTAAGCGACCACATAGCAACACCCTGGTTTAGAGTTATTAAACACTGAAAAAAAAAATTAGAATAATAATTATTTGATGTAGAAATAATTTTCATTCAGAAGTTGCTAGTGAAATTTCACAAGTAATTGGTTCATGTTCATATTAGTTCTGAATGAAATGGCCAGTGACATTGATTTAAACATGAAATTGAAAAAGAGAAGAACTGAAATAGTATTCTAAATTCTTATTTAGAACTTTTTTTGTGCAGTGTAGTTAACTAAAACAATAAAAAAATTAAAATAAATTTAAAAAAAGCTAAATAAAATAAAAAATTAACTTATTTGAGCTAGTTCTAAATGTAATATTTTTATTTAGTTTAATATGATGTAGTAAAATAACTAAAACCGAAACTGAAATAAAAACTAATAAATTATTATTAAAATTATGGACGGTTTTTCAAAAAGAAAAAGAATAACCATTATAAAACCACAACAAAATTATTTAAACTTTAACTAAAACTAATGAAAACACAAAATATATACAATTAAAATTAATTCAAAATATTAATAAAAACTATATTAGTATCTCAATGATACTAAAATAATAGTATGGTGTGCCACATCATGTGAGCAGTTTAAAGAAATATTTTGGGTTAAATACATTGATTCCTTGCTTGAGTGAGGGAGGAATCAGATTATTATTATTATTATTATTATTATTTAGTAATATTATTAGTATTTATTCATTTATTTATTTGTTTATGTTTTTATTGGTGGATCGAGTTTAATTTGTAGTTTTTTTGTCCAGAGCAACGTACATTGCATTCAAGTATTGCATTGTATATATTTCCACATTACATTCGAACCTTAACCTTGGTGTTGCAAGCACTGTGCTGTACCGTTTGAACGTTGAACACATTTAACCAAGAATATTATTTTCCTGTATTCTTGTAAAACTCATATTGAATAAATTTTCACCCCTGTAATTATCTCTAATTATAAGTCAAATTAAGTATTTAGCTTTATAAATCTGCAAATTACTTAATTGTTAAGTAGGCCTATAGCCAAAAATGCAGTATGCAATTACCTTGAGACATCATAATAAGTTCATAATAAGTACACGTGTTGAGAAATTAAACACATTTTGGATTGCATACGTGTCCAGAGTATAGACTTGAATCGCATTCAAGTTACACATTTTATCAGTTGATGCATCCCTGGGAATCGAACCCATGACCTTGATGTTGTTTTTGACATCTAAATTGGTGAATATTTTTGCAATTGTATATGTCATTCTATAGAAATTATTGAAAAAAATATTGTAATATATAAATTTACTGAATTTGTTGTTTTATTAAAGGGAGAAAATTTGCAATATATTATACAAATAAATGTAAAAAATTCTTCACACACTTTCTAAAATACCACATTCTTAATGTACTTTTCATGGTGGCAAAGCACACACATTTTAAAACAAGTTGATGCTGATGCACTTTGACAGTTCTGACCGAAACGTCTTATGAAGTTAATTTATGTCAGAGTTCAGTTTGCAGTCTCACAGGCTCTGGTTTGGAAAGTCAATGTCTTGTGAACCACATCACTTGATTCTTTAATGATTCGGTACGGGCTTCCCGCTAATGAAAACAGGACACTGTGGATATATAGTTTAATCCATTCAGCGCTACGCACAGTTTTGGTCTAATTCATTCTTACGGAGCACACAAATACCATCCATGTGTGCTCTTAGCTTTAGCGGTCAGGCGGTATGTCACACACTAAACCACTGCAATTTAGCCCTGGATAGGAGAACCAAGTTGCCCGATTCAGTGTTAGTTTAAGAAAGTGGAGAAAAGACATCCTGTGCTTCCTCTTTGGGTGATTTCATTCGCAGATGGGAAGTTTAATCAACTCTAGTTGAGTAATGTTTTGAATGGAATCTACCTAAAATATTCATGCATTGTACTATTCATTGCATTATATAGTACTAATGCATACAAAGAAAAAAAATGTATGCATACATTTACTCACAGGATCTTGTTGTCATTCTCTTGTATATTTTCTTTGTATTTTTTTATTTTAAATAAAAGTTGTTGTCTCCAGGGAGGAAGACCTGAAGGAGTGTAATGAAGATGACTGTGGTTGTTACCTGCGGGGCAGTCATGTAGCAGTCATGAACGTGGCTGGCAGACTCAGGCTTTATAAAACCTACAATCACATTCCAGGATGATCTATGAGCTCCACCTACCTAGAGCAGATCAAAGAGCTTCATCACAGAGGAAGGAGCGAAAGATCAGGAGAAAGACAGAGAGAATTACAGGGAAAGCTTTTCTTCCTGTGCTGAGATCATGGTGGAGATATTCAATAAAAGGACTAAAACTATGACTATAAGCGGCAAATGCTTAAATCGCAAGTGTGCAGTAAAAAACCTCAGTACTCAAGGGGGCGATAGAGTTACCTTCAAATGTCCAGGTAGCTAAATATAAACATGCTGACTTAAGGACATAGTGTCAAGAGTGTTGAAAAGTTAATCACACTTTGGTAGCAGTGATGAATTAGCACTTATAACAGATCCACTGACCCACCAGCCTTAGTGTATGTGTGTGTGTGAGAGAGAGAGTGAGAGAGAGAGCGCACGTACAGGCACTCTTGGCTTCGTTTCAGACTGAGGGTAACCCAGCCAAATTATAGCTGACTCATTAGACGAGTTATTTTTGGATGTCTACCTGCTGTCTGAGACTAAAGCTCCTCCCTTTCCTGCTTCTCATTCATTCAATCTGACTTTTTTCACTGTCTAACTTTTTTGTCCATGTATCAGCCCAGATTAATCATTTATGACCATCCTGGACAGGAGATCTACATTTAGTACACAGCTGACACAACTACATTGTAAAAACTTTAAAAAACTTTAAACATTTTTATTCTACATACTTAATTTGACAAAAGTATTTTCATAACATTGCAGAAACATCGTTTTGACGTTGTTAGCAAATCCCTTTTGAATGTTTTATAAAACACAATACTACTTCAAACCTGGTCCTACATTCAGCATCACCAACATATTTTTTGCCATGGTTGTCTTAAAAAATAGTGTTTAGCAATAAGATAAAAGTGTTTTATGGAAATGTAAATATGTTTTTAATAGAGGTTTTTATTATTATTTTTTTTTTTTTTTTTTACTACCTTCAAAAAAAAAAAAAAGCTTTTAAGTTTGGAAACATTTATCAAAACATTTCCAAAACGTTTCATTTTAGTGGTACTCTTTTTTTTCTTTTTCTTTTTTTTTTTTAGGAAATTAATTATTTTATTCAGCAAGAAAGCATTGAATTGATCGAAAGTGACAGTAAAGACAAAATCAAATAAATAAAAAAGTTTCCACAAAAATATTAAGCAGCATGACTGTTTTCAACATTGATAATATCAAGAGATGTTTCTTTAGCAGCAAATCAGCATATTAGAATGATTTCTGAAGGATCATGTGACATTGAAGACTGAAGTAATAGAAAGGTTATTTTAAAATATTTATTTTAAATATATTTCACAATATTACTATTTTACTGCCTTTTTGATCAAATAAATGCAGCCTTGGTAAGCATAAAAACTTATTTTCGAAAATTACAAACTGCACGTCAGTGTCACGGTGTGCTAGGGACAAAGGAGCGAGGAAATGAGGAGACATGGAGTTCTTCAACATAAACTGATCTTTAATGATACAATCGACAGGGTATCCAACCAAGGAACACAAGGAAGACATTTAACAGCAGACAAAGAACCAAGGGAGAACACAGGACTTATAAAGACAGAGAAATCAAAGGAGCAAACGAGAAGATTAATGAACTCAGGTGATAAGACTGAACGATGATTAACTAATGAAAACGGGAAACAAAGCAAATAAGGGCAAACAGGAACTAAACAGGAACAAACGTGACAGATCGCCCCCCCGGCGGGTGCCCTGGATGCTGGTGCAGGACCGGGACACAGAGGAAAGCCTCTAGGGTGGATCAGGCAGACCTGGAGAGCCATGGCGGATCAGGGGACTCCAGTAGCCATGGCATATGGCCCCCCACCACAAAATTTTCCAGTCGGAAACTATGACGTCTGGTGGGCTCAGGAGGAGCGGGCTCTGGTGGGTGCTCTGGAGGAGCAGACAAAGAACCAAGGGACAACACAGGACTTATAAAGACAGAGAAATCAAAGGAGCAAACGAGAAGATTAATGAACAAACCAAATAAGGGCAAACAGGAACTAAACGGAACAAACATGTGACAGTCAGGTTTTGGTTACATTATTTTTTAACATTTATGGTGTGGTTTATAGAAAGTTTCAATACATTGCTCTGCAATGTAGTGTATCTGCAACCACAATTCGACACTGTAAAATATTTGCAACTGCAAGGAATTTTGAACTTCTAATAACACACACGCATGCACTTCCTTCTATACACACCCCGCCTCTTTTATCCCAGGTGTGAACGGCTCTGTAAGGTCTTTGTATGTTTAAACACTCTGGTCTCACTCCAGCATTTGGTCATGATGGCGCCAAGGTCAGTGGAGACTGAGAGTGAGTCGGATTAGAGGAGATTAAGACGGAGGCTTGTATTTCTCTCGCTCTGTCGCTCTCTTTCTTTATAATTGTGTTTGTAATCAGCACAGAATAAGTGTCCTCATCTTTCTGAGACGTGTAAAAGCCTTGTATATGAAGTTTCCTCTCATTTAGTCAGCAATACTTATGCAGTTGAGATCCTCTAGGGAGCAGGATTAATTGTATATCCTTTGTTTTAGATGTTTCTCCTAAATTAAATAGGTGTTAGTATACAGTAGAGCTATAGAATTAATGTGAATAGCATTGTTTTTTAGTGTGAAATGCTTCATATTTAAGTATTTTTGCAGTATATTTGAGTTCATATTGAAATCTCCAACTTTTGATGGCAGATTTAGGTGTTTTGGCAAAACTGAACAAAGTTTGAAAAACAATGGAGACACTAAGGAGATGTAATTTGTATTTGTTCTGTCATATAGGCAGGTTTATATAGAGCTGGTTTGCAGCAGTTTACCATCTGCCTCCTGCTGAATCTTCTACACTACCACGACAAAGCAGTGATTGGTGTACCAGCTAACATAATACACACACACACACACACACACACAGGCCTACAGTATATACGAGTCTGTTAGTACACTAGCCACAATTCATAGCAAATACAACCCATTTACTATAGTAACTGAGCCATTTCCCCATTGATTTGTGTCTGAAAACAATAGGTTGTAAATTGCACACTGGTTTCTTTAGAGCGATAAGAAGATCAATTCCTTGTTTTACGGGTTGTTTCACTGGGGGCTGTCAATAGACAGGATGCGGTTACTTTAGTCTGGTGCCCAGGAGAAAGTTACAGATCTAATTGTTTTGTTTAGGCACTATGTTGTGGATAGGGGTACCCTGATGAAAAGACTATAGAATATGTTATGTTTTGGATCCCTAACATTGAATATTGGTGTCCCCAGGCATCTTAACAAGTTTACTATGGTCTTCCAGCTTCATAAGTTAATAGTAAGGCAGTTCTACTATAGATTAATATTTGGGAAACTTATTTGGAAACATTTTAACTGTTCCAGCCTGGAAATCAATAAATTAATAAAAAAAAAATGAAAAGCAGTTGTAATTTCTGCACCACTGAAGACTGAAAGTTGATTATCTCCCAAACATCTCTCTCCACAATTATCTGGAAAAACAGGTAGTCCTGCTCTCAAACTTGCGCCATTGGTTGAAACAAAAGTTGACATGTCGGATTGTACAATCAAACAAAGAGTTTTAAAAGAGCCCCAGTGTTTACAAGCATTGGAATGTCAACTTAGTTATTTGATTTATAAGTTGCCTTGAATTGCTGATCAAACATGCATACATGAGCCTGTGCAACTAACAGCATTAACTGTCCAGTGTTCCACCGGCAGCAGTGTGGATTAGCGACCCTGTGCTTCCTTCCTTTGGACCGCTCCAGTGAAGCATAAAGGGATTATAGCGGCCCAAGTTGTGGCTGGACTGAACCATGTGCACCGTCTATGGGGGGTAGAGGACATCTAGGGTAACAGGGTGGAGATTGGGGGTTGCAGATGTTCCAGCAAAGCTGAGCTGAAAGTAGCCTGAGGTCACAGTCAGTCAGTCAGTCAGTCAGAGAGAGAGAGATAGAGAAAGAAGTGTGCTGTGATTCCATGGGGGTGATGAACAGGCCCCAGGGGGCTGAAGCAGAAAGTCAAATGAAAACACGAGAAAAAAACCAGAGGAAAGATAGAGACATACTCATCCCTTGCTGACCAGCTTGGCTGAGACGCTCCGCTACGGTCATGGCTCTTGGATGCTGCATGCCGTTGAGGTCTAAAGGTACAGTAGATGTCTCCTGTTATAGTGACGTCTTGAATCCTACACTTTGTAGCTTCTTATGGCTTCTTATGTTTTAGAGTTGATCCATAACTGTCAATTCCTGTATTACAATCTTTTCCCTGGATGTAGTTTGTTTTATAGCCTAGAAACGCCAACTTAAGTGAACTCATGTCCTTTGAATGTTGCTAAATATACTTTTGCATCATATTTACAGTGTAAAATATGGATTGCTTTGCCTTTTCTGTGGCTCAATGGACTAATTAACAGCATTGTATGGTTGTGATGATGTGTACCTGGAAGATTTGCTGAATTGGCACACTTAAGTTATTTTGGCTCCTCTGTAATAATCCCAAACATTTCAGTTGTGGTAATACCAAATGTGCTGTGACCCAAGGGGAGGGAAGGTGGTCTTCAGCGAGGTGTGGTGTCATTGAAATGAATGGCTAACATTTGGAGGGCTAGACTTTCCCACGTCAGAAGGTGTGTGTGTTTGGATTGGGGAATGTCAGCGGTCTGGGTTTGGCTCAGGGTTCGTGTCTCAACCAGTGGCTGATGATTAGAGGGTGATTGTAGACTGAAGATGGTGGGTTTGAGCTTGGGAAACAGGACAGCCTTAAGGTACGTTCACACTGACAGCGGTTAAAATTACTGGTGGTAATCAAGTCGCTATACATTTGCTTGCAAGTTAGCTGTAAAAGGGATGCATGATATATTGGTAATGGTGAAAATGGATATTTAATTGTGCATCAGCCATTTAATATCAGCCATTCATTTAATTTTATTCATGTATCTGATTTATTCATAAAAATTATATGAATTAAAACATGCACATTTTAAAATAATATTTTATTTTATTTTTATATTATTTTATTATTATTTATTTTTATTTTATTTTATTTTTATTTATTTTTTTGCATCATATATTGGCCATAACATGAAAATAATTATTGCGGAATTCAAATATATGTTAGTGCATCACTACTGTTTAAAGGTCAACTTTGCTGCTTTTCAACCAGCTTTGTATTTCACCCAGATGTCCCAGTTTATTTGTCAACAAAAGACTTCTGATATACTACTGACATTGTAACAACACAAAGCTGGTTGAAAATCTGCTAGGTTGTCCCATAAGTAACTATCAGTTGGTGGATCACATGACCCGCACTCTGGATTCCCATTGGGAGTTGCCAATGCATGAAATCATATATTTGCATTAAGTTTGCACTGTTTGGTTGTATTGGCAATGGTTGCTGTCACTGATGTAAATTGCTGGCCTTTTTCAGGTTATGAAGGTTAATGAACCATATCAAGGTTAGATTCTGCACCATTGATATTTACAGCAAAAGAGCTGAGATGAAGATATTGCTGAGAGCACTATGAAATCCAACACTGTAACTACATAAAATGTTCTTAAATATGTTCCATTGTAATAAGTTGAAGTATCTATTAATTTTACATCCAAAATGAAAATGAATGTTTGCGGTTTTGGAATATCCGGCATGATTCCACGCCAAGGCCTCCAACTTCGGCTTAGCTTTCCATCTGTGGTGTTAAAAATTGCAGTTTTACATGTTCAATCTATGGATAACATTGATGATAGAAGAATAGCACTGACTTTGGAAAGATAGCAAAGAAAACAGGGAAAAACATCAGGAAAGGAAAACGTTCAGTGATAAAACCGGTTCTGTTTCCCATCTCCACTTCTCATGCCAGAATAAGCCTGTTGGCTTATCTCAGATGATACCATCAGTAGACAAGTGGTCTCCATGAACCATTTCTATTGTTTTTAGGAGCTGTTTACTCATGTCTTTGTAGAGGAGAGGCATTGGAGATGACTGTTTTGTCCACCTTTGAGATTTATCTTGATTTGTGTGGAGAAGGGGGAATTCACTAAGAAAGAATTGTGCCCGTTGATAGTGATGTTTATTTGCATGTTGTCTTTGTTGTTTAACGCTTGGTTGAATGCATTGATGGCCAGTTCTAAAGAGCAATATCTATTATTTAAGCATAATTTGATGAACAACTGCTTCCGTGATGACCTGGGAAATGTGCAACCCTTTTTGCACTGAAATGCTATGCTCAAAAGTGGTAAATTCACCCCTCTTGTTTCTTTTTCTCAGTTTAGAGTGGAAACACTTTAGGGTGTTTATCAATTAGGTGCAACAGCTGCTGAATGGACCTACATAGACAAATGCCCTTCTCTCTGAGATGACTGAGGTGTTTGGACTGTGGAGGGATAGAAAGAAAGAGCTGTTAGAGATCACTGCTGGGTTGCTCTTTACCCCATGCTGCTAAACAACTAACAACCAAACAGCTTTATGAGGAAGAAAGCTCCCAGCCCCCTTCCCTAGCACAGCTACCTCGGCCTGGATTAACTGACTGACTGAGCTTGAGAAATTCTAGATGATCTATTGTTGCTTGGCAGTAAATTCCCATTTCTAGCATATTTTCTGTCTAATACAGAAAGGAATGAAAACAAAAATATGCAGGTAGAACCTATAAGTCTCAACATGAGAATCAATATTGGTTTTGGCTTTTCAGTATGTGTAGGTAAAAAGGTTTGTGAGCTCCCTATTGTGTTTTCTATTATGGATTTATAGAAACGCTTCTGGGTCAGAATCACTGTTGGCATTTGTTTTTAATGCACTTTATTATTTATGCATTGTCCTCATTTGACCCTTCCCACAGTACCGAACATTCAGTTTTTTAGGTCAAATCACACCAATTCTGTAGTTTTGCTACAAAAACATGCACAAGATTATAAATAACCTCTTATATACATATAGATTTTTCAAAGAACATGTTCATGTCTATTAGACACGTGAAAAAAGAAATACCAGGTTCCCATTACTTCTCTTTCTTTGCACTGAGCAATGTACTTACACAAACCTGTTTACATTTTTGCAAGACAGGGAAGCTCACTAAAATTAGAGATGCAACATAATATCTGTGTTTAACTGAAAGCGCTGCTCCTCTCCGCCACTCGCTGAACAATGCAGACGCACAGAGAGAAAGGTGTGTGCGCGCACTGGGACAGCAAGACCTCGCCCTCGCGCGGCAGTACCGGCGAGTCTCAGAAACTATATAAGGTTTGGGCAAACCCTAAAGATTTGTCGCTAGGCATTGGCACTAAGTTGGCAACATTGTGCATCTCCATTTCTCCAACTACGGGCTAGGCCACGGGTCAAACAGAAAGTGTGTGCCGCATTAATCGCGCGATAATAAAATTAGTGCCATTAAAATGAATTTGCGTTAACACGTTATTAACAAGTTAACTAATTTATTCTAAAATACTATACTAATACTTTAATATTTTAACTTTTTAGCATTATTTATTTATTCATTTATTTTTGAAAGTGCAGTCCCCCATTATCTATTATATGTGATAAATTCAACAAAATATACTTTTTTTTTATTTCCACCAAACCCCTTACATTATTATAAAAATGATGTGCATGTCAGCATAAACATTTTGAATGTAGACTTGCAAATTAAATTAGATTTGTGAAATGTAAATTTAGCATGCCTGTAGTACATGTGCTACCCAAATAATTCATTCAGGTATAAAAGCTTTTCTCAGACATTGATGAAAATTTGGCATTACACTCAACTTGTGTATGTAGTTTTGGTGTCAAGGTTTTATGTGTGTGTGTGTGTGTGTGTTCAGTTGCATGATGTAATTTGTGTGTGTGTGTGTGTGTGTGTGTGTGTGTGTGTGTGTGTTTAGTTGCGTGGTGGCATCTAGGACATCAGTGGTGGTTTTGTGTTGATGGTGAGTTGGTGGGCTGCAGGGACTCAAGGGCTGAGATACTGAGATGCTACCATCATCACCATGGTTGACTGGAGCCATGTCTATCTGGATAAAGACAACCAAGAAGGGCATTAGTTCAGTCCTCAGCAGGGGTCTACCCTTGGGGAGCATACTTGGAAACCCTGGTTTAAAACTTCCCTGTGTTTTCCACCACATTGAGTGCCCAGTCACCATCACCCTATTTACCATGCTGTGGCCTTCACAGAATGAGTCATCTCAGACTAATGGATGGGAACATTTCATCCCAAGATTAGAGGGGTGGCACTGTAAATAAACATCAAACTAGGGTAAATTCAGGTAAGTCAAGCTACGATTTCCCCTCATCCATACAGGCAAGTGCAATTAAACAACAGAAACTGACATGCTGTTGGGGATTTGTTAGATTATTCCTTCAAACAACGGTCACTAAGCATATTTTCAAGGTCATTGAGAATGTTTGGCATAATGAAGCTTGAGATCAGAGGTTAGATCTTTTGACTTGACTTATGATCTCTCAGAGGCGCAGAGTGTACACTACAGCCAGTCAGTCTATGGATCACATGACCCACACTCTGGATTCCCATTGGGAGTTTCCATAATGCATGACATCATATATTTGCATTAAGTTTGCACTGTTTGGTTGCATTGGCAATGGTTGCTGTCACTGATGTAAATCGCTGTAAACCTTTTTCAGGTTATAAAGGTTAATAAACCATATCAAGGTTAGATTCTGCACCATTGATATTTACAGCAAAAGAGCTGAGCATTTTAACATATATTCATATAGAAAATAGTCCTTTTAAATTGTTGTAATATTTTACAATATTACAGTTTTTATCATATTTTTAATGCCATATTTGTAGCCTTGAGCAGGAAAGATTTTCAAAGAATTAAAAATAAATCTTACCGACCCATGGATTTTAACATCCAAACATTCTATTCCACAAAAGGTTGTTTATAGTGGAAAAAGGTTCTTCAGATTATTATTACACTTGGGGGAAAAAATTATTATTTTAAGAACTGATCACTGGAAGTATATTTGGAGAACCAAAAATGGTTCCTTTATGGCTTTGCCGAGAAAGCCCTCATTTGGAACCTTTATTTTTAAAAGTGATGTTGAATTCTTGATTTGCTATGGAGGAAAGTTCTTAATGTTACATTCTTCAGATCAGTGTATTGGTTCTAGAGGACAAGTTAGGCCGGCATGGGTACTTTGAAGCAGGTTTTTCTCTGAACCACAGATTCTCCTGTGACATGTGAAATTGTCTCTGGACGCTTTATTTTTCACAGTGAAAGGCAGCGATTACATCTGAGGATTTCATCTTCACAGTCAGGTGTCTTTGATCAAGATCCAGAACTCCGGTCCAGCTTGCTTCCAGATAGATATTCCCCTCAAACAAAACCTTTGAATCCAGTCCCAGATGGGAGAAATCCTCAGAGGGCAAAAATTAGAGGAATAATCTGGCAAAGCTACAAAGGGGAAAGGGGTATGGGATGGCAGAGGTGGTCTGCAGAACAGGCATCTGAGCTGAAAGAGTCCAGGATGACACAGAGCAGGTACTGGAGGAAATGTTTAGCAGACGCCTCTTGTCTGGTGTAAACAAGGTCCATGATGCATCTTAGAAGAGTTCTCTGGAATAGGTTTTGTTAGGGTGATGTCACGCTCTGCAGATCAGCATGTCTGTGTTGTAGTGGATCATCTTTAAATGTGATTTGTGTAAATTTTGGGATAATAAACAGTTTGGGGTTGGCAAGATTGTTTTATGTTTTAGCAGTCCTCTTATGCTCACCAAGGCTGCATTTATTTGATCAAAAATACAGTAAGAACAGTATTATTGTGAAAACATAGTACAGTTCAAATTGTTTTTTGTTTTCATGTATTGAAAAAGCAATTTATTCTTGTGATGCAAAGCTGAATTTTCAGCATCATTACTCCAGTCTTCAGTGTCACATGATCCTTCAGAAATCATTGTAATATACTGATTTGCTGCTGAAGAAACATTTCTGATTATTATCAGCATTGAAAGCAATTGTTTTTTTTTTTTCTGGATTCTTTGATAAATAGAAGGTTGAGAAGAACAGCGTTTGTTTGAAATAGTCATTTTTTACTGTCACTTTTGATCAACTGAATGCATTCTTGAAGAACAAAAATATTAATTTAAAATTAAAAAAGTATATATATATATATATATATATATATATATATATATATATATATATATATATATATTAATAAAAAATAAAAGACCCGTAACTTTGAAATAGTAGTGTATTACTTGTTGGAGAATGACAAATGAGATGAAACTGATGAAACATATACCCCGAATGCAGTTTATCTCATTTTGCATAAAAGCATCAGGGAAAATAAGTCCATTTAAATGTACATTTGAATCTGCTAAGTAAAATTTATATTAAATATTGTCACATATTAGTTTATTAAAAAACAAGACAAAAATATTTATTTTACCTGATTTTACCCAATGTTGCCATAGAATACTGGCAAATTGTTTTTACTTTACTGAACATTAAAGCACATTTATTATTTGTATCATAAAATGTCTTTTTGCTGTAAAGTGTGCAAGATACTGAAGTGTGTGTGTGCACGCGTGTGTGTGTCTTAAAGGAGCACACACAGAGATAACGCAGACACAGAGTTGTCCTCTATTGAGTTTGTGACCTAGATTGTGCTGCATTAATGCTGATGTGTGCTAATGACGGCAGAGGAAGAGGAGCTGTATGTCTATTCACTAACATTATAGTCAAAACTGCCTGCAGCATCCCAGCCAGACACTCTATATCTATTCATAACTGAGACATGAATGTGTGTGTCTGCAATATGTGTAATCACAAAACATGCATTTACTTTTCAACCACAAATAGTATAGAGATAGAGTGACTTTAGCGACTGTGCTGGGGTGTAGAGGTGTTTGGTTTAGGCTCATGAATCAGGTGTTTGGCTCCATTAAGTCCTTTTGTCTCTCACACAGTGATGCATTAGCCACTGGCAGATTGCACTATTGTTTTGCTAATGTTGGGCTATGTGATCAGCCACTAAGTTTATTTGCTCTTCACACCAGTTGCAGGTTCTCTGAAAGCATTTGAGGAAGTCATTAGAGCAGGTTTAGTTTTTAGCTACTGAGTTAAAGGTCTACATTCTTAACCAGCTCATCAACTGAAGACTATTGTTTCACTTTGTGTGAACAGATTATTTTGGTGAAGCTAAAGTCAAAAGGATGTGCAATAATGCCTGAATCTAGCAAAATTTATTGAGGTTTATGCTAAATAAGGAGAAATATATGTTTTCTGGACCAAAAAAAAAAGATCTTAAAGATGTCAGCATGAATGATAAAACGTATGGTTACTAATGTACAAGTGATATCTTGGCAACATATTTTCTCTTTCATCTGCAGCTCTATCTAACCTGGACACTGAGAGTAAGCTGAGTGGACATTATCAGGCTCCATGGCACCTGCAGAGAAATGTGTTCCTGCCATCGACTCGGCCCGCGTGTGTGGAAGAACTGCATCGAAATGCCAAACAGAGCCTGCGGGCGCTGTACAGAGGTTAGACCACTTATAAATCAATACTGATCAGATATCAATCACCCAGTGAACACCTTCTGGGCTCATCTAAGCAAAGTTGTTCTCTCTAGTCAAAATCCTCCATTCACTGGTAGTAAACACTGCCCTCTAGAGGAGGAAGATGGAAGCATCACAAATAAATAATGGGATATTTTTTTCTTTTTTCTAAAGGACCACCAGTGTTATTTTAGTATTATTTATATACTATTATACTATTTGTTAATATTCTGAATTAGCTTTGTTTTTATATTTTCATTTAAATTTTTGTAATTTAAAAAAAATATATATATTTTTTTTTTTAGCTTAATTAGAAACAATTCTAATTTTCGCTTGTAAGTTTTTTTTTTTTTTTTATCTAATATTTATATTCCATTTCATTTTATTTCAACATTTTTATATATTTTTATCAAATATTTGTATTAGTTTTAGTTTGTTAACAACACTGTAAATGACAGGATAGACAATGAGTTTTCATTTTCATTTTCATTTATTTTACGTTTTAGTAATTTTGTCAAGTGCTTTGGTCATTTTATTAGTTTATATATATATATATATATATATATATATATATATATATATATATATATATATATATTTCTATATGGTTTTAGTTTATTTTTAAGTTCACTTTTAAGCTTATTTTATTTCAGTTATTAGTCACAACAATATTTCTAATTTTCATCAGATTAGTTAAGTTTAACGTTTTTTTTCTTGTCTAATATTTATAATATTTTATTTTATTTAATGTTTATTTGAAATAAGAGAAATGATTTTTGATTTTTAATAAGTCAACAATAACAACACTGTAAATGACAGGATTAAAACTATAGTAATATGAAAATGTATATTCTTAAAACAGAATAAATTTATTTGTATGTGTAATGCAAAGTGGGAAAAACAGCAAAAGAATGTCAAATTACAAAAATGATCCACATGCTATGATGCATTAAATCATTAAATCTTTAAATCTCCAATTTTCACATCAATTATAAATGTAAAACAATACCAAAAAGAACCAACAGTAAAACAATTGAAAAAAAGGACAAATACAAAACATCATTATTATGATTTATTATTATGATCATGATTTCATATAACTCACACTATGCTATTTCTAAATGCTAGTTGTGCTTGCAAGCACCACTGTTATTATATTACTCTAAGGTAAAGTTAGTGATTTGAACACACCCAAACAGTAAGAATTAAGCTTCAGTGTAACCCGTCCAGCACCATTTTCTGTTCCAGATTTAATTCAACTTTTGATAAAACTGATTCACGGATTTGTCTGTTGTGTGTGAAACTGCTCATCAGACCAGCAGCAGAGGCAGGAGGTCAGCGAGAGAGAGCGCAGGGTGACCATTTCCATCTCCATGGCTCCGCCCATGCCCACCTACCCGTCGCCCCGCGCCCACCGCAGACGCCAGCAGAGAGACAGACCCCTCACCACGGTAAACACTGGCCTGCCAGTCTGCAGCTCTGATCTATAGTGTGATTCCTGTAGACGGAGTGTTGATGATGGTGTGTCTGTGTGTTTAGGAAAGGACAGAGAGAGACATAGAAACTCAGACAACACAAGCACAGGTAAACACACACCTGTGTGCCACGCTCAAACACTGCATGGAGATCTTTGATTTTAGCTGAATGATTTCATCCATGTTGTCCTTTTTTTTTGTATTTTTGCCTTGTGAAAAAGTATTTCAAAAAGTATTTATTACACGAATAACATATTTTAAAAGAATATACTTAAGCGCATAATAAATGTAATATTTTCGGACAGTTTATTGCATGTTATTTGAAATTAAATAAAAATATATAATAGTTTAAATTTATACTAAATGCAATTAGTTGAACTTATGAGTGTTAAGAGAGTGACCTACTTAAATTGTATGTCTTTGCATATAATTTCATAATTTCTTATTTTGTCTTTGAAATACAGTATGGTTAAAGTTTACTGCCAAACATTTACAGTAGACTAAAATGTATTCAATTTAATGTAATTTCTATTGAAAGTTGTATATTATGTATTTAAATATATTTAAATACACATTTGAAATGATGAAATTGCAGTTCAGTACATTTAAATGTAATTATTATATTAACTTTAGCCTCTTAACTGTCACCTCCTTTCTGAACATAGACATGACTATACACAAACTTAACAATTAATAAACTCAATTCATGAACACTTTGGAATACATGCCTAAGGCTGGCAAAAAGTTTAATAAAGTTTTGAAAAGAAGTTTAAGTTTACTGTAAAGAAAATGTACTCTACTAAAAAAGTTTACTTTATATAAAATAAATATTTGACAAAATATTTTGGAATCTAAAATTGCTATAAAATCAAAACTACATGTCTAACTAAGTTATGTTCCAAATTTGAAGTTATCACAAAAATTGCTATCATTTGAAATCAATAGTTCCTGTGAGATTTCTTTTTCTTTTTTTTTGTCACTATACCAACAATAGCCACTGGGTGGCACCCAAACTCCACTGAATTTTTAAAATGCATTTTCCTGTCACAAATTTATAAATTTATATCCCAATATTATTTTGTTTTGTTTTTATTATATAAATATTGAAGTACATTTTGTAATATTACACTTGACACTGCCCACTGTAGGGGAGGAGCCTGCTAAAATAATTCAAAGTACCATTTCCATAACACAATGTCAAATTTCAAAATGGTTTCACAGGATGAATTTTTGAGTCTTTAAACTTTCAAATAATATCTAATTTAGGATGATTACTAAAATATGTGATGGGGGAAAGGCTAATAAAAAAGATTGCCAGGCAGTTAACAGGTTAAATGTAACATTGAATAACACACTACAGTTAAAATTATAATCAAATATTTTACAAGTGCTTTAATATGCTAGTCAACTCATCAAAATGTGTACTTTAATGCATGATAAAAAAGATAATTAAAACATAATGATTTAACATGTATTTAAAAAAAAAAAAACTTTTCATTTGACATTATTAGAAAGTGCCCTTTTTGAAAGTACTGACTGTAAGTGTTTTAAGAAATATATGAATGTGTATTTACACTTATTATATACACATTTTAATTCACTAATATTATATTATCTGCAAGTACGGTTGCTTAAAAATATACTTTTAGGATTTTAAATATGCTACAAGTGCACACTTAAAACAATTAAGCACACTTCTTTTTCACAAGGGTAATATCTTACAAAGTATGTTACCAACATGCATGTACTTCAGTAATTTAGAGATTTTGGACATTTTCTTTGCATTGATGTTCATAAAATCATAATGTTTTAGATTATTCATTTATCAGTGACTCACTGTGAGTAAAGCAGATGCAGGTAAATAACTACATTAGCCAGGTTGCCAATTTCTTTCAGTCAAATGATGATTTAATGATTATTTTGATCCAGCTGATCTAAAAAAACAGGGAGTGTCTCTCTGGATGTCATGCTTTAAGGACATTAAGTACTTACTTATTTGTACCAGACTGGTCATTATGAAAATAACTCATCTTTTGCAGCCAGCCATGTGGACAAACAACGTTCATTTCATTGTTAAACCTCCTATAATAACACTATTTATTTCAGGATGTTCATGGGTTGCTGACAGGTGTTCAGTCATCTGTGCTGGGTTACGTATCTGTACTTAGTACACAATGACTTAGAGGAATATTTCACACCAAAAAAATAAATAAATAAGAATGAAAATGTGCTTATTTACTTGGTCTCAGGCCATCCAAGATGTAGATGAGTTTGTTTCCTCATCAGAACAGATATGGAGAAATTTAGCATTACATCACTTGCTCACCAATGGATCCTCTGCAGTGAATGGGTGCCGTCAGAATGAGAGTCCAAAACAACACAATAATCCAAAAGAAATCCACACCACTACAGTCCATCAATAGAAAAAAAAATCCAACATTAAGGCATTTTAACTTTAAATCGTCACTTTTGACCAAAATATGAGTCCATAATCCATAATAACTCTGTATGTGAATTGAGTGTTGTAAATGATTCTTTGCTGCAGAACTGAGGACGACTTTTTAATTATATATAATCACCTAAATCTGTATTATCAGGTTGCGTTTTGACAAGCACAGTGAATCACAGCTGTTCTTTCAGTTTGTTCTTCAGTTCCAATGTTAAAGCAGATGCACCCTCATTGTGTTCATTTCTGTGTTCGTGTTCATCCTCACATTCATGTCCATCTTTGTGTTTGTATGTGTTTTAGTTCCAAAGCACCCGGTCCTCCTCCCCTACTGAGTGTTGTCATTTTTCCCCATGGAGCAGAAAGGTATTTTACCCCCAAATGTCTCCTAAATCCTACATTCACACTGATCTGGAAACAGTTTTACATCCCTAATCAAATCATAATCGTGGGGATGAGGCCAAAACTAGGGGTGCTCCGATCAGGATTTTTGAGGCCGATCACCGATTGCCGATCACAGAAAGCAGTATCTGCCGATACCGATCTTTTTAAAGCCTTCTTTTTATTATGTAGAATCATTTATAGTGATACTCCAATCCGGATTTTTAGACATTTATTCAGGGCCTGAATTTCATTTTTGAGAATGAATTCCCCTCCTAGGTGACTCTTGTGAGAGACATTTTTTAGACATTTTTCAAAAATTTATATTTATCTCACCTAAATGTTTGATCATGCAGTGCATTTTTGTTTTTACAATTGTGCAATAGCTTACACACAGCACAAGCCTGATTTTGTGAGCTGTATATGAGGTGGCCTTTTATTCCAGGTTCACACATAGGCCTACTCTGTTTGCAGTGTGTATGCAGTCCATGTGCGGTGCAGAAGCAGCACTGACTGCGCTTTCACACAGGAGTCTGCAACTGATCTGTGGCTGTTTACCACAAACACAACATTTATCCATTATTTTGATTTCAAATCCAAACATTGTCACTAAAAATGCTTTTTCAGCATTGTGATTTTTTTTTTTTTTACACAGTTCAGTAATACAATTTTTTCATAGACGTGTTTAAACACAAATATAAGCAAAGCAACACATTATGTAATGCTTTTTACTTTTTCATTTACTTCTAGATTTATATATTAAGTTGCTCAAGTGGCAAAACATTTAAACTACTTTTCTTACGTTATCACAAACTTACCATTGACAGAAACACTCAAAGAAACACCTTTTGCATTTAATCTTTATTACGAGCAGTCCTGCGGTTCATAAAGGACTTTTTTTTCTACCTCCACGAGTAGGCTACCATTTATTATTGCCTTGTTTATCTAAAAGTGCTCTTTCCCTTTAAACCTAGCCAAAAAGCCATGTATTGACTGTGAAACACAGTAGACTTTAATTATATGCATAAGTATATGCATTATACTACATTTTCGTGTCAATCCATGTTCATATTTACTGCAAACAATGCGATGTTACTTTAATTCGGCGCGTGCAGTGGAAACGATCTCTGCACTGCTGCAGACGCACCGCCGGACCGCAGCCGTGTGCAGTGTGAACGCTCTAATCCGTTATGATGAGCGCGGAAAATATACGTGTTGTGTGCATGAGCGCACGGTCTCCAGGAGAGCGAGCGAGCGCTGAATGCTTTAAACACTGGCAAGAATTAAAAAGAAATGCAATTTATAAACTATAATGAGGACGCGACCCTGCCTCGATTGTGCAAGTGACAATTCCTGTCAACTGTTCAGCATGCAGCTCGCTTAGTGCAGACGCGATTTGATTTGAAGCCGTTTGCGCATTTTGAGAGAGAAAGAGAGAGAGAGCGCGGTGATTCACTCACGCTGTTTGTGAAATTACGTCTCACATAAGGTTTTCAAATTACTTTATAAGTTATTTAATGAATAAATATGAATTGTACCTCACCTTCAGCATTATAATTATTTTACCCGCACCGGACAGAGATTGAGACGGTTCCGCTGCATGTCGTGCCAAATCTCTCTCTGCAAGCGCATCATCAGCTTGAGATCGTTTTTTTGAAATCGGCCTTTTTAGAGACCGCCGATCAAACATCCCCAAGCGATTATCGGCCGATAGTGATCGGTAGCCGATCAATCGGAGCACCCCTTGCCAAAACTGCTTCCAGATCAGTGTTTTAACAGAACAGCTTACATATGATTTGGTTTGGTAGAACCTTCAAGACGTTATTGTTATTTAACACTCCTATGTTTTATTATAAGCATATAATCAGATATTGTTAACTTCTGAATGTCAACCAAATCTTAACGGGACTCTTTTGTGTTTGTCTAACATCTATAATTCTTTAAAACTTGTTTTCTGATGCTACTACCTTCTAACATCAGCAGTACTCCTGAACTTTCATCTGGATATGCCATTGTCAAAACAATGATCTTCTGTGCATATGTGTGCAAATCTGAATTATGGAAAATGTGTGTGAATTGATTGTCAGGGGCATTTTTGACCTTTATAAGAGCATACACTAACATTCAAAAGTTTTTATAAATGAGGCCCCAGAACTTGCAATTTTTTTACTCACCCCCACACACACACACACACATAATTGTGAGATAAAATTTACCCTTTTTAATAACATATGAAAATGGGCTTCCATATGTTTTTGCAAATCCAAGTCACTTTAAATTATCTTCATTATCTTTGCCCTTGTTTCTGACCCTGGCAATGCTGTATAAATCAACACTAGCACAGACTAATAAACACAGTCCTTTTCATAGCCTCTCCAGCATTATGCTCCTGAAATACTATGTGAGGAATGTCTACGGGAAACACACACACACGGAAGTGCGCAGGTCTGAGGTTTCTTAATGACAGGGTTTCCAGGGTAGAGCTGCTGTCTGACTGTGTGTGTGTGTCTGTGGCAGAAAAATATAATTGCCCATCAACTCCCGGCACTGTGGCTTACCCACAAACCCCTGCCTGAGTGCCTGATTCCAAGATTGATGCTTTAAAGAGCGAATACTCTGTCATGAGTTCCCTTTTGAAATTTTCTCTTCAGTCACTTGCTGTTGCCTGTCTTTTCCAATCCATTTTAAGGCATATTTAGTGTCCAAAATAAGTTTAAAGTAAAAAAAAAAAAAAAAAATAGCTTCATTTCTTAAAGTTACTGGCTGTGATAGCAACATAATGCATGCTTTTAAGTAAAATGAAGAAATAATATATATGTATGTGTGTATATATATATATATATATATATATATATGAAGTTATTTAAAGTAATATATAATATAAAGAAATATAATCTAATCTCTCATCAACACAACCAGTACAAGATTTAAGAGTTTTATGCTGCAAGTTTTTTCCTCCAGACCAGAAATCAATTTAGTGACACATAATAATGGAATAGATGGGATAATAATGAAAAACAAGGAACAAAATCAGAATGTGGTTTAGATTTTTATGCAGTTTTACGTATTCATACTGGCTCGTCCTATATGGTTGCAATGAATATGGAAAAATAAACACTGTCACTATTTGCTAATTATTTTATATATATATATATATATATATATATATATATAATTATTATTACTATTATTTTATTATGTAATGTCTCACAATAAGGTCTTACTCTCTAGTTATATATAAATGCATTATTATTAGTGCTGTCAAATGTTTAATCACGATTAATCACATCCAAAATAAACGTTTTTGTTTATGTAATATATGTGTGTGTACTGTGTATATTTATTATGTATATATAAATACACACACATACAGGATATATTTTGAAAATATTTACATGTATTTACATGTATATATTTATATTTGTATAATTTATATTATATATTACATTTAATATAGAAATATAACACATTTTTCTTAAATATATAAATGCATGTGTGTGTATTTATATTTACATAATAAATATACACAGTACACACACATACATTATGTAAAAAACTTATTATTATTATTATGTTTAATGTTTTTTATTTATTTATATTTTTATTGACTTATTTTTTAATCACTTGCCATTGCAAGATTGCCAAAAGTTACATTTTGAACTCTAGACATAGGTTTTGTAGACATTATAAGGTTCACTTTCTCTGGTTTCCTCGTGCTCCTTTATGCTCTGTGTTTCTCTCTTTCTGCTGCTGAACTTCATGAATGGCATTCTTTCATTCCCCTGATGTCTCGTTTTTTTTCTAATCAAAATAGCTTTTGAACACAAGCCAGATGGAGAAATCAAACCGTCACATTTGGCTCTTTCCCAGCCCCCTAAGTTCCCTCCTCTCCTGCTCATTTTGGCTCCATACACTCCTTTATTCTTTTGTTTTTTTTTTTCCTGCTTTGATCCCGTGTTTTTCAAAACTCCACTTCACCCCTTGCCCCTCATTTCAGCGCCGGCAAACAAAACGGTCATAAACTCCCTTTGATTCTGTCCGTCTGTTTTTGTGGCGCTTCCCTCTTTCTTTTCGTCCTCTTCTGGTTTTGGGAGAAGTTTCCGTGGTAACACATTTTTTTGGCTGCTGTTTATTGTGAGATCCTCATTGGCCGGCTGGGAAAGGGACACACAAAGACTGAATATCACAGCTCGCTTTAACACTGTGCATGTTCATATGTGGCTGGGTGACAGCCACTAAACTCTCCAAACCTCTTTAGTTAACGCTCTGTAAGCTCCACAAGGTAAGTTAACTGATTAGATTAACTGCTAAATTAATTATCTGACAGGATTTAGCAAGTGTACTTCAGCTGGTGCTGTGAGTGACAGCTGAAAAAGGAATTGAACTTGCGTTGTGTTGTACACTTCATGAGAATATGCAGTTGTTTCATTTCTTATAACTTTTTCCTGAAACTGTTGTACACTAATGCATCTCCATTGCTATTTGCTTTGCATGTTTCAGTGCTTCTTTATGCATGTGCATGTAAAACTAAAAATGTAAATTTTCTCCAATTTTAAGTTAGTTTGTTCCACTTTTTTTTACAGACCTCATGAAATCAGAATAGATTTTTTTTGGTGATTTTTTTTTATAAGAAAAAGAACCCAACTTCCTGTTCCAATTGGAAATTTGCCGATTTAGAAACATGCACTGCACTTATCAAGTGAATTCATGCGGTTTTAAGGATTGAAGAAAGTGGAACCATCATTGATTTGTTAGATACATCTATAAAAGATTTCCCAACCTCAGTAACCTCATATTCATCTCCGTAATGTTCTTCTAGGTTGCTCCTCCAGTGGATTCAGATTCAGAGGTGGTGGCTTTGAGCCACTGGCCGAAGTGCCCGATCCCGAATGTGCCCTCGACGCTGGACAAACAGACCAACTGGGCTGGAATCTTACCACTGCCCTCTCCAGAGGAGAAGATGAAGACGGACTCTCAAGTCATCAGCTCATACATCGTTCCCATTAACGTAACAGGTAAATGCCCCCTAGTGTTTGCTGTCAATAATGCATGCTGAGTCAGGGCTGAGTATGACACTTAAATGGTAGTTCATAGCAGCATATAATGTTTTTTTGTAAAATAATTTCATTATTATAAGGAAAATTAAAGGCTGCATTCATTTTAGTATTTCTCAAGTACATATTATAGGGCTCAATTCTGGTGACGCTGTCACTACTGAAGGAGAACTTTGGTCCATTAGAATCTAGTGTTGTTGTAAATGTGTGTAAAAAAAAAAAAGTGTATAATACACATAAATTGCTAGTAGATTTCACAAACAATTACAAAGAAAGGGCAAGTAACTCATTGAATTAAACATGAAGTTTTGAAGGGGAAATACCAAAATAGTATTTTCTAGTAAAACATGCTCCAAAAATCTACACTGTAACACTGAACCTTAACAGATAATGCCAGGAGCCTTTGTGCTAATTCTTGATTAAAATGTAATTTCTGTCATTGACAATGAACTGTAGTAGTAGTAGTAGTTCCAAACATAACAAATACATTTCGTGTTTTTATTTTTATAAATATATTTTAGCTGTTTTGTGTATCTCATGCAATTCAAAAATCTACAAATGATTTTAACAGATGTTATACAATGATTAAAAGCTTTTGTTAATGTACAACACTTTTGCTGCTACAGAGTTGTGATACAGGTAGGGTTAAGGACAGGTTTGATGGTATGGGTAGGTTTAAGGGTTGGTTAAGGGGGTCAACAGTGTACAGGGGCTAATTTAATTACTATAAGGGAACACTGTTTATATTACAAAATATTGATAAATTAATAAGTGTTATTTAAAAAAAAAAAAAAACTGCTTTGTTTTCCCTTGTTGATGTATGATTCAAGGAAACGGTCAAACCAAAATTTATTCAGACACCATCATTTTTCATATTATCACAGTTTATTCGCTATAGTTTTGAAATTGTTGACAAGAACTCAGAGTTAAACTGTCAGAACAAATTCATCTTGATAATGCCATCCTTCTGTTAGACTGTCTCAAAAATGAATTTTGTTGAATAGCTGTCAGCTGTCAAATTTAAGTACACAATTAGATAATACCAGTTTAGTTCAAACAATTACCAAGCAATGCTTAGTTTTGTTCAGCCTGTGGTGTAAAAAATTTTCATTAGCAATTAATGAAAAAAAAAAAAAAAACACTTGGTCAGGTTAAAGTGTATGAATAATTTTTGGTACCATATTTGTATCAATTTTACTGGTAGTCGACTGTATGATGAATTTTTGGGTATAATATGTCACAGTTTACTTTATTTTGCTCTCCTCACTTACATAAATGAACTGTAGTGTCCTGCACCCACTAGTAAAAAAAAATATCAAAAATTATATCTGGTCTCTGAATAATTTTTGGTTTGACTGTATGTACAGTAGTATACTGATATAAGTGTTGAGACAATAAAAACATGATTTGCACCCAAATTACAACTTGTGTTTTGACCTAGCAAACATTTAGCTAAATTTAATTAACCACCCCCACTTTACACAAATGTTGTTACAGCAGCTAAAAGTCCAATGCCCATAAAGGTTAATAAACATTCATGAACATTTGCAAATGATGATTAGTCTTAACTTCAGCAAAAACATGAGTGAATGATTAATAAATTATTTGTAAAGGTGTGAAAATAGGGTGAATTCAGGTCATTTGGGCCTTTTTTTTTATTTATTTTTTGCCAAGACGAGATGACTGCTAGTAAAAGTACTAATGATTACTAAACATTTATAAACATTTACAAATGATGAATAGTTTCAACTTCAACCCAACGAGATTGGGTAATGCAAAAACATGAACAAATGATTAATAAATGATTCGTAAAGATGTGTAAATAATAGAATACTACACAACAAACGCAGACCAAGTATGTGACCCTGGAACACAAAACCAGTCTTAAGTCGCTGGGGTATATTTGTAGCAATAGCCAACAATACATTGTATAAGTCAAAACTATCGATTTTTCTTTATGCCAAAAATCATTAGGATATTAAGTAAAGATCATGTTCCATGAAGATATTTTGTAAATTTCCTACCATGAATTTATCAAAACTTAATTTTTGATTAGAAATATGCATTTCTAAGAACTTCATTTGGACAACTTTAAAGGCGATTTTCTAAATATTTTGATTTTTTTCCACCCTCAGATTCCAGATTTTCAAATAGTTGTATCTCGATCAAATATTGTCCTATCCTAACAATACATGCACCATACATCAATGGAAAGCGTATTAATTCAGCTTTCAGATGATGTATAAATCTTAATTTCAAAAAATGGATCCTTATGACTGGTTTTGTGGTCCAGGGTCACATATGTGACCTTTACAGACTGTGATTGAGTGAATAATATGTTAACATGAATAGTTTGTGATGTGCTTAAAATGACTAATTAAGCTATTTTTTTCACCACATTTTACAATGTTAGATAATATGTGAACTGAACTTTAATGACATTTGTTAGCATTTGAAAGAACATTAACAAATTTCTGTTAAAATCCTTTAGATTTTTGAAAAGTGCATGACATAAGCATTTTAATTTATATGAAATAACAATCTGTTAATTATTAGGTAGTGTTTAATAAGTTCGTAAGTAAACATTAACAAGCATATTATCTCATACGTCTAGTTATGTGAATATATATTAACAACTGATCTGTTAAGCATTACATACTGTTTATTAATGGTTTATAAATGAAAGTTATTATCGAACAGTCTATGTTACACCTCAGAACTAAATCTAATTGAGAGTATCATCATCTTGACCAAAGTTCTCCTCTGGCATCAATGAACAGAAGGATTACCTTGTGAGAACGCTGAATTTTGCGTGTATTGTTTTCAGAGGAGGGCGCCAACGCTACTTCCCCTTCAGCGATATCAGCTTTCCTAAGTGAGAGATCTTTTACATGTCCATTAAGTTTCCCCCTTCAGTATCAGTGCCACTTCATTCCCTAACCATCACCATCTAGAATAATGTGCAGAGAGAGAGAAGGGGTTGCCATCTCAGCCATAATAACACTCTCATTTTGACTATTGTAACTTTCTAATTTAATGAAAAAAGCTGTTTTGATATTCACATTACTAGCACATGCTGCTATAAGTCAGCGCTAAGTGGCCACTAACTTTATAAATGAAGAGTTAGTAGTCCTGAAACATAGATGGCAAAAGTAAATGTGTGATTTTTTTAGTTTCTAGTTTTAAAGGGTAGATTATAATTGCTTTAGACCAGTGATCCTCAAATCTGGCTCGCGAGATCCACTTTCCTGCAGAGTTTAGCTCAAACCTTGATCAAACTCACCTACCTGTGATTTTCTAATGATCCTGAAGACACTGATTAGCATGCTCAGGTGTGTTTGATTAGGGTTAGAGCTAAACTCTGCAGGAAAGTGGATCTCGCGAGCCAGATTTGAGGATCCCTGCTTTAGACTTTTGCCATTTTAGACCTTTTGCTAATTCCCATAAAAACATCTCAGGAAAATGCTTGACAGACAGAGGCAAAAAAAAAAAAAAAATAGGAAAAAGTAAAAGCATGGGCTGTTCCGCTATCTATTTTATTTTTTTAATTTTTTTACTGTTTCTAGTTAAAGGTTGAATAAAGCCATGATCAGACCCTTTTTATTCCATGACATGTGATTAATGTTTTAACATAGATGAAACATGGTTTTGACAATTTCTTTCTTCAAGTTGTTAGAAGGGCCCAAACTGAAGAATCACCCAAATACATTAGAATAATAACAGTATTAGACACACTGGAAAGTAGGTTAAAATCTGCAAGTCATGAAATTTGAAACAAAAAAGTTCTTAGTTGTCGTGGTAACTTACTTTGTGCCAGGAAATGCAAAGAGTCAAGAAAGCGTTTTGTGCATGCTAATCAGTTGCATTAGAATTACAAAGAGGCCAAATATATCTACTCTGGGCTTGACTGGAACGGGATTTTTGAGGTGTGTGTCAGCAAGGATTGAGTCAAAGACAGTGTTGACTGGAAATTGCACATCACAGGCACAGTGGTGTAATTGGTGCTCAAAGGGCCAAGCCTTGCAATCACATGAGAGCCATGATGCATGACACTGGACAAACATCAAAACAAATAGAGCTCAAGAGTACAGCAGCAGACTGCAGTCTAGAGTAAGGCTGGGGTCGGGTAGGACAGAAATACTCCCATTTTCAACCCTGGTTGTTTTCTGTTCTGACGTCCTGAATATGTCGCTCCTTTCACCTTGCATGATGTTGCGTATTGTCCAGTGTACTTTTGTGTCAGTTAAAATATTTTAACATGAATGAAAACCATCTTTTTGTTGCATTTATGATTTTATAATACATTTATTTTTTTCTTCTGAGATGTGTTGTTAACCTTGTATATTGATGCATAACTTATGTAGAAAGTCAGACTTTTTTGTATATGTGACGTGAAAGTAGTTATATACTGTAAACCTTAAAATATACACTCTGTATAAAATGTACTTTATATATATATATACATATATTATTATTAATATTAGTTAAGATACATTATTTTCACCTTGACTAAAATATTGTTTTTTGCATCAAATATCTCAGTGGTTTATGAGTGTGAGAAACATGGGAGGTAGAAGTAGAAAAAAGTGGCTTGCACCCAACAGCCTCTCACATGTCTGGTGCTCTTTGCAGGGGTTGGGTTTGACAGAGAGGCCAGTGTGCGCTGCTCACTAGTCCATTCGCAATCAGTTCTTCAACGGCGAAGGAAGCTAAGGAGACGGAAAACCATCACTGGCATTCCCAGACGCGTGCAGCAAGATTTTGGTGTGTGAACCTGTCACATTTTTTTATTGCTCTTTATGTTTTCATTGTTTGTTTATTTACAGTAAAGAATAAGGCATATAAGAGTAAATGGCATGTATAAAACATTATTTATTACTGAAAAAATATTTAATTGTTTTTTAGATTCTGACGAGTCTCCAGTGGCCAGAGAACGTACAGTGATAGTCCATACCAACCCTGAAATTTGTCAAGAGGATCTCACGCTCTCTCGTCTCAACACCAAGGACTCTGGTTGCCAGACAGAAGAATTCCTGATTGTTGGGGCTGCACCCTCACGTAGACGGATCAGAGCACAAAGGGGGCAGGGCGTGACTGTGTCACTGTCCCATTCCACAGGCAACATATCTTCTCTGCCTGACAACTCTGACACAATGTTCACCGCCTCAGTAGGCTCCCGTCTGCGTTCCCGAAGCCTCCCGCGTGAGGGAGGGCGACTTGTGGATGAAGGTCATGATGACAGTGATGAGGATGACGAGGAGGAGGATGAGGAAGAACTGTCCCCGTTTGAGGCAGAGGACTTCCTACCAGTCCCAGGGGAACATATTCTAAAGGATGATGAAGAAAGCACTGATGACCAGGCAATCCCAGAGGGCCAGCATAACAGTTTGAAATTCAAGCAGCATGCTGGAAGTACAGATCATGACTGGATGGAGAGGGGTCGATCCCATCTGCCTCGGAAAGCTGACATGGGTAGCTGTGAGATTTCCTCCAGTTCTGATACATTCAGTAGCCCCATTCACTCCGTTTCCAATGCTGGTGTGCTGACTAGCCAGATGGACCACAAGGAGGATCACCAGTCCTCGAGCGGCAATTGGAGTGGTAGCAGTTCTACCTGTCCCTCCCAGACATCAGAGACCATTCCACCTGCAGCCTCACCCCCACTCACCGGATCATCCCACTGTGATTCAGAGCTATCGTTGAATGCAGCTACCAATACTAATGATGACTCCACCGGCTTCATTATTGATCCATATCCTGGAGACCGATCACAAGGCCTCCGTAGCCATAGGACAGGTTCATTTACTTCCACTGCGACTGACATGCTTGATGATGCTGGAGTCAGCACTGCCAGTGAGGGTGAGTGGAGCTATCCACACTACAGGCACAACATGCCTTGCCATCCCGACTTCAGTCCTGAGCACTCTAGGGCAGAGAATATCCTAGAATGTCCCAGTTTTGCTAGCATAGCCACTTTTGAAAGTTTAACAGATAGGCCACCATCTGAAAAGGCTGACACCACCTCACACTTTTCTGTAGATGCTGAGGGCTACTATACCTCCATGCACTTTGACTGTGGTCTTAAAGGTAGCAAAAGCTTCACGTATAACTATGCATCTGTAGACCAACAGCAGGCAGAATATGGACATCAAACAAACACACTTGGGAGACGTAGTCTCTCTCTAAGGAAACCAAAGGTGAAGCCATCCCCACCAAAACGTAGCTCATCCTTGAAGAAAATAAGCAGCCATGTTGGACCTCCCACTGACAAGAACGAACCAAAGAATGCTGTCGGTCAGAACAAATCTATGTCTTCCGGTGAGAGAACACAGCATGTGGGGTTGAACGGAGGCTCCTCAAGTCAGCTGGAGAGTGAGGAGCCACTGGGGGCTTGGGGTGTTGAGAGTTCTACAGAGATTCCAGAAGTTGCTTTGTTTGGCTCCACAGAAACACATTCTTTCAAGGACGAGGGAGCTGTCCAGTCAGAATATGCAGATCTCTGGCTTCTTAATGACTTGAAATCCAATGATCCTTACAGATCATTGTCAAATTCCAGCACAGCTACGGGTACCACTGTCATCGAATGCATTAAGTCACAGGAGAGCTCTGAATCCCAGACTTCCCAGTCAGGATCTAGGGCCACCACTCCTTCATTACCATCGGTGGAAAGTGAGTTTAGATTGCCTTCACCGGAAAAGCTGGTAGGTCTAGCGTCACCTTCCAGTGGCTACTCAAGCCAGTCAGAGACACCAACATCATCTCTTCCGTCGGCTTTCTTCCCAAACGCTCACCCAATGTCCCCTACTGGTGGCAAAAGGAAACCCAAAGTCCCAGAGAGGAAGTCCTCACTTGCGTCTTTGCAGCAGTACTCATCCAAAAGGGACCTGGAATTGCCTATCATACCTCCCTCCCATCTTGACCTAAGTGCCCTTCCCAATGTCAGCAGGCCTTCAATTCACAAAAACCAGATGCACATCCTCCACCAGAGCAAACAAAAAACAGCAGCTTCAGCAGAAACCAAGCGTGAGAGTCTGGCAACTTCGGTTTCAAGTGATGAGCTGGCAGTCACTAGTCCTTTGGCCATCACTCCAACGGTACTTCGTTCAGTTCAACTACGTTCAGTTAGCAAATCTGGAGAAGGGAGCCACGATCGACCTATAACTGATACTGCCACTAGGCCTAAGTGTCCCACTGTGACTATCATTACCCCACCTACTCACAATAAACCCCATGAAACTAGGAAGCCTCCACCCTATAGACCCCTTCTCACAGAAACCTCCTCTCAGGACAATTGTGAATCACTGTTTACCCCAGTAGATGGACTAGCTGCTAAGAATATAGCAAGCCATTTTGGTGCAAGAAATAGATATGACCGATTAGCCCCATCACCTCTTTGGAGCATGACTGCTTTTAAGGCCCCGTCTGAACAGGTGAACATGGATGAAGTGATGTCTGAAAATTCTCGAGAAGTTGCAGAAGAGGAGAACACCTCAAATAATTTATTTCCCCAGAGTAGTCTGGAAGTGGAGCAAATCCAGCCATGGAAATCTGAGCCAAATGAGGGAAGCCCTGGTCAGAATGGTCTAGGAAAGAGGTCAGATAGTCTTGACCAAGTGCCTGATATTGTCAATCAAAGATCAGAGACATTGCAAGCTTATCTAATCAGCAGTGCTGGAGAAGAATCTGTAACATCAGGTGTTCCAACCAGAAGTGCCTCACAGGAACTTGTAGAGGAAGGGTCAACACCAGACACAGAGGATTATTTCAGCAAAGGTTTGTTTGTGTAATAATTCTATTACTAAGTAAACTAGCTGCCATTTTGTGTAAAGTTTAGACATTTTGAATTGGAATAAGTTTCAGAGTTTCTATTTCAGAGTCCACACCAAGCGATCCCACCGTGTCCCCTCTGACAGACGAATCCAAAACCGAGGATGATAGCGTTTTTCTTTCACCAAGTAAAAATCGCACAACAGAGGATCTCTTTGCCATGATTCACAGGTGTGTTTATCTGGTAGATTTCTGATGATCTGAGAAAGTACTGAAAATCGCAAAATGTTTATTGTCTCTTGTTTTGTTTTTTGCCATCTCAGGTCAAAACGAAAAATGCTGGGCAGGAAAGATTCTGGAGAAATGTCAGTGCGGAGCCGTTTAGCTGTTGTTTCTGGGAATGGCTCTGCTACTAATTCTGCAACCTCACCAAGCACCCCAAACATGCCTGTAAGCCGTTTAGCTGTTGTTTCTGGGAATGGCTCTGCTACTAATCCTGCAACCTCGCCAAGCACCCCAAACATGCCTGTAAGTCCATCTACTCAAACTGGGGCTCAGAGAACCCCGGGCCCAATTTACAGGAGTGCCAAAAAATCCAGTACCTCAAATGAAGAGTTCAAATTGCTGCTGTTGAAAAAAGGAAGTCGGTCTGACTCCAGTTATCGCATGTCAGCTATAGAGATCCTTAAGAGCCCCGTTGCACCCAAAAGCCCCGGCGAGCTCCTGATGGAGGGTTCTAGACCATTTGAGGAGCCACTCTCTCCTTTACAACAGCAACTTCCAGAGGGAACTCCCGAGCAAATGCCCAGCCCCTTTCCCAAATCGTATGCTGAGGGCTTTTCCCCAAAAGCTTTTCCCACATCTGCCTCAACTAGACAAGGCCGGTCAAGGATGCCGCCAGCTGCAAATAGCAGCCGCTACAGTACACGCAGTCGGCTGTACACTGCTCCCATGCAGGCCATATCAGAAGGGGAAACAGAAAACTCAGATGGAAGCCCACACGATGACCGTTCCTCCTGAAAAATACATCTTGACTTTTAGAATCAGTCTAGACACAATCTTTGACATCAAGTCAATAATGCTGGGCACTTGACATACTCAATTCTGTTCTTAAGAAGACTGTAAACAAACTACGTAGCATCTGTACCATTTTGTATCAAGAAGAACAAAACATTCTAATAATAATTTTTAGTAGTGGTGTTCTAATAACTTCCATGAACATATTTATTTTATGTGAATACTTTGTTTGTGTACCTTTCATTTTAGAACGAGAGTGAAGAAAACTACATGGTAAAAATACATCACTTTGTAATTACTCACAGTGAATCAATTGCGGATGCTTTTTGTCACACACATTTAACATTGTTAAGAAAGATAAAAACAGTACTGTACTGGGGTGACTGTGAAAATGGGTCCAGATGGTATTAAAAGAAGGGAAAATCTTTCTTGTACCTTACACACAAACTGTTTATGGCAGACAGCTTGGGACAATCAAAGAGTGGCCTTTTGTATAGTTAGCTGTAGCATAAATGGGCTAAGTGCTTTCGAGTTAGCCCGCAACTGGATCTTATTGGGCAAGAAATGTAGCTGTGTTGGAATATCCTGATGGCCAACCACTATTTTGCACTTCTTTTGGTACTGAAAAAATGTCAGTCATTTTAAAGAAATCTTACAAAAATGCCACAAGAGAAAAAGTGACATGAAAATAAATATCTATATACAGAATATAAATTTAAAAAAAATATATATGTATTTTTGAATGACATTAGCTTGCGAAGGTAATAGGCAAATTGTGCCCATATTTGGCCTTTTTTAAGATATTGAGCTTTTTAATGCACCATCTAATAATTTTAAAGCAATGCTGTAATTAATGACCACATGATTCTTCCCTTTCATTCAGTATTTATCTTTTTTAAGCAAATTTCTTTAAAAAAAAATCAACCCATTGTTTCTATATCAATAAATTGATCTAAGAAAAATGACAACAGCTACAACACAGGCACTAAACGTATTCTGTGAATACTGTACCAATTGTTTCTAAAGTATATATATAATTCTGCTCTTTGTGAAGTGATTTTTTGTTATTGATCACTGACCCACACAGCAGGACTAATACTGTGCAAGCGTTTTACAGCCAACTTGAAATTATGCCTCTACCGCAGTAGTTGTAGCTTTTCTATATTTCACTTTAATAGATCAAATTAACTGCATGCAATAAAAGAGAGGAGCCGATATTGGTACATAATTTTTTAAGAGTATCAAGGAATTTGCCTCATAAGATTTGTGAGGCCATGAACTGTTTTTGTCAAAAATCTGATAAGAAACACTCTTGACAATCTTTTTCAAAGACATTTATATGTAGAAAAAGGACTATGGCAGAATAATATTGTAGAAGGATAAGTAGAAGTTTTTAGAAGTGTGTAGTGGAAGTGCTTTTGGTCAGGAGGCTTTTGCAGTTTGTGTTGCTTTGGGTTTGAATTTGCAATGTTGAGAGGGCAATGAGGAACGTTACAAGAAGGACTTAAAGTTTGGTATCGTCCTTGAAACTGATGGAAAACATATTCCTTTCTCAATGCTGTTGCTGTTTGTAGCACAGACAGTAAAATATCCAAAGAAAGACTACAGAGGTGTAGAGTCATGTCAGACTGAGAGACAGAGCAAGTCTGCAGTAAGAGGGTTTGTGTCTTGATGAAGACTTTCTTTTGCTGGAGCAACAAATAAATCTGTGCGTATGAGGATGTGCTGAAAAGGATGCAAATCAAAGGAAAGAGGTTGTAAAAAAGGTTGCAAAGGACAGATGAAAAAACATGGACTTGCACTACTGTTTGGTTATTGTTCGGCTTACTTTTTTAAATCAGTTTCCAAGAGCCACCTTGTGTTTTTCGTTTTGGTACTAAAGCGAAAGGATTATTAGTATCTTGCTGGCTTTTATGAAATATTGGGCTTTGATAAATTTATGATTGCAGATTTATTTATGGATTTAAGGAGTTATGTTTTTCTTTTCAGAGGTTAAGCTTTAGTTGGTAAACACTGGTTTCAAAAGACAGATGAATTTAATGCAGAAAATAAAACCACTTATAAATAATATAAAAAAATATTAATGGCATAAGCTACTCTGTTAATGATCCCTTGAAACCTAATGGTGTCCAGTGGTGTATTTGGCATTTCTCTCCTTTGTACCATTGACCTTCTGGTGTGTTTGCAATTTACCTTGCTTGGTGAGTTTTAGTCTTTGGATCAAGTATTTAAGCTGTCCTCAACTATTCGATCACTAACAACTAACTAGTTTTAGGTAAAGATGTTATACAAAGAGTATAAAACGCACCTTTACAAACCTGAGTAATCTAAAAGTTGGCAAAGACTTTCACTATCCATCTCCAAGACAGAGGTAAACGATTTTGTAAGCTACCATTCCAACATTGTAAAGTCTAACCTTACAATTTGCACTGATGTTTAGTATGTTTGTGAAGGTTTTCACATTGTCTATTGCTGTACCTAAGGCTATTTAAACAGGAATAGTTAACACATAGCAAAAGCAATTATGAATTGAAATCTAATATTGTTAAAGTTAAAGCATGCTTGGTGAATGGTAACATGCAAAGATTTGTGTACCAAAGGATTTCAGAGTCAAACAAACACTTGCTGTACTGAACACACACACAGTTACGTGATGTCTCTTCTGGTACTAGACTGAAGTCTTCAAGCAACTAAAATTATTATTATTATTGTTTTTTTTTGTAAAAACTTGTAAATAGAATACCTTTTAAAATCGTTTCCAGGGTGTTTCTTATGTAAAATGTTTTCAAAGTTTACATTAATTATAAGCCTTTGTATATTTTTGATCTGTGCAACACTTTTGAGTCTTGTATTTATTTTTTAGTAATCTTTGTGGAAAGTCCCATTGTACAATGTCTCTAAAACCAGCTTGTCTGGCTGTTTAGTAAATGTGCATAGAAGAGGCCAATAAATGTGACTGCTTTAAACACATAAACTCCTCTGTGTGTAAATGTTCGTTTATAAAGATAGATGATAATGCTGAACTGGGTTAAAGTATGGGAAATTGTACCACATTTTTATGAAATCTAAAGCTCAAGGATGTAATGGTTTTAATAGAGTTTGTGATGTTGTAGAATAATTAAATGAATGGCTTTTTGAAGTGTTAAAGTGTAAACTAGGATATGAACACAACAAGTTCCTGCTCCACTTTGACAGGTATTTCCATAGTTTTTAGTTTTGAAACACTTTTATTCCACCCTGTTTCAGTGCTGTTTGAAACTTGTAACCAGCTAGATGCTCTGGTTTTGGTTAATTAGTGAACTGAGAGCCACCAATGATGACAGTAAAACACACAAAAAAAGTTTTGTTTTTCCATTTATTGATTGGCATAGATCTACAAGCAAAGGCTAATTAGGACAAGTACCTCGAAAAGCATTATGCTTGTATTGCATAGATTAGGTCAAACACATTTGCCCTCATACTAAAATACTGAAGTCACACTGCAGTTGTCAGTGTTTTAAGAATGTGGATATTTGCACTGATTAGATGAAGTGAAGATTATTCAGTAATCTTTGACCAGGATGTTTGCGACTCCATGCACCTGAGTGAGCTGAAGGCAGTCCAGTGTTGCTAGAAGCTTCTGTGGGCCGGACCGTTTGGGAACAACTGTCTCTGTCAGACTCACTGAGGCTTGGTATGCAATATCACTGAAAGAAAGTATGAAAAAAAAAAAGTTATTTCAAAATTTTATTTTGATTGTCCACTTTAGACATTCTACTAATGTCTAATGTCTTCCATCTTTATTTGACCCTCTAACTCTAGCACTCTCTATTCTAATTTTATTTTATCTATCTGTCTTCTTTTTATAAAAAAAAAAAAAACACATTTGACCCTCTATCAATTGCATATTTATTCTCTACCTGCTAGCTTTTCTTGTAAAACTAACACTAGGTTTCTTTTTTTCTATTCTATCTACTTGTTTCTTATAAATAAATAAAAAACACTAGGTTTCCTTTTTTCTATATTCTATCTACTCGTTTTATTAAAAAAAAAAAAAAAAAAACTTTTTATGTGTACTGCGTTAGGCTAACCAAGACTTGTAATAGCACTTGCATGTTGTTGCTCTTTTGTTGGTTTTGATTGCCTCTAATGTCCTCATTTGTAAGTCACTTTGGATAAAAGCGTCTGCTAAATGACTAAATGTAATGTAAATGTACTAACAGTAAGTAACTTTGCAACTACATGTCAACTAGCAGTCATTAGAGTATTAGTAGACTGTCTGTTTAATATCTTCTAACACTTTATATTGATGGGTCCACAACATACAACATACTGACTATGAGAAACTTTGCAAGTATATGTCAACTTATTCTACTAACCCCAAACCTACCTTACTGAGAGTTAGTAGACACGTAGTTGCAAATTAATGAGAATTAGTTGACATGTAGTTAAAAAGTTACTTATAGTTTGTAGAATGTCTAAAGTGGACTATCGAAATAAAGTGTAACATAAAATTATAAATGTAAAAGTTATATGTATTAGTATTACAAAAAACAGTTTGACTCTGGATGTCTTACCCATAGTGAATGGTTTTGACATGCTGCATTCCCAATCCTTCAATCCGGAATATGACGTTCCTCAGCACACAGGGCAGTGGGTTCTGGAACTTGATTTTGACTTTCAGCTCTCTGCCCAGCACAGCATCACATACAGGCTAAGAGAGAAAATAACACACAACACAAGTCACATTAATGCAATATAGCCATATATCCAACATCATGTGTAATCTCAATATACAGCAAGTCATGTGAACTCACAGTGATGATGAGGTCTGGTGTGCGCAGCCTGAAGCTGAACTGTTTGGCCAGAGTTTGACTAGTCTCAGTGACCAGTCCAGAGAGAGTGAGTATCAGTGCCGCATGATCCCCCAGAAGGTGCTTATAGGCCTCATACTGCAGCGTCCACTCCAGAGTCTGGACTATAGAGCCAAAAGATTCATACTACATAAATATTATGAGTCTAAATACATTATGACTCAAAAATAAATCTGAAATGTACAGAAGTAAATTTTATTTTTTCATCTAGATTTTATTCATTTTTATAAATTTTTATTACAATCTGAATTACCAAATTAAATGGAATATAAATTGTTTTAGTCTTTGAAAATATGCAACACCATACCAGTATTATTTTAGTATTATTTATATACTATAGTATTTACTAATATTTTACATTTGCATTTATTTTTATGTATTTATATAGTTTTTATTTAGATTCAGATTCAGTTTTAGTAATTTTGTATTTTTGTCATTTTCTATTAATTGTTTATATTCTTATTTATTACATTTCTACAATTTTTATTTCAGTTTTACTTAACATTTCTAATTTTCAGTTATGCCTGTAAAGCTCAAGTTTGTAATCTCATATTTATGTTTTATTAGCAACAATATTTCTTTTTTACAATTCAAGTATATTTGAGCACAGTTCCAGTTGTTGAATTAAATGGACTTAAAAAGAAATAAGTTAGTTTAGTATACAACACTTTCCCAGTGTAGTTTTAGTATGATTTACATACTATTATAATATTTCCTAATATTTAGAATTAGCTTTTATTTTCAGTAATTTTGGTCGTGTGTGTGTGTGTGTGTGTGTGTGTGTGTGTGTGTGTGTTTTCATTTTTATTATTAGTTTTTATTTTCGACATATTTCTGTACAGCTTTAATTTTTTATTCAGGTTTGGTTTCAGTAATTTTTGTTACTTCAATTTAAACAAAAATTTAAAAAGTCACCTGGGCAACCAACTGAAATAAGTTTTCCATCGAAAATGTATATTCTATTTTAAGCTTTGTTTTAATTAGCAAAATAAATAAGTAAATAATACCAATTTTAATAGTTTTAGTTAATAATTGTTTTGTATTGTTAATGTGCTGTTCTGCTGGTGAGAAGTTGTAAGCTTTGTATTCAGATCATTATCGGATGGATTATCATCTCTCACCCTCATGAGGCTTGAGCGCAAGGCTCATCTGGTCTTTCTTCAGGAAGGTCCTGTTGACTACATTGTGGTACGTGACCGACACCTGGCTGTTGAGATGGAGACTGCGAGGTGAGCTGCTGTTGTTCTTCAGAACGATGGACAGAACAGCATCCTGACCAACATATGGTCCTTCATCCTCCATAGCAATATCAAGCGTCACATCGCTGTCACCGTCGGGAGAGTAGGTGGGTCGTTTGGAGCCATATCTACAGGCTGTTTCCACAGCAGTGCGCTCCTCCAAAGAACCTGACCAAAGAGGTGAAAACCAAAGAGAAGGAATGAATAGAATGATATTTAAAGTCTCATTGTTAGTATACATATTCATAAAATAGACAATTTATTTTCATAAATGCTCAGCACGTGCAAAAGATTTGGGTTGCAGTGAAGTTAAAAATGTTTTAGAAACCACAACTGTACATGTGTTTCAATCAAATCTTAAAGATTTTTGTTTTTATAACTTTTAACCAACAAATATGTTATGCTGTTGTAGGATATCATATGGGGGGGGGGGGATGTTTTGATGTACAGCACATTTGCTTTTTAATTAAATTATAATAAATAGATCAATTAAATTAAATTAAATTATATTTTAAACAAATAAGTAAGTTAACCAAGGCATGACGTTAAGTTTTTGATTTTTTAATGATAAAAACAAAACAAAACAAAACAAGTAAACCAAAGAGTGACGTTAAGTCTTCATGTTTTAAATTTTGATGAACATCACATTAGTTGCATTTTAATTGTCCTACATAAATAAATTTGACAATGACAGATATAAAATAAAAAGCAAAATAAAATAAAATAAAGAACTAATAATAAAATAACAAGCTTAATGTGTGGTTTAAATATTTGGATACCAACAATCTGGATTAAACCTCCCACAAATGCATCTTGCTATTATATTAATATTGTGAAAAATATTTTTTTCAAGTGACAATGTCAGTAAAATTTTAACCAGTGATTATTTCTATTCAAAATAATCTGTATTTTTTCAAATGAAGCATTTCAAAAACATGTAAATGTTTCTATCATGTGTAAGTGAAAATATCTCAGCTGACACAACATTATTTCATGAGGATTTTCACCTTCTGCATATTTGTAGAGGTGCGTAATGTCTACACGTCCATCTGAGCCGACAGCTTTGGTGCTGATGTAGCGACCTACAGCACTCTTGTCAACCCGAATCACAGCAAAGGTCCCGTTACTTTTGCGCTGCCAGTAGACTTTATCGCTGTTCACCTACAAATAAAAAGAGGCAAATATGTAGCATTAACACCTACCATATTATAAATCTATAAATCTATGTAGTAAAATCAATTGTGATGAATTAGCATACCTCAGCGAAAACGAAGGGTGTGTCATATTTGAGGTAGACCTGTCCGCTGCGGACTGCAGCAACAGAGGTGGGGCCGCAGCGGAAGACGCCCTGGCTGGTCTCCTGAGGAGTCGCATCAACAACCTGCCAACCTCCGAAACCAGATGGCAGGTCCGGCCGAGCCATCCAGGCCTCATTCCACACGTGGAAATTCCTACATACAGAAAAGCAGAAACATTGAATATTAAACAAAATTTATTAAAATAACAATGAAGCCACAACTTATCTGATATCACAAATGGCACTTCCATATTATAGAAATAGGACAATTAAAGATAGTGTTACATGAATCAGGGTAGTAACCTAAAACTAAATTATTCACTAAAAAATATCAAAAATATTTTTTGTTACTTGAAATAAAGTAAAAAATGAACTAACATAAAATAAACATGTAGTACATGGCAGTAGATAACATGTTTTTGTTAGTTTAAAATCTGGCCATTGTTTTTAATGTTTTTATTTCAGTTTATGCAAACAAAAAACTAATTTTATTTGTTGGTTTTCTGCATAAAACTTGGTGAAATGATTCTAGTGCGTGTCTGAGTACTTTTGGAATATTTCCAGCGCATTTTAACAATACTGTGTATAACAGTTTGGATTGGTACATTATTGAAGAGATTTAAGTGTTGTATAACATGGGTAGCTCTCTGCTACTTTCATTTTTAAAAAGTAGCTCTCGAATGAAATAAGGTTGGAGACCCCTGCTCTAGGTACTTACATATATGCTGTACATGCTTATATACACAAGAGAATAGAGATTAAAAAAATTAATAAGTAGAATTAAATAAAAACTTAATGTAATATACATTTACAAAAACGAATTAAGTAGAATTAAAGTAGAAAAACAAAGTAATATGCATCTAGATGTAGTAAGCAGAAAGCTTAATGAACAGATGTTCACATTAAGTAGGCTATGCTTAATGTACTATATAAAATTATATGTATTTTTACATGATGAATACCCAGTCAACACGTGAGATCACGTGATGATCACAGTGACATCACACCATTCTCATACGGTGATACTCACAGTGTGAGTAATATGTGAGTTCATTGTGAGTTCAAAATGTTGAGCAGGTTGAAAGGAGACAGTTCAAATATTGGTCACTGGGGGGGCATTCTACTTCCTGTTTCTCAACACTATCGCAGTGATATCACAGTGCTTTCACATGATGAGCTCATGAGTGCACACCCAGCTAACAGATTTCTATTATAAGAATCTTCTCCAAACATACAACTGACTTCCAGACACAGCCTTAGATGAAATCAACTGAAATAAAAGAAGACATTAAATCTCTCAAGATCTCAGCAGAGAAAGATTAAACAACTCCACAAACAGCATCACCAGCTCCACTCATTACTAACCAAGGGCGCGTTTCCCGAACAACGACATAACTCGCTGATTAACCACCATAGTACGATGCATTGTTTTGGAAACGAACTAGCTAGTCACGACTGTTTCCCGAACACGGTCGCATCTCTGTCATTTGGGTCGCAACCCAGACTGACTTTATTTTTGACATCTACAAAAGTGCTTATTGAGAATTAGATGTTTTATTGTTTTGTTTGTGGTTACCATCAAAGTGATTAGTGTTTGCTTTAGTTGGGCTCTTGACCCTTGACTTTATAATATTGTATGTTTTGGGGCTGCTGTAACTGTGTTTGTAAAGCACATTTGTTTTGGCAAGAAACACTAAAAAGAGATAGATTTTTTTTTTTGATTATACAGTATAGGATCAAGCAGTGTAGTAATTTATGAAGGATTTTAAAAGCATGATAAGTCACAAACATTTTGAACAATGGTGTCATTTAAAAACAAAGAGAGACATCAAGAATTGGTGTATGAAACTCAACAATGGTGACAATCAAAAGCTTCATGCTGCAATGCATGCTGGGTATCTAGTCTCTGTGCAGTGAGTACACTTTGACCTTACATTGTGACCACAGTATGAGCTCACATTGAGGGTGCTGTGAGGTTATACTTTTAGCTCACTGTTACCTCACATTGTGACCACATCACGAGTATCCTGGGAGATCAAATTGTTGACTAGGTATTCTGTTTAATATTCAAGTTAAAAATATAGCCTATTTTATTTCAACTAGTTGGCAACTTTTCGTATATCCACGTTGTTTAATTTGATGTAATAAACTAAAATAAAAGAAAAAATAATAAAAACTGATACAAATGACAAAAACACAACAAAATTTATCAAAATTTCAAATGAAAATGACAGAAAATATAAAACTAATTCTTAATATTAATAAGCTAAAATAGAATCTGAGTGATAGTAAAAAAAAAAAAAAATAAAAAAAAGAATCTTACCAGATTGAATCACGGGTAATGTTTTTAATCTCTTCAAGATTCTCATCTAAATAAACATCTGTCGTCAAGGAAGAGTCAGTGTCGTGAGCAGAACTGAAGTTTGAGACTGGACGAGTGGGAATGCCAAAACACCGCAACACTGTGAGGGAAAAAAGAGAGAAACATCAACAAAATGAGCCAGATTTCATTCCCAACCCCTCCATTTGGCATAAAAATGCCATTTATATCTGGATGTCCATGCGCATTGAAAAGACAAGTGTAAACTAAACTCGTTTGTAAGCAGAATTCGCTGTAGCCTGATACCGTTAAGAAACCCTTGGATTTCACATCAATTCATCGTGAAAAATCCTACTAATCAAGCGTTCTACAATGAATATCTACGTTATAACAGGGGTATTTACGAAAATGCAGAACGCAGTGAGCGCGCTGTGGACAATAATTTCCTAAACTCCAATATCCACATAATTTTTTTCCCGTAAGAGTGGGCCATCTTTAAATTGAATGTGTCTGGCTTGATATTGCAAACTGGCATGTCTTACCATAGTATTTTAATGTAGTATCTTAATTATGAACACACTGGTTTGTAGTGCAAACACTTTTACCGTTTACTGCGCTTTGTTATTCTTCTCATTATCTCCCTATTGCCTTTTTGTATATTTGTATATTATTGTTTTATTATCTATGTCCTGTCCTGTTGCTGTCATTCTGCTGCACTGTGGAGCTTCTGTCACTATAACAAATTCCTCGTATGTGTAAACATACCTGGCCATTAAAGTTCATTCTTCTTCTTCTTCTTGCTCTCCTTAGGACCAGTTTAGGACCAGCACATGACCAGCTAAGAACCAGCTTAAACCACCTCAAACCAGCAGCTATGCTTCAAAACATACCTAACCAGCATATGCTGTTTTTTTCAACAGGGTGGAAGCAAAAACTGATAGGTAGCATTTTTCGCTGTCGAATCATGATACTAACTGTTTTAACGGGAGGTAGCAAAACCTGACATGGTAGCACAATTTTTCAGAACACCCTGGAAATCTCACACATTCACAGAAAACGGCTTACTTCCGTGGCTTTTCTCTATTCGCAGCATCTGTAATCATAATCACGATTTTTTTATTATTAATTGTGCACTAATTTTAATGTTATGTGGGGAAAATAGATCCGAACTGTTGTCTGGATCTTGATGTTGATGTGATGTGGTTATTTACTTGATCAGTTCACAGTGATCATATATTAAGTGTAAACAGGCCTCTTTTAAGTGTGTAAAAATTCACTTTGACAACAATTTGATTAGAATTATTTACAAAATGAATGTCATGATTATTCAATTTGATTAAGAGTATAATCGATAAATGCACAGATGCTCCCTATGTGATTTCGCCTAATTAGTTTGCTTCACTATCTATGTTTGAAAGTGGCAAAATAAGCACTAAAGCATTATCTTCACACTATTATATCACTTTCAATAATGCTTAGTATCTTACGTGTGTTAGTGACTCCAGCAAAGACCCAGCACTGCCCATATTTGACAGGTACTCCTCCACTGCTGTGGTACTGTTTCAGGATGGCACTGCTGCCGCTCCAAACTGTAGGAGAAATTCCCCCCTCACAGGTCTTTTTCCAGTTACCCATCAGCACTCCATCATCATCGTTGGAATTAACCTGAAACATTGGCAATATTATGTCATCTGCTTCACATCATCACGATTCATTGTTCATGAATAATTTTCAGACTTTGTCAGATATTCTTACACAACAGCAGAGCATGGAAAAATCTGGATGCGGGTAAAAAGACAATAAAGACTCACCATGGCAGATACCACTCTGACTACATTAATAGGATCTCCCCATCCTGAGCAAGACCCACCACTCCTCTCCAACACAAAGAAACACGCAGCCAAGACTCCTTCATCAAACTAAGAACCACAGATCACAATTTGGAAAGATTGAAACAAGAAAATACAGAAAATTAAAAATAAATCCCAATTAACAAGTTTCGGTTTCCAGAGTGATCTAGGAGTATATTTTTGGTTCTCAGAACGTTTGGTTGTGCATGATGGTTTTGGACAATGTTCTGTTTACCTCTAAAGTGTGACAACCTTTCTGCAACCATGTCTCAACATTACATCAATAATCAGCTGACAAGTCATGTCTTGTATTGATCCACTGTTAAATGATTGATTAACATTTACACTTGTGGCAGACACATTTATTCAAAACAGCTTACATTTCAGACTATACATTTAAGCAGTTCATGCATTCTCTGGGAATCAAACACATGATGAACATTTTCCCAGAATGATGATGAGAATTCTCAAAAAATAACTGATCGATATCAGGAAACATACGTTTTACTAAAACATTTACACAACTATTGGATACATTTGAACACACTTCTGTGTTTGAAATTTTACCTGTCCAAAATTCCAGGTTCTGGTACCGATCTGTTGCTCAGTTCCATAGTAGATTTTCCCCATATCATTCAGTACATACTCAGCTCTCTCTGCCTCATAATTCATGTACACATTGTCATCTGATGAGAGCAGAAAGAGAGAAAGCTTACATTTTATTTTCATTATTCAGTGATAGACACCCACAGTGTCCTATTGTTTTCTCTCTCTTCAGATAATACCTTTGCACCAAGGGTTGAATAGCACGTAAATGTCATTTTCAGGAGTGTCTGGTGAAGTGGCCTTTCCCGTTGGGCAGTTTGTTACTACATTGAGTTTGTACCGTCCAACACAAGCAGTTGGAAGGGAATAAACCGCCAATCTGATTGTGGTTTTTGCCTGTTCAACAATTTTTGCCTCCCAGGCATCTTTCCTGAATTCCGACACCAGTGGAACAATCACAAAACTGCCCCTGTGTACTGGTAAGACATTTCCTGTAAAACACACATACAAAAGCACGTTATTTTTCATTTTTCATCAGATAATCAGAGATGGCTGGTGTGGCAGGTGTAAACAGGATCATGCTTGAGAACAAGATCACAACAGTAAGGACAGTAAAACCATGACTGACCAAGTCTCAGCTCCAGGTGAAGCTGGTCTCTGTTTGGAACAAAGGGTCGAGAGAGCTCAATAGACATCTGGAAACACTGTCCTCTACGGACGATCAGATGATTGCTAAAGAAAGCATCTGTGTGATGCTCCTGTCGATTCTGTCCTTTCCTGGTCTTGATCAGATCAATAGAACGTACCTGCAGTACAGCACCTAAAAATCAGCCATATAAGGAAAGTTTATTAAGAGAAACTGAAAAACAGAAACAAACAAACATTAAAGTCTCAAGCTAATTTAGGCGTTAAGTGTTGACAAATCAATCTGTATGCTGGTTTCAGGTTCATGTGCCCCTGATCAGATGTTTCCTAGAATGCATTTCAATGTATTTAAAAGGATAGAGTGAGATAGTGTGCAACCATTGTGAAACATATAAAAACATCACAAGTCAGAACAGGCTGAAGGACTGTCAGTTGGTGGATGTAGATACAGTTCAAATATTTTGTTGTTTATAACAGTACAAACTTATTTTACAATACTACAATAACAGTATATCAGCTTTGTCTGTGTAACATAATGGCAATCAGACCTTGTTAATATGTACTACTGAGATGTATTTCTCTTACCATTAACTTCTACATGAGGATTCCTGAGAGAAAAGAGAGAAGTGTTATTTAAACTTTCTACTAAACAAAGTTTACAGTTTATTATTATTATTATTATTAATTTTGGTGCAGTTTTTACATCAAAGATGTACGTTTTCAAAACTCAAAATCCAAACTGATCACACTTGTAACACTGCTAGTCAATCTTTCAATGTCAGATCTCATGCTTTCATTACAGTTACATATATTTTCAGTCCACATAATCATTCATTTCAAACAGGTAACGTAATGAGAACATTTGGTTTAATCACTGAATAAGAACGCTATGATCGTCTTGTTTAGTACTTTTAATAATCAGTTAATTAAACAGCAGTGCAAGATACTATACCATATGACTTAGTCTGTGTTGTAGTTTCACCAGTTGAAAACACTGAATTTTTGATGATCTGTGCTGAGATTAGTACTAAGAGTTTTGAAATTGCTTGTGAAAATTGCACAAAATTGCACCATCTGTATTTCAGATTATTAAAATTAAGATTATATGCTAAATTAAACCAGATCACAATAAATAAATAAAGATAGATAGATAGATAGATAGATAGATAGATAGATAGATAGATAGATAGATAGATAGATAGATAGATAGATAGATAGATAGATAGATAGATAGATAGATAGATAGATAAATAGATAACTTACATGTTTGCAGTTCTTGTTCCTGAATGTATCTGAAGAGTGTATGTTCCTGTTTGTTAACGGAGTAACTGCACCAAAATGACTTGAACTCAAGTCTGGAAGCAATTCTATGATGCTTATCTTCTGAGCAGCTATGGTGTATATATACAGATCTTCATCTCCACCCCATCCACAGCTCAGAGCTCAAGAGCGTGAAGAATCTCCTCTATTATGACAGAGAGAGTTTAGTGTTTAGGATGAATCTCACCAGGTATTTTTATCACCTTATTTAAATATGGCAATCTTTACAGTGACTTAGATTAAGGTTGGTCACATTTGTAAGGAGGAGTAATTAGAGGTAATGACAGCATAGAATAATCATTGCATTTGAACTTCTGAACCACCTCATTAACAAGACATTAACATCTCATTAAATTCTCAGCTGATAAGCAGAGCTGTCAGTGAGGATTTCTGTAATGAGGAGAAGGGCATGATTATTTTTACAGTGATGAAAGAAATGGCTAATACCGAGCCTCAAACACGCATGAGTAGTGATAACCGGCTACATATGACAAAAATGATTAATGACTTTGACCTTTCATGACCTCATAATAATATTAATAATATCCATATGTGATCTTTGATCTCATAATGAGTTTCAGATGCGGAAATGGGATGGGATGAGATATGTTGTCTGGCCAGTGGTAAAAACCATAAATGAGCTGTCGAGTAATGTTTTTGAAGATTTTATGGTGCGTTTTGAATCTTCCTCATAGGAACATCTGTGGGGTACCCCTCCCATCTGCAGCGCGCGTGTCTGGTTGCGTTCTAAGGTGCACTCTCTCTCTCCCTCTGTCTCTATGGGATCCGTGAGAAAAACAATAATGAACAAGCAATATTAAAAAGTAAAAGAAATTAAGAGATCAGTTTTAAGACACACGCCCGCGCTCACACATATGTTCTGTTGGTTGTATACAGTGGCGGCGCTAGGGCGGGGCTTGACGGGGCTATAGCCCCATCAGAAACTTGCTTAGCCCCGGCACAGCCTATAAACAATTGGCAATATGGGGAAGCGGTCAAGCAAACTTTGCGCAAGACGGTGAAAGTCAGTCAATTCACTAGAGAAAGTGAAAGTAAAAAAACTGACGGCTAACACTGCATTAATGGCACATATTCTCTCTGAGACAACGAGAGACGAATCTGCTTTAACATATGCTGATAATGGTATATAACTGTCTTAAATTATTCCCTTAATATTTCTCTTGTGGCTCATGAAGTGAAAACATGAGAAGAAACGTATTTCGCGTTAAACAGGTTGTTTTTGAAAATCGGTGCATGAAATAAAGCTTCTCTGAATTTTCATTGATGACTGCAGTGTTAATAATAATAATTATAGGCCTATAATTCATTGTTTAAATTAATAGACCTGTTTAAAAAAAAAAAAAAAAACTTTTTCAATGAGGAGTAAGCAAGCCTATTTTATTATCATGCGGTGATGCGCTATGAAATTATTGCGGGGCAATAATTTCATGTAATTTAATAATAAAAGCAATCTAAAAATAATAATAATAGGCCTAATAATAATAAGAATGTAACAGGCCTACATTAAATGGAAATGCTAAATCCTCTTAATATTGCCAATTTGTGATGCTTTTGACAATATCTCTGGCTATCATCGACACGTGATACGATGCAAATCAGCACGGGGAGGTTATCGCCCGCAATGCGTGCTCGTGTGGAAATAGTTTTATGAATTGTCGGCACTATCTATTGTAAATGGTTAGAATTTACCATGTTTTCCTAACAGTTGGCATTGAGTGACTGACATTTGATGGTCAGAAAAAAATTACTAGATGTGTGTAAAAATAAATAAATAAATAAAATAAAACAATGAAAAAAAATAAAAAATCCCAACTTTCTCTATATTCATTCATAAATTATATTACTTTGTAAGTGTCATATTTGGCAGTTGGCATTATAAGTTATATTACTAATAACAGTGACATATGAGTTTAATACCACAGGAAAAATGTTAAATATGCCTTTTTCGAAGCTGCTGTAGCCTATATAAAAAACTGATAGCTAAAGTTAGGCGTTCATTACTTTCTCTCAATTTAATTAGTTTTTTAGCACCCCCTCTGAACTGTTAAGCACCCCCAACAAAAAAATCCTGGACCCACCACTGGTTGTATAAAGAATTTAAATAAAATAGGTAACATGGCTATCAATGAGAAGAGATTAAAACAATAATTGTGAGCATGTCCAGACATGTCAGATTTCTATGTTTTCCATAGACAATTCAATTCAATTAATTTATTTGTATAGCTTTTCACAAAATAAATTCAAACAGTTTCTACATTACCATATATTTAGAACCTTTAATTTATATTTACGTTATATTAATGAATTTTATACTGTATCATCCCCTAAACCTACCCATCACAGTAAACTTTCTTCATTTTTTGTTTTTTTATATATTTTCATAAACATCATTTAGTATAATTAATAATAAAATAAAAAAAGCTAATTTATTTTCATTTTTTTATTTAATTAAAAAAAGTTATGCTCATGGGTACAATCATTTGGAGTATCACTACACTCCATAGACACTCCATGACACTCCATAGACAAAATTATTTTTTTACTGTACACCTACCAAAATTCTGCATACAACCATTTTTAACAAAATATTGTTTTTAAGCGACAGACAAATGGACAGACAAACGTACATATATTTTTACCTTGCTTGCTGGTCTTATGCTCTTGTAAAGTGCATCGACACACAGCGCAGATGTTCTCTGGAGCTCTTCCACTCTCGCGGGTTTGTTGCAATTTCACTTTATTAACGTTAGTTAGTGTGTAATGTTGTTGTTTGAGCATAAACAATATCTGCAAAGTTGCAGCGCTGAAAGTTCATTGCAAACAGAGATACTGTCGAATTTTAAAATTCTGGAAGTTTAATGCCTACAAAAACGGCTGGTAAGGGACTACAACGACCTACTTCCCGGGTCTGATACATCATGGACCCAGATAAACCCCGCCCTCGGGAAGATGTAAGGAAGGGGGCGAGGCCATGCTGTGCTGCTTTAGAGAAGAGGAAGATAAAACTAGGGGTGCACGAAAAATCTGTTCATATATGAATCGCGATTCTGTCTTCTAACTATTCTAATGGATTCACAAGTTTCAAAATTAATGTTCTAAAACAGCCGTTCTTAATACTGTTCCTTGTGTTGCCCTGCTCTGCATCTCTCTCACTCTCTCTCTCTCTCTCATTCAGATCGTCAGATCAGCTCCAACAAACTGTTCCAATTATACATTTTCACATAGCAATGAGAAGCGTTATACATGGACGCGTATGCGGTTGCCATACTGTATTAAAGCTTTAATCAAAATAAAACCATTTATTAAAAGCTAACATAAGCAGTAGCATAATAACAGCATATCTAAAAGTATGAGACAACAAACAAACAAACATACATTAAGAGCCATGTTTGCACAGGTTCTGCGCGATCCTCTTCAATATCCTCTGCGTCTCAATTGGGCCCAAATTGATAAGCAATATAGACGACGCCATTGTTTACAACACTACTGGAGCACATGCAGCTGAGCTGAGGGGCGGGACATTTAGACGCACGTTCGGCGGTTTAATGAATCACAACACACTGAGCCAGCTAACCAATCAGAGCCCATCACGTATTTCTGAGGGAGGGGCTTCATAAAAACAGAAAGAGACAGGGACAGAGCAGTGTGGAATAAAAGTAAATTATATGAAAAATAATGCGTTTTTAAAAAAACGAAGCATGAACACATGTTAGACTGCACCCCATAAACACAATCAAGCCTAGAAAAAAAAAAACAGTAAACCACCCCTTTAAAAAGCACAGATCAAGCTAAATGAAACAGATGTGGGGCCTCATTTATAAAATGTTGCGCAGAAACCGTCCTAAATTTGATCTTACAATCATTTCTCAGAAATGTGTACGTGCGATTCATAGAATGAACGTACGAACAGAAAAGGAGCGTACACGCCTCTTTCAGATGTGAAATCTATGAATTGCAAATTATCTTGAACTTATGTGCAATTGAATGGTTTCAGCTCTCTGCCTTGTAAACGACTCCTAATTAATATCATTAACATATAAAATATCACCAATCATGATAATTTAGAACAGCGACCTGCAAGAACAGCTTACATTTGAAAAAATCTGCATTACTCCGACAATAAAAAGTGCATAAGTCTGCTCGGACCCTGACGTGACGCTAAGCACTTTTCCACGTCAAAGACCATTTTTATAAATATTAGTGGTGGGCGGATCGATCCTAATATCGATAGTATCGATACCAACGTTGGTATCGGTATCGGATCGATACTAGCCTGATTAGATCGATACTTTAGGTTAATTTTCTCTCCTCTACACATAATATATTGCTTAATACATTCAACAAAGAATAGGCATGTATGTGTGTTTATATAACGCTCTTTTCACGTCTAGTATGCAAGCATTACTGCATTAGTGTTTTGTTATGCCATTACGTGACTCAGCGGCTCCAAGCGCGAGCGGATATTATTGGCTACAGCGAGAGATGATGGAACGGTAGAAATTCGTGGCAACAGCAACAAACTTATTCACCTTTTTCAATGTGGAAGTAAGCTTTTTCATAGACTGAATGTGCGAGACTTCCACTTCATTAGGCACGGTAGGGAAATCGTGAGAAAAATAATAAATAATAAAAACAATAAACGGTAAAATTATTTGTGCTATCCACCGTGTGTTTATAATTAAGTAATTCATTAAAATAATATGGTAAGAAGCACCAGTTTGCAACACCAAGCAAGCAGCAAAATGAGCTGTTTTGTACAGTTAAAAAGTGCTGGAAGCGGATGAGACTGGAAGCCAGACCCATTAAATTGACCGAATTTGGCCTTTTTATTACTGTCTCCAACCATTAAGCCACGTTGTTGTTTTTTCTTTATAAAGGTTTTTTATCAGAGGAAAACACTTAACATGCATGCACTTTGGGTTCATATCCTGGGCTGCTTGCCTGCATATAGTTTGCATCATCAGTATACTGAGTTGGCCTTTCAATTTTACTTTCTTAATGCATTAGGCCACATTCATTTTTTTTTTCTTTTTTCTTTATAGCCTAACTCTTTTCTATGGGAGGAAAATGCTTAACACGAAACTTTACGCATTGCTTTCATATTCTGGGCTCCTCTGCTTGTAAACTCCTTTCAGAATAATAATATCCACATAGCTTTAAGGTGAATGTAATATTTTAGTCATATCAACATAAGTTATTGTTAATTTTCAAAGTGTAATTGGTCATTTAAATGTATGTTATTAAAAAGGAAAAAGTATCGGTATCGGTATCAGTATTGGCGATACTTGCTCTGTATTTACTTGGTATCGGATCGATACCAAAATTTGCAGTATCGCACACCCCTAATAAATATGAGCGTTGGCGTGGATTTAAGCGTACGCACACTCTAAGATCAAATCTGTGCGTACGCACGCTTTATAAACGCGGCCCTTGCAGCGGTAGAAAATACCTACACCGTTAAAGCCTATATACAATATGTATTAACAACCCATTCTCACTCCCAAGGCGTCAAAAACTGAAGCATGGTCAAACGCCTTTCGCGTCACTATGAAGACGCCAAAGGTGCCCCTAGGCGTCAGTATATGACAAAATAGGATCTCCATTGCTTTCAGTTACTTGCTTTATGCGTCAGGTCAAGACGCTTATGGAAAATGACAACACGTTATCCTCCGTTGTTTTCAGTTGTTTGTCTTAGTTTAATGGTTTGCATGCATTTGTAAAAAAATTATAAATCATTTTATATACATTTATACTTTTATTGGAGCACCTAACCCGACCCCTACCCTAAACCTACCCACTTCTGAACAACATAAAACATGTAACAGGCAAATATAAGTGCAGTCACAGGTATTTATTGCAAAAACTGACCATAAACAAGCAGTATAAAAGCATTACAAACAAGTCATGTTGCATTCCAAGTCTTCTGAAGCCATACGAAGTCTTTGTCAGAAGAAGAGAGCAAAACAAGGTTTTAATCGCTGAAAATGATCCCGCTCTTGTTAACGCGCTCGCATCTCATTCAAAAGATACTCCAGTCCAGTAGCATGACGCAATTGGTCACGAGACACAGAAGAGCCAATAGCCTGTCAGAACAGCATGACGCAATCGGTCACGAGACACACAAGAACCAATAGTATTTCACAACCAAGGCTGACGTAAGGCTTCTTCTGGCGGCATTTTTTGAATTCGCGCACAGGCTGAGCTTAACGGCGGACGGAGACGGCAATCGCGTTTATTCCTCTCACAAATCAAATGTTTTGCCTCGGAAGACTTGGAATATTCATATTTTTTAAATAAATTATGACTGTAGTTGTATCTGCCTGTTATATCTTGTGTTTTATTGACAAATGGTAGGTTTAGGGGCAGGGGTTGGGTTATGTGCTCACAAATGTGTAAATATTGTAATATAAATAAAACTGTTGTGGCTGTTTACATTGAAAAATCACACCCCAACATATATGCAATAATGGCAATGTTATTACCCAATATATAATTTAATTATGACGATAAAATTCCCATTTTGGCGTCGGCATATTGACGCTAAGGGTTTCCTATTTAAAGCAACGGAGGACCCTGCAAGTCGAAAAATGACGCTAAGGGGTACCTTGAGCGTCAAAAAGCGACGCCAAGTGGTCCTGACCAAGCTTCAATATGTGACGAGTTGGGTGTGAGAATGGGTTGGTATTAAAGATATGCTTATTAATAGTGGTAATACCTTTATTAAGTTTTAAGGGTTCACAAGTCTCATAGATCTATATTATTTTTTTACAAAGATTTCAATTAAATCCCTAGTAAATATGAGGCCAAAAAATGATATTACAAAATAAATCATGTTGACAAATGTTTTTAAAAATAGGGAATGCCAACTCCAAACAGATCCTCACACCCACACGCGCACACATGCACACACACGCACACACACATACACACACACACACACACACACAATGACGTCATTCAGCATATGTAAGCTAGTTTTCAAACTTTTCCCCAAAATCTTCATTTCAGTTTTATATATGTATTTATTAGTGGTGTCAAAATTAGCGCCCTGTATCATTTCACATCAAAGCGCGAAATAAACTACTAGCATGCAATGTTGTGGTCAGTTAAGTCATGATGTTACCAAAAAGGCGATTAAAGCTGCCTTAAAACTGTGAGTGGCTGCATGCATGTAGCCTAATATATTTTATATGAGTCACATTTAAGAACATGTCTCTAAAATGGTTTTCAGAACTTTCCTGGAGCAACCCAGCACTGTCTCTCTCATCTAACACACCTTATTCAACTCGTCAGCTCATTAATAGAGACTTTAAGACCTGAAGTGTGTCAGAAAAGGTGATGAGAGTTGAGAGAAAATACGATGCGTGTCAGATCCGCGTCATGTTCAGCAGTGACAGCTCTTAAAGAAATATCAGCCAAAATAACCTAATAACCAGCTGCTGTGATGTCTGTTCATCAAACGACAAAGAAAAAAAGAGGAAAAAAGAACTTTTATAGCTTTAAGGATTCATCTATATTTAATTTAGTTTTTAGTGTTTGATAACTTCAATTTCAATTTCTGTATATTTCTGCTGAAAGGCACAAGTAAATATGACATTTATAATAATGGGTTTATGTGAAGATTGTTTTAAGTTTAAGAGTTAAGTTATTTTTTAAAAGTCTAATAAATGTTAAAATTGATATCTCTCAGTTATACTGCAATGTTGAATGGCTATAGTCAATAGGTAAATACTGGGGGCGCATTTTATAGAGAAATCAGTATTGGTATCAGTGATACTGGCCTTCAGTCATAAAAAAAAGATGCCATTAAACAAATATACTGTCTTTATGTTGTTTGTACATTAATTTGAAGATTGAATGTGAAATTATTGCAATATAAAAGTATATTTAAAAACTTTAATGTTAGGGGGGGGGGGGTTAATTTCAGAAAAATGTGTGATTAATTAGTTCATTTTTTTTAATTGATTGACAGCACTAGTATTTATTTATTTATTTTATTTTTATTATTATTTTTGCACGAGTACCACAGTCTCGTGTCTTTCTAATACTTTTTCTAATGCATCAGAATGTGGATTTTTTCACCATCCAACATGAAATTAAAGAGATGTACCAGCCAAGCTTGTTTCAACTGTTTATTATTAGTAGTAGTAGTAGTAGTAGTTGTAGTAGTATGTACTCGCATAGATTTAGAGTAGATATAGAATAAACCTTATTGTCCATGCTTTCCCCCTATGCAGACCCAAAGATAATATCAAAACAAGTTCTATGGGGACACAGGTGTAAATTCTAGAGGTCTAGTTTCTCAGAAAGTGTATACATCATTTAAGAAAAGTGTCATAATGCATCCAGAATACAGAAAACCTCCTCTCAATCTACTGTGACTGTCATTTTGCTATGTCAGACGATCAGGATTATGGATGACGCTGTACACATTTTGTTTGTTGGACTGTATATGCCATTAGGTGAGGCCTTCTCTCTAAGAGCCGTTAGCATTCAGCATTTATAGAAATAAATGAAAATTAAGAAAATTTCTACTTCAATTTCTGCTTGTTGGGCGAACGCTTGACAGTGTCACTCATTATTCCATTGAATGTCACCAAGACAAATTCTGTAACAGCGTTTCATAAATGAATATAAACGTACAAATCTTTGTAGTGACAATATGAACAATACGGCCTAACAACACCAACACAAATGCGTGTTCTAACTCTTCCACACACCAGTCCCTGGTAAGTATGCCTAAAACTGCAATCGGCAGGAGGAATCTGAAAAAATGGCATCCGAGTTTTCCTCATCTGCTCTGTACTTTGTGATCAACAAACAAACAAAAAGGGCTGCACGATAAATCGCATGTGATTATCATGCTCATCTCGTCAGTAAAGTCGGTTCTGTGATCTCCATCACGTGCTTTCAGATGGAGCGACATTTAATATACAGGCCATAGATCACTGACAAGCTATGCAATATCACGTTAAAAATTGCAGATTATTAATGCGATATTGCGTATCTTGTCAGTGTAAGTGTTTTTATTAATGCCATTAATGTTTTTGTTGTATACAGCGTATGGCACTAGTCAACTAAATGAATATAACATGGCAAAGATGAATGCACTTTTGGAAGTTGAATGTAAGGGAAATGTCATTTTGGAATTTCTGTGGTCTAATGTGATGTTGTTCATGTTCTTGTTCATGATGAAATTTCCTTTTATTTTATCCTTTTAGTTTCAATATGAAAAATAACTTTTATATTGATTCAATGGATTGCATTTTGGAAAAAAAAAAAAAAAGTGTCATGGATTTATTGCATTTGGGGTGGGGGTTCTCTTTTTATAATAAATCTTTGAAAATTAAAATCTAGATTTGAATTTTTAATGTTATTATAACCTAAAGATGGTATGTGAAAGTTTGAAATAGAAAATAGTGGTTTTCATCTTGCCACTTTCTTGGTAAGAAAAACACATTTTTACTCAAATTAATCAAAATGGATTTATAGCATTTTGGAACCAAACTCTTCTAATATACCTGTGTTACTTATGGCTGGTTTTGTGGTCCAGGGTCACATATTTACATGTCTGTGTCAACGCCCCCCACGGAAGGGAGGGGTGGGGCGAGCAATTGCTCATTATCATTGAAAGAGACATGCACCGAAACAAGTCACTTTTAACAGAGCTGTTTTTGACAGGGTAAAAAGGCTGTTGTTTTACACGACCACTGAGGAATTTTAACCAAAGTATGTTACAGACATTTCATGAAGACCCTAAAGAACCATACCAACTTGTGGAAAATGGGCATCTGATGTCCCCTTTAAGATGCATTTTGTGTGGTGCAGCTGTATGTCATACACTTTTTACATCCAAAACACGAACTGTTTCTGAATTACTTTTATTACAAGTAAATGCTCTTGACAATACTATAATACTCCCTTTATAATCACTAAACCTGTTCCTCGTAGACTCTCACAAATACTCCCCTTATAACCAATCAAGCTGTAATTACACAGCATTTTCAGATTCACATCTTAATTATTTTTCATTTATTATGAAAACCCAATGCTGACTAGTGCGATTGAGAAGTGAGTCTATAAAGCTATTGCCATTATTGGAGGGAAGACAGCAGTGCTTATATTTACACATCAAAACATAAACTACATTGATTATAAATTAAGTTGACACACAAATATTTATTAAATACAAAGCTACAAACAATACAGCTTAGTAACCTGTCATGTGATAAAGTGTGACATCTTTTTTATTGTAATCCACAAATAGGTCCTTCAAAATACTTAAACATACTGTATGAGATGTGATTTCTAACATAAACAGTCTCTAACCATAAGCATAATGGTTCCATATTTACTCTGGCAAATATCAAGTTTCAAGTATCAAGTCTAAATCTTTTCATGAATATCAATGTTGGTGAATCCATGCACCTGAGTGAGCTGAGGACAGTCGAGAGATGCTAGAAGTTTATGTGGCCCATGATATTTAGGAACAAAGGTCTCCGTCAGGTTCACTGCGGCCAGACTTGGAATATCACTGAAGTGACAGAAAGATCAAATTAGAATGTGCACATTTATTTCAGGTGGTGTAAATGAATGTAATATACTTGTGTCTTACCCATAATTAATTGTTCTGACGTACTGCAATCCCAGTCCTTCAAACCGAAAAACGGCATTCTTCAGTACACAGGGAAGTGGGTTCTGGAATTTGATTTTGAAGGTCATGTCTTTGCCCACTACACCGCCACAAAGAGGCTGAAAAAGAAAGACAATCAGGCACTAGTCTGCAAATTTTGATGCTTCATATAAGAAATTAGTTATATGAAATCTAACTTGAACGCAAACACTGGCAGATGTGCATATAAGAGTTCATAATAACAAAACTCATTGTGAGAAAACTCACAATGATAATGAGATCCGGTGTGCGCAATCTGAAGTTGAACTGGGTGGTCAGTATCTGCGTAGTCTCTGAGACCCGTCCAGAGATAGTGAGCATCAGCGCTGCTTGATCCACCAGGTGTTCCTTGTAGTCCTCATATCGCAAGATCCACTCCAGAATCTGGACTACAGAGGAAAACAATGCTTTTATCACAAATCTACCTTTAAAATGAATAAACATCCTCGCTGTTATTTTGTCTTCACAGCTGATATACTATATGTCAACTCTGTAATGAGAATGTAATGCTAAGGTAAGAATTTGGTAGGACTGCTTTGACTATGGTTTGTACCAAAGGTATAACAACTAGAAAATGTAATTTTGTCAAGATAAACTGTTGGCTTTAAAGTATTTCTTGAAAGTCTAAATTTGCATTTTAAGCCAAAACAGCATGAAATAATGTGTCTGGTGGATGTTGCTTGAAACAACTTAACCAAACTAATTCTTGAAGTACAATAATGTATTCAATATACACTCAGTGTACTGAATATATCTATTTTAGATGTAACCGTGTATTGTATTCTTCTTAAAATTATGATTTCAAACTTCCACCATGTCTCACCCTCATATGACTTGAGCTCAATGAGTGTATGGTCCTTTTTCACCAAGGCTTTTTGGGCTCCGGTGTAGTACATGGCTGCCACCTGGCTGTACAGAGTGAGGCTACGAGGATACCTGCACCTGTTCTTCAGGATGATGGAAAGCACGACATCCTGACCGACACATGGTCCGTCACCCTTCATGTTGACTTCAATGATCACATCCTCAGTGTTGGACAGCGGTATACGGACTGTTTGGAGCCATTGCGACAGGCAGTTTCTACAGCAATTCGTGCCCTGTCTGAACCTGATGAATGGGATAAAATAATAAATAATTAAACTCAAGAATATTAAATGTGTTGTTTTTGGATACCATGCATAAAACATCCCTACTTCCAAAAATTACTGAAATCACATCTGCCACTGTGACAGAACTAGCCTGTCAAAAAAAACAACTAACCAGACCGCAATAATAATATCAAATGCTTGATTTTATATAATAACATATTGAATTTTATATTTTATCAGAATGCATTGCTACTTTTGAATGGCCGTCAATAGAGAAAGATGCTTTTCCCCCATATAATGTGTAGTTATGATATCTACCAGCAGGCGCTGATTCTGCATGCTAATCAGTCAAACCTAATACAGAAACCCAAGACATTTGGTTTTAGTGACTGGAGTATATCATTATGGACCTCTACATACTGGTATTTTCTATATGTACAGCTCACACTGCAGCGATGTGTTTCTGTGACGTACATGTGTAGGTTTTCACCTTCTGGGTGTTTGTAGAGGTGTGTTATCTCTACGCGTTGATCTGAGCCGACAGCCTTGGTGCTGATGCAGTGACCTACTGCGTTCTTCTCAACCTGAATTACAGCGAAGTTTTCATTCGCTTTACGCTGCCAATAGACTTTATCGCTGTTCACCTACAACATAAAGGTCCAAACCTTAAGTACACAACCGCAAGTCCTTTTAGCAAGCAAGATCCATAGTTATAATGAATTTAAGGGTGTAGAATTATATATTTCATTTTCAGTCTGAATTAACTATAATATGTTGAAATTCAGACAGCATATGATGTATTTTCTGAAACATGTAACATCAAACCATGTGTGACGGAATGGTAGATGTAAGGCATTAACATACTCCAGCAAAAAGCAAGGGTGCGTCATGCTGAACCTGCCCACTGCGGATCGCAGCAACAGAAATAGGGCAGCAGCGAAGATTGTCCTGGCTGGTCAGTTGAGGAGTGGAATCAACCACCTGCCAACCTCCGAAACCAGATGGCAGGTCTGGCCGAGTCATCCAGGCCTCATTCCACACGTGGTAGTTCCTACATAAAGAGGATAATCAACCAAGAAAGGTGAAGAGATAAAGAAATACGTACAACAATCATTGCATAATGCAATCATGATTCCATGTGATCTTACCAGACTGGATAACGGTTTAGATGCTCAATCGGCTCAAATTTCTCATCTAAATAAACATCAGTTGTCAATGAAATATCAGTGTCATGAGCAGAATTGAAGTTTGAGACTGGACGAGTGGGAATGCCCAAACATCTCAAAACTGAGGACAGAGAGATTGGGAGATGAAAGAATTAATTCAATACATGTATCTAAACACAACATTAATTCTTCTTGGACAGGTAACTTTTTTTCTCAGTCCAATATGTTTTAATATCCTACTTGTGTTGGTGACTCCAGCATAGACCCAGCACTGTCCATATTTGACAGGTTTTCCTCCACTTTTGTGGTACTGTTTCAGGATGGCACTGCTGCCGCACCAAGCAGTAGGAGAAGTTCCGTCATTGCAGGTACTTGACCAGCTACCCATCATCACACCACTGTTTTCACTGGCATTAATCTGTAACAAAGGTGACATGCTCTGCTCTTTTCCTTGTTCGCATTGCCTAATCAGGTTGTCTAATCCCAAACATCTAAAGTTGGAAAACTCACAAATGCAGATATCACTCTGACCACGTTAACTGGATCTCCCCATCCAGTGCAAGGCCCACCACTCTTCTCCAACACAAAGAAACACGCAGCCAAGACTCCTTCATCAAACTAAGAATATCACAGAACAAGCAATTAACAAATGCATGCACTTTTATATGAATCTGAATGAAAGTCTGGCTCTTACTTGACCAAAGTTCCATGTTCTGCAGGCGATCTGCTGCTTAGTTCCATAGTAGATTCTGCCCATGTCATTCAGCACATACTCAGCTCTCTCAGCCTCATCACTCAGATGCACACCATCATCTGATAAAGAGACATTTTTAACTATTTAACAGTGTTTTCTAGTCAGTTTCAGGCTTCAGATGTGGTTTATAAAATGAAAAAGGATCCAATATCATGTGCACATACATGTACACCAGGGGTTGAATAGTATGTAAATATCATTTTCAGTTGAAGTAGCCTTTCCTCCTGGGTAGTTGGTTACGATAGTAAGTTTGTACCGTCCAATAGAAGCAGTTGACTGAGAGTAAACACATAGTTTGATTCGGTTTTGCATCTGTTCGATGATCCTGGCTTCCCAGCAGTCTTTCTTGAATTCCTTCACTAATGGAACAACCGTGAGTGTCTCACTCCATGCTGATGGGATATTACCTATGAAACCCACACAAGAAGAGGAAATAATGGTGAGCATATCCCAGAATATATTCTGATTTTTGTTTTTTTATTTTTTTTACAGTGGGGTGGAAAATTGTATTTTGGATAAACGTTTTGTCTTTCTAAATGTAATACATTATTAGCCAGTTTCTTTAGGTTGTCAGAACACATCTGGTTGGCAAGATGGCATCTAATGAAAAAAGGCCTTAACTGACATAGTCTCAGCTCCAGGTGAAGTTGGTCACAGTTTGGATCAAATGGTCGGGACAGCTCAATCCACATTTCAAAACACTGTCCCCTGCGGATGATGAGGTGATCGCTAAGATAACGATCTGTGTGATGCTCTTGTCGATTCTGTCCTGTCCTGGATTTGTTGAGGTCAACAGAACAGACCTGCAATGGCAGAGCTGAGAAATAGAAAAGAAAATGATATGTAACGAGAGTAGGGCTGTCAGTTTTTTTAGAAACTTTAGTCACATTACACAATGACAATTATTTGCATATAATTCCCTATTTAGGAGTTTTGTTTAAACACATCATCATCTCTCATCATGCATTATATTCCAAAGACCTCGTACCATTTACCACAGGCTCCACATGTGTCCACGAGGAAAAATCTGTGATTCCAGTGGTGACATCCTCAGAAACGGATGAGCCACCCACCTCACTGCATGTCTCTGTCCACCTCTTTGACTCCAGTCTAACAGCTTTAAATGACCTTTCACAAGAAAAAGTGATTAGTTTATCATCGATGAATGATCATAAACAAAACTCACATAATGAACTATTTGAAAGTAGGTTGTTGAGGTTTGTTAAGGTCTTTGGCTCAGCTCCTTAAGATTTTATTGTTTCTCCTTCTTTAACCCTCAATTGAATTTTATCAACAAAATTTGTATCAAGTTTTATACCAGTATCAATTAGATTGTTGAATAATGATCAGTGGTGCTTATGCCTATTTGTACCTGTGCGAGTGGTTGATGTGTATAAAGTGTATGAATATTGTTTTAATTTTTAATGTATCAGGTTTTGTCGAAATGCTGGCAATTGAGTCCACTACAAATTTCCCCTTTGGGGACAATAAAGTAAATTTCATATACAGATAAATGCACAGTGAAAAGCTTAGAAATACAATAGTCTTCTGAAGACGTTCCTGGGAATCACCTGATCAAAATCATTCAAATGTACCAATTTCTAGAAATGATAACGTCCAAAATCAGATCACAAGAGCATAAAACAATATTTGAGCTCATTACTTACATGGTTGTAGATCTTATTCCTGAATGTGTCTGAAGACTGTGTTGTCTGAGAGACTCAATGAAGCAAATGAGAATTCTCAATGTTTCTACTCAGATCGGCCCGGTATATATTCACATGTTCATCTCCACCCCGTCCACAGCTCAGTGCTGGAGACTGTGAAGAATTTCCCATCTGATTAGAGAGAGTTTAGAGTTTAAGATGAGTCTCACAAGTTAATTGTAACAGCTTATTTAAATGCATCAGCACAAATTGTCAATGTAAAAACAGTGAAGTATCAAAGATGGAATGTGCTGTAAATGGTTCCAGTCAATGATTTAATCCTATGAAAAGTTTATCAGCATGGTCAACACAATGTCTCATTGAGAGTAATTCCTCAACTTCCTATAGACACACCAAATACCACATTGTTTGCCATTTAGTAATATCATTACAAGCATATCTAACATTTTAAATTAGCCATAATGATAATAATAATAATTCCTTACATTTATATAGCGCTTTTCTATGCACTCAAAGCGCTTTACATTGTGGGGGGGGGGGGGGTCTCCTCATCCACCACCAGAGTGCAGCATCCACCTGGATGATGCGACGGCAGCCATAGTGCGCCAGAACGCCCACCACACACCAGCTTATTGGTGGAGAGGAGACAGAGTGATGAAGCCAATCAGAAGATATTTTGAGCCATGCCACTGTTACCATCTGTTAGCATGCTACATGTACATTATGTATTTAAATATTATAATATTTTATTTTTCGGTACAGCAGGGGAAAAACTAAACATAAAATTGCTTCTTTTTAATTAAACAGTGGTGTATTGAACAAATTGCTCTTTCATTAAATAAATTCAATTAAAATTACAATTTTCTTAGGGATAAAAATCTACCTCAGTGTATACTCTAAACTATATGGAGCCCTTTAACATTTATTTTTAACAATAATAATCAACACTAAACTTAAAAAAATAATGCAGTTAAGACTGATGATACAAGGGGCAACTTTTTGAGCAATGTTTCTGGGCAACTGATCTAAAGACTGATCTAAAGCAGGGCTCACCAAACTTGTTCCTGGAGGGCCTGTGTCCTGCAGAATTTAGCTCCAACTCTAATCAAACACACCTGAACTAGCTAATCAAGGTCTTGCTAGGTATACTTGAAACTTCCAGGCAGGTGTGTTAAGGCAAGTTGGAGCTAAACTCTGCAGGATAGTGGCCCTCCAGGACCAAGTCTGGTGACCCCTGATCTAAAGTATCCAGATAGAAATTTTCACTCATTCTCAGTGAAAAAGTGCCCAAGCAACATTGCTCAGAAAAAGTTGCCCCATGTATCATCAGCCTTATATTTCGCGAAATGCTCTTCTCTAGACTTCATTTCTCTAGTGAACGAGCTGTGGACATTGATGACTTTCCTGAGGTAAATGAAATGCTATGTGGCATTTTGTTTACGAGCTATTTTACTAACATCTTTCCACAGTTGAAAATTCAACTCATCAGACTTTTGCAAACCTCAGCCTCATAACATCTGTAACCGTGTCAGTTTTGTTTACTTTTCTTACTGCAAAAATAATTCATGTACATGTTTTCATTTTAACATCTTTTCTGAATATGTTTATTGAAGAAAGCTGTTTGTATTTCCATTTGTAGTTCCTTTGTACTTTTAGCTGTTACAGTAAATAAGCAAGCATAACAACTTTCTGCTTGATTTATAACTTCTGTAATCTAAGAACAGCAGTCATCACAATATACAGTAATCACAGCACGCTTTAAATTGCAAGGGCATGAACTGGCTCGCAGCAAGGCCCTTTTGAATCCAGTTTGACAGGAAAGCATCTGATCATCTTGTTTCCACATAGCTGCATGCCTTTACAGTCACTGCTAACATTCTTGATGTCTTGATCATGGCATGATGTCAGAGTGCTGCACTCATTAACTGGCTTACAGAACGCCTCTTTTGAATCTCCTGAATCCAGTTTGACAACCAGAAAGTGCCCAATCACCTTGCTTCCACATGGTAATGATAATCAATTCAGAATTTGAATAAAAATTTTGTTTGACTTGCTGCTAACAGGATCAACAGCTACATAACGTTTCAGAAGTGACGTGTATCTTGTATCCCTCATATAAATATGGGATTCGCTTTTTTTTAGCTTGTTTGCAGTCAGGTTTAGTTGCTTAGCCTATATCCACAGCCTCAATGGCAGGCAAGTATTTCAATTTAACACTCATCCCAAAACACACTGCATGATATTAGCAATCCTATAAGATCACTGCATGTCACATTGTGCGACATGGATCTAATAAACTTGGGTACGACATGTGTGTAGACTGTACGATGATGACACCTGTTGACTCGCTACGTTCCTATAGAAGAATAAAACGTCATCAGCATGCGCTAGTAGTAAACAAAAAGAGCATGATAGATCACACTTTAGCAGTAGTATTTGTTATATGTGCTGAAAAAATGTGGAAGTGGTGAATAAGGGAGGCATAAGAGCTTGAGGTAAGCAGTTTTATGTTTTAGCGCCATGTCGCATTGATTTCGTGTTGCAATTTTATTGGTTGGTCAGTAAACATGAATAGTACCAGCGCACACACTGTGCGATGATCATGCTGTATTGTAGGCTATCTTTGGTTGCAAGATGGTGACAACGGCTGTCTTTGAACCTCTCTCACTGTACGACACAGGACCTCCGATTAGGAGCCACGATCACAGCAATCACCACGATCGTTTCACAATGCCAATCTTTCGTCTGGGACAGCCAAAAATTGTGCAGTGTGTTTAGGGCTTTAGTTGAAAAATTGCTCCTCTTCATAACATAAGGATCACGTCCAACATATGTTGTGATTTTCTGTTTATACCTTTCTCTTCTAATAGTGTCTAAACCAAAACTTTACAGACTTTCCTCCATCTCATCTATTTTGCTTTTCACTTGCTGACCTCTGTCTGAATTTAGCGCGTCATCAGAATCACATTATTGCAAACAAGCTATTGACGCTCATCAAATCGCATGGAATTACTGACAGGCTTGGCAGGCAGTATAAATGCAGAGAGAACTGCAATTGCATCAGAATCTGAGACTGAATGCTGCACTACTAATCGAGCAAACCCCCCCCCTCTTAGGCATACTGAAATTGCATATACAGCCAAAATTAATGAAGTGACTGCACTGAACACAGGGCAGAACAGCCACGTAAAAAGCAATGAAATACACAGACCTGCACAATGTCAACAGCCATCTGCAGTAACATCTAGTATAAAGCACATATACAAAAGTGTACATAGTCCTGCACAGTGTCAACAGCACACGCAGTAAAGCGCTTATGGTTTTACTGCACAAACAGAAACATGAACCTTAAATTTTGCACCTGCAGGAGCAAGGGAAACAGGCAGGATATGGCACTTGGGGGCCAGGCCTCCAGAGAGCTTTCTCCTCCTCTTGACAGGCCCATCAGTACAAAGGTTTGGCAGCAGAGGGCCTCTTAGCCGTTTTCTGGGTGGAGTGGGGTGCAAAAGTGGAGCTTGAGCTCTGCCCAGTCCTTGTCTGACCCCGAGATGGACATTTGAGTCTTTGTCTTCCTCATGGCGAAGGCTCTCATCAGCGAAAGGGACTGGGGGAGGGGAGGGCCCATCAGTGGCTCACTGGAAACAGTGGGCCTCATCTCCATAAAGCCACAAGCAGCACTCCTTCGAGTCCTCAAACACGTGCCAGTAAGTCAACGCAGAGCAAGCAGTCGGACTCAGAGAATGCAGCCTCAGGCCAGGCCCAGGCAGGTAATGCAGTGTTCATGTGGGTCCAGCGGGTCGATGGGGTCTGCACAAAGTCAACAGAAGGTGCCACCGGATGCGGTGAACAATTTGTAGTATCTTCTGGTGCATCTTCGACGATGGAAGCATGAAAGAGAAGATTCTGATGCAAATGCCGCTCTTGCCACATTTACACTGCCCACCAAGCCTGTCAGTAGTTTAATTTTGGGGATTTTAGGGATTACTCATGGGTAAGGTTAGGTTTAGGTGTAGGAATATGGTTAAAATTATATTTTTGGATTAAAATGTTGTTCCAGGGTCAACAAAATATGTTGACCCAGGAACACGTCTAACTCTGCAATATCAGGACGTGCAGTGACAAACAGTTACCTGGCTGTCGCTCACTAATGCAGGCAGGTCAGGCAGACTGTGCTTTGCACCCGGGTCCTGCTCTTTCTCAAGCCATGTAGTGTACTTTTCCAAGTGAAGTCAAACATTATTTAATCAAATTTAAGTACATGCTGCAACTAGCAAGCATTATCCCACAACATTACGGTTACAATTTATTTTAAGGTGTCCTTGTTACTGTGTAAGTATACATTTGAGTACTGAGTAATATTAATTAACTACATGTATTTACTATTAGGGTTAGGATGAGGGTTTGACTTAGGGGTACTTGCACGTAACTATGCATAATTTATTGCTATTATAACAGTAAGTACATGTAACGTGTAACAAGGACACCTTGAAATAAAGTGTTACCAACATGACATATCATGTGACGGATCGTCCGAATGATAAGCATTATAATTTAACCAATATTTATGCATTAAGCAATCATTCTTTTACTCTAATATTTGTGAAGCAAAATGTATGGGTTTGCATGTTTTTCTTAAACTTTTCCAGTACTGGAAATTGCTATTTTAACATTTAGTAATTTTTCCAGGTTTTTTATAAACGTGGAAAACCAGAAGGGTCATTGAAAATCCCAAGATCATGAAACTATTGATGGAGAGTGTCAGAACATTTGTGTCTGTGTCAGCTCTGATTATTTTTCTTTCTACAGAAATACTTCATGTACACATTTTCATTTTAACATCTTTATTTTCTCATAAGTTTATTGAAGAGTTGTTTATATTTTCATTTGTTGATTTTTTTGTACTTTTAGCTGTTACAGTAAATAATCAAGTACAACAATAGCTTTCTGCTAGATTTCTGACTTCTGTAATCTATGGACTACACAGTCCAACGTACAATAATTACAGTGTGCTTTTAATTGCAAGGGCATGAACCGACTAGTAGCAAGGCCCTTCCGTATCCAGTTTCATGACTGGAAAATGCCAGATCCTCTTGTTTTAACATGGTGTTACATCTTTGCAGTCATCTTTAATATTACAATCATAATCACAACATGGTGGGGTGTAGTGGCAGGGGTTACTGCAAGGGTTGTTGCATGCCACTTTCTAGCAGGCATCCTTACAACCGTAATCCCAGCATGACGGGACAGGGTTGCAAGGGTTGCTGCAAACTGGCACACAGTATGCCACTTTCTTGCAGTCGTCTTTACATCCATAATCACAGCATGATGGGATGCAGTTGTAGGATTCAAAGCAAGGTTTAATGTAGCATGCCACTTTCTTGCAGTCGACTTTACATCCAGAATCGCAGCCTGATGGGATGCAGTGGTAGGATTTAGTGCAAGGTTTCACACAGCATGCTACTTTCTTGCAGTTGCTCTCACAACCATAATCGCAGCATGGTGGGACGTGGCTGCAGGGGTTGTTGCAAACTGGGACGCTGCATGGCACTTTCTTGCAGTCGTCCACCGGAGTGACGGCAAAACATCCGACGGGGCAAGAGTTCACTGACTTTTCAAAAGACATAGTGTGAGCTGCAAAACAGAGAGAGAGATTGGGAGAGAATGACAAAAACTGTCTTTAAGTAGCTATTCAAAAAAGTTGAATAAAACCAAAACAAACCCAGAATCTGAGTTGAATACTTGCCTGTTTTCAGTTGTTTTTCTTGATTTAGTTTGAAAGGCTCTTGTCTGTCTTGCTGGAAGCAGCTCTTCTCTTGCTCTGATGTTTCTCTCCTCAGCAGCCCGGTATATATTCACATCTTCATCTCCACCCGTCCACAGCTCAGAGCTCAAGAGTGTGAAGAATTTCCCGTCTCATGAGAGGAACAGTTTAGTGTTTAGAATGAGTCTCACTTATTTAACTTAAATACAGCATCAGAGCAATTGTTACATTGTTAAATAAACAAATTGTGTCAATTAAGTAATAATGGGGAGGGAAGTTTAATGAAAAGTAATGATAGTAGAACATAATGCTAAAATTATTATTATTTTTTTTAAATTAATTTTGAGCAATTGTATTTTATGTTCTTACCATATATATATATATATAGAGAGAGAGAGAGAGAGAGAGAGAGAGAGAGTCATGGCCAAAAATATCAGCACCCTTGGTAAATATGATCAAAGAAGGCTGTGAAAATTAATCTGCATTGTTAATCCTTTTGATCTTTCATTTAAAAAATTCACAAAAATCTAACCTTTCATTGGATAATAAAAATTTCAAATGGGGGGAAATATCATTATGAAATAAATGTTTTTCTCTAATACACATTGGCCACAATTACCGGCACCCTTTTATTCAATACTTTTTGAAACCTCCATTTGCCAGTTTAACAGCTCCATATTTTCTCCTATAATGCCTGATGAGGTTAGAGAACACCTGACAAGAGATCAGAGACCATTCCTTCATCCAGAATCACTCCAGACCCTTTAGATTCCCAGCTCCATGTTGGTGCTCCTTCTCTTCAGTTCACCACTCATTTTCTATAGGGTTCAGGTCAGAGGACTGGAATGGCCAGCAGAAGATTGGTTTTGTGCTCAGTGACCAATTTTTGTGTTGTTTTTCAGGTTTGTGTTTGGATTATCCAAACATGGCCCATTATAAGATTTCTAACAGAGTCAGTCACTTATTGATTTGTTATCTGTTGTTATTTGATAGAATCAGTGATGCCGTGTGTCTAAACAAGATTTCCAGGACCCCCAGCAGAAACATAGTCCACAACATCAAAAATACAGCACATGGAGTACTTTTTATCCCTCTGTTCACCAAACCCATCTTGAGTGTTTGCTGCTAAAATGCTAATTTTTTGTTTCATCTGACCATAGAAGCCAGTCCCATTTGAAGTTCCAGTCGTGTCTGATAACTGAATATGCTGGAGTTTGTTTTTGGATGAGCGAGGAGAATTTTTCTTGAAACCCTCCCAAACAACATGTGGTGATGTACAGTGGGGCAAAAAAGTATTTAGTCAGCCACCAATTGTGCAAGTTCTCCCACTTAAAAAGATGAGAGAGGCCTGTAATTTTCATCATAGGTATACCTCAACTATGAGAGACAAAATGAGAAAAAAAAAATCCAGAAAATCACATTGTAGGATTTTTAAAGATTTAATTGGTAAATTCCTCGGTAAAATAAGTATTTGGTCACCTACAAACAAGCAAGATTTCTGGCTCTCACAGACCTGTAACTTCTTCTTTAAGAGGCTCCTCTGTCCTCCACTCGTTACCTGTATTAATGGCATCTGTTTGAACTTGTTATCAGTATAAAAGACACCTGTCCACAACCTCAAACAGTCCAACTCCAAACTCCACCATGGCCAAGACCAAAGAGCTGTCAAAGGACACCAGAAACAAAATTGTAGACCTGCACCAGGCTGGGAAGACTGAATCTGCAATAGATAAGCAGCTTGGTGTGAAGAAATCAACTGTGGGAGCAATTATTAGAGAATGGAAGACATACAAGACCACTGATAATCTCCCTCGATCTGGGGCTCCACGCAAGATCTCACCCCCTAGTGAACGACCTGGAGAGAGCTGGGACCAAAGTAACAAAGGTCTCAAATCCTGCAGTGCCAGACGTGTCCCCCTGCTTAAGCCAGTACATGTCCGGGCCCGTCTGAAGTTTGCTAGAGAGCATTTGGATGATCCAGAAGAGGATTGGGAGAATGTCATATGGTCAGATGAAACCAAAATAGAACTTTTTGGTAAAAACTCAACTTGTCGTGTTTGGAAGAGAAAGAATGCTGAGTTGCATCCAAAGAACACCATACCTACTGTGAAGCATGGGGGTGGAAACATCATGCTTTGGGGCTGTTTTTCTGTAAAGGGACCAGGACGACTGATCCGTGTAAATGAAAGAATGAATGGGGCCATGTATCGTGAGATTTTGAGTGAAAACCTCCTTCCATCAGCAAGGGCATTGAAGATGAAACGTGGCTGGGTCTTTCAGCATGACAATGATCCCAAACACACCACCCGGGCAACGAAGGAGTGGCTTCATAAGAAGCATTTCAAGATCCTGGAGTGGCCTAGCCAGTCTCCAGATCTCAACCCCATCGAAATCTTTGGAGTCCGCGTTGCCCAGCGACAGCCCCAAAACATTAGTGCTCTAGAGGAGATCTGCATGGAGGAATGGGCCAAAATACCAGCAACAGTGTGTGAAAACCTTGTGAAGACTTACTGAAAACGTTTGACCTCTGTCATTGCCAACAAAGGGTATATAACAAAGTATTGAGATGAAATTTTGTTACTGACCAAATACTTATTTTCCACCATAATTTGCAAATAAATTCTTTAAAAATCCTACAATGTGATTTTCTGGATTTTTTTTCCCTCATTTTGTCTCTCATAGTTGAGGTATACCTATGATGAAAATTACAGGCCTCTCTCATCTTTTTAAGTGGGAGAACTTGCACAATTGGTGGCTGACTAAATACTTTTTTGCCCCACTGTAGGTGCTGTTTGAATTTTTTTTTTAAAGGTTTTCTGACCCCGAGACTCAGCTGTTTTCTGCAATTCTCCAGCTGTGGTCCTTGGAGAGTCTTTAGCCACTCAAACTCTCCTTCTCACCGTGCATTAGGACGATATAGACACACGTCCTCTTCCAGGCAGTTTCCTAACATTTTATGTTGATTGTAAATTCTTAATTATTGCCCTGATGGTGGAAATGGGAATTTTCACTGCTCTAGCTCTTTTCTTAAAGCCACTTCACTAATTTGTGAAGCTCAATTATCTTTTGCTGCACATCAGAAATATATTCTTTGGTTTTTCTCATTGTAATGGATGATTAAGGGAATTTGGGCTTTGTTTTCCCTCCTATTTATATTTCTGTGAAACAGGAAGCCATGGCTGCATAATTTCATGTTCATAATCACCCTGGAGTGCTCAAAATTGTGAATATGAATGGGAATATACTTCAGAGATATTTTACTCATAAGAATTTCTAGGGGTGCCAATAATTGTGTCCAACGTATATTTGAGAAAAACATTTATTTCATAATGATATTTCACCCCATTTTAAATTCGTATTATCCAATGAAAGGTTAGATTTTTGTGAATTTTTTTAATAAAAGATCAAAAGGATTAACAATGCAGATTAATTTTCACAGCCTTCTTTGATCATATTTACTAAGGGTGCCGATATTTTTGGCCATGACTGTATATATATATATATATATATATATATCAATAAAATTTGAAATATAACTAAACCAAACTCTACATCTAAACTAAAATCGTAATAAAGATTTTGAATTAATTAATTTGTTCTAAGATTTTAAAAATAAATCTTACTAATCCTGCTATATAATCTCACTCAGTTGTAGTATCATCTAACAGCCAAATATGCAGAACATAATAAGCTTAATCATTGTAATATGATATTATTATCATGAACCGTGTGTCGATGAACACGCATGAAGATGAAAGAACACATCACAAAGGTAAATCCAACAACAGAGGAAAGTAGGTGACACATGTTAACGTTCACAATACCAGAACAAACTAAACTGAACGAACAGGTACTTAAATACACAGGCAAATGAGGATAATTAACGAGACACACCTAAACCTACTGATGACGAACTCAAATCAGAAACCATGACAACAAATGAACTAAACAGTGAAAACGGTGCAAACAGAGTCAAAACAGAGACAAGGTGTGACAATTATCATTTTTGAGATTATATGAAGTCTCAGTTATTAGTTTTTACTGACTCAAGCCTGCAGTTGCTAAAATAGTCAGTCATATTTCATCATCAGTCTGTTAACCTGAGTAGAAAAAAACATCATGTTAATAAAGATGGCATGTGACTCATTTCAAACTTCCATTAATCAGTTGGTAGGATTTTACAGTTTTAATGTTACTATTATACTAGAATGTGTGTACAAACTTGAAAACTGTATATAACTATAAAACATTTCAAATATTTTCAATATAAATTTAAATGACATTCACTGATATATGTAATGATAAAAATACATGTCAGACATTTTTATATCAGTGTTATAACTGGGTTCATATACATTTTACCAATAAATCTTCAATTACTTTAGAGGCAAATATTCATGCCATAATGTTCCACATAATGCAGGGTTGTGTACAGACTTGTTGGGGGATGGAAACTCTAAATGAAAAGGGGCATCACTCTCATAATTACTTATACAAAAATAAAACTGCGTATTGAACATATTTTAATTACTTACACTAATTAACTCTATACCCTATAGGGCTATTTTACCAATTAAATGAAATCAACAAAATCCATGTTCTTGATGTAAATAAACGCGTTGCGTTCACATTTTGAGCTTATATGCGTATCTGCACATAGTATATGCTTTACAATTTTGTCTTTATCACTGGCTGCGTCCGAAACCGCCTACTCAATGAGTACTTAATTTAAATAAGTACTTACTTAACGAGCACTAAAATAGTACGTACTCTACAGCCAAATCTTGTTGAGTATGAATGTGATCCGCCATGTTTACATTATCATGTGATCTATGACGTTCTATAATCTCTATAATAAACAATAAACATGTACAATAAAGTTGTACATTAACATTAACATTAACATAATCTATGATTTATACTATAATCTCATACTATGATGTACGCAAACCCATAAGAGTTATGTTTTTTTTTTTGGTCATTATGTTTGTTCTTTGTTAAAGATATTACCATCTTTCCCTGAACTTGTATGTTCTGCAGTAATAATAATAAAAAGAAAATAAGACTGACAGGCACACAAACACCTCATAGCATCAATAAATCCACAACCCTACCTAGTACAGTTTCCCTCCATGTTTGTATTATCTGCACAAAGGAGACGTTGATCAGCTGCTCGAAGATCTCATCTTTGGAGCAGACTGTTGATTTTACACTCAAAAAATGTAAGTATTACTACTTAGAAATTAAGATTACCTCAGAAAGCACTGGTAACCCAACACTTATGAACAATAATAACGATAAATGTTGACCATTAATTATATGTTTTAGTAAAACAAGCGAAATGTACTTTGCTTTTTCATATGCCATAGCTATGCATGACTACACACTAGACAAATGCAGCCAATACATCTCAATTTTCAGTCAAGTAATGAATTAATGCATATGTTAATTAAACAATTATATTTTATTTACTGACAACAACAGGAAACATGAATGAGTAAAATGTAAATAAAAGTAACCATGACAATAATTAAACAAGTCAACAACATGAAACAAAGCTTCATTCAAACATATTGTTCTAACAATCATGTATTTACAAGCGGTGAACCCAAATCCTACTGCCATCTCAACACAGGTGGTCCAGTTCTGCAGCTTTATTCTGATGATGCAGCTGACCTCTGTGTCCACCTTCACCTGTCCCTGCTGTCCATCACCTCCCTCATTGCTGCAGTCAGACTGAATCTGAGCATGGCTGAGAAAGGGGCATCGAGGCTATCATTGCCTGAGTGCACAGAGAGGATGAGGCCTCCGTACCACACAATCTTGAACAAGAGCAGGAGAACGCGTGTGGGACAATCTGGCTGCCGCTGTGTCTGCTCCAAACATTAATGTGCTGCTCTCCATGAGAGCAACTACCTGCAAAACATTTACACAGAGTAAAAAAATTACATCTCATGTTGTCAGCATTCCATTTTTTGCCAAATTTCATTTCACATGTTTACAATTACATGCTGATTTTTGATAAAGCTTCATTACTTTTGTGGTGTGGTGAACTGGTATGCAGAAGGTTGCTGGTTCGATCTATGCAGGCGTCACCACCAGTTCCTTTACTATGCGTGTCTTTACTCCAGGTTGCTGCAGAGGGATTGGGGTCCCTGTAATAAGAGCACTGTAAGTCACTTCATATAAAAGTGTCTGCCAAATACATAATTGTAAATGTAAAAAAAAAAAAAAAATGAATAAATTAAAATGTAAATGCTTTTTGAGCCTTGGGCACAAACGCTCAATAAAGCTGCTTATTTTTCAAAGTTTATTTCTTCAAGTTACTACTCTAGTATAAATGCTTACATATATTTCATACAATTTCTATTTGGGGCTTTAAAGGGTTATTTCACTCAAACATATAAATTCAGTCATTATTTACTCGCCTCAACGCTGTTCAATCCTTGTGTGTGTGTGTGTGTGTGTGTGTGTGTGTGTTTTTATTTGTTTGTTTGTTTGTTTTTTCCCCCAAACACAATAGGTGATTTTGGTCAACTTTGTCCTGCTGGTTTCTGTTCATACAATATCAGTCAATGGAGTTTTCATGAAATTATTTGATGATGCTTTTGAAGCTTCTGAAACTCGGGTTTCATTGACTGATGTTGTATGAACAGAAACCAGCAGACCAAACTTGAACAAAATCACATCCTCCATGCCTTTTGGTCTTTCTCTAGATGTTCTTGCTGGCTCTGAGCTCACTGTTGATTAAGAGACCACAGCAACATCCAGCTCAGATGAGAGAGTAAGGGCAGGTGGAGTGATGGAGCATCTCATCCATGACACTGGACCATTTCTAAGATGCTGCTGTGGACTTCTCCATCCTCACTGCTCACACCAATCTGTGGACATTTCAGATCCTGCAAAGATGCACAAATATAATACACAAGCAATCATTTTAACAGCACAATGTCATTTGATTTCTGTATTAGAAGTAACAGCATATTGAAAATGCAAAGTCGGCAACACCTAAGCTCCAAAAGTATCAAAGAAAAATGTATTTATAAAATTCACATAAGGTGTAACGTTTCGAGCACACAAGCTCTTCATCAGATGATGAAGAGCTTGTGTGCTCGAAACGTTACACCTTATGTGAATTTTTTATAAATAAATTTTTCTTTGATACTTTTGGAGCTTAGGTGTTGCCGACTTTGCATTTTCAATATGCTTCTACTTGTTTTTTAGTCGAGCACCCATTTGAGATAGATGTGCGTGCTGTTGTTTGCTCTTTTTGTATTAGAAGTAACACAATTATTTCTTACTTTATATTTTTGTTTCCTTTTTTTTGGCCACAAATGCCGCCGTCACCTGCTCCACCACAAAAGCTCTGCATCAAATGTACAACAATCAAGAATCAGAAAAGCGCTGTAATAGCCCTCTTTGAAATTACAATAATTAAAATAAACTACAACTTAAGATCTAAAAGCTGTTTTATTTATTTCAGTAGTATACTCACTGAGAGCCTTTGATGGCAGCATTCCTCCATCAGTCACTCTGCACCGAATAAACACTCGTGCGTCTCATCTGTCCCTGTAACATCCAGACAAGATTCAGTCACCTCTGCGATTTATCTGCTCAATACTATATGTTGAGGTAGTTGCTAATGTGTTAACTCACTTTTTATCCAACACAAATTTTCCACAATTTATCAACAATACTAATGGACAAATAAAATAGATAACTTATGTTTAGTTACTCCATGTAGATTTGTTTATGTACATTATTTTCATTTATCTGAAGCAGTGTTGACAACAGTAAATTCTACATAATAGCACACGTAACATTACATCACTCACTCACATATCTGTTCATGTTGTGATGTGCTCATCTGCAATTCTTTTAGAATATTTTCCCGTCTCATGTTAAATAGACGTTTAGTAATCGTCTTTAAGATGTATATGGTTTATGTAAATGCACTCTGGAGACGTGCGTGTGTTTACAGGAGCTTCCCTGTTCGCTATACATGAGACGTGTGTTTACAGCAAAATCACAAATATACTGTAACGTTATTGTCTAGCGTCTTTACACATTAAGCAAATCAACAGTTCACTCTACAGTAGCTCAACAAATGCGATTTTAACACAGGGAACCGTGTTTTTGATTTGTGATACTCACATTTGTAAACACCCTCATCGCTGTTTTCCATCACATTCGATGATGACGTATTGATCTTCCGTGGCCTTCTGGGATAGAAAAGTATCCATCGATGAGCACTCAAGAATCTGGGCAGAAGCAGTAGGACATCCGGGAACTTCTCGACTACTCTTTTATGAATACTGAGGTTTCGGACATACTTATTCGCTTGCCTACTGCTTTTCGCTTACTATATAGTAGAGAAGTAGGCATTTTAGGACACAACCACTGTCTTGGTGCCCTAAACTCAATAGCAGAAAGGCAGCACTATCCTGCAAGTATGGCGGGTAAACAAAGCAGTTTCCCAGAACTCAACGCGGTGTTACATCACATTCTCATTCTCTATTCTCTCAAATACCACTCTTACTCATGTGATATTGCTTTACTGTTTTATGTTATGAACACAAAAACCAAGAACTCATACAAGGGCTTTTGAATTTTGGGGGCTGTAGTCTAGGTTGGCTAGCCTACTATATGTTTTAATAGTATTACAGTTTCACAGCAGTGACAAACAGTGCTGAAGTTTCAGGCAAACACGATCGCTACCTGGCTGTCGCTCACTAGTGTAGGTCAGGCAGACTGTGCTTTAGCATGGCTAGATAGCGCTGGTTCTCCCGTGTTTGATGAACATTTTCCAACACATTTTATATGTTGCATGTCCTGAATCCTGCTCTTTCTCAAGCCATGTATTGTACTTTTCCAAGTGAAGTCAAACATTATTAAATTATACATTTACATTTAAGTACATGTTTCAACCAGCAGGCATTATCCCACGAAGAGAACAATGTCAAGTGACGGATTGTCCAAATGATAAATATTATAATTGAACCAATATTTATCCATTAAGCAATTATTTTATTACTCTAATATTTGTGAAACAAATTGTCCGGGTTTATGTGTTTTTCAAAAAATTGTCCAGTACTGGAAATTGCTATTTCAACAGTTAGTGACTTTTCCAGGTTTTTCCCAAGATCATGAAACTATTGATAGAGAGTGTCAGAACATTTGTGTCCGTGTCAGCTGTGTTTACTTTTCTTACTACAGAAATAATTCATGTACACATTTTCATTTTAACATCTTTATTTTCTCAATATAGGTTCACTGAAGAGTTATTTGCTTTTCTATTTCATGTTTCTTTGTACTTTTAGCTGTTACAGTAAATATTCAAGCAATAACTTTCTTCTAGATTTTTGACTTCTGTAATCTATGGACTGCACAGTCCAACATACAGTAATTACAGTGTGCTTTTAATTGCAAGGGTATGAACCAGCTCGTAGCACGGCCCTTCCGTAGCCAGTTTGACGACTGGAAAACACTAGATCATCTTGTTTCAACAAGGTGGCACATCTCTGCAGTCATCTTTAACAACTTTAAAGGCAACAGGCTTACAATCATAATCGCAGCATGGTGGGGTGTAGTTGCAGGGGTTACTGCAAGGGTTGTAGCATGCCACTTTCTTGCCTTTGTCCTTGTAACCACAATCCCAGCATGACGGGACAGGGTTGCTGCAAACTGGCACACAGTATGCCACTTTCTTGCAGTCGTCGTTACATCCAGAATCACAGCATGATGGGACAAAACAAAACCATATGCCATGCCATCCCCCCACCCCAACACAAAATGACGGCGAAAATCTCAAGCCTTAAGCAACTGCATGTAGCCCTTACCCAATGAATGAATGAGAATGTTGCCAAAAACCACATACACCATAGCCACAAGCATGTTGCCCTTAACCAGATGACATAATGAGTATGCTGCCAATACCTGAAAAGCTTAAGCAACATGTTCTCACTTACAACCAGATAGCCTTAAGGACAAGCATGCTCCCAATAATGACCAGACAGCCTAGGAACAAGCGTGCTCCCAATAAGAACCAGATAGCTTAGCAACAAGCATGCTCCCAAAAACAACCAGATAACCAGACAACCAGATTTGCCCATTGGTCTCTGAACATCATGGCCTCCTAATCATCCCCATACACTGATTGGCTTCATCATTCTGTCTCCTCTCCACCAATAAGCTATTGTGTGGTAGGCGTTCTGGTGCAATATGGCTGCCGTCGCATCATTCAGGTGGATGCTGCACACTGGTGGTGGTTGAGGAGACCCCCCACCCCCTTAAGTGGACACAGATCATCGATTTGACAGATCATCTAGCACTTATAAGAATCCATGCAGAAAGGGTCATCAGAAATGTTTGGCAGAAGCATTAAATCTTCTTATTCTTATTAATTTACTACAAAAAAAAAAAAAAAAAACTTAATAAATTAATAAGAATAAGAAGATTTAATGCTTCTGCCAAACATTTCTGATGACCCTTTCTGCATGGATTCTTATAAGTGCTAGATGATCTGTCAAATACTAAATAGTGCTTGTAGGTACACTGTAACGATTTCTGTAATTTGAACAGCATTTTACTGTATTATGTACAGTAAGATACTGTAAAATGTATATACAGTATTTTACTGTAAACTGCAAAGGATTATGGGAAAATGTATGGTCACTACAGTAAACTACTGTAAATTTACAGTAGTGAACTTGCCCGCAAAAAACTGACCAATGGCAAGGGAGATTTATTTTGTTTGCCGTTTGGTGGAAGCAGCGGTAAAAGGACAAAAGAGACACTTTGCACTTAACTAGACAAAAAGGTTAGTAGGCATATATTATTTCTGTTTTATGCAAAACTGAGATATTTTAAGATGTTTTAACTTATTAACAGCAAACTAACATCCATCGTGTCGTTTTTCATGTCGGAGTTGAGGCCTTTTTTCTGACTGAAGGCCGGATTAACGCCGCCATAACGGTGATAACATCGACTGGTGAGTAAATTAAGGTCACCTATATTAGCCAAAATAAACCTTATTAAACCGAGAAACACGTTTGTAGGTTTGGCTGCCCTTTAATGCAAGTTAGTTAATCTGGTGAGTCACTAACCTTAACAACGAACTAATGTGAAATAATGTTACTGAGGTAAAGTGCGTAGGCAACACCACTGTTTCAATTCAGTGGAGATTTTAAACAGTATTTTCAAGTAATTCTTTTGTTTGTTCTTTTCAAATTTCTAGTCTAGATTTCGTCGACAACGTCGGAGGTGTATTTTGGCGCCTCTTCTTGTGACTGGCATAGTTTCGATGATACATCAACTGGTAAGTTAATAATGTCAGTTAGCCAAAGTTAACGAACACAGAGAAGCATAATATCTTCTGTACACTGCCTCTTTATCGCAAGTGTAATTCTCTTCAAATGCTATTTAAGTTAGAAACGTGTGTACCAATGTTGTATGTAACTTTAGAGACGGTCCCTATTCAGTGAGAGACGTAAAATAAAACCGCGAGCTAACATGAAATACTGAGGGAAACTGAGTTAAGAAATACCACTGTAAAGTACATCTTTTGTATTTTATTTTCAAGTTTGTGATCTTGTGGTCATGTCGTCTGCATCGGAGGAGTATTGGAGTCTTTTCCTGTGATTGCCGTCTTAACAACAGGTGAGCTTTCATCTAATGTTACTAAAGTAGCCAAATTAGCCACGGGCTGCTGTTCTCCACTAACTTACTTTATAAGAGAGGAACGGGCTAGCAATATATTAATATAGTAAGTTTTGCTTATAAATATAAAAAATGTGGTAACAATTTACAATAAGGTTCATTAGTTAACATTAACGTTAGTTAAAAACATTAATAGCATTTATTAAGCTTAGCTAATGTTAATTTCAGCATTTACCAATGCATTATTAAAATCACAAGTTGTGTTTGTTAACATTAGTTAATGCTCTGTGAACTAACATGGAATAAACAACAACTGTATTGTCATTAACTAACATTAACAAAGATTAATAAATAGTGAAATAAATGCATTGTTCATTGTTTGTTCATGTTAGTTAATACATTAACCAATGTTAACAAATGACACCTTATTGTAAAGTGTTACCAAAAAAGTTAATTTTATTCAAAATGTTTGTATTACTGTACGGTAGTTTTTTTCTGATCATAAACTATAGTAACACTAAAAGGGTGTTGTGACTCTGTCTGTTACAGGAGATTTCTCCAAGCAAAAACAGGATCCTGAATATGAGGCAGAATCATCATACAGCCAGCTGTCCGTTTTACAGAAATGCAGAATTAGGTAACCCAAAATACATTTTGTTTTACATTGCATTTACATTCATGCATTTGCCAGATGCTTTTAGCCAAAGCAAGTTATATTGTATGTAATGTAGGGGAGCATGGGACACAACCTAACACGGACTTTCTTAGCATGTGTAAATCCACGTGGGGTTCAGAGTATAATTTTTTTATAAACTTTAATTTCACACTTGTCTAGTACAAATATGTTGCGTTGTTTCATAATTACAGGTGTATATGTTTTTCGTTATTTATCTCAAAAGAATGGAAGTGACAATATAGTAGGTGGGGTACATTGTAACATGTGAGGGGCATGTTGTAACATAACCATATGACAGCTTAAAATATTATCAGAGCTAATGAAAAAATATACACGACAAACTAAAATATTTGAACAGAAGAGAATTCTTTAAACTTTTGACTGTTAGTGTACTTACTTGTTTTTGCTTTTTAGTATGTGTATGTTTTGCCATGATACAAAGTGCCCAGGGGACTGTTGTGATGCCCTTTGTTCAGCTAGTTCACCCTAGAGATCAGGACTTGTAATTTGTACTTTTAAAAAGAAAATGTTCAACAATTAAAAAGAATATTATCAGAGCTAATTCTCATGAGTTATTGTGATTTTTATGGGGTTGGTAAAAATCATGGATTACAGTGCTGTACCACAATTTGATTGTTTTTTGCAGGTAAAAAATGTTTAAACTACATGAAAATAAACACTACAGCACTGATACTGTAAATGAAAATACGGTAAAAATACTGGAAATGAAAATATGATAATGATACTGTAAATGTAAATACAGTAATACTGTAAATAAAAATACAGTAAAGCCATTATTATACTGTAAATGCAATTACAGTAATAATACTGTAACCATTTTTACAGTAATTTATTGGCATCCAGCTGCCAGTAAAATACTGTAAAATTTACAGCAACCTTTTTACAGTGTAAAATACATTTTGACACGCTTTCACACTGAATGGTTTCTCTGTGGAAATCTCAAAACAGTCTATCATTGCTATTCTGTGTCCAAAGGACTGCACAAACTAGCGAGGCATCATTTTGTGCTTGTTACAGTTGTCTAAAACAGTGTTTATGCAGGCAGATACATTGGCTCTGACTGCATAGGTTAGTGTATGAGGCTGTCACGTGATGAACGAACGACTCAAACCCGATGACTCGAAACAGGTGAACTAATCAATTCTCTTTCCGGCTCTGACTGCATAGGTTAGTGTATGAGGCTGTCACGTGATGAACGAACAACTCAAACCCGATGACTCGAAACAGGTGAACTAATCAATTCTCTTTCCGGTTCTGACTGCATAGGTTAGTGCATGAGGCTGTCACGTGATGAACGAACGACTCAAACCCGATGACTCGAAACAGGTGAACTAATCAATTCTCTTTCCGGCTCTGACTGCATAGGTTAGTGTATGAGGCTGTCACGTGATGAACGAACGACTCAAACCCGATGACTCAGGAGGTGAACTAATCAATTCTCTTTCCGGCTCTGACTGCATAGGTTAGTGTATGAGGCTGTCACGTGATGAACGAACGACTCAAACCCGATGACTCGAAACAGGTGAACTAATCAATTCTCTTTCCGGCTCTGACTGCATAGGTTAGTGTATGAGGCTGTCACGTGATGAACGAGCGACTCAAACCCGATGACTCGAAACAGGTGAACTAATCAATTCTCTTTCCGGCTCTGACTGCATAGGTTAGTGTATGAGGCTGTCACGTGATGAACGAACGACTCAAACCCGATGACTCGAAACAGGTGAACTAATCAATTCTCTTTCCGGCTCTGACTGCATAGGTTAGTGCATGAGGCTGTCACGTGATGAACGAACGACTCAAACCCGATGACTCAAACAGGTGAACTAATCAATTCTTCCGGCTCTGACTGCATAGGTTAGTGCATGAGGCTGTCATGTGATGAACGAACGACTCAAACCCGATGACCAAACAGGTGAACTAATCAATTCTCTTTCCGGTTCTGACTGCATAGGTTAGTGCATGAGGCTGTCACGTGATGAACGAACGACTCAAACCCGATGACTCGAAACAGGTGAACTAATCAATTCTCTTTCCGGCTCTGACTGCATAGGTTAGTTAGTGTATGAGGCTGTCACGTAATGAACGAACGACTCAAACCCGATGACTCAGGAGGTGAACGAATCAATTCTCTTTCCGGTTCTGACTGCATAGGTTAGTGTATGAGGCTGTCACGTGATGAACGAACGACTCAAACCCGATGACTCGAAACAGGTGAACTAATCAATTCTCTTTCCAGCTCTGACTGCATAGGTTAGTGTATGAGGCTGTCACGTGATGAACGAACGACTCAAACCCGATGACTTGTCAGATAGAGGTGAGGTGAGCTAATCAAGACCCAGGTAAACGATGAATCTTTTCTGTTTCTTATAGCATTATAGTTTGTATTGTTTGTAGTGTGATCAACGTTTGCCTAAGTAGTAGATGTGTTAGGGAAGTAGCACGTAACATTTAATTATATTTTGCTAAAATGAACAAAATGACTCGAAAAAAGATTCGTTCATTTTGCTGAACGAGACTCAAAGGTCAGAGTCAGTAAAATGATCCGAACTTCCCATCACTAGAACAAACACACCTGTCTTTAATTATCAAGTGCTCTCCAGGAAGGTAGATCTCCAGGAACAGGGTTGGGCACCTCTGGTCTACATTGTCAAAAATGTACAGTACACTCTCAGAAATAAAGGTACAAAAGCTGTCACTGGGGCTGTACCTTTTCAAAAAGGTACATGTTTGTACCTAAATGGTCAATTTCGGTACCTTAAAGGTACATATTAGTACTTAAAGTGTACATATTTGAACCTAATAGGTACAAATGTTTACCTTTTGAAAAGGTACAGCCCCAGTGACAGCTTTTGTACCTTTATTTATATAATTATTTATATATATATATATTTATATAATTTATATAAATATATATATATATAATTTATATGTATATATATATACAGGGCTCATAAAATTTCAAAATCCCTGGTAGTCCTTCGGCAGGTACTCTTCAGATTTTGGTAGCCGAAAATTAATTAACTAGCCCGAATTAAGAAATTACTCTTTTCTTTTCTTTTCTTTTATTTATTTATTTATTTATTTATTTATTTGTTCATTCATTTATTTATTTATTTATTTATTTATTTATTTATTTATTTATTTATTTATTTATTTATTTATTTATTTATTTATTTATTTATTTAATATAGAAAATCAGATAGGAGTTTAAATGTCAATCAAAAATATTTTCAATACACAAATATCAACAAATATGAAGGAAGGAATTTTATTTCACTATTTACAGGGTATCTGCAGAATTTTTAAAAATATATTTAATTTATGACCCATTTTAAGAGCTGCACAAGTAAAATGAACACAGAATGAGCGGGTTGGACAATGTCTATGGTAACATACAGTTTTGAGCCATAAAATTACATGATTTACAGTTCAGATACAGGTTTCCACAAAAACAAAAATCTTATACAACAGCGTTTCAGGCTATAGGCCGTTTTTATGAAAAGGGATCAATCAAACATATAAATTGTTAATTTAAAACGTATAAATATTACTGTCTTAATTGTTTAGATTTTTAGAAGGCACATCAACTTCTTTCTCATTTACAACTATGTGTTACATTTATGTGTTTGTTGCGTAAAAACATGAGTTGATATCTGCATTGATCTGACCATAAACAGAAAGAAAGGCTTATTGGAAATGCAAATTCATTCTCTGCCACGAGGTGGCGCTTTAGGAGCGCTGAAATATTGCGGTTTCCCCGGAAATGCTGTACACAAAGCAGCTCAGAGCTCATAAACTCTGCTTTATCAGGAATTATAGGTAAAATGAAATTAAAATGCCAACGACACGTTTCTGAGTACAGTCGGTTCCCTTCAGATACATTCACATAAAGACATCCGAGCCGCGTTTTGACTTGAAACGTGCAGCGCTCATATTTATTCAATGACATCATTGCCTTTTGAAGTTTAATCCTGCCTTATAGCAACTCTTTGTCTTTCCGTCCCCAACTGTAAGACCTCTTGAAATTATAATTAAGACATTTCTTACACCATTTAACATATTTAAAACTTTTTATGGCCTTAATTTTGATACAACTCACTTTCAGAGTTTTTAAGGACCCGCGGGAGATCTGTATTTAAGGAGCCCGTCGGGCAGGCTGTGATACATTTTGGTAGCCCGACTGGAAAACACAATAGCCCCGGGACGTCGGGCTAGCGATTTTGCGAGCCCTGATATATATATATATATATATATATATACACTCTCAGAAAGATTGTAGGATTTCGTCATATGAAAGTTGATGTGTGTGAAAGTCTTATCTGTAGTCCATCAATTTCCAAACACTGTCCGTAGCTGATGTTGACTGATGGCAAATGAAAAATCCAACCTCTTGTAATGAAAACACACCATAGCTCTCAAGCACCAGACTCTTCCTAATCAGGAACAATCAAAAATTGTCCAGACTATGATCTCACGTCGGAAAGAACTTTAAATCCATATTCAAACTGGACCATGATGTGGTAACTTCACCAAAAAAGAGTCATTCTAAAATGCATACAAATACACTGTCTTAAACTCTTAGAATCAATCCAAACATAGGCCATACATACATGTACCATCTCTGCAAAAAAACATCAGCAATGTACACTTTTAAATAGAAAAAAAAAAAAAAATCCTTTAGACTGAGCTTGAAATGACACACTTCCCAACCAGGACACAGCACAATGTCTTCAGCAGGTGAGATCATGCTGGCTACTGCTGCTTGCTTTTGCTAACTCCCTCTACCACATGGCTTTACTTAAGGAAACCTAAAACACCCTAGCATCCCTAGTGGTAAGGAACAAAACTGTCCACAAAATTCTTATTAACAGGCTCATGTCTGTTACACCTCAAATACGGCTCGTGAGATCCACTTTCCTGCAGAGTTTAGCTCAAACTTTGATCAAACTCACCCACCTGTGATTTTCTAATGATCCTGAAGACATGCTCCGGTGTGTTAGATTAAGGTTAGAACTAAACTCTGCACAAAAGATTTGAGGATCCCTGGCCTATATGAAACAATAGGTTCTGAAAAGGTATCTTTTGGTTTGAGCCATTCCAATTCAACTTCAGTTCAACTAAAGAATGGCCAGTCAATGTTGTTTGTATTCTCCTAGTTGCATTACTGGGCTGCCTACACAAAACCTGCATGGGCCTAAAGGATGCAAAAGTTGCTCTGGGTCTGAATGGGCTGGCTCACACTGGGCCATCATTGGATTAATGTGGGCAATTCCATAGTGTGGGCTGTTTACAGAGAGCCTGCGGTGAGCCCAAAGCTGTGGGCCCTGCCTGGGCAAGTCCGCACTGGGCCTGTTTAGGTTTGGTGTTGGCTAGCCCTAGCCCACTGTGCCCGCAAAAAGCCAGCATGGGCCCCGCAAGGACATGTTTGCAGGGTTAACATCTGAACACAACAGAACCCATTTAGACATTTTTATATCAGGGTTCTAATTTATACACATATTTTGCAATACATTTCCATGACTTTTGAGGCAAATATTCATGCCATAATGTTCCATTAAACTCGTGTACTGACATTTTGAGGTGCAGACCAATTGAAAAAAGGGAACCACTCACAAAATTGCATACTGTTGACCATCTTTTAATTACTTACATTAATTAACTCTACGCACTATAGGGATGTTATAACTATTAAATGAAATCAACAAAATCCATGTTGCCATTATTCATTTTGAATCTTAATATATAAAATGTCGGGGAAAAAAATAATTTAACTATTATATATGAAAACTATTAATATTTATTAATATGTGAATCATATCATTCAACAAGTTCACTCAAACTGGCTGATTCAATAATCAACAAAGCAAGTGACATTTGGATTTACCCAATTCTTTCAGAAACACCAGTTTCTGTTGCTGGGAGATACAATTTGATTCATTCAAAATTTAAATAATTAACTACTTGTTTATTGAACTGTTGTATAAAATGAAGATCACAGCTGCAATCGTGTTGCTATTCTGGAGAAAAAAAAAAACAACACTCTTATTTGTGTGATATTGCTATTTTATCTTATAAACACAAATAATAGCTCATTTTGGGGGCATTTTAAATTATTTTGGTGGCATTTCTGACCCTGCTGGCTCTACTGGCTGTATTATGTTTTATTCACAATTTCACAGCAGTGACAAACAGTGCTGAAGTTTCAGGCAAACGCGATCGTTACTTGGCTGTCGCTCACTAGTGTAGGTGAGGCAGACTGTGCTTTGCACCTTTAGCATGGCGCTGGTTCTCCCGTGTTTGAAATGATGAACATTTCAAAATGCAAAAACACAGGAATCACACATCTATCACCTTGTGATAGACAATAAACTTCAAAGTACTGATGCAGAAATTCAACTTAGGTAAAAATCAATTTTTTTTTTTACTTACAAATTAAAAACTCTATCAAAACTAAAATTGGCAACAACTTCAACAAACCACCAGCTCTGATGGGGAAAATAATAATAATAATTAAGATTAGTACTTCAAGACAATTATTGACTAAACTATACACCTTAGTAATAGCTTCAGATACTTTATATTAAATTCCGGTTAAGCAATGGGAAAAGACCAAAACCTAACTACAGATAACAATTTTGGGAGACATATTTGTATGAGCACATTTAGTTTGAGTAGTAACACCAAAATACAACTAATCCAATATAAAATCTAATATATAATACATTTAACACAATACAAAATGTTTAAAATGGGTATGGCGGATTCTGACAAATGTATTCACTGCACATTAAATTTTTCATACGATTACCTTCATGCATTTTGGTCCTGTCATCAGTTACCCCATTTTGGAGAGATGTTAATGCTTGGTTTATTTTTTAGTTTTACACAGCAAACAGGTCTGTGGATGATGCAGTCAACATGGGACTGCATTATGTTCTGCAACATCTAGACAGACCAGGGACTTATGTGAGGATCTTGTTTGTGGACTTGAGCTCAGCTTTTAACACTATCATCCCAAACATGACTACTGAGCGAATCATTGGTACAACCCTCCCCACTCTCCAAGAACTGCACTCATCCAGAGTGAGCAAAAGGGCTGGCAAAATCACTCTGGACCCCTCACATCCAGCACACTCAGTTCAGCACACCTGAACTGTTGCCGTCTGGTTGGCGCTACAGAGCTTTGAGCAACAGAATAGCCAGGCACAGGAACAATTTCTTCCCTCAGGCAATCCATCTTATGAAGACCAGGGTTTGGCAAACAAGAACAATATGGCTGTGAGAAGAAACCCTGCGGAAGTATTGACCTCAGCATTACTATTTTGAACGCCATATTCTAGTGTCTATAAATTAAGGCGACTCCACAACTGCGTCATGCACTAATGATCTAGAAGGGGCCTGCCAATGACCTACAAATCAAGGAAATGGGTTCATTGTTCACTCCCCCATCTTTCTCCACCACCAGTTTTAAACCATCAGTTCCTTAATATTTTTCTCCTCTTCCTTTTGTATACACAACTGTATATTATTATTATTATTAGTGTAGATCATAATTGTTCGTTTTTTTATCATATGGGCTATTTAAAGACTGTGGGAAATGTTTCAACCCATTCTCACTCCCAAGGCGTCAAAAACTGAAGCATGGTCAAACGCCTTTCGCGTCACTATGAAGACGCCAAAAGTGCCCCTAGGCGTCATTATATGACAAAATAGGATCTCCATTGCTTTCAATTGCTTGCTTTATGCGTCAGGTCAAGACGCTTATGGAAAATGACAACACGTTATCCTCCGTTGTTTTCGGTTTGCATGCATTTGTTAAAAATAGAAATCATTTTATATACATTTATACTTTTATTGGAGCACCTAACCCAGACCCTACTCTAAACCTACCCACTTTTGAACAATATAAAACACGCAACAGGCAAATATATGTGCAGTCACAGGTATTTATTGCAAAAACTGACCATAAACAAGCAGTATAAAAGCATTGCAAACAAGTCGTGTTGCATTCCAAGTCTTCTGAAGCCATACCAAGTCTTTATGAGAAGAAGAAAGCAAAACATAAGGTTTTAATTGCTGAAAATGATCCCGCTCCGTTAATGCGCTCAAATCTCATTTAAAAAGATACTCCCGTCCCGTAGCATGACGCAATCTGTCACGAGACACACAAGAGCCAATAGCCTGTCAGAACAGCATAACGCAATCTGTCACGAGACACACAAGAGCCAATAGCATTTCACAACCAAGGCTGACGTAAGGCTTCTTCTGGCGGCATTTTTTGAATTCGCGCACAGACTGCAGCATACAGGATTAACGGCGGACAGAGACGGCGATCGCGTCTATTCCGCTCACAAATCAAATGTTTTAACTCGGAAGATATTTTTTGAATAAATTATGATGGTAGTTGTATCTGCCTGTTATATCTTGTGTTTTATTGACAAATGGTAGGTTTAGGGGCAGGGGTTGGGTTATGTGCTCATAAATGTGTAAATAATGTAATATAAATAAAACTGTTGTGGCTGTTTACATTGAAAAATCACACCCCAACATATATGCAATAATGGCACTGTTATTACCCAATATATAATTTAATTATGACGATAAAATTCCCAGTATGGCGTCGGCATATTGACGCTAAGGGTTTCCTATTTAAAGCAACGGAGGACCCTGCAAGTCGAAAAATGACGCTAAGGGGTACCTTGAGCGTCAAAAAGCGACGCCAAGTGGTCCTGACCAAGCTTCAATATGTGACGAGTTGGGTGTGAGAATGGGTTGAATGTTTACACTACACATTCTATGTTTTTTTTTGTATAGCTGTCTTTGGATTTGGTGCATTCCTTTTTGTTGTTGTTGGTGGTGGTGGTGGTGATTGTTAATTTTTCTGTACTTTTGTCACATCTACTGTAATTTTTCAGTTTATCACATTAAACGCAAAAAAGAAAAAAAAAAGAAATTATGAACATTTTACAACACATTTTACATGTTGCATGTCCCGAGTCCTGCTCTTTCTTAAGCCATGCATTATACTTTTTCATGTGAAGTCAAACAGTGTTAAATCACGCATTTACAGTTAAGTACATGTTGCAACTAGCAGGCGTTATCCCACACAGAGAACATAAAGACATGTACCATGTGATGGATCATCTGAACGAAATGTATTATAATTTATACAGCGGCTCTTTCTGGTGCTCAAATCTGATTGGCTGATAAGAGTGTGATATTAGAGTGATAACAGAGCTCCTCTAATCGTTTCACCATTTGTATCACGTATCCCTCCGCTTGCTGTATTTCTCAAAGCGAGTGTCATGGCGAACGCCCAAATCCACTATAATTTAAGAATTATACTGTTTTTGTGTCACGGAATCTTGATTTTTAGGGGAGAATGTACTTGTTTGGACTTCAAATATGCAGTTTGTTAATAAAGATAACGTCTATTTGAAAATTTGCTTCGATGTTTTCGGACATGTGAGCTCCAGGACGTCAGCGGCCTTTCAGCGCTCATAAACCTGCTGAGAGCACCTCATCTCACTGGGTCTGATGTCTCTATAGTGGTTAAACATGAGATATATTTAATTTTGGGTAAATCTAAAGGACAGTCATTGGTCTCATTAATCTATTATTTGTTCCAGAGCAAATACTTTTGGAAAAAATTCAGCATGTTTATGTAACTTCAATGCTGTATATCAGAGCGCTGCCTATGTTTGTAGTTTTGACTGAATTGCCTAGCAACTTTTATGATGGCTGTTGTTGTTGTTGTTTATTAAATATTATTATTCAATAAATAACATTTATATAAATAATAAATAATTTATATAAATAATAGTAGTATTTAGTATTGGTACGATGTGTGTATTTGGACAAGGGGTTTCTTTCAAAACCAGCTTGTGCGCAGCCAACAAATACACTGAGCAGGCTATCATCAGGAATCACCCGTAACAGATGGAAGGATAGTACGTGCCTATCAGACATTGAAACTAAAGTGTTATATATGATATTGTTTTGAAGAATGAATGCTGTATCAAATGCAGGTACTCACACTCGTCAATCTCTCTCTCATGGTACTCTATAGTTAACTTCCAGTCTGTGTTTGTTTATCAGTCTGGCTAGTGGCACCAACTAAAAACGCATTTAAAGTTTCTGCACATTTCAAAATCAAAACGTGGCTAAATCACTGTATCTTTGAAGGAAACTGAATGTCTTCAGAAAATGTTCAATGTCATTTTCATTTCATCTTGCCTGTAATGCCTGATAAAGCAGCATTTGTGAGCCCAATGCTGCTTTCTGTACAGCCGTTACCGGAAAAACTTCTACACAATATCGCAATGAACGCAATACGCAATAAAACTTAATGAAATATGTAATATCACACTCGTAGACGTGAGATTTGACTGTATATCGGCCGAATTACAGCCATATCTCACATCTGCTTGTGTGATTGTGCTTCTTTAACAAATATTTATCCATTAAGCAGTTATTTTTTTACTGGGATATTTGTGAAACAAATTGTCTTGGTTTACATGTTTTTCCAAAACTTTTCCAATTCTGGAAATTGGTATTTTAACAATTAATGACTTTTCCAGGTTGTTCATGACCGTAACCTAAACCAGAAGGGTCACTGTAAATCCCAAGATCGTGAAACTATTGATGGAGATGTCAGAACATTTGTGTCTGTATCGGTTCTGTTTACGTTTCTTACTACAGAAATAATTCATGTACACATTTTCAATTTAACATATTTATTTTCTCAATATAAGATCACTAAAGAGTTGTTTGCATTTCCATATGTTGTTTCTTTGTACTTTTAGCTGTTACAGTAAATAATCAAGCCGAACAATAACCTTCTGCTAGATTTTTGATTTCTGTTACCTATGGACTACACAGTCCAACATATAGTGATTACAGTGTGATTTTAATTGCAAGGGTATGAACCAGCTCATAGCACAGCCCTTCCATATCTGGTAATGCCTGATCATCTTATTTTAGCATAGTGTTACATCTTTGCAGTCATCTTTAATATCCTTGAAGGCAACAGGCTTACAATCATTATATGGTGGGGTGTAGTTGCAGGGGTTACTGCAAGGGTTGTTGCATGCCACTTTCTTGCACTCGTCCTTACAACCATAATCCCAGCATGACGGGACAGGGTTGCAAGGGTTGCTGCAAACTGGCACACAGTATGCCACTTTCTTGAAGTTGTCGTTACATCCATAATCGCAGCATGATGGGATGCAGTTGTAGGATTCAGAGCAAGGTTTAATGTAGCATGCCACTTTGCAGTTGTCCTTACAAACATTATCACAGTATAATGGGACAGGGTTGCAAGGGTTGCTGCAAACTGGCACGCAGCATGCCACTTTCTTGCAGTCACCTTTACATCTAGAATCACAGGCTGATGGGATGCAGTGGTAGGATTTAGTGCAAGGTTTCACACAGCATGCTACTTTCTTGCAGTTGCTGTTAAACCCATAATCGCAGCATGGTGGGACGTGGTTGCAGGGGTTGTTGCAAATTGGCACGTAGCATGACACTTTCTTGCAGTCATCCACCGGAGTGACGGCAAAACATCCGACGGGGCAAGAGTTCACTGACTTTTCACAAGACATAGTGTGAGCTGCAAAACAGAGAGAGAGATTGGGAGAGAATGACAAAAACTGTCTTTAAGTATAGCTATTTAAAAACATTTAACCCTTGTCATTGGTTAAAGCATGCCAGTTTTCTGAAAGAAATGATAATGTGCAAAACAAACCCAGAATCTGAGTTGAATACTTACATGTTTTCAGTTGTTTTTCTTGATTGAGTTTGAAAGGCTCTTGTCTGTCTTGCTGGAAGCAGCTCTTCTCTTGCTCTGATGTTTCTCTCCTCAGCAGCCCGGTATATATTCACATCTTCATCTCCACCCCGTCCACAGCTCAGAGCTCAAGAGTGTGAAGAATTTCCCGTCTCATGAGAGGAACAGTTTAGTGTTCAGAATGAATATCACTTACATAAATTAAATACAGCATCAGAGCAATCTTTACATTGTTACATAAACAAATTGTGTCAATTATGTAATAATGGGGAGGGAAGTTTAATGAGAAGTAATGACAGTAGAATACAATGCTAAAATTAAATATCTTTATAAATGAATTAATTTTTAAGCAATTGTATTTTTTTGTTCTTACCACAATCTTCGATGTTTTTTTGTGTATATATATATACAAAATAAATAAATAAAATAGAAATATAACTAAACCAAAAGCTATCTCTAAACCAAAATCGTAATAATGATTTTAAATGAATTAATTTGTTCTAAGACTTTAAAAATAAATCTTACTAATCCTACTATATAGTCTTACTCAGTTGTAGTATCATCTAACAGCCACAAATGTAGAACATAAACTTAATTACAGGAATGTAATATAATTTTTGAGATTATAGGTAGAAGTCTCAGCTATTAGTTTTTACTGACTCAAGCCTGCAGTTACTAAAATAGTCAGTCACATCTCATCATGATGTGATGAGTCTGTTCATTTGAGTAGAAAAAAAAAAAAAAACATAAACGGTAACATGTGGCTCACTACATAATTCCATAAATCAGTTGGTTGGATTTTACAGTTGTAATGTTACTATTATTCTAGAATGTGTGTCCAAACTTGTTAAACTGTAAGTAACATAACTCTAAATCATTTAGAATATTTCAATTATAAATTTAAAACAACATTCATTGATATATGTGTAATGATAGAAGTGTGTGTGTGTGTGAGTGTGTGTGTGTGTGTGTGTGTGTGTGTGCGTATGCATTTTTGTGACAAATCAGGACATAAATTTGGGTCCCACTTTATATTAGGTGGCCTTAACTACTATGTACTTACATTTAAATTAATCATTTGGTACAATGCTCTTATTGTGTACATTCATGTGTTTACATTGTACTTATATTTTTAAAAATATCTATATGTAATTACATCTGTAATTAATTTATGTAATTGCATTCATAATTATGCTGTTGACCCATCCCTTACACAATAACCCAGCCTTAAACCTACCCATATCACCAAACCTGTCCCTAACCTTACCCGTATCCCACCTCAATAGTAGCAATAGTGTTTTGCAATAGAGTATGAACACAATAAGTACATTGTACTTATTTTTTAATGTAAGTACATAGTAGTTAAGGCCACCTAATATAAAGTGTGACCTAAATTTGTATAATGACAATGGTATGACATAGGTATTACAAGGAGAAGGTGAGTTTTCAGGACATTACCCCATGTCCCCACTTTTCAAGACGCTTATAAATCACACAGAATGGAGTTTATTGAAAATCTGAAATAGCACGAAGTTTCCTGTAAGGGGTAGGGTTAGGTGTAGGGTTGGTGTAGGGCAATAGCACATACAGTTTGTACAGTACAAAAACCATTACGCCTATGGGATGTCCCCACTTTTCACAAAAACAAACATGTGTGTGTGTTTAGTTTAGCTAAATCTGAACAGGTCGCGGAAGGATCGAAACATGAAATTAAGCGTCCTTCAGGTCGATCGCTGCAAACCAATCCTGGGGCTGGATGCATTTGACTTGGCGCCTGTTCGTCAGCATCTTGAACGGGAGCCTGTGCAGGGCCCGGTTCAAGACTCGCTGGTCCAGGATTGGTCGAAGACAACCGCCTTTCCTGGGTACGATGAAGTAAGGGCTGTAAAACCCTTGCCTCATCTCGGCTGAAGGGACCGGCTCGATTGCATCCTTTGCCAGGAGGACAGCAATCTCCTCACTGTAGCAAATTAGCTTAAAAGGGAATTGTATATCAATAATTACAATTAATTATGATTAATTACAATTATTTATATCGGCTGACACTAATAACTGTAGCAGAATTAAATTTCCATCAACTGATCTGTTCGTCCAGCGACCATTCAGTGTAAGTTCATATCAACTCTAAGAAAGGATATTTTCGTGGCCACAGAAAATACTTTCCTAAGTATTAATGCGTTAGAGCTTGTAGTAAGAATCGAAAATCGTAAAGGGACATTAATTTGCAAGGCAGAACCAGAAACTCATGTAATTTGTGCACACAACTTTTATTAACTAAACGCTAACACACATAACTAATCTAAACAAACAAACAAACATACATACACTCACGCGTATATACAAAAGGGGAGATAAAGTGGATGAATGAAGCCATTAGAGAAAACAGAATGCAGTTATGGAAAGAGTCAGTTAACCACCTGAGTTAAACTATCAGTGCCGTTTATAACGGGGTCTATAACTTATACTAAACCTCTGTTTAGTGTAGTTAGATGTACCATACTTGCACTTCCATGGCTGTTGGTGTGTGTCTGGAATGCAGTCTCGGATGAAAAGTCTTGATGGTTTCAAGGTTTTGGACTCGCGATCATGTTCTTCTGGGTTGAAAAGTGATGAATTCCACAAGATGTTATTCTGGTTCTGAGGTCCGAGGAGCTTTGGTTGAATGGAAAGTCAAGGCCGCAAGGCCTGACGCAAAACTTAAGTGTTTCCGAAGAGTTCTAGCTCACATCCTTTTAGGATCTAACAGAACCGCAGACTGAGATATGTTGGAGCCCACCGGGCATGCCGGTACCGGCTCAGGCTCTCCACATGGGCAGCAGTCCGGAGATTTAGCAGTAGAGCTTTTTGCAGAAGAGAGCGGGCGGAACTGTGAGTGAGCCTTTTAAGGTCTGCGAAGAGTCACACCTCTCAGGATTGGCTTGACCAGTGAGAAAGGCTGAATGCTGGTGATTGCTGGCTGCGCTCTGGATCGGGATTGGGGCTGGTGAATTCCTCCTCCGCAAGGCAGACGGTGAATGAAGAGCCGTTATTCACTAGCATCCACTCCACAAACGCAAGGTACACCAGATCTAAAAAGTCCCTTGTGTGGTCCTCCAGTGAACAGTCCAACTGCTCCAGGTATAGGAGCTGGATGACTGGTAAGTCCATTCCGGGAGAGGGGAGAAACAAAAAACAAACAAAAAAGAAAGAAAGAAAGAAAGAAAAATGCAGCTATATTTTAGATGAAAACCGGGAGGCTTGTGACTGTCCCATTGACTGCCAAACAATTAACACTGTCAAGAAAAGTGTAAAAAACATAGTCAGAATAGTCCAACTGCCAGCAGTGGTTCAACCATAACATTATGAAGCTACAAGAATACTTTTTGTACGCAAAGAAAAAAAAAAAAAAAACTTTATTTAACAATTCATCTCCTCTGTGTCAGCGTAGCTCCATTTTGGAGAATATCCGCTGGACGCAAACTGCGTACGCTGTTCCATGTCAGCCACACCTCACGGATCCGTCTTCTACATTTGTTTACGCTTTGATTTGAATGAAAACAGTGTATCCTTGTGGCGCGGCTGACACAGAACAGCGTACGCAGTTTGCGTCCAGCGGATATTCTCCAAAATGGAGCTACGCTGACACAGAGGAGACAAAAATACATGTTACAACTAGCAGGTGTTATCCCACGCAAAGTAAATAAAGTCACATGACTGATTGTCCGAATGATAGGGTAGAGTGGGGGAACCCCCCCCGCCCTTAAGGACTGTGCAATGTTTTTTCTGTGAAACAAAAGTTAAATGTGTTCAGAAAAGTTATCATTGTTTTAGTGACAATGACATAAATTGTAAACCAAGTATGAAAAATGTCCAGAGTTTTCATGTTATTAGATTATTTATGCCCAAGGGGGCATTTTACCCCACCTATGCCCCCCAGTCTGACAAAGCAATTTGCTTTAAACCTTTACAGCAAAATTACAGTACAGGCAGCTTTAGCTTAAAATTAAAAAAAGAATATAGGCCTAATCAATAATTATGAACTACAAAATTATAATAGCCTATATGAAAAAAAACTATTGTTAGCTGATGCTAACTGGCTAGCTAATTAGCTACCTGATGCTAACTTGAGGTATTTTTTAAATATAAAGTCCAAATATTTTTAGTCAACCAACTATATAGAATACATTTGATGGAAAAACAAAGGATTTGATTTTCAGAACAGAATAACTACAGTAATTGCCCATTGCCCCCTGGGGGCATTTTACCCCACAAACTATGTTTGAGAAAAAGATTATGTCATTCTGAAAACATAATTATGTTTTTATTAAATAACATGTACTCCCTATCTACAGGCCCTACTGTTCTCATATCATATATAACTGTGAAGTTCTACAAAACAACATGCTTTAAAACACTTTTTTTCTTACTGCTGAAAATTAGATAATTTACTGTGAAATACGTTTTCTCTCCGGTACATTGTGTAAGCTTCATGGTGAAAACGTCTACATCACTCTTTTCAACGTACTCCATAGTTACAATAAAAATGTATCTTGACATTATCTTGTGGTTATTTTGGGAAAAACAGTTCCCAAGTTCATGAAACAATTGATGCAGATGTCAGAACATTTGTGTCTGTGTCAGCTCTGTTTACTTTTCTTACTATAGAAATAATTCATGTACACATTTTCATTTGATCATCTTTATTTTCTCAATATAAGATCACTGAAGAGTTGTTTGTATTTCCATTTGAAGTTTCTTTCTATTTTAAGCTGTTACAGTAAATAATCAAGCACAACAATAACTTTCTGCTGAAAACTTCTGTAATCTATGGACTGCACAGTCCAACATACAGTAATTACAAGGTGCTTTTAATTGCAAGGGCATGAACCGGCTCGTAGCACGGCCCTTCCGTATCCAGTTTGACGACTGGAAAACACTAGATCATCTTGTTTTAACATTGTGTTACATCTTTGCAGTCATCTTTAACAACTTTAAAGGCAACAGGCTTACAATCATAATCGCAGCATGGTGGGGTGTAGTTGCAGGGGTTACTGCAAGGGTTGTTGCATGCCACTTTCTTGCCTTCGTCCTTACAACCGTAATCCCAGCATGACGGGACAGGGTTGCAAGGGTTGCTGCAAACTGGCACACAGTATGCCACTTTCTTGCAGTTGTCTTTACATCCATAATCACAGCATGATGGGATGCAGTTGTAGGATTCAGAGCAAGGTTTAATGTAGCATGCCACTTTACAGTCGTCCTTACAACCATTATCACAGTATAATGGGACAGGGTTGCAAGGGATGTTGCAAACTGGCACACAGCATGCCACTTTCTTGCAGTCATCTTTACATCCAGAATCACAGGCTGATGGGATGCAGTGGTAGGATTTAGTGCAAGGTTTCACACAGCATGCTACTTTCTTGCAGTTGCTGTTAAAACCATAATCGCAGCATGGTGGGACGTGGTTGCAGGGGTTGTTGCAAACTGGCACGTAGCATGACACTTTCTTGCAGTCGTCCGCCGGAGTGACGGCAAAACATCCGACGGGGCAAGAGTTCACTGACTTTTCACAAGACATAGTGTGAGCTGCGAAACAGAGAGAGAGATTGGGAGAGAATGACAAAAACTGTCTTTAAGTATAGCTATTTAAAAACATTTAACCCTTGTCATTGGTTAAAGCATGCCAGTTTTCTGAAAGAAATGATAATGTGCAAAACAACCCAGAATCTGAGTTGAATACTTACATGTTTTCAGTTGTTTTTCTTGATTGAGTTTGAAAGGCTCTTGTCTGTCTTGCTGGAAGCAGCTCTTCTCTTGCTCTGATGTTTCTCTCCTCAGCAGCCCGGTATATATTCACATCTTCATCTCCACCCGTCCACAGCTCAGAGCTCAAGAGTGTGAAGAATTTCCCGTCTCATGAGAGGAACAGTTTAGTGTTCAGAATTAATATCACTTACATAAATTAAATACAGCATCAGAGCAATCTTTACATTGTTACATAAACAAATTGTGTCAATTAAGTAATAATGGGGAGGGAAGTTTAATGAGAAGTAATGACAGTATAACACAATGCTGAAATTAAATATCTTTATAAATTAATTAATTTCTATTGTATTTTCTGTTCTTACCACAATCTTCCATGTTTTTTGCATATATAAATAAACAAATTAGGAATATAAACCAAACCCAATCTCTAAACCAAAATCGTAATAATGATTTTAAATGAATTAATTTGTGCTTAGACATTAAAAATAAATCTTACTAATCCTACTATATAATCTTACTCAGTTGCAGAGGCGGACAAAGTACACAACTTCATTACTTGAGTGAAAGTACAGATACCACTGGTCAAATACTACTCCACCACAAGTGAAAGTCGTAAAGACAGATTTTTACTTTAGTAAAAGTACGGAAGTACATGTTTTTAAAAGTACTTAAGTATCAAAACTAAAAAGTAAATGCATAGTTTTATTGTCGCATTGTTGTATACTTACGACCTTATGCCACTAATGCAACCTACTGAATACACGGATTAGCTTGTATTATCTTTGGAATTAAGAGCTTTTATGTTACCAAACATATTGAAATGGAACAACTGAATGAAGATAATCATCTTTATTTTTTTATTTAACACTCCTACAACTACATTGAACTCATTTTAATACTTGTTTAAAAGTTACAAAGTTATTTTTCAAAGAGATATTGAAGTCTATGATATGGTTCATTTTAGGCAAACAAAGCAAACATTGAAAAGAAAACAAACCTTTAATCTCTTCAGAAAACTGGATCATACTCTCTCAGTATGGCCACGGGTGTGAAGGTTGCACCAAATAACCATCTTTTTGATTTTGCCATCAACTGATCAGTGTTCATAAAAGTTCAGAGATCAGTGAACTTCACAACATGTGGCTAGGGTTGGGTATTGTTTGAATTTTATCCATTCCGATTCTGATTCTGCTAATTGATTTCAATTCTTATTGATTCCCAGTTTAGATTCTAAAGTTTTCATTTAGCCTACTTTTTGATCTTTCGTTTGCAAAAAATATATGTATTTATGTGCAGTGTTTTGACAATAAAATAATTTTCAGATTTATATACTTCCCTGACCAGTTTTTAGCAGCAATTTACCAGTAGGCCTAAGTTTATATATATGTATATGTATATATATATATATGTATATATATATATATATATATATATATGGTAAAGTGAGGGCAGTCATTTTTGAAAGATATATTAGCCTACCATTTGTATTGCCATAGTTTAACTACAAAAATTAAACTATAGTTACTATAATGAAACTATGGTAAATTTGTGGTTACTGAAGTTACTACAAATAGCATAATTATGGTTACTATAGTGAGATAATAGTAAAATGTGTGGATATTGTGATTTTACTGCAAATACCATAGTTATGGTTACTATAGTAAAAACATGGTTAATTTTCCAAAGGGCTTTAATGAGTTAACATGCCTTTTTGTAGTGCTTTTAGCTGTGCAGTAGCGCAGACATTTACATTAGTTTAGCGGGGTAGATCCCGAGGTTGCCAGATTTGCGTAAAAAATATCAGCCAAATGTCTATTCAAACCTAGGCGGAAAACTGCAGGCCTAGAAATACTGTAAAGACTTGGCAACACTGGAAGGTCCTGGCAGATCGCAGGCCGGATTTTCAAAGAAAAAAAGGTTCAGTGAATCTGAAATACACACAATATAAAAACTGCTACATATTACGACTTTCTACTTAGGGACCTTGATATAATAAATGTAGTTGAGTAAAAAGTACGATATTTGTCTTTCAAATGTAGTGAAGTTAAAGTCGCAAGTTTCCAGAAAAAATAATACTCGAGTAAAGTACAGATACTCAAAAAGTGTACTTAAGTAGAATACTGAAGCAAATTTACTTCTTTACTGTCCACCTCTGCTCAGTTGTAGTATCATCTAACAGCCACAAATGCAGAACATAAGCTTAATTACTGAAATGTAATATCATTTTTGAGATTATAGGAAAAAGTCTCACCTATTAGTTTTTACTGACTCAAGCCTGCAGTTACTAAAATAGTCAGTCATAACTCATCATCAGTATGTTAATTTGAGTAGAAAAAAAAAGCATCATGTTACAGTTTTTCACAATCATTTTTGCACTAATAAAAGAACCTTCATGTCATTTTTCAAAACTATCCTAACTTTCAAAATGCACATAATTCACAACCAATGATCAAAATGCACATTTTTCAAACCACGTAACACTTTTTCCAAATTCTTGGATACAATACACATGAACCAAAGATCTTTTGTTCATTGATCTAAGATCACTGGTTCAAAATGACACAACTTAACATCTAAGTAAACGCAACTCACGCACTACATCTGAATTGAGTGTCTGTTCATTTCATTACAATGATCTAACTATCAATTGATACAACTGCTCAAAATGCTACGTAACTGTTACATTACACTTCAAGCATCGTTTTAATGGAGAATGATGAACAATATTACAGTTTTTCTCAGTCGCTTTGGTGCATTTCCCGAATCATCCTTATTATTTGCAAAGAAGTATGTGAAATTCAGTGTTGGGCACGTTACTTTAAAAAAGTAATTAGTTATAGTTACTAGTTACTTCTCACAAATAGTAACTGAGTTAGTAACTGAGTTACATCATTATAAAAGTAACTAATTACCAGGAAAAGTAACGATTGCGTTACTTTTTAAAAAAATGTTCAAATGTCAAATAACTTTGGATGCCCCCAATATTAAATATGTTAAATTAATGAAATGGACACTAAAAAGAATAAATTATTATTATAAAACATTGTACATTAATCTACACTATTTATCTACTGACACTTAGTATCAGTCAGTCAAGCATTATTATATAATATTTTGATAATTTAATATTATATGATGATAGAACTTTAGTAATTAGAATAACCAAATATGAATGCATATTTGTCATCAATATAAAACGCCCTAAGGATTAATGAGCTACTGGGTTCATGAATATTAATCACGTTGTCTGCGTTCGCTCGAATTGATTTACTGAAATCAAAACAGGGACGATAATAGGTGAGCGCCAGCCAATGAGATTGTCGCTTGCGCATTAGTTCCGCCCACTACAAGAGAACCCGGCAGTTCTTAAAAGCTGAAGAATTCCAAAGGAACTCCGTCATTTTGACAGGGAAATAAAACAAAGAATATCGTTTATATGTAGCGCGTCAATTCTGCATGTTATGAAAGACTCTCTTGCTCTGTATCTTTCTTTGTGTGCGTGTTTGTGAGAGAAAGCGACGGCGAGTCGTGCGCCTTCACACTAGAGTTTATGGTACATCAAATACAGCTACACTGCGCATCCATTCAGATGAACTGAAAAATTAAATTCTAATAATATAATATAGTAACGCCACATTTTATTGTCAGTAACGGTAACGGCGTTGTAACGGGGAAACAGTGATTCGTTTGATTACTCGTTACTGAAAAAAATAACGCCGTTAGTAACGCCGTTTATTTATAACGCCGTTATTCCCATCACTGGTGAAATGTAATATAATTTTTTAGATTATAGAAGGCTTAGCTATTAGTTTTTACTGACTCAAGCCTGCAGTTACTAAAATAGTCAGTCACATTTCATAATCAGTCTGTTAATTTGAGTAGAAAAAATAAAGATAGCATGTGACTCACTAAATAATTCCATAAATCAGTTGGATTTTAAAGTTGTAATGTTACTATTATTCTAGAATGTGTGTACAAACTTGAAAACTTAAGTAACATAACTCTAAATCATTTAGAATATTTTAAATATGAATTTAAAATGACATTCATTGATGTATATGTAATGATAGAAATATATTTCTTTGTGTGTGTGTGTGTGTGTGTGTGTGTGTGTTTAGTTTAGCTAAATCTGAACAGTTATGGGTTTGTATGGGATTTGCATGGGATTACTTTGAGGTAATTAAATACAAACTACCTTAATATGAGAAAAACATTATCCATTAACATTTGAACACAACAGAACCCATTCAGACATTTTTATATCAGGGTTATAACTGAGTTCATACACATTTTCATGACTTTTGAGGCAAATTTTCATGCCGTAATGTTCCATTAAACTCAGGGCCGTGTACTGACATTTTGGGGTGCAGGAGCTCAACTCGAAAAAAGGGTACCACTCTTATAATTATTTATACAAAAATAAAATTGCATACTCTTGAACATCTTTTAATTACTTAAGCTAATTAACTCTATACACTATAGGACTGTTATACTAGTTACATGAAATCAACAAAATCCATGTATATCCATTTTGAATCTAAATATATAAAATGTTGGGGAAAAATAAATTACACGTAAAAATTAAATATTTTCAATCTTTTTCAAATTCAATCTTTTTACGCACTCTTTCACAGATTGGAGAGCCTTTGCCCATCTTTACTTCTGAGAGACTCTGCCTCTCTAAGACATCCCTCTTATAGCTAATCATGTCACAGACCTGATGTCAATTAATTTTAATTAGTTGTTCTCCCAGATGAATCTTTTCAAAATGTCTTGCTTTTTCAGCCCTTTGTTGACCCCGTGCCAAATTTTTTGAGACCTGTAGCAGGCATGAAATTTGAAATGAGCTCATTTAGTGGAGAAAAGTGTAAAATTTCTCAGTTTAAATATTTATGTTCTCTATGTTCTAATGTGAATAATATATTGGCTCATGTGATTTGAAAGTCTTTTAATTTTCATCTTTTTTAAATTTAAAAAAACGTACCAGCATTTCCAAAATTTGGATTGTACTTCAATATTTGTGAAACTAATTGTCTGGATTTACGTGTTTTTCCCAAACTTTTCCAGTATCCTGGAAATTGCTATTTTAACATTTAGTCACTTTTCCAGGTTTTTCCTGACTGTAGCCTAAACCAGAAGGGTCACTGACTGAAAATCCCAAGATCATGAAATAATTGATGGAGATGTCAGAACATTTGTGTCTGTGTCAGCTCTGTTTACTTTTCTTACTACAGAAATAATTCATGTACACATTTATATTTTTAACATCTTGATTTTCTCAATATAAGATCACTGAAGAGTTGTTTGTATTTCCATTTGATGTTTCTTTTTACTTTAAGCTGTTACAGTAAATAATCAAGCATAACAATAACTTTCTGCTAAAAACTTCTGTAATCTATGGACTACACAGTCCAACATACAGTAATTACAAGGTGCTTTTAACTGCAAGGGCATGAACCGGCTCGTAGCACGGCCCTTCCGTATCCAGTTTGACGACTGGAAAACACTAGATCATCTTGTTTTAACATTGTGTTACATCTTTGCAGTCATCTTTAACAACTTTAAAGGCAACAGGCTTACAATCATAATCGCAGCATGGTGGGGTGTAGTTGCAGGGGTTACTGCAAGGGTTGTTGCATGCCACTTTCTTGCCTTCGTCCTTACAACCGTAATCCCAGCATGACGGGACAGGGTTGCAAGGGTTGCTGCAAACTGGCACACAGTATGCCACTTTCTTGCAGTTGTCTTTACATCCATAATCACAGCATGATGGGATGCAGTTGTAGGATTCAGAGCAAGGTTTAATGTAGCATGCCACTTTACAGTCGTCCTTACAACCATTATCACAGTATAATGGGACAGGGTTGCAAGAGATGTTGCAAACTGGCACGCAGCATGCCACTTTCTTGCAGTCATCTTTACATCTAGAATCACAGGCTGATGGGATGCAGTGGTAGGATTTAGTGCAAGGTTTCACACAGCATGCTACTTTCTTGCAGTTGCTGTTAAAACCATAATCGCAGCATGGTGGGACGTGGTTGCAGGGGTTGTTGCAAACTGGCACGTAGCATGACACTTTCTTGCAGTCGTCCACCGGAGTGACCTCAAAACATCCGACGGGGCAAGAGTTCACTGACTTTTCACAAGACATAGTGTGAGCTGCAAAACAGAGAGAGAGATTGGGAGAGAATGACAAAAACTGTCTTTAAGTATAGCTATTTAAAAACATTTAACCCTTGTCATTGGTTAAAGCATGACAGTTTTCTGAAAGAAATGTTAATGTGCAAAACAAACCCTGAATCTGAGTTGAATACTTGCCTGTTTTCAGTTGTTTTTCTTGATTGAGTTTGAAAGGCTCTTGTCTGTCTTGCTGGAAGCAGCTCTTCTCTCGCTCTGATGTTTCTCTCCTCAGCAGCCCGGTATATATTCACATCTTCATCTCCACCCGTCCACAGCTCAGAGCTCAAGAGTGTGAAGAATTTCCCGTCTCATGAGAGGAACAGTTTAGTGTTCAGAATTAATATCACTTACATAAATTAAATACAGCATCAGAGCAATCTTTACATTGTTACATAAACAAATTGTGTCAATTAAGTAATAATGGGGAGGGAAGTTTAATGAGAAGTAATGACAGTAGAATACAATGCTAAAATTAAATATCTTTATAAATTAATTAATTTCTATTGTATTTTCTGTTCTTACCACAATCTTCCATGTTTTTTTGTATATATAAATAAACATATTAGGAATATAAACCAAACCCTATCTCTAAACCAAAATCGTAATAATGATTTTATATGAATTAATTTGTTCTAAGACTTTAAAAATAAATCTTACTAATCCTACTATATAGTCTTACTCAGTTGTAGTATCATCTAACAGCCACAAATGCAGAACATAAGCTTAATTACTGAAATGTAATATCATTTTTGAGATTATAGGAAAAAGTCTCAGCTATTAGTTTTTACTGACTCAAGCCTGCAGTTACTAAAATAGTCAGTCATAACTCATCATCAGTATGTTAATTTGAGTAGAAAAAAAAAGCATCATGTTACAGTTTTTCTCAATCATTTTTGCACTAATAAAAGAACCTTCATGTCATTTTTCAAAACTCTCCTAACTTTCAAAATGCACATGATTCACAACCAATGATCAAAATGCACATTTTTCAAACCATTTAACACTTTTTCCAAATTCTTGGATACAATACACATGAACCAAAGATCTTTTGTTCATTGATCTAAGATCACTGGTTCAAAATGACACAACTTAACATCTAAGTAAACGCAACTCACGCACTACATCTGAATTGAGTGTCTGTTCATTTCATTACAATGATCTAACTATCAATTGATACAACTGCTCAAAATGCTACGTAACTGTTACATTACACTTCAAGCATCGTTTTAATGGAAAATGATGAACAATATTACAGTTTTCTTGAATCATCCTTATTATTTGCAAAGTAGTATGTGAAATGTAATATATTTTTTGAGATTATAGAAGGCTTAGCTATTAGTTTTTACTGACTCAAGCCTGCAGTTACTAAAACAGTCAGTCACATTTCATAACCAATCTGTTAATTTGAGTAGAAAAAATCATCATGTTAATAAAGACAGCATGTGACTGTAACAGGGCTGACGAGACGTGAGACGTGCGGATCCAAGTGCAAGCTTTTATTAACAGGCATGGTCATAAATACAGGCAGGTTCGAGCAATAGCAAACAGGTATGGCAGGGACAAGACAAAGAGTAATCCTAGGGCAAGCGAAGGTCGACGATCGGCAAACAGTATCCAGTGGGCAAGGCAGAGAGATAATCCAGGGAACACGGGCTAGAACAAACACGGGGAAAACACAATCCAAAACAGGCAGGGGAAAACTAACAGGGGCTCTGTAGAGTTGCTACAGCTAGGGGAGCAGTAAACGCATACAAAACGAGGGAAACAAAGTCCAGGGTTTATATAAGGTGTGTGATCAGTGTGTGCGTGGGATCAGGTGTGCGTGTGATTAGTGCAATGAGTGATTGGTGACAGCTGTGATCAGTGTTGGATGATGGGAAATGAAGTCCAGTGTTATGTATGGTGTGAAGTCCATGTGGTGAGCGAGTGACCTCTGGTGGAGGGTGAATGGAGTGCAGACCAGATTCGTAACAGTGACTCACTAAATAATTCCATAAATCAGTTGGATTTTACAGTTGTAATGTTACTATTGTTCTAGAATGTGTGTACAAACTTGAAAACTTAAGTAACATAACTCTAAATCATTTAGAATATTTTAAATATAAATTTAAAATGACATTCATTGATGTATATGTAATGATAGAAACATATTTCTTTGTGTGTGTGTGTGTGTGTGTGTGTTTAGTTTAGCTAAATCTGAACAGTTATGGGTTTGTATGGGATTTGCATGGGATTACTTTGAGGAATTAAATACAAACTACCTTAATATGAGAAAAACATTAGCCATTAACATTTGAACACAACAGAACCTATTCAGACATTTTTATATCAGGGTTATAACTGAGTTCATACACATTTTCATGACTTTTGAGTCAAATTTTCATGCCGTAATGTTCCATTAAACTCAGGGCCGTGTACTGACATTTTGGGGTGCAGGAGCACAACTCGAAAAAAGGGCACCACTCTTATAATTATTTATACAAAAATAAAATTGCATACTCTTTAAGATTGTTTAATTACTTAAGCTAATTAACTCTACACACTATAGGACTGTTATACTAGTTACATGAAATCAACAAAATCCATGTATATCCATTTTGAATCTAAATATCTAAAATGTTGGGGAAAAATAAATTGCACGTAAAAATTTAATATTTTCAATCTTTTTCAAATTCAATCTTTTTACGCACTCTTTCACAGATTGGAGAGCCTTTGCCCATCTTTACTTCTGAGAGACTCTGCCTCTCTAAGACATCCCTCTTATAGCTAATCATGTCACAGACCTGATGTCAATTAATTTTAATTAGTTGTTCTCCCAGATGAATCTTTTCAAAATGTCTTGCTTTTTCAGCCCTTTGTTGACCCCGTGCCAAATTTTTTGAGACCTGTAAGCAGGCCTGAAATTTGAAATGAGCTCATTTAGTGGAGAAAAGTGTAAAATTTCTCCGTTTAAATATTTATGTTCTCTATGTTCTAATGTGAATAATATATTGGCTCATGTGATTTGAAAGTCTATTAATTTTCATCTTTTTTCAATTTAAAAAAACGTACCAGCATTTCCAAAATTCGGATTGTACTTTAATATTTGTGAAACTAATTGTCTGGATTTACGTGTTTTTCCCAAACTTTTCCAGTATCCTGGAAATTGCTATTTTAACATTTAGTCACTTTTCCAGGTTTTTCCTGACTGTAGCCTAAACCAGAAGGGTCACTGACTGAAAATCCCAAGATCATGAAATAATTGATGGAGATGTCAGAACATTTGTGTCTGTGTCAGCTCTGTTTACTTTTCTTAATAATTCATGTACACATTTATATTTTAACATCTTTATTTTCTCAATATAAGATCACTGAAGATTTGTTTGTATTTCCATTTGATGTTTCTTTTTACTTTAAGCTGTTACAGTAAATAATCAAGCACAACAATAACTTTCTGCTAAAAACTTCTGTAATCTATGGACTACACAGTCCAACATACAGTAATTACAAGGTGCTTTTAATTGCAAGGGCATGAACCGGCTCGTAGCACGGCCCTTCCGTATCCAGTTTGACGACTGGAAAACACTAGATCATCTTGTTTTAACATTGTGTTACATCTTTGCAGTCATCTTTAACAACTTTAAAGGCAACAGGCTTACAATCATAATCGCAGCATGGTGGGGTGTAGTTGCAGGGGTTACTGCAAGGGTTGTTGCATGCCACTTTCTTGCCTTCGTCCTTACAACCGTAATCCCAGCATGACGGGACAGGGTTGCAAGGGTTGCTGCAAACTGGCACACAGTATGCCACTTTCTTGCAGTTGTCTTTACATCCATAATCACAGCATGATGGGATGCAGTTGTAGGATTCAGAGCAAGGTTTAATGTAGCATGCCACTTTACAGTCGTCCTTACAACCATTATCACAGTATAATGGGACAGGGTTGCAAGGGATGTTGCAAACTGGCACGCAGCATGCCACTTTCTTGCAGTCATCTTTACATCTAGAATCACAGGCTGATGGGATGCAGTGGTAGGATTTAGTGCAAGGTTTCACACAGCATGCTACTTTCTTGCAGTTGCTGTTAAAACCATAATCGCAGCATGGTGGGACGTGGTTGCAGGGGTTGTTGCAAACTGGCACGAAACATGACACTTTCTTGCAGTGGTCCGCCGGAGTGACCTCAAAACATCCGACGGGGCAAGAGTTCACTGACTTTTCACAAGACATAGTGTGAGCTGCAAAACAGAAAGAGATTGGGAGAGAATGACAAAAACTATCTTTAAGGATAGCTATATAAAATCATTTAACCTTTGTCATTGGTTAAATCATGCCAGATTTCTGAAAGCAATTTTAATGTGCAAAACAAACCCTGAATCTGAGATGAATACTTACATGTTTTCAGTTGTTTTTCTTGATTGAGTTTGAAAGGCTCTTGTCTGTCTTGCTGGAAGCAGCTCTTCTCTCGCTCTGATGTTTCTCTCCTCAGCAGCCCGGTATATATTCACATCTTCATCTCCACCCGTCCACAGCTCAGAGCTCAAGAGTGTGAAGAATTTCCCGTCTCATGAGAGGAACAGTTTAGTGTTCAGGATTAATATCACTTACATAAATTAAATACAGCATCAGAGCAATCTTTACATTGTTACATAAACAAATTGTGTCAATTAAGTAATAATGGGGAGGGAAGTTTAATGAGAAGTAATGACAGTATAACACAATGCTGAAATTAAATATCTTTATAAATTAATTAATTTCTAGGCAATTGTCTTATATGTTCTTACCAAAATATTCAATGATTTATTTATATATATATATATATATGTATGTGTGTGTGTGTGTGTGTGTGTGTGTGTGTGTGAATTTTATATATGAAGGGTTTATTAGCTAAAACAGATAACATAAATCATAAATCGTGTTTTTTATTGTGTTATCGTGTTTTATTGTTTCATTGTGTTAGTTAGCTGTATTTTTTTAGTTAATATTATTTAATCAAAACAACCCAGCTGCAGTTTGATTGATATTAATTGGAATGCATCATCTTACAGCCACATATGCAGAACATAATGAGCTTAATTATTGTAATATACAGTAATAATATTATTTTTGAGATTATACGAAGAAGTCTCAGCTATAAGTTTTTTACTGACTCAAGCCTGCAGTTACTAAAATAGTCAGTCACATCTCATCGTCTGTTCACTTGAGTAAAAAAAAAAAAAACACATCATGGTATTAAAGATGGCATGTGAGTCATTTCATACTTCCATTAATCAGTTGGTAGGATTTTACAGTTTTATTGTTACTATTATTCTAGAATGTGTGTACAAACTTGAAAACTCTAAGTAACATAACACTGAATAATTTAGAATATTTTAATTATAAATTTAAACTGAATTTATATTACATATATATGTAATGATATAAATGTGTGTGTGTGTGTGTGTGTGTTGTTAAGCTAAATCTGAACAGTTATGGGTTTGAATGGGATTTGCATTCAAATAAATTTGAAATAAATACAAACTTCCTTAATATGAGAACAACATTAGCCATTAACATTTTAACACAACAGAACCTATTCAGACATTTTTATATCAGGGTTATAACTGGGTTCATACACATTTTACCAATAAATTTCTATGGCAAATATTCATGCCATAATGTTCCAAGTAATGCAAGGTTGTGCACAGACTTGTTGGGGGGTGGAAAATCTAAATGAAAAAGGGCATCACTCTCATAATTATTCATAAAAATATATATATATATATTTTTTTTTTTTAAATCACACTGTTGAACATCTTTTAATTACTTACACTAATTAACTCTATACGCTATAGGGCTGTTTTACCAATTAAATGAAATCAACAAAATTCATCTTGCCATCATCTATTTATACAATATTTTGAATGCAGAAATATGAAATGTCGGAAAAAATGAAATTGCACTATTATATATGAAACTACATGTTACGGAGCCAACGAGACGAGAGACATGCGGATCCATGTGCGAGCTTTTATTTGCAAAGGCGTGGTCAGGAAACAAGCAAGGGTCAAACAATGGCAGACAGGTATATCACAAGGCAAAGAGTCATCTAAAACGGGCATGGGTCGGTCGACAGCGAACAGTATCCAAAGGGGCTTGACAAGAGAGGTAATCCGAGAAAACGTAAGCAAAAGTCCAGGCAGGGGAAAACACAATCCGAAACAGGCAAGGCAAGGCAAGACTAGGGAAACTACAACAGGCTCTGTAGGGTAGCTAAAGCTAGAACAGCAATAAATGCATACAATACTCGGCAGTGAGGGAGAGAAAGTCCATGGCTTATGTAGGGTGTGTGATCAGTGCAATCAAATGTGTGTGTAATCAGTGTAATCAGTTGTGTATGTGTCATCAGTGCAATGGGTGATGGGAAATGCAGTTCAGTGTGATGTATGGTGTGAGAATGTGGTGAGCGAGTGACCTCTGGTGGTGAGTGAACGGAAGTTCATAGACCGGATTCGTGACAGAGCTCCTTCAGACGTGAAGGAGTGGCTTCCAGACGCTCCAAACATAACACCATCCAGGAGGGTTGTGGAGCGGAGGCAGAACAGGGGGAGGGACGGAGGGCCAGGTCCACATGGAAGTGGGTAGACCGGGGACTGAGGCAGAGCCGGCAGAGCAGGACACCCAGGCAGAACCGACGAAGCAGGGAGCCAGGGCAGAGCAGAGAACCAAGGTGGAGACCAGGACGGAACAGGAGCCCATCAGGGCAGAGCAGACGGAGCAGGAGCCCACCACAGCGGAGCAGACCGAACAGGAGCCCACCAGTGCATGACAGAAGGCCACCACGGCGGATTAAGAGAGCACCACGACGGAACAGGAGAACCCCACGACGGATCAGGAACCCACAGCAGAGACTGGGACCTAGGGAAAACTGAGACACAAGAAAGAGATAAAACATGCACAGACCCAAGGATAGAGGCAGGGAACATGTGAAGTCTATCAATATATTCCCTGGTGGCAACTGAGCAGGCAGGCAGTCCGTAACTAATAGCATTGGTTGGAAGGGGACAGACAAACTGTTCATTAAGGATTTCTTTGGCAAAGACAGAAGTAATGGGGCAAACATAGAGTTCATTTATGGTAGTAGGATTCATGACAGGCAGGGTTAAGAGTTCAAAGGCGGGGCTTTGGGCTTTGACAAGGCTACTAGAGCCTACAGGGAGCTCGGGAAAGGTTTCTGGGGTCGTGACTGGACTAGTGGGGCAAAAAACAGATTCATATAGTTCAACATCAGACACAATGATTAAATCAGGACCGAAAGATAGTTCAAAACTAGACACCATGGCTGGTTCAGCACAGGATGAGAGTTCAGAGATGGCCTCCTCGGCCGGTTCAGAACAGGCCAAAAGATCAAGAGCAGCCTCTGTGGCCATGACAGAACAACCAGGCAGTTCATAGGCGGCTTCCATAGCCGTGACGGGACAGGACGAGAGTTCAGGGACAGCCCTTCTAGCTACGACAGGACAGGAAGTCACAAGACTCAGGACGACCTAAGACGTGGTCAGGAAACAAGCAAGGGTCAAACTATGGCAGACAGGTATATCACAGGCAAGGCAAAGAGTCATCTAAAACGGGCATGGGTCAGTCGACAGCGAACAGTATCCAAAGGGGCTTGACAAGTGAGGTAATCCGAGAAAACGTAAGCAAAAGCCGTTTATTTATAACGCCGTTATTCCCATCACTGGTGTGCAATCAGTGTAATCAGCTGTGTATGTGTCATCAGTGCAATGGATGATGGGAAATGCAATCCAGTGTGATGTATGGTGTGAGAGTCAATGTGGTGAGCGAGTGACCTCTGGTGGTGAGTGAACGGAAGTTCATAGACCAGATTCGTGACACTACACTAGGTAGCGACAAGAATTAATATGGGATTCATAGAATCATTCAACAGGTTCATTCAAACCATATGAATCATTTATGAACAAATGACATTTTCACTCAACCAATTCTTTCAAAAACACCACTCTCTAATGCTAGGAGATGCCATTTTTCTTATTGCTTATTGAACTTTGCTATTGTGTTGATATTCTCTCAAATACCACTCTTACTCGTGTGATATTGCTTTACTGTTTTATGTTATAAACACAAAAACCAAGAACTCATACAAGTGCTTTTGAATTTGGGGGCTGCTGGCTGTAGTGAAACATTTTAATACTATTATAATTTCAGAGCAGTGACAAACAGTGCTGAAGTTTCAGGCAAACACGATCGTTACCTGGCTGTCGCTCACTAGTTTAGGTCAGGCAGACTGTGCTTTGCACCTTTAGCGTGACTAGATAGCGCTGTGTTTGAAATGATGAACATTTTACAACACATTTTACATGTTGCATGTCCTGCTCTTTTTCAAGTCATGTATTGTACTGTACCATGTGAAATCAAACAATGTTAAATTACGCATTTACAGTTAAGTACATGTTGCATCTAGCAGGTGTTATCCCATGCAAAGAACATAAGGTCACGTGACTCGACACGTGATGGATCTGCCTGAACAATATGCATTATCAAAGTCCCTTTAAGGCAAGTCATGTCACTCGGTGGCCATCTTTGAAACGCCTCTCGGGCATGCAAGTGCAGCTATTATCTCTTTGAATGGAGAAACATCAAATTCTCCAAAACTGTTCGCCAAACTCACTATTAAATTTCATATTTGAAATCACCAAGGAAATCTGACAACAACTGTATCATATATGTTGTTTATTTTTGCTCAAATAGCGTTAAAAAAGCTTACAGTGCCTCCCACTAATATTGGCACCCTTGGTAAATATGAGCAAAGGTGGCTGTGAAAATAAATCTGCATTGTTTATCCTTTTGAACTTTCATTCAAAAAATTTACAAAATTCTAACCTTTTATTGAAGTAAAACAATGGAAAGTGGGGGAACTCACATTATGAAATAAATGTTTTTCTCTAGTTCATGTAAGCCACAGTTATTGGCACCCAATTATTGCAATGTCCTTTTCCTAAGATAACAGTTCTGAGTTATCTCCTATAATGCCTGATGAGTTTGGAGAACACATGACAAGAGATCAGAGACCATTCCTTCATACAGAATATCTCCAGATCCTTTAGATTCCCAACTCCATGTTGATGCTTCTTCTCTTCAGTTCACCCCACTCATTTTCTATAGGGTTCAGGTCAGAGGAGAAGTTCCAGTCGTGTCTGACAACTGAATATGCTAGAGTTTGTTTTTGGATGAGCCAGGAGTTTTTTCTTGAAACTCATTTGAACAACATGTGGTGATGTGGGGCTGTTTGATATATATATATATATATATATATATATATATATATATATATATATATATATGTATATATATATATATATATTAGGCTTTTGACCCCAAGATTCAACCACTTTCTGCAATTCTCCAGCTGTGATCCTTGGAGAGTCTTTGGCCACTCAAACTCTCCTCCTCACCGTGCATTAGGACGATATATACACACGTCCTCTTCCAGGCAGATTTATAATATATTTTGTTGATTGGCACTTCTTAATTATTGCCCTGATGGTGGAAATGAGGATTTTCAATGCTTTAGCTATTTTCTTACAGCCACTTTCTATTTTGTGAAGCTCAACAATCTTGTTCTGCACATCAGAACTATATTCTTTGGTTTTACTCCTTGTGATAGATGATTAAGGGAATTTGGCTTTTGTGTTGCTCATATTTATAATCCTGTGAAACAGAAAGTCATGGCTGGACAATTTCATGTTCATAATCACCCTGGTGTGCTAAAAAATGTAAATATGTAAAAAATGTAAAAACCTCCCAGTTTTCATCCAAAATATCTTAAGTTGTGTTCCGAGGACGAACAAAGCTTTTGTGGGTTTGGAATGACATGGGGGTAAGTGATTAATGACAAAATTTTCATTTTGGGGTGGAGTAACCCTTTAACATTAGCACTGCTCTCAGGGCAGGAGTACTCAATATTCATATCACAGTTATTTTTACTGAACTATGCGCTGTTCTCAGGGCAGGAGTACTCAATATTCATATTACTGTTATTTTTACTGAACTATGTGCTGCTCTCAGGGCAGGAGTACTCAATATTCTTATAACTGTTATTTTTAGTGTACTATGCGCTGCTCTCAGGGCAGGAGTACTCAATATTCATATTACTGTTCTTTTTTCTGAACTATATGCACTGCTTTCAGGGCAGGAGTGTTACGGGGCTGACGAGACGTGAGACGTGCGGATCCATATGCAAGCTTTTATTGATGAGAGACGTGGTTATAGCAGGCAGGGTCGAACAATGGCAGACAGGTATATCAAAGGTAATGCAAAGAGTAAACTAAAACGGGCGTGGGTCAAACGACAACGAACAGTATCCAAAGGGGCTAGACAAGAGAGCTAATCCAAAACGTAAGCGACAGTCCAGGCAGGGGAAAACACAATCCGAAACAGGCAAGACTAGGAAAACTAACAGGGCTCTGTAGGGCTGCGATAAATGCATACAATACTCGGCAGTGAGGGAAAGAAAGTCCAGGGTTTAAATAAGGCATGTAATCAGTGCAATGTGTAATCTGTGACAGCTGTGTGTGATCAGTGCCATGAGCTGTGTGCGCGTGTCGTCAGTGCAATGAATGATGGGATTTGTAGTCTGGTGAAATGCAACGGTAGTGTAGTGCAGTGCAAGAGTCCATGTGATGAGCGGGTGACCTCTGGTGGTGAGTGAACGGAAGTGCATGGACAGGATTCGTGACAAGGAGTACTCAATATTCATATTACTGTTATTTTTACTGAACTATGTGCTGCTTTCAGGGCAGGAGTACTCAATATTCATATTGCTGTTCTTTTTACTGAACTATGTGCTGCTCTCAGGGCAGGAGTACTCAATATTCATATTACTGTTATTTTTACTGAACTATGCGCTGCTCTCAGGGCAGGAGTACTCAATAGGTCCGTATTACTGTTCTTTTTACTGAATTATGCGCTGCTCTCAGGGCAGGAGTACTCAGGTCCGTATTACTGTTATTTTTAACATACATAACATTTTTTTGCATAATGCCAGCCTGTGGACTTCATCAACTATCCCAATGTGCATAGGCTGGCATTATGCAAACAAACCTAACAGGTAATTGGTAACAGGAAGTGAGACTGGAGTTTCTGACACTCATTTCAGCACAGCAGTTCAGAATCAATTCTTACTTTTAGGAGACAAAACTTTATTTGTCATGCAATTTGATCTTTAAACCTTTGCAGACCTTTTACATTTACAGACAGCTATATTACAATGCATGAAAGGTAATATTTGGGGAAAAAATAATATGGGCACTTCAAATATAAATAAGATTCTCAACTAAAACTAGAGGAACTTACAAAGAAAGTTCAGAGATTCCCTTACTCCACACTGTAAAACCAGATAAGTTAAGAATACTCAAAACATTTGTGGAAAATTTGAGTAAACAAACTCAATTTTCTTAAGTTAGTAGAGCTTAAAATATTTATGACAAGTGGGGTGGGGCTGAGAGCCATGGGAGCCAATCCAAGCCTTACTTCCATGATCCCACCCCACTCATCACAATGATAATTATGTACAACTTGCTTCCATAAACAGCACATTTATTCAGATCTTTATAGTTAAGTGCTAGTTTGCAACAGCGCACTGGCATGCTAATATAGTTGTCTAAAAGACTCACGACACATGCAAATAGTCAAACAACATGCAGTATATATAGTCTTTAAGCTTTGCTATCCATCCTCAACCTAACCACAGACTCTACTCTTCACCACAATGGTAACACTACAAAACCAACATAACAGAAATATATGTAAATCTTAACATAACACAACATTTAAGTACTAACTTGTGTCTCTCTATGTCAATCTTGTGCAAAAACACAAAATAACACTTAATTTCTGCATTTGTTTTCCTTGTTGTCTGATGCAAGGCATGCTGGGAACTAGAAAACGCAATCGTTTCAAGTTCACCTTACTACAACAACATTTTGAGTTTACAGAACTTATTTCAATTAAGTCTTATGAACTTTCATTATTATTTGAGTGAAATTAACTCATTTCATTTCATTAATTTCACTGTTCGGTATGGACCAGTAATGGCTCCTGCTTTTTCAAGAATGTTATTCTGCAAAGAGAAGAAAAACTACATGAAACAGTTACGGTCATCTACTAAGAAATACTACAGCTAATTCATAGAAAACATAAAACACGTAACATGGAAAAAGTACCTTGGCAAAAGTTGTACAAGTAAAGTTGTACAAATATGAATTGTAATAGAAACCAATTATTATTATTATTATTATTATTTAATTTACCTCATCAGGAAGCTGCTAATACAAAGGGAACATGGCCCAGATTTTATTTTTTTTTATTCTGGTCTCACTGTCCTGAAATATGTATAAAAAAATTAAAATAAAAACATAAGTGTATGGGTACAGTAACGTATCTGTCTGAAGTATTCCCTCCACACGTCCAAATTTCCTGACCCTGCCTCTGCTTCAATTGAATTGGTTCATTCATTAATTCATTCACTATTTAGTTATAAAGCACATTTAAAAACAACCCAAGGTTGACCAAAGTGCTGTACAGATCAGGAAGCTCAAATAAAAAACAGAATCTATAACAATCTATAAAACAACATACATAAAATTAGAATAATACATTAAAGACCCACAGTAAGAAGATGTGTTTTAAATTTTGATTGAAAAGAGGAGAGTGATGACACCATTCGGATCGATACCGGAAGGCTATTCCAGAGTTCAGGGCCCGCTATCGCAAAAGCACGGTCTCCACAATGTTTTATTGGTTATTGGTTTATTGAATCTGTAAACCAATCATTTTCTTTTCTACCCTCAGAACATGTTTGAGTAAATAAAACTCCCATCTGTGAATTTCTTGGGGTGCCAATAATGGTAGCCAACATGCATTGGAAAAAACATTTATTTCATAATGTGAGTTTTCCCCACTTTCAATTGTTTAACTTCAATGAAAGTTTAGAATTTTGTGAATTTTTTGAATGAAAGATCAAAAAGATAAATGATGCAGATTTATTTTCACAGCCGCCTTCACTCATATTTATCAAGGGTGCCAATATTAGTGGGCAGCACTGTATTATTCAAGCTAGACCAGGCAATGCGCATGCGTAGTCCAAGGCGCGCATCTCAGAACTCTGACTGTCTCTATAGCAACTGTCTCTATAGGCCTTCTAACAACAGCTGCAGTGACGCGCTGACTTTACCAATTAGGGATTGGCTCTTTTGCTCAGAAGGCGGGGCTATACATATACATACTATACAAGTGACACATCTTGGGAATTCTATAGTCTTTGGTATTATAATTTAAAATCCGCGAGAATCGGAAGTTGCTGCTGACTGGATTTCAGTATGGTGATGTATTTCCAACTGAAATGGAATATTGAGAAGAGGGCTTTTTATTTTTGTGCTCCTCCTCTCATCTCTCACTCGCAGCAAACTAACGGTTGGAGGGGCGTGGTTAAGCATATTCTGCCCAAGCCATGGCCCAAGCTGTCAAACTGACGTGATCAGAGAAGGCATGCCATTCCAGAGCGGAAGCAAATAATCAGATTTTGATTAAAGATTACCAAAACAAACAATTTTTTTCAGAGGATTAACTTGCATGGATTAATTGTTGGCCTTAAAGGGGCCATCAGATGCGACATGCATTTTTACAAGTTGTTTGAACTGAAATGTGTGTTGGCACCCAGTGTTTTTTTTTTTTTTTTAATCTCGTTAAATCATTTCCCCTCTCTCATATCAAGCCATTCTCAGATGCCTGTCTGTGTGACGTCACACAGACCCAGGCCCGTCCCACGATTGTTGATTGACACTAGCGTTTTACCTTAGACCTGCCCTGAGTGAGCTGTCATCAGTCCGCCATTGTTTCAACACCGGAGGAGGAGTAGACAAGAATGGCTGCTAAGCGATTCAGGTGTTCTGTTGTTGGATGTATTAATGAACATAGCAGTAATCATTTACTCCTGACATCTGAGTGGATTAGCTTTGTTTTTGTTTTAAATCTACCTAAATGTGTTTATGATCACGCAAATCATTCGTGATCCAGCCTCACCTACAGAGTAGGTGAGTATAAGGTTCTTTTATCAGTCTTTTTAAATCACCTTTCCTAATAACGTGCTAGTTAGCAAGTTCCGCGGCTAAAGTAAACAGTCTCATGAGAACGGCTCATAACCCCACGGAAGAGAGGGGCAGGGTGAGCAGAGCTCATTAGCATTAAAAGGAACATGCACTAAAATGGATGAAAACAGAGCTGATTTTGAAAGGGTAAAACGGGTGTTGTTTCACACTACCATTGAGAAAGTTTAACCAAAGTGCGTTATAGAATTTTCATTAAGACCCTAAAGAATTATATCAACTTGAGGAAAATGGGCATCCGATGACCCCTTTAAGACAATAGGGCAATATAGCAATGTGTGCTTTCAAAATAAATATCGTACATTTTGATTTCAGGCAGACTTTAACCAATATTTTTCCATTAAGCAGTTATTCTTTCACTGGGATATTTGTGAAACAAATTGTCTGGGTTTATGTGTTTTTCCAAAACTTTTCAGGAAATTGCTATTTTAACATTTAGTGACTTTTCCAGGTTTTTCATGATCATAGCCTAAACCAGAAGGGTCACTGTAAATCCCAAGATCAGGAAACTGTTGATGGAGAGTGTCAGAACATTTGTGTCTGTGTCAGCTCTGTTTACGTTTTCGGTCACACTTTATATTAGGTGGCCTTAACTACTATGTACTTGCATCAAAAAATAAGTACAATGTACTTATTGTGTTCATACTGTATTGCAAAACACTTCTGCTGCTATTGAGGTGGGATACGGGTAAGGTTAGGGACAGGTTTGGTGGTATGGGTAGGTTTAACGGTGGGTTTAGGTGTGAGGGATGGGTCAACAGTGTAATTATAAATGTAATTACAGAAATTAATTGCAGATGTAATTACATATAGGTATTTTAAAAAATATAAGTACAATGTAAAAACATGTATGTACACAATAAGTGCATTGTACCAAATGATTAATTTAAATGTAAGTACACAGTAGTTAAGGCCACCTAATATAAAGTGGGACCACGTTTTCTAACTACAGAAATAATTCATGTACACATTTTCATTTGAACATCTTTATTTTCTCATAAGTTTAAGAGTTGATTACATTTCCATTTGTTGTTTCTTTGTACTTTTAGCTGTTACAGTAAATAATCAAGCTCAACAATAAATTTCTGCTAGATTTTTGACTTCTGTAATCTATGGACTATACAGTCCAACATACAGTAATTACAGTGTGCTTTTAATTGCAAGGGCATGAACCGGCTCGTAGCACAGCCCTACCAAATCCAGTTTGACGACTGGAAAATACTAGATCATCTTGTTTTAACATGGTGACACGTCTTTGCAGTCATCTTTAATATCCTTGAAAGCAACAGGCTTACAATCATAATTCCAGCATGGTGGGGTGTAGTTGCAGGGGTTACTGCATAAGTTGTTGCATGCCACTTTCTTGCAGTCATCCTTACAACCATAATCACAGTATGACGGGACAGGGTTGCAAGGGTTGCTGCAAACTGGCACACAGTATGCCACTTTCTTGCAGTCACCTTTACATCCATAATCACAGCATGATGGGATGCAGTTGTAGGATTCAGAGCAAGGTTTAATGTAGCATGCCACTTTGCAGTCATCTTTACAACCATTATCACAGTATAATGGGTTGCAAGGGATGTTGCAAACTGGCACGCAGCATGCCACTTTCTTGCAGTCGTCTTTACATCTAGAATCACAGGCTGATGGGATGCAGTGGTAGGATTTAGTGCAAGGTTTCACACAGCATGCTACTTTCTTGCAGTTGCTGTTAAAACCATAATCGCAGCATGGTGGGACGTGGTTGCAGGGGTTGTTGTAAACTGGCACGTTGCATGACACTTTCTTGCAGTCGTCCACCGGAGTGATGGCAAAACATCCGACGGGGCAAGAGTTCACTGACTTTTCACAAGACATAGTGTGAGCTGCGAAACAGAAAGAGAGATTGGGAGAGAATGGCAAAAACTGTCTTTAAGTAGCTATTCAAAAACCAAAATAAACCTAGAATCTGAGTTTCAATACTCACATGTTTTCAGTTGTTTTTCTTGATTGAGTTTGAAAGGCTCTTGTCTGTCTTGCTGGAAGCAGCTCTTCTCTTGCTCTGATGTTTCTCTCCTCAGCAGCCCGGTATATATTCACATCTTCATCTCCACCCCGTCCACAGCTCAGAGATAAAGAATTTTATTTTTCATGAGAGGGCAGGTTTAGTGTTTAGGATTAATATCGCTTACATAAATTAAATACAGCATCGTAGTAATCTTTGTGTTAATTAAGGAATTATGGGGAGGGAGGTTTAATGATAAATACTGACAGTAGAACACAATTATATTTTGTCCTCATCCAGGTTATAATTAAATTTCATCATAGAATAATGAATTTCCAAGCAATTGTCAGTTGTGATGACCTCTAAACCAAAATATTAATGATAATAATAATAATAAAATAAACATTTGTAACCCTGGACCACAAAACCAGTCATAAGGGTCAGATTTTGAGATTAATACATCATCTGAAAGCTGGATAAATAGGCTTTCCATTGATGTATGGTTTGAAAATCTGGAATCTGAGGGTGCAAAAAAAAAATCTAAATACTGAGAAAATCACCATTAAAATTGTCAAATGAAGTTCTTAGTAATGCATATTACTAATCAAAAATTAAGTTTTAATATATTTACGGTAGGAAATTTACAAAATATCTTCATGGAATGTGATCTTTACTTAATATCCTAATGATCTTTGGCATAAAAGAAAAATTGATAATTTTGACCCATCTGATGTGTTTTTGGATATTGATACAAATATACCCGTGCTACTTATGACTGGTTTTGTGGTCCAGGGTCACATATAAGAATAAATATTTGGTCACACTTTATATTAGGTGGCCTTAACTACTATGTACTTACATCAAAAATAAGTACAATGTACTTATTGTGGTCATATTGTATTGCAAAACACTATTGCTGCTATTGAGGTGGGATACGGATAAGGTTAGGGACAGGTTTGGTGATATGGGTAGGTTTAAGGGTGGGTTAATGTGTAAGGGATGGGTCAACAGTGTAATTATACATTTAATTACAGATGTAATTACATATAGGTATTTTTAAAAATATAAGTACAATGTAAAAACATGTATGTACACAATAAGTGCATTGTATCAAATGATTAATTTAAATGTAAGTACATAGTAGTTAAGGCCACCTAATATAAAGTGGGGACCAAATATTTTAATTAGAATAAATGGAAATAAATATCTTACATAATTGTACATATTTGTAGCATCATCTAACAGCCACAGATGCAGAACATAATAATGTAATTGTTGTAATATAATTGTCAGTCTTGTGTTTAGTTTTTCCTGTTTCCTTAATTGGTCATTTTCCTGTCCTTGTTTGATTAGTTAATTCTGTTCCAGATGTGTGTTATTAATTCATCCTGTGTAGTTAAGTTCCTGTCTGTTCAGTTAGTTTTCGTCTTGTCTACTCGTTACGTTCTTTGTGTTCCTGTATGTCTCCGTCCTGCCTTGTCTTGCCCTGTTGGATATTATTAAAGACTGTTTATTTGAGTTTATCCTCATCTCTGTGGTCCTCGTTCTTCCCCGCTGTATGCACCATGACAATAATATTATTATCATTATTGTACTGTTTATGAGGTCTCAAGCCTGCAGTTACTAAAATAGTCCCTTTTAATTCAAGATTGCTTATTAGGCTAAAATGCTTCATTCTGTTAGCCAGTCAGTAACATTTCATCATCAGTCTGTTGACTTGAATAGAGAGAGAGAGTCTTGTTGTGAAGGCCTTTAATAAGAGGGCCCGGAGGGCATTTTATGCCTAAAATCATGGTTTGGCCAATTAAAACTACGATTTAAAACATGGATCAAATTATATCATGCAATCATTAAACCAGTTCTACTGTATGGAAGTGAATTTTGGGACCAGCATTAAAGTTGAAAATTGGGATAAAAGTTTAATAGAAAGAACTTGAATTTGCAAAAAACATTCTACACTGTTAGACATTTCAAAGGGTTTTTACAGTAACTTACTGTAATTACAATTTACAGTAGCAAACTGTATTTGATTTATCAGTATACTACTGTAATTCATTCATTTTAATATAGATTTCATTAGATTTTATAATTTTTATATAGAATTCATTTTATTTTTACTCTACATAGGTACTACTGGCATTCAATTACAACAGACACAATAATTACAAAATATCAAATTCTTTATTTAAAACATTGCATGTATAACACTTAAAAATACAGTCTTCCAATGCTGGAACAGTGCATCTTCACCATTTCTCCTGTCTTAGGACGTTTTGCAGTGCATTTTGTTGTGATTTATCCTCACAAAGAATCTTTAGGCAACAGAAACAAAATGGGGAAAAAAGACAAACAGCCAAAGAATACATAGCGGCCTGCAAAACCCAGGTGCTGCTCCAAAACGTGGCCACCATCTTTGCTCACCACCCACTTTGACAGGAATGTCTTCTCTGAAAAACAAGTAGAAGAAATAGCACACTTTTAAAAGGCAAACCTCATATAGAATACACAAATCTCTCAAAACCATAGTTGTTTTCTTACCATGAATTATCGGTCTCAGGGTGGCTGGCATGTCCATTTCTTGATGCTTCATTGCAGTTGCCTTTAAAACACAAATACAAAAAAATGCAGTAAATCTTAAATTCCATTAAAAACTATAACAAACTAATTCTAAAACTAGAAAGGCGGCTAACCATAAAACTAGTTTAACTTAGCTAACATAGGATTTTATTTTCTCAGGCTACTGGCCAACATTAACTACTAACACCTGAACTAAATTTCACATTAGTTAACCTAATGTTAATATAAGATAAGCATTGCTCGTTAAAAACAATTTTAATTCGGTAACTTAATTCAATAAGCTGACAAAAGTCATTTGAAACGACAGCGCAGTTTACCATAGTAAAGTTCTGTAACCGCCATGTTGACGAGTAAATGTTACTAATGTTAGGTAAACTGGTGTGCAAAAATCTGACACAAACACACAGACAAACGTACTTATATTTTTACCTTGCTTGCTGGTCTTTTCGACACACAGCGTAGATGTTCTCTGGAGCTCTCCCACTCTCGCGGGTTCATCCCCGGGAAAAACCTGCAGCGCTGCCCGCTGCTTCCGTGTCTTTCTCGGACACGAGTGGCGAGGCGCGACTCGATAAAAAACAATATAGAACCCATTATATATATTATCTATAGATGCGGACAGTAATGTGATGCCCCGGTGTATTTCTGATGTACAGATGTACTCCAAGCGCTCACGCTGTTTCTGACACGAAGTACAAACGGATTTTCCAATCATTAGAAGCGATGTAACACGTCCAGTAATCAGTCCCAAGCTGTTGCGGCGTTATAGACACGGTGTGGGGCAAATTGTGTCAATCCAAATGTAAGAAATGAGGAAAATAAAACGACCTCAGTATAATGGCGCCAAAGAGACCGTTACAGTAGTATACAGCAATTTTAAAAAATACAGTAAGTCTCTGTATGTGGGGTCTGACGTCACAGAAAATTCCCATGATGCAAAGGGTATTACAGTTATTTACTGTAAAGGGAATTTGCAGTATTATACTGGGTGATATACAGTAAATAACTGTGGAAATTACAGAAATGTCTAACAGTGCATTAAGGATTATTTGCATCAGTTTAATAAATTTAATGTGATTGCTGTGTCAGAGACTTGGCTTGATAATGAGAAAATACATGAAGTAGAATTGGAAGGGTATAATTTGTTCACGGTAAACAGAGTTAATAAGAAAGGAGGAGGAGTTGCTTTGTATGTTGACACAGTGTTAAGATGTAATGTGATTAAAAGTATGTCAGTGACTATAGAAAATCTTTTGGAATGTGTAACTATAGAAATCGATATTGAAAGATCTAAAAATATAATTATCAGTTGTGTGTATAGATCACCAGGAACTTGTATAAATACCTTTATGAATAAATTATTTGGTATGCTCGATAAATGGAATGAGAACAAGGTACAAATTATATGTGGAGATTTCAATATTGATTTGTTGAATCCAAATGGAAATAAGAGAATAACAGATTTTACTGACACACGATATAGTAAAGGTCTATTTCCTGTGATTACAAAACCTAGTAGAATAACTAAAAATACTGCAACATTAATAGATAATATATACACAAATGAAATTGGAGGAAAAATAGTAGGAGGATTATTTATAAATGATATGACTGATCATTTTCCAGTTTTTGCAATCCTTCAAAGATTATTTGACAAAACAATAGGTAGGATAAATAGTTTTAAATTAATTCGATATAGAACACCAAAAATTATTGCTGCTCTCAGTGAGGACTTATAGAATCAAAACTGGAGCGAGGTTTATGCAAGTAAAGATCGAAATAGTACTTATGATGCTTTTTTTGTCCATATTAATTGAAAAATACTGTTTTTTTAAGAGTGTAAAGAAGCAAAAAAATGAGGATAAACCATGGATTACTAAGGGAATAGAGAAAGCATGCAAAAAGAAAAATGCATTATACAGGAAATTTATAGCGACTAGAACTATATAATCGGAAAATAAGTACAAGATATATAAAACTAAATTAATAAGTATTATAAGATTTAGTAAAAAGGACTATTATAATAAGTTATTGGACAAGCATAAGAATAATATACAAACAACATGGAAAGTACTTAATAGTGTAATTAAAAAGAATACTGGAAAAGTAGATTACCCAAATTACTTTGTTGATGATAAATTAAGTATAAATAAAATGAATGACATTGTCAATTGATTTAATGAGTATTTTATCAAAAGTGATCGCGGCGCAAAGAACTGGGGATAGGATAGATGAAATGAATATCTCCAGTAATGATTATCCAATGTTTATAAGGGGAGTTGATGAAAAGGAAATACTAGACATTGTTAACAATTGTAAGAATAAATATTCCACTGATTGTAATGATATTGACATGTCGTTAATAAAAAATATTATAGAACATATAGTAAAACCGTTTACACACATTTGTAATCAGTCCTTTTTAACAGGAATATTTCCAAGTAATATGAAAACAACTAAAGTTATTCCTATTTTTAAAAATGGAGATCGTCGATGTTTTTCCAACTACAGACCAATTTCTCTTCTTTCCCAGTTCTCGAAAATTTTAGAGAAAATATTTGTGTGCAGGCTAGATGATTTTATAGATAAACACAAATTATTGAGTGATCAACAGTATGGTTTTAGAACAAACAGGGCCATGGGCGCCCGAGTCCCCTGACCCGCTATGGCCTCCCAGACTCTCCTGTTCCGCCCTGGATGCTTTCCCCTGTATCCCTGTCTGTCACCGGCTTCCAGGGCGCCCACTGTCCAGGGAGGTACTGTCACGAGTCAACCCGTCTGAGTTCCTGTTTTCCTTATTTGGTTTGGTTTAGTTTCTCATTAGTTGATTGTCGATTCATTGTCCCCACCTGAGTTCCATTATCTTGTTTGCTCTTTTGTTCCTGTCAGTTTATAAGCCCTCTGTTCTCCCTCAATATTTTGTCCCATTAAATGGGAAAGTGAGTTGATGCTGTTTGGTTCTCCTGTCCTTCATTTATATTGATTCTACAACCACGCACCCGTGACAAGATGTCAATTTGTACAAATTAATAATGTTAAATCCGATTTATTGAAAGTTACTTGTGGTGTTCCGCAAGGTTCGGTGCTAGGCCCTAAGTTGTTTATACTGTACATAAATGATATTTGTAAAGTGTCTAAAGTATTAAAAATGGTTTTGTTTGCTGATGATACTAATTTATATTGTTCTGGGAAAAGTTTGGTACAGCTTCTGAATACAGTGGAAATCGAACTGAGGGTTTTCAAAAAATGGTTTGATAACAGACTCTCACTGAATTTAAGTAAAACAAAGTTTATAATATTCAGTAATTGACAAAGTAACAATAAAGTGAAACTAATGATTAATAATGAGGAAATAGTGTATGAAAATTTCTGGGTGTTATAATCGATCATAAATTATGTTGGAAATCACACATTAATCATGTAAAAACAAAGATGTCCAAATCCATTGCAATATTAAATAGAACAAAACATATTTTGAATGAAAAAACTTTATATATATTGTATTGTGCGCTGATAGTTCCATACATTACTTACTGTGTGGAGGTATGGGGTCACACTTATAAATCCAATTTAAATTCAATATATATGTTGCAAAAGAAAGCTATTAGAATTGTTAAAAGAGTTGATTACTACGAACCAACAAATAAATTGTTTATTAATTTACATGCATTAAAATTTGTAGATTTAGTTGAATTATATACTTTACAGTTAATGTATAAAGTTTATAATAATTTGCTTCCAAACTGTATTCAGAGGCTGTTCAAAATAAGAGAAAGTCAGTATAATTTAAGAGGATTGTATATGTTTAAGAAAGTAAGGGCAAGAACTAATGCAAAAAATAGGTGCTTATCTGTTAATAGGGGTAAATTTATGGAATAAATATAAGGAACTAAAAGTATGCAAGTCACTTTGTCAATTTAAGAAAATGTATAAAAATAAGGTGATAAATAATTATATGACTCAGTATTAAGAAATTGTGGTTGTATTGTTAAAGAATCGAAGTAATAGTCGGAGTGTGTATTTATGTTATGTTTGTTGTGAATTATGTTTGTATATTTTGGGAAATGTTTTTGTAATATTGTTTACTTTGTATTATTTAACTTAGTGAAAAGTGTCGCCCATTCAGTTAACTATGTATAAAGGGTAGGCATAATAAGCAAGGCTTCTGCCTACACCTTTTTCGGTAACTATGTATTTTTATTTATTTTCTGAAAAGCGGAATAGCATTATTATTGATTGATTGATTGATTGACCACGACTTAGAAATAAAGAAAGGAAGACATAAAAAATAACTGGATACCGAGAAAACAGCGACTATGTAAACACTGTGACCTGAATCAAACAGAGGATGAGAAACACTTTCTTCTTGTATCTACACCACTACAAGGGAAGTATTTTTTTGAAGCATTGAATTTTTAATTCTTTACTCTAAAGGACTCAGAGAAACTCCACTATATACTTGGAGAGGATAACATGGCAGCCAAACATATATACACCATACACACCATATGACATGGTTAATCCACTGTGTTCATTTGCTTTATTTTACATATTCTTCTTCATTTCATAAAATTGTAATTGTTATGATTAATATTAGAGATATTGTCTGCTGTTTTGTTTTATTACTCATTTATTGTCTTCTTTATTACTTTAGTGGTGTAATTATATTCTGTATTTTACATATACTTAAAATGCTTTAAGTATACAGTATGCAAAAATACAAATATTTAATTATTTTAAAGAGTTAATAGTGAATGTCATGTTGATATTTACTTGATATCTGACACGGATACCTTATTAAACACGGTGTTTATGTGTTTTCGGGGTAGTATTAATGTTTCTCTAATGCTACTGGTTGTTTAAAAATATTAAAGCTCATTCAGATCAAAAAGTACTTCAGAAATAATCCACTCACACATGTATACTTTAACACTTTATTTTTCATTTGTTAATTCTTTGTACATTTATTCGCATTTTCCAGCTTCACTAACAGATTCATTTCAAATTTTGACAGACGAATCTGAGGACTGAAACCTCACAGTCCAACATAATCACAGCTTTCTGTGGGTCAGTTGCAGTGGGAGTTGATAACAACACTTCCACTTATTGACTGGGAATGAGACGGACCCTTCATTTCCACAATGTCTCCAGGATTCACAGCCATCCGGAATGACGGTCTTGACCACATGATCATGGCATGATGTCAGGTTGCTGCAAGGGTTGTGCTGAGAAAGCGGCTTGATGCAGCTGTACACCTGCTTCCACACGCTCCACTGCATTTACAGCCATCCTGCACCACAACAGCCTCACGACCACAGCATGCCACACAGCTGCAAGGGTTCTTGTGAACAGGTACAGAGCTCTTCACTGTGCTGCAGTCGTCCGACTTCACTCTTAAGGACGGGAAACGACCGACTTTCCAGAAGTTGTTGAGGGCTGACTTATTACAAGACATAGTGTGAGCTGAAACAATAGAAGAGAGAGATTGTGAGAGGGTGAATGACAAGAAAAAACATGAAAAAGCATGTTTAAAACAAACAGAATTTGGTTAAATACTTACATGTGTTCAGTCCTTTTCGGTCTTGATTTAAGCAAGTCCGGCTGGAAGCAGTTCTTTTCTCGCTCTGATGTTTCTCTCCTCAGCAGCCCGGTATATATTCACATCTTCATCTCCACCCGTCCACAGCTCAGAGATGAAGAATGTAAGTTCATCATGAGTCTCACTGACTTCATTTTCAATACAGAATTAGTGCAAATTTTTACAGCATTAGAGGAAAGTGTAATTGTTGCTCACAATGGGAAATTATGTTTAATGAGAAGTAATTAAAAGCAGTTTAATGAATACCATGTGTGGCATCTTCATGTTATGCAATGTTTAATGAAGTGCCAAAGCATGTTCATTTAATCACTCAAATGATTATATGTTTTCATGCTATATATGGGGGGGGGGAAATCTATAAACTGTACATACTAGAAAAATTATTATGATATGTAGAAAATAACTTTAATTTACGAATGAAATCAGTCTTTACACTTTAAAAAGTATTTATAAGAAAGTACTATTTCTTTTTTCTCACAAGTGAGTTTATATCTCACAATTCAGACTTTTTTCTCAAAAATTCTTCTTTTTTTTCTGAGAATTGCAAGAAAAATTTCTGAATTGTTAGATATAAACTCAGAATTGCAAGGAAATGTCACAAACCACTTTTTAAATTTGGTGATAGAAAAGTCTGAACTGAGATAAAAACTTTATATAGTTGTGAGGGGAAAAAGTCAGAATTCATAGATAAAAAGTCAATTACCTTTTTATTTTTTATTCCATGGTGGAGCAAAAAAAAAAGAAAAGAATTGTAATATCTAAATGAGAAAAAGTCAGATTTGCAAGATGTAAAGTAAACATTTGGAGGAAAAAAGTCAGAATTCCTATTTTATATCTTGCAATTCTGTTTATATTTATGAATTCTGAGGTTTTTCTCAAAACCATGAGATAGAAAGTTGCAATTACGTCCATATATTAGTCTTTCCATTCAAAAATATAACATCATTATTATTACAAAGATTGCATTATGTAATTCAGTATATTACATGCTGTTTCTTTGTAAATATTTGTGAAATTTCCTAGCAATTTCTGAGTGAAAATTGTTTCTACACCATTTTTTTTGTTTGGTTTTTTTTCAGTGTAGTCATTCTATTATGTTGGATCCACACAATTCATACACACGTCCTCATAGTCACACTTTTCCACACACAGGCATCAAGTTTGTCTATTTTTATCTTTGTTCTGCACAGTTGCTGCTTTTCTGCAATGTTGCATCTTGTTTTTGTTTGTGCCATAAAGGGTTGTATAAAAACTACTGAGTAATGACATCTGCTTTATATCATGCTTGTCAGATTAAATTGAGATACAAATTGTTAATCTGTCTGATTAATTCTCCTAGATGACAAATGAGGTGTATTATTACTTCTTGTTAAACCTCCTTTCCCATTATCACTAAAATGACTCACATTTACACTTACGCTATAGGCTGTGAAATCTAATGTTAAATACAGCAAGTGAAACAATCTAATGTAACACTATGAAGACTGCACTGCTGTATGTAAGTTTATATAAGTGAGACTCATTCTAAACACTAAACCTGCCCTCTCATTGAAAATAAAATTCTTCATCTCTGAGCTGTGGACGGGTGGAGATGAAGATGTGAATATATACCGGGCTGCTGAGGAGAGAAACATCAGAGCGAGAGAAGAGCTGCTTCCAGCAAGACTTGCTTAAATCAAGACTGAAAAGGACTGAACGCATGTAAGTATTTAACCAAATTATGTTTGTTTTTATTACTTTTTTTTTTTTAAGATAATCATTGCTTTTTCATGTTTTTTCTTTCCATTCATCCTCTCACAATCTCTCTCTTCTATTGTTTCAGCTCACACTATGTCTTGTAATAAGTCAGCCCTCAACAACTTCTGGAAAGTCGGTCGGTTCCCGTCCTTAAGAGTGAAGTCGGACGACTGCAGCACAGTGAAGAGCTCTGTACCTGTTCACAAGAACCCTTGCAGCTGTGTGGCATGCTGTGGTCGTGAGGCTGTTGTGGTGCAGGATGGCTATAAATGCAGTGGAGCGTGTGGAAAGCAGGTGTACAGCTGCATCAAGCCGCTTTCTCAGCACAATCCTTGCAGCAACCTGACATCATGCCATGATCATGTGGTCAAGACAGTCATTCAGGATGGCTGTGAATCCTGGAGACATTGTGGAAATGAAGGGTCCGTCTCATTCCCAGTCAATAAGTGGAAGTGTGCGTGCGGCACACCGGGTTGTTATCAACTCCCACTGCAACTGACCCACAGAAAGCTGTGATTATGTTGGACTGTGAGGTTTCAGTCCTCACATTCGTCTGTCAAGAATTGAGATTAATCTTTTAGTGAAGCTGAAAAAGTCAGGCTAAAAGTAAAAAGAAATCTCAAATGGAAAATAAAAGCATTAAAGAGAAAACATGAGTGAATGGTTCATTTCTGTAGAGTTAAAACTACCTTTTTTCCCATATAACAATCTGACCTGTACTTGCTGTAAGGCAAACAAATCTGACCAGAAACAGCAAAACATTGCTCTTAACTTTTACTGATGTATTTTATTTTGTCAAACTAAATGGAAAACAATCAGTTGATTAAAATTAATTACAAATAAGTGGATAAAAAGGTATCTTCAAGCAACCTGGCAAAAGGACCCCATTAAACTCCAAATAGACTCTTGTGTCTCTCTGGTGGAGTTTATTTTGTCATAAGTAGTTTTGTAATATGCAGGACAAGGATGATTATCAAATAAAGACTCAGCAGTTAAGTTGTGGCCTGATGGTTAGTGAGTCAGACCCAAAGGTTGCTGGTTTGAGTTTCAGGTCCAGCAGGGATTGTAGGTGAGGGGAGTGAATGTCCAGCGCTCTCTCCACCCTCAATACCACGACTGAGGTGAGACCCTTGAGCAAGGCACCGAACCCCCAGCTGCTCCTGGAAGCCGCAGAATTGGCTGCCCACTGCTCCGGGTGTGCTGTGTGTGTCCACTTGGATGGGTTAAATGCAGAGCACAAATTCCAAGTATGGGATGCCACACATCACGTCCTTTCCCTATCCTTTAAATGCAACAAGTTTACATCATATGCGTGTGTGTGTGTGTGTGTTTCACTACATACAGTATTTACATTAGTCCTTCCAATTAGTTGTGTGGTATTTTATTATTTTAACTAGAATGTGTGTACAAACTGTAGGTAGACTGTAACACACTAATAAACATTTCTAATATTGAAATATTAAGGTAAAAAATCATACTTTAAACAGATGACATTCACTGACTGCCTGCCAGAGGTCAACAACACAATAATACTGAACTGATGCACACACCGTTGCCATTGAATTATTATTTTTTTGTATAGATAGATAGATAGATACTAATAATAAATGTATAACTAATAAATGTAAGTATTAATGAAATACATTAACTTATGACAACAGATTTATGCATATATGCAATGTCAATAAATATAATATATGACAACACATACCACTTTAACTATTTGACACGCCCACAACTTCACATGCCAAGTGGAAGACAAATGATCACATAAATGCTTAAAAATACACAAATCATATTCTAAAAAGTTAGTAATGAATGTCATGATTTTTACTTGATATCTGACACAGATACCTCATTATGGATCTGAAAAGTTCTGCATATCAGGTACAGTATAAGAACGGTGTTTACAGTGTTTATGAGGTAGTATCAATGTTTCTCTAATGTAGTTGTTAGGGGTTGTGATGATGAACCAGGTTAATGACATCATCACTAGAGTGTCAGCCTGCTATTTTGAATTTATTTGGTGTGCTGCTTGCAGGAATAGTTTATTGTGTATTGTATGTTGACAATGTATATGTGGATGGACAGTACCAACATCAAGTGTTCAACATGTTAATGTTTTTGACGGATAATAGAGAGCCTTTGTTTGTTTTAAATGATTTCTTTATTGTGTAAGTTTGCATTTTTTAGCACATGTTAGATCTTACCTGTCTGAGCCAGTGTTTTGGAGGTGGGTTCTGGTAGTGCGCATAGCCAGAACTTATGTTGCATTCTGTGTACTGTGCAAACGCTTGAACATGTCTGAGGTGAGACATGCTGATAATTTTTGTGGATGTGCCACTAGGCATTGTTTAGTGCCAGTTTTGCTGCTCACAGCATTTTTCTTTTGTTTTTAGCACCAGTATATGTGGCATTAAGTGTTTTTTTTTGTTGTTTGTTTGTTTTGTTTTGTTTTTTGTACTTTGTGGACTGCTCTTTATAAAATTCTGCTGCTAAAATAAACCACAACTGGCATTTTGAAAAACACTCCATTGTACTGAGCCTTCCTAACTTCTCCCAGGCCTCTCGACAATTCACTACATGACACAAGGTTGGGTGGCAGAAGAAACAGGGTGGCAGACAAGGGATGAGTCTAAAGTTCCAGATGAGTCCGAATCAACGTGCACAATTCCAGACCAAAGTGAAGTTGTAGCTGGGAGTACAATCGACCAACTTATGGATATGATGCAAAAGTTTTTACGTAAGCAACATCAAAGAGAGGATCGCTTGGAAAGAGAGGCGCAGCACCAAGAGCATAAATGGCAGGTGCTTCACCATCAGTTTACACAGCTGCAGTCTGAAGTTCATCAAGACCGACAACAAAGACAGTCATTGGCAGGGGTGACAGAACCAGCAACTACATCAGCAGATACAGCTGTGCATCAGCCTCCAACCATTCATTCAGGTCGACAAGCCTTGCAGGATGATGACTTTGCTTCATCAGGTGAGAATCCAACTGAGGGACAAGGACCTGCAATGCCATGTTTCCAAACTCCGAGAATGCTTCCTTGGACCCATGATGAGGACATAGAACACTACCTGACAACTTTTGAGCGTATTGACCAAGCGTGCAGATGGCCAAGGCAAGACTGGGTGTTGCATTTGTTACCTCTCTTATCTGGTAAGGCGAGGGCAGCTTATGTGGCCATGGAGCCTGACAACTCACTAAACTATGGTTTCATCAAACAGGCTATTCTTGACAAGTTTGAGATAAATGTTGAAAGGTATAGACAACGTTTCAGATCATACAGTGCTCAAGAAGATGAGACTCCAAGAAGGCTGCAAGTAAGACTAAGAGACTTGTATGAGAAGTGGATGAATCCTAAGAGTCGAACAAAGGAGGAGATCGGTGACCAGTTAGTGCTAGAACAGTTCCTCAAGTTACTCAACCCAGAGACAAGAACATGGGTGAGACAGAATAACCCTACCTCATCTAAACAAGCAGCAGAGATGGCAGAGACCTTTATGGCTGCAAGACGATCAGTGTATCAACCAAGACGATGGCGAAGCTATAAAAACAGCTCACCCAGTAAGTCTGGGGATGGTTGGGGTAGTGGTCTGAGCAATTTTGGTTCTAATACCGGTGTATCACAGATCAGTTCTGGTACGAACACAAGTAAACATCAGGGGGCAGTTAATCAGTATATGGGTAAAGCTGTGATTGTTTGTCATGGATGTAGTCAGCCAGGGCATAAGAAAGCAGATTGCCCTTTACAGAAAGTTACTAATACCCGCCTGTGTTATGTACCAAGATCCTCTTTGGGGTTAAATGAGGTGGAGTCGAATACAGACACTGTAATTGAGGTAAAGATCGGGTCTAAATTCTTTAAAGCTTTAGTTGACTCTGGTTCAAGCCAAACGTTAGTAAGGACTGAATGTTTGGGTGAAGGTAGCGCATTGATGCAGGACAAATTGAGAGTTCGCTGTATTCATGGTGATGAAAAAGAATACCCCAAAACTGATGTGGTAATTGAAATACAGTGAGGAAAATAAGTATTTGAACACCCTGCTATTTTGCAAGTTCTCCCACTTAGAAATCATGGAGGGGTCTGAAATTGTCATCGTAGGTGCATGTCCACTGTGAGAGACATAATCTAAAAAAAATCCAGAAATCACAATGTATGATTTTTAACTATTTATTTGTATGATACAGCTGCAAATAAGTATTTGAACACCTGTCTATCAGCTAGAATTCTGACCCTCAAAGACCTGTTAGTCTGCCTTTAAAATGTCCACCTCCACTCCATTTATTATCCTAAATTAGATGCACCTGTTTGAGGTCGTTAGCTGCATAAAGACACCTGTCCACCCCATACAATCAGTAAGAATCCAACTACTAACATAGCCAAGACCAAAGAGCTGTCCAAAGACACTAGAGACAAAATTGTACACCTCCACAAGGCTGGAAAGGGCTACGGGAAATTGCCAAGCAGCTTGGTGAAAAAGGTCCACTGTTGGAGCAATCATTAGAAAATGGAAGAAGCTAAACATGACTGTCAATCTCCCTCGGACTGGGGCTCCATGCAAGATCTCACCTCGTGGGGTCTCAATGATCCTAAGAAAGGTGAGAAATCAGCCCAGAACTACACGGGAGGAGCTGGTCAATGACCTGAAAAGAGCTGGGACCACCGTTTCCAAGGTTACTGTTGGTAATACACTAAGACGTCATGGTTTGAAATCATGCATGGCACGGAAGGTTCCCCTGCTTAAACCAGCACATGTCCAGCCCGACTTAAGTTTGCCAATGACCATTTGGATGATCCAGAGGAGTCATGGGAGAAAGTCATGTGGTCAGATGAGACCAAAATAGAACTTTTTTGGTCATAATTCCACTAAACGTGTTTGGAGGAAGAAGAATGATGAGTACCATCCCAAGAACACCATCCCTACTGTGAAGCATGGGGGTGGTAGCATCATGCTTTGGGGGTGTTTTTCTGCACATGGGACAGGGCGACTGCACTGTATTAAGGAGAGGATGACCGGGGCCATATATTGCGAGATTTTGGGGAACAACCTCCTTCCCTCAGTTAGAGCATTGAAGATGGGTCGAGGCTGGGTCTTCCAACATAACAATGACCCGAAGCACACAGCCAGGATAACCAAGGAGTGGCTCTGTAAGAAGCATATCAAGGTTCTGGCGTGGCCTAGCCAGTCTCCAGACCTAAACCCAATAGAGAATCTTTGGAGGGAGCTCAAACTCCGTGTTTCTCAGCGACAGGCCAGAAACCTGGCTGATCTAGAGAAGATCTGTGTGGAGGAGTGGGCCAAAATCCCTCCTGCAGTGTGTGCAAACCTGGTGAAAAACTACAGGAAACGTTTGACCTCTGTAATTGCAAACAAAGGCTACTGTACCAAATATTAACATTGATTTTCTCAGGTGTTCAAATACTTATTTGCAGCTGTATCATACAAATAAATAGTTAAAAAATCATACATTATGATTTCTGGATTTTTTTTTTTAGATTATGTCTCTCACGGTGGACATGCACCTACGATGACAATTTCAGACCCCTCCATGATTTCTAAGTGGGAGAACTTGCAAAATAGCAGGGTGTTCAAATACTTATTTTCCTCACTGTAAGTGGTCAGGCTTATTATCTGTCAGTTGGTGTAATGGACCAGGCGCCCTATCCAGTTATTTTAGGTAGAGATGTGCCCGTGCTTGTAGATATTTTGCAGAGTGACAGGGAGATAGCAGAAGCTAGGGTGGTAACAAGAGCCCAGGCTAAGCATGATAAGACCTGTAAACAGCTGCTGCAAGATTTACCTTTTGGTGGGGGTCCTAAAACTAGGAAATCTAGACGTGAGAGGCGTCAGAACAAAGTTGAGGGTACAGAAATAGTCGAAAAGTTGTCTGAACCTCATGCAGATGATATTGAATGCATTCCTCATGATATAGTGGAACTTCAAAGGCAAGATAAAACTCTGAAACCCTTGTTTGAGAAGGTAGACAAGGGAAACACTGTGTCAGCTTTGCTACAGAAAGATTATTTTGTGATTAAAGATGATAGGCTGTACCTGGTGGTTCCTGAATCCATGAGACTGAAGGTATTGCAGTTGGGTCATTCGGTACCGTGGGCAGGACATTTAGGCCAGCAGAAAACGCTAGCCAGAATTGCTAGTAGATTTTATTGGCCCAGGCTGTATATGGACGTAATGGATTTTTGTAAGTCTTGTCCAGAGTGTCAGCTGGTGAGTCCAGCTAGAAAGGGTGATAGAGCACCTCTTGTGAGTCTCCCTATTATTGATATCCCATTTTCTCGTATTGCTATGGATATAGTGGGTCCTTTAGAAAAGAGTAGAACAGGAAATCGGTATATTCTGGTTGTTGCAGATTATGCTACTAGATATCCAGAGGTTTTTCCTCTTAAAAACACAAAGACGAGACAAATTGTCAATGCCCTTGTTCAGCTCTTTTCACGGGTAGGCTTACCCAAAGAGATAATTACAGATCAGGGAACCAACTTTACATCCAGACAAATTAAGCAAGTGTATTCAATGTTGCGTATACATCCTATTAAGACCACTCCTTATCATCCTCAGACGGACGGTATGGTAGAAAGATTCAATCAGACATTGAAAACAATGTTGCGCAAGTTTGTGTCTGATACAGGTGCGGACTAGGACCAGTGTTTACCGTACTTGATGTTTGCATATCGTGAAGCTCCACAATCATCTACAGGCTATTCACCCTTTGAACTGCTCTATGGACGTCAGGTTCGTGGACCTTTGGATGTCTTAAAGGAGGCCTGGGAAGGAAACTATGCAAGTGAGCAAACCAATATCTTGTCGTATGTCATTAAGATGAGGGAGAAAATGGACTTGTTGGCAGAGTTGGTAAGAGTCAACATGACTAATGCGCAACAACATCAAAAACAATGGTACGATCAGTCAAGTAGGAAGAGAACATTAAGTCCAGGTCAGAAGGTGCTACTGCTGCTTCCCACATCTGACAGTTCATTACTGGACAAGTGGCAGGGGCCGTATGAAGTGTTACGGAAACTAAGTGCTACTAACTATGAGATCTCTCTACCGGATCGCAGGAAGAAGTCTCAAGTTTTTCATATTAACCTCTTAAGACCGTGGCAGGAGAGAAAAGGCTCATGGTCAGAGCAGCTGTGGGCAAGAAAGGTGGAGGAAGAAGAGGAACTGGAGGAGCAATATTTTCCAGTTAATCAAAAGTCAATTACCTTTCCAGCAGTAGATCGTCTTACGTCAAAGCAGCAGAGAGAGTTCCTGAAACGAGTACCAGAGAATCTCTTCAGTGATCAGCCTGGAAAAACTGATCTTCTGCAGCATGATATTCGCCTTCTGCCGACAGAGCCCATTAGGCAGACTCATTGTAGAGTGCCCGCCCGACTGATTCCTGCTTTGAAAGAGGAAGTGAAAGTGATGCTTGATTTAGACATCATAGAACCATCTAGGAGCGAATGGTGTAGTCCAGTGGCACTTGTACCAAAAAAGGATGGTTCACTCAGGTTCTGCGTGGACTTTTCGAAGCTTAATGCGGTGTCAGCTTTTGATCCATACCCGATGCCAAGAGTTGATGAGCTAATTGAACGATTGGGCAAAGTTAAGTATTAACAACTCTCGACTTATGCAAGGGATATTGGCAAGTGCCATTGACTGACTCTGCTAAAGAATTGACTACTTTCCGTGTTCCTTCTGGATTATATCATTTTAAATGTATGCCTTTTGGCCTGCAGGGGGCAGCAGCAACCTTTCAGCGCTTGGTAGACCAGGTGCTAAGAGGAGTGGACAGTTTTGCAGCAGCTTACATAGATGACCTTGTCATTTTCAGCGATTCGTGGGAAGAACATCTGGATCATCTTGCTGAAGTGTTCAATAAGATCCAACATGCAGGTTTGGTTGTCAATGCCAAAAAGTGCCAGATTGCCAAGCAGGAAGTCTCTTATTTAGGCTACGTCGTGGGAGGAGGATCAATCAGGCCTCAGGTAGATAAAGTGCAAGCTATCTTGTCATGTCAACCCCCAACAACGAAGAAGAGTGTTCGATCATTTCTGGGCTTGGTGGGCTGGTACAGGAGATTTGTTCCTAATTTTGCCAGCAGAGCTGCAGCGTTAACTGATCTTACAAGGAAGAGTAGCCCCATAAAAGTCAAGTGGACCTCAGAGTGTGAGCAAGCTTTTCAAGATTTAAAGGCTTGTCTGTGCAAAGACCCTGTCCTACAGAGCCCAAACTTTGACCTTCCTTTTGTAGTTCAAACCGATGCATCTGGACTGGGATTGGGTGCAGTACTGTTACAGGGTGAAGGACAAGATCGACACCCAGTGCAGTACATTAGCAGGAAGTTGTTTCCTCGGGAGACTAACTATTCAACTGTTGAAAAAGAAGCTCTGGCCATTTAGTGGGCCCTGGACACTTTAAAATATTATTTGATTGGCAAAGACTTTGTTCTTGAGACTGATCATAGGGCTTTGCAATGGATCAATAAAATGAGAGACAGTAATGCAAGAATTACACGGTGGTATCTTTCCCTCCAACCTTTTAAGTTCAAAGTCCAATATAGGGCTGGAACACTGAACGTGATTGCAGACTTTTTGTCACGCCTCTCTTGAAGAGTGGCTGTCTTGAGGAGGGGGGTATGTGATGATGAACCAGGTTAATGACATCATCACTAGAGTGTCAGCCTGCTATTTTGAATTTATTTGGTGTGCTGCTTGCAGGAATAGTTTATTGTGTATTGTATGTTGACAATGTATATGTGGATGGACAGTACCAACATCAAGTGTTCAACATGTTAATGTTTTTGACGGATAATAGAGAGCCTTTGTTTGTTTTAAATGATTTCTTTATTGTGTAAGTTTGCATTTTTTAGCACATGTTAGATCTTACCTGTCTGAGCCAGTGTTTTTGGAGGTGGGTTCTGGTAGTGCGCATGGCCAGAACGTACCATTTTACAAAATGGAGGGAGACATGAGTGCTATGAGGTGTTAAATGTTTGAGTTTTTGGTTGTATGTTATGCATGTGGGTATTATGATTATTGCATGTCAGAAATGAGTTCTTGAACAGTAGTTATATTATTTATGTAATGTTTTGCTGTGGAAGTCCGTTATGAGGGTTACGGGGAAAGGTTCCACCCTGTGATAATGGTTCGCCCCACTAGTGTTTGGTGGGAAACTTGTACATTTTAAACCATTGTCTGAGCATGCTTGGGGGGGGGGGGAATGTTGCATTCTGTGTACTGTGCAAACGCTTGAACATGTCTGAGGTGATGTGGATGTGCCACTAGGCACTTGTTTAGTGCCAGTTTTGCTGCTAACAGCATTTTTCTTTTGTTTTTAGCACCAGTATATGTGGCATTAAGTGTTTTTGTTTTGTTTTGTTTTGTTTTTTTGTTGTACTTTGTGGACTGCTCTTTATAAAATTCTGCTGCTAAAATAAACCACAACTGGCATTTTGAAAAACACTCCATTGTACTGAGCCTTCCTAACTTCTCCCAGGCCTCTCGACAATTCACTACATGAAAGGGGTTGTTTTAAAATATTAAACTAACTGAGCTTATTCAGATCAAAAATCCCCGGACGCTGCAACAATATAGCTGCCTACTGCTCCAGGTGTGTCAAGTCAAGTCACCTTTATTTATATAGCGCTTTTATCAATACAGATTGTGTCAAAGCAACTTTCCAATATCAACATAGGAAAATAGTCTGTCGATAATGTAAAATGACAAGATTAAACACTCAATTTTCAGTTAAAGGCAATTCATTATTGAATTCAGTGGTGTCATCGTCCAGCTCAGTTCAGTTTAAATAGTATCTGTGCAATCAAATCGACGATATCGCTGGAATTTAAGTGTGCCCAACTTAGCAAGCCAGAGGCAACAGCGGCAAGGAACCAAAACTCCATCGGTGACAGAATGGAGAAAAAGACCTTGGGAGAAACCAGGCTCAGTTGTGGGGCCAGTTTTCCTCTGTTCAATTCCAACTGCAGCAGAGTCAGATTGTGTAAAGGACTCATCTGGTTCCTGTGGTCTTGTCCCGATGGCCGTCTAGGTGACAAGGTCTTCACTGGGGATCTGTCTCTGGGGCTCATCTAGGTGTCCTGATCTGCACTGACGTTCAGGGCTGTAGAGGTCATCTCTAGGTGCTGATCCACCATCTGGACTGGATATGGACTGGATCGGATGGATACGGAGATCAGATTAGAAACAGACTAATATTAGCGTAGATGCCATTCTTCTTACGAAGTAACAAGTACATCGGGTGTTATGGGAAGTGTTCCCGGTTCTGGTTGACCTAATTAATGCAGCCTAACAATCCTTTAATGGATTTGAATATTAGAAGCGTATTAGTGTGTTATGTATTCACCAGGTTAAAGAGATGGGTCTTTAATCTAGATTTAAACTGACAGAGTGTGTCTGCCTCCCGAACAGTGTAAAGTGAAAGTGACGTGACGTGGCCAAGTATGGTTACACATACTCGGAATTTGTGCTCTGCATTTAACTCACCCTAAGTGCACACACACAGCAGTGAACACACACCCGGAGCAGTGGGCAGCCATTTATGCTGCGGCGCCCAGGGAGCAGTTGAGGGTTCGGTGCCTTGCTCAAGGGCACCTCAGTCGTGGTATTGAGGGTGGAGAGAGCACTGTACATTCAAGCCACGACTGCCTTAGGTAGATTGTTCCAGAGTCTGGGCGCTAAATAGGAAAAGGATCTGCCCCCCACAGTTGATTTTGATATTCTAGGTAATATCAAACGGCCAGAGTTTTGAGAACGCAGTGGACGTGGAGGATTATAATGCGATAAGAGTTCTCTCAAGTACTGAAGAGCTAAACCATTCAGGGCTTTATAAGTAATTAACAAGATTTTAAAAACTATATGATGTTTAATAGGGAGCCAGTGCAGTGTTGACAGAACCGGGCCAATGTGGTCATATGTCCTGGTTCTAGTAAGGACTCTAGCTGCTGCATTTTGGACCATCTGGAGTTTGTTTATTAAGCATGCAGAACAACCACCAAATAAAGCATTACAATAATCTAACCTTGAGGTCATAAATGCATGAATTAACATTTCTGCATTTGATTTTGAGAGCATAGGTCTCAATTTAGATATATTTTTAAGATGAAAAAATGCAATTTTACAAATGCTAGAAACATGGCTGTCAAAGGAAAGATTGCTATCAAATAGCACTCCTAGGTTCTTAAATGATGGCAAAGAATTTTCAGAGCAGCCATCAGGTGTTAGACAGTGTTCTAAGTTATTACATGTGGGGGTTTTAGGTCCCATAATTAACATCTCTGTTTTTTCAAAATTTAGCATTAAGAAATTACTCATCATCCAGTTTTTTATATCGACTATGCATTCCATTAGTTTCTCAATTTGGTGTGTTTCATCGGGCTGTAAGAATTACAGAACCTCAGACACTTTGAACTTCTGAGATGGACAACACCAACACGGTGTATTAACATACAGACATCTGTCCCCACATCCCACTGAGAAAAAATGCAGGAAAACGCATCTCTCACATATGCATCAGTGCATTTCCAACCCTTTCCTTCCCCTCACCCATCCTTCCCTTCACTCAACTCACTCAGAATGGTCAATAGTGGAATATAATGTTCTACATTAATGCAAGTGATATTAACAGTCATGTTTGGTATCATTTGAATTGTCTCAGGGCAACTGGTACAATGGTCTTATTCTTATAAGAAGTAAACTAAAAGGTAATACAGATCCTAAGAGTTTAGAGAGATTTTGCATACTGTAGAGGGCAGGTCAGTTTCAAGTGGTTTCCATGCAAAATTACCTTTTGTCCCAAAAGGTGTTAACTCGTCAATGCAAATTCCAATCGTTAGCTCCTGTCTCCATCTCGGGGGATGTTGGTCTTGGTCTGGGGTACTTAAGGAAGTGTTGCAAAAGGATCGGGGCGATCTGTAGCCAGAAGCCCGTAGTGTGGTCTCTATACTTCACACTATGTATTTCTATAAAGTCAGGTATGCATCTTTTACTCATAGATTTATCTTTGAGAATTCGATGTTTTGTATTTATATGATTTGATATCTCTGAATTGGCTATGTAATTGACATAATACATATTTACCTGACTGATAATAAATTGTTACATTTGATCTTATTCTGTTTTACTCTGTAATTATTGACTCTAGTAGAATATGTTGTATCCTTGTTAGAGACATGAGCACCTGAATGAACGAGTAAATATAAAGTAAAGAGTCACCAGAATAATCAAATATCAGAAGAATACTAATTAGAAATAGACAAACAACCAATTTGCATTTCAACCTAAATTCGAGGTTATAATAAAATGGAGTCAGATTAGATATTAAAATGGAGTCAGATTTGAAGTTAACCTAGACTGAATAACTTTGCGCGCTGAAAAGACCGAACACGCGGGAAACCTTCACCGTCCTTGGACCTAATTAGAAATATAGATCTGAGCATCATCAGCATAACAGTGAAAGCTAACACCGTGGTTCCTGATAGGGAGGTCCAGATCCGATCACGTGATCGGAAATCGGGCCCGATCACGTGGTTTCAGACTCGATCGGAATCGGACGTTACCTCCCGATCAGGACTCGGACATATATGTATATATATTCTCATTATTTTTTAACACAGCTGTAGTTATGTGGTGGCACAGAGTTGCGCCGGTTTCACACCGCACACGTAAGCAGAGCAGAGGCAGCGCAGAAGCGGCGCATATGCAGAACTTTCACACTGGCAGCGTTTGTCGCGCGCAGCTGAACCGCGGCTTGTGTACTGCAAATACAGACGAGTATCGTTCATTCGGTCACGCTTTTCAGGTGTTCTCCTACAGCTGTCTGTCATGTGCTTTGATATGGGCAGCATGCTGTGATGCGGCCGTGTTCCCCTCTGTCACATGTATATAACATGCTGTACATATAGTTTACATGATAAAAAGTATCATGAGTATCAAAGATCTTAAAGTTAATAAATGCATCTAGTTTTAATAATTTAAACAGGTCTTTGAAGTTTGGGCAATAACTCCTGGCAGTGATGTGTTTTCGTGTAGTTGATTCTGTGCTAAATCTAATATTTGATGTTTTGTATTTTAAATGTTGTAGATTTAAGTAGAAAATGAGAATCGCTAAAATTATTGAATATATTTTGAGACAAAGGTTTTAAGTATTACCCGTTTGGTTTAAGATAATTAAAGCAACAGTTTTTCAATAACTAGAAGAATATTTAAAAGTATGGTATTTGGGGTAAAAAGCGCCCCTGCTGTTGGGGCGAAAGACACAATAATTAACATGATAATTATTATAGATGGCTGAGTTTTCCAACTGTTGACATGACATGGTTCATATGGTATCCTATAGCCTATTATGTGTCCACCTTAGAGATAATCACCATGTTTATAATGAAACCATCATATTTAAAAACATGATATTAATCATATCATATAATAAAATAAAACTTGTTGTTACTACTGTAAATCTATATTAACTTATTATGGGATCTCCTTCAATGCTTTCAGAATCTTTACTTTTTATTTTGTTTCTGTATTTTAAAATATATTTTTATATTAACATGTTAATGACAGTATATTTACTGAACATTTATCAAAATAAGCAGAAAATAGCCTAGTACAAACTTTGCTAAAGTGATTGATCTGAACAAGTATTAATTTAGACAGTATCAATTTTTTTTTTTTTTAGCTAAAGTATTTATCAATACAGTGTGCCTTTTACCCCGTGATTGTGAAACACTAAACACCTCACATGATTTTACGATGAAATGTGTCATTTTTCATGTTAATCAGGTCAATTTTGATCAAGAAAAATGCACTGTGGCTTTAATTCAGCGTAAGCGGCGCAGCAAAAATAGACTCGGCGCCGAAACTATCGCGGCACTGGCGCTTCTGCTCTGCTCCTGCTACACGCTGCCGCGCCGCTTCTGCGTGCGGTGTGAATGCTCTAATCTGTTAACATACGCGCTGCTTACGCATGCGGTGTGAATCTGGCGTTATTCTTTTTTTTATGTATTATAGAAGTATCGGATCGGGACTCGGTATCGGTAGATACTCAAAATCAAATGACTCGGACTCGGACTCGGACTCGAGGGCAAAAAAACCTGATCGGGACATCCCTAGTTCCTGATGATATTTCCCAAGGGTAACATGTAAAGCGTGAAAAGTAACGGCCCTAGTACTGCGCCTTGAGGTACTCCATACTGCACTTGTGATCGATATGATACCTCTTCATTCACTGCTACGAATTGATGGTGGTGAGATAAGTACGATTTGAACCATGCTAATGCACTTCCACTAATGCCAACAAAGTTTTCTAGTCTATTCTTAACACTAAGATCCAGTAGCACCAATAGAGAGATACAACACACGATCAGATGATAAAAGCAGGTCATTTGTAACTCTAATGAGAGCAGTCTCAGCAATATGAAATGGTCTAAATCCTGACTGGAAATCCTCACAGATACCATTTTTCTCTAAGGAATATAATTGTGAACAGTGTGTGTTCATTTTGTGTGTGTGTGTGTGTGTTCACTACTGTGTGTGTGTGTACTTGGAGGGGTTAAATGCAGAGAACAAATTCCGAGTATGTGGAAACCATACTTGGCAACATGTCACTTTACTTTCACTTTCACTTAAAAAGACTATATACAGATTAATTTTCATTTAGTTTGATAGATTATTTCAGTACTGGGTTTATTTATAATTTATTTTAGAATCTTACAATTCAAAATGTGAAAATCTTTATCAATACTACATTCTGTGCTGCATGTTTAATACTACAGAAATAATCCACTCACACGTGTGCGTACTTTTAAAAGTTTTTAATTTTTGCATTTTTTGTTGTTTCTTTGTACTTTTATCCTCATTTTCCATTTTCATTAAATGATCAAACTCAACAATTACAGACGAACCTGAGGACTGAAACCTCACAGTCCAACATAATCACAGCTTTCTGTGGGTCAGTTGCAGTGGGAGTTGATAACAACCCGGTGTGCCGCACGCACACTTCCACTTATTGACTGGGAATGAGACGGACCCTTCATTTCCACAATGTCTCCAGGATTCACAGCCATCCTGAATGACGGTCTTGACCACATGATCATGGCATGATGTCAGGTTGCTGCAAGGGTTGTGCTGAGAAAGCGGCTTGATGCAGCTGTACACCTGCTTTCCACACGCTCCACTGCATTTACAGTCATCCTGCACCACAACAGCCTCACGACCACAGCATGCCACACAGCTGCAAGGGTTCTTGTGAACAGGTACAGAGCTCTTCACTGTGCTGCAGTCGTCCGACTTCACTCTTAAGGACGGGAAACGACCGACTTTCCAGAAGTTGTTGAGGGCTGACTTATTACAAGACATAGTGTGAGCTGAAACAATAGAAGAGAGAGATTGTGAGAGGGTGAATGACAAGAAAAAACATGAAAAAGCAATGATTATCTTTAAAAAAAAATAATAAAAACAAACAGAATTTGGTTAAATACTTACATGCGTTCAGTCCTTTTCGGTCTTGATTTAAGCAAGTCTTGCTGGAAGCAGCTCTTCTCTCGCTCTGATGTTTCTCTCCTCAGCAGCCCGGTATATATTCACATCTTCATCTCCACCCGTCCACAGCTCAGAGATGAAGAATGTAAGTTCATCATGAGTCTCACTGACTTCATTTTCAATACAGAATTAGCGCAAATTTTTACAGCATTAGAGGAAAGTGTCATTTTTGCTCACAATGGGAAATTATGTTTAATGAGATGTAATTAAAAGCAGTTTAATGAATACCATGTGTGGAATCTTCATGTTATGCAATGTTTAATGAAGTGCCAAAGCATGTTCATTTAATCACTCAAATGATTATATATTTTCATACATATTCATATATATGGGGGGTAAAAAATATATATACATACTAGAAAAATTATTATGATATGTAGAAAATAACTTTTATTTATGAATGAAATCAGTCTTTACACTATAAAAAGTATTTATAAGAAAGTTCAAATTTTTTTCTCACAAGTGAGTTTATATCTCACAATTCAGACTTCTTTCTCAAAAATTCTTCTTTTTTTTTCTGAGAATTGCAAGAGAAATTTCTGAATTGTTAGATATAAATTTAGAATTGCAAGGAAAAAGTCACAACCACTTTTTAAATTTTCTTATTCCTTGGCAGATATGGGCTTTCATGATAGAAAAGTCTGAACTGAGATAAAAACTTCCAATTGTGAGGGGAAAAAGTCAGAATTCATAAAAAGTCACAATTACCTTTTTATTTTTTATTCCATGGTGGAGCAAAAAAATGAAAAGAATTGCAATATCTAAATGAGAAAAGGTCAGATTTGCAAGACGTAAAGTAAATATTTAGAGGAACAAAGTCAGAATTCTTAGTTTATATCTTGCAATTCTGTGTTTATATTTCTGAATTCTGAGGTTTTTCTCAAAACCATGAGATAGAAAGTTGCAATTACGTCCATATTTAAGTCTTTCCATTCAAAAATATAACATCCTGTATCATTATTATTACAAAGATTGCATTATGTAATTCAATATATTACATGCTGTTTCTTTGTAGATATTTGTGAAATTTCCTAGAAATTTCTGAGTGAAAATTGTTTTTACACCATTGTCTTTTTTCAGTGTAGTCATTCTATTATGTTGGATCCACACAATTCATACACACGTCCTCATAGTCACACTTTTCCACACACAGGCATCAAGTTTGTCTATTTTTATCTTTGTTCTGCACAGTTGCTGCTTTTCTGCAATGTTGCATCTTGTTTTTGTTTGTGCCATAAAGGGTTGTATAAAAACTACTGAGTAATGACATCTGCTTTATATCATGCTTGTCAGATTAAATTGAGATACAAATTGTTAATCTGTCTGATTAATTCTCCTAGATGACAAATGAGGTGTATTATTACTTCTTGTTAAACCTCCTTTCCCATTATCACTAAAATGACTCACATTTACACTTACGCTATAGGCTGTGAAATCTAATGTTAAATACAGCAAGTGAAACAATCTAATGTAACACTATGAAGACTGCACTGCTGTATGTAAGTTTATATAAGTGAGACTCATTCTAAACACTAAACCTGCCCTCTCATTGAAAATAAAATTCTTCATCTCTGAGCTGTGGACGGGTGGAGATGAAGATGTGAATATATACCGGGCTGCTGAGGAGAGAAACATCAGAGCGAGAGAAGAGCTGCTTCCAGCAAGACTTGCTTAAATCAAGACTGAAAAGACTGAACACATGTAAGTATTTAACCAAATTCTGTTTGTTTTTATTACTTTTTTTTTAAGATAATTATTGTTTTTTCTTGTCATTCATCCTCTCACAATCTCTCTCTTCTATTGTTTCAGCTTACACTATGTCTTGTAATAAGTCAGCCCTCAACAACTTCTGGAAAGTCGGTCGGTTCCCGTCCTTAAGAGTGAAGTCGGACGACTGCAGCACAGTGAAGAGCTCTGTACCTGTTCACAAGAACCCTTGCAGCTGTGTGGCATGCTGTGGTCGTGAGGCTGTTGTGGTGCAGGATGGCTGTAAATGCAGTGGAGCGTGTGGAAAGCAGGTGTACAGCTGCATCAAGCCGCTTTCTCAGCACAACCCTTGCAGCAACCTGACATCATGCCATGATCATGTGGTCAAGACAGTCATTCAGGATGGCTGTGAATCCTGGAGACATTGTGGAAATGAAGGGTCCGTCTCATTCCCAGTCAATAAGTGGAAGTGTGCATGCGGCACACCGGGTTGTTATCAACTCCCACTGCAACTGACCCACAGAAAGCTGTGATTATGTTGGACTGTGAGGTTTCAGTCCTCACATTCGTCTGTCAAGAACAGAGATTAATCTTTTAGTGAAGCTGAAAAAGTTAGGCTAAAAGTAAAAAGAAATCTCAAATGGAAAATAAAAGCATTAAAGAGAAAACATGTGTGAATGGTTCATTTCTGTAGAGTTAAAACTACCTTTTTTCCCATATAACAATCTGACCTGTACTTGCTGTAAGGCAAACAAATCTGACCAGAAACATTGCTCTTAACTTTTACTGATGTATTTTATTTTGTCAAACTAAATGGAAAACGATCAGTTGATTAAATATAAATAAGTGGATAAAAAGGAATCTTTAAGCAACCTGGCAAAATGACTCCAAACAGACTCTTGTGTCACTCTGGTGGAGTTTATTTTGTGATAATGTCTTGCAATATGCAGGACAAGCATGATTATCAAATAAAGACACAGCAGTTACGTTGTGGCCTGATGGTTAGTGAGTCAGACTTGTGACCCAACGGTTGCTGGTTTGAGTTTCAGGTCCAGCAGGGATTGTAGGTGAGGGGAGTAAATGTCCAGCGCTCTCTCCACCCTCAATACCACGACTGAGGTGAGACCCTTGAGCAAGGCACCGAAACCCCAGCTGCTTCTGGAAACTGCAGCATTGGCTGCCCACTGCTCTGGGTGTGCACTTGGGTGGGTTAAATGCAGAGCACAAATATCAAGTATGGGATACTTCATGTCCTTTCCTTTAAATGCAACAAGTTTACATTATTTGTGCGTGTGTGTATTACATTAGTCCTTCCAATTAGTTGTGTGGTATTTTATCATTTTAACTAGAATGTGTGTACAAACTGTAGACTGTAACACGCTAATAAACAGGACAAGTGGTCCGCAGGTCCGCATTCGCGACCAAAATAAAAAATGCACTGTATAGCTAAATAAGTTCTGACAGCGCACATGGATGACAGCTGTTAATGCACAATTACCATTTTAGATCGACAAACTGTACTGTACAAGATTTCTACTCAAATTGAAATCACAAATCTAGGCTACCCCCCGCCGTTTTCAAAGCACAATGCAAAACCGTGACATTTCATTCACTGAAGCTCCACAATCAGCAGCGCTAAACCCTGTGTTGCCAACTAATTTTCAGAGAAAGTTGCTAAAGGAAGGTCAATTTGTTGCTAAAAGTTGCCAAATGACGTTGTGATGTCATTGCACGATGACATTGCGTAATCTTGGCGCAAAATTGTCACAACATCAAATCTCAGCAAAAATATAATGTTAATTTAGATTTGTTTGCGAAATATTATGCATAATATAATATTAAAATATAAATAACTATTTTAAATACATTTACTGAACTCTTACACATTTTTGAATGATTACAATTTAAGGTGTTTTTTTTTTTTTTTTTTAATCGCTATTAAACTAGTAACACTACCAGTGATGGGAATAACGGCGTTATAAATAAACAGCGTTACTAACGGCGTTATTTTTTTCAGTAACGAGTAATCAAACGAATTACTGTTTCCCCGTTACAACGCCGTTACCGTTACTGACAATAAAATGTGGCGTTACTATATTATATTATTAGAATTTAATTTTTCAGTTCATCTGAATGGATGCGCAGTGTAGCTGTATTTGATGTACCATAAACTCTAGTGTGAAGGCGCACGACTCGCCGTCGCTTTCTCTCACATACACGTACGCAAAGAAAGATACAGAGCAAGAGAGTCTTTCATAACATGCAGAATTGACGCGCTACATATAAACGATATTCTTTGTTTTATTTTTGTTGAGCGTCGAGTGCGCAGTTCACCATCACTCGTTTACGGAAATAAAAGCAAAACGTTGCTCATGGTTTATTCACCTCTTCAACTTGCTCTTTTTATTCAGCATTAACTTTTTCACAATACATTCGTATCGGCTCTCGTACAACGTAGAGACGTAAACACGTAACAACATACGTCACCACTTACGTACCTTAATACCTTCAAATAAAACAATAGGTAATTTGTCTGATACCGTAGTGCAATATATAAGAGTGCAATACTTAACAATTTTCCTGTCAAAATGACGGAGTTCCTTTGGAATTCTTTAGCTTTTAAGAACTGCCGGGTTCTCTTGTAGTGGGCGGAACTAATGCGCAAACAACAATTTCATTGGCTGGTGCTCACCTATTATCGTCCTTGTTTTGATTTCAGCAAGTTAATTCGAGCGAACGCAGACAACGTGATTAATATTCATGAACCCAGCAGCTCATTGATCCTTAGGGCGTTTTATATTGATGACAAATATGCCTTCACTTGGTTATTCTAATTACTAAAGTTCTATCATCATATAATATTAAATTATCATAATATTATATAATAATGTTTGACTGACTGGTACTAAGTGTCAGTAGATAAATAGTGTAGATTAATGTAGAATGTTTTATAATAATAATTTATTATTTTTGGTGTCCATTTCATTAATTTAACATATTTAATATTGGGGGCATCCAAAGTTATTTGACATTTGAACATTTTTAAAAAAGTAAGGCTATAGTTACTTTCCCTGGTAATTACTAACTCAGTTACTATTTGTGAGAAGTAACTAGTAACTACAGGTGCTGGTCATATAATTAGAATATCATCAAAAAGTTGATTTATTTCACTAATTCCATTCAAAAAGTGAAACGTGTATATTATATTCATTCATTACACACAGACTGATATATTTCAAATGTTTATTTCTTTTAATTTTGATGATTAGAGCTCACAGCTCATGAAAGTAAAAAATCAGTATCTCAAAATATTAGAATATTACTTAAGACCAATACAAAAAAAGGATTTTTAGAAATCTTGGCCAACTGAAAAGTATGAAAATGAAAAGTATGAGCATGTACAGCACTCAATACTTAGTTGGGGCTCCTTTTACCTGAATTACTGCAGCAATGCGGCGTGGCATGGAGTCGATCAGTCTGTGGCACTGCTCAGGTGTTATGAGAGCCCAGGTTGCTCTGATAGTGGCCTTCAGCTCATCTGCATTGTTGGCTCTGGTGTCTCTCATCTTCCTCTTGACAATACCCCATAGATTCTCTATGGGGTTCAGGTCAGGCGAGTTTGCTGGCCAATCAAGCACAGTAACACTATGGTCATTGAACCAGCTTTTGGTGCCTTTGGCAGTGTGTGCAGGTGCCAAGTCCTGCTGGAAAATGAAATCAGCATCTCCATAAAGCTTGTCAACATAAGGAAGCATGAAGTGCTCTAAAATTTCCTGGTAGATGGCTGCGTTGACTGTGGACATCAGAAAACACAGTGGACCAACACCAGCAGATGACATGGCAGCCCAAATCATCACTGACTGTGGAAACTTCACACTGGACTTCAAGTCAAGTCAAGTCAAGTTGAGCTTTATTGTCATTCCGCTACATGCGGGGGCATACAGTGGAACGAAATGTCGTGCCTCACAGGACCACGGTGCTACATAAATACAGGCATACAAAAATGGAGTAAGACAATATAAACCTATACACAACTATCCTACTGATAGATTTTGACTATAAATATAAATATACTATCTATAAAAAAAGTACCTATACAAACTAAAAAATACAAACTATACAAACTATACGAATGCTTCAGATAAGTACTGTACATGTGCAAGGAGAAACATTGAGTTCAAGCAGCTGGCTGGGGAACAGTGCAGGATGATTTGTAGTGCATGAGCATGTAAACATACATATATTACGGAGTTCTTTTTGTGGGATTTTGTGTACACACAGCAGTGTGTGTGAAAAGTGACTAGTGCGCATAGAGGAGGAGAGTGTGCTACTACAGGTGGTTTGTACAGGCCCACTCACCTGTGTGTAGCACACTTCGAATTGCACGTTACATGTTACAGGAGGTAGGGGGTTTGTATGGGGGTTCAGAGAGGCAACATGGATTCTGTGCCTCTCCACTCTTCCTTCAGACTCTGGGACCTTGATTTCCAAATGAAATGTAAAATTTACTTTCATCTGAAAAGAGGACTTTGGACCACTGAGCAACAGTCCAGTTCTTTTTCTCCACAGCCCAGGTAAGATGCTTCTGACGTTGTCTCTGGTTCAGAAGTGGCTTGGTAGCCCTTTTCCTGAAGACGTCTGAGCGTGGTGACTCTTGATGTACTGACTCCAGCTTCAGTTCACTCCTTGTGAAGCTCTCCCAAATGTTTGAATCGGCTTTGCTTGACTGTATTCTCAAGCTTGCGGTCATTCCTGTTGCTTGTGCACCTTTTCCTACCCAAATTCTTGCTTCCAGTCAACTTTGCATTTAATATGCTTTGATACAGCACTCTGTAAACGGCCACACCTTTCAGTAATGACCTTCTGTGACTTACCCTCATTGTGGAGGGTGTCAATGTTCGTCTTCTGGATCATTGCCAAGTCAGCGGTCTTCCACATTATTGTGGTTTCAAAGAACAAGAGATACCCAGAATTTATACTGTAGGGATGGTCATTTATTCAAACTCAAATGTAAATATTCTAATATTTTGAGATACTGATTTTTGACTTTCATGAGCTGTAAGCTCTAATCATCAAAATTAAAAGAAATAAACATTTGAAATATATCAGTCTGTGTGTAATGAATGAATATAATTTACAAGTTTCACTTTTTGAATGGAATTAGTGAAATAAATCAACTTTTTGATGATATTCTAATTATATGACCAGCACCTGTATAACTAATTACTTTTTTAAAGTAACGTGCCCAACACTGTTGCACACACATCTGATTGCACTGATCACACACCCTACATTAGCCATGGACTTTCTCTCCCTCACTGCCGAGTATTGTATGCATTTATCGCTGTTCTAGCTTTAGCTACCCCACAGAGCCTGTTGTGGTTTGCCTTGCCTGTTTCGGATTGTGTTTTCCCCTGCCTGGACTTTTGCTTACATTTTCTTGGATTACCTCTCTTGTCAAGCCCCTTTGGATACTGTTCGCTGTCGACTGACCCATGCCCGTTTTAGATGACTCTTTGCCTTGTCTGTGATATACCTGTCTGCCACTGTTTGACCCTTGCTTGTTTCCTGACCACGCCTTTGCAAATAAAAGCTCGCACATGGATCCGCATGTCTCTCGTCTCGTTGGCTCCGTAACATGTAGTTTCATATATAATAGTGCGATTTCATTTTTTCCAACATTTCATATTTCTGCATTCAAACTATTGTATAAATAGATGGCAAGATTAATTTTGTTGATTTCATTTAATTGGTAAAACAGCCCTATAGCGTATAGAGTTAATTAGTGTAAGTAATTAAAAGATGTTCAACAGTGTGATTTTAAAAAAAATATATATATATTTTTTTTAAATTATGAGAGTGATGCCCTTTTTCTTTTAGATTTTCCACCCCCCAACAAGTCTGTGCACAACCTTGCATTACTTGGAACATTATGGCATGAATATTTGCCATAGAAATTTATTAGTAAAATGTGTATGAACCCAGTTATAACCCTGATATAAAAATGTCTGAATAGGTTCTGTTGTGTTAAAATGTTAATGGCTAATGTTGTTCTCATATTAAGGAAGTTTGTATTTATTTCAAATTTATTTGAATGCAAATCCCATTCAAACCCATAACTGTTCAGATTTAGCTTAACTACACACACACTGTAACGTGGCTGACGAGACGTGAGACGTGCGGATCCATGTGCAAGCTTTTATTTAAAGGCATGGTCATAAATACAGGCAGGGTCAAAACAATGGCAAACAGGTATGGCAGGGACAAGACAGAGTAAACCTAGGGCAAGCGTGGGTTGACGATCGGCGAACAGTATCCAATGGGGCAAGGCACAGAGATAATCCAGGCAAGGGAAATAATCAGAGTCCGAACAGGGAGACGGGTAAACACTAGGAACACAGACTAGAAAACAACAAAATTTCCGTATCGCAGCTAACACTAGGGGAGTGAAAAACGCAGAACAATACAGGAACTGAAAAGAAACACGGAATGGCACAGAAAGGGTTAATCCAGGAAACACAGGTTAGAAACAAACACAGGTGAACAGGTAATCCAAGACTATGATACTGACAAGGGCTCTGTAGAGTAGCTACGGCTAGGGGAGCGGTAAACTATGGAGCGAATTTTGTGCCAATAATCAAACAAATCCAGTGTTTTGCAAACAAACGCAAACTATTTGCAAATACAAAACTATCTGAGAGAAAATGCAGATGTATGGACAAATATGTATTGTGTGTTACAACTGTGAGACTCATTTGCCTTTTTATGACGAAATGTGACTTGATTTTCTCACAAATGAGGCGGATGCAGGCGGATTTTCTCACATGTGTGCAGACTGATTTTCTCACAAATGCAATCCAAAAACAGCAGATGGCGCTGTTGGTCAATTTATGCTAGTCTCTCGAGACCCGAAACACCCGTTGACCTTTTCAGGGAATACAGCAGACCAACATGAGTGGAGAACAGGTGAGTTTCTGTCTTACTATATCTATAATTAACCATTTAGCCTAGGTGTTTTCACAAAGCATCCCCACTACAATGTTAGTCAGTGAAATTCACAATAAGTGCTGTAAAGTTGTTAACATGATTGATTAGTTCAAAAATCAGGAGTGACATGGCTAAACATTTAACTAGGCAGTCATTGTAGTACCAAAAATGAATTTTATTTTTACGTTAGGTCAAGTAAGATTTATTGTCATTCTGCTATATATGATGTGACATAGCCTACAGTGGAGAGAAATGTTGTAGGCTACCTCTGCAGTAAAAGTTTAAACAAGTATAAAACTACACAGACAATGTACTGAAAGGAGTAGGCTAAACTAATTATACAAATAGGCTACTATAATCAAACTAGTTTAAGTTCAGATGAGCTTTATTGTGATTCAGCTATATAAATGTACCGAAATATTATCTAAACATCGATATCCCTTTCGAAAATTAACCATGGTTTTACTAAATAAATACCATGGTGTTTGCAGAAAAGCTGCCATTACAGAAATGGTAACCTGCAAAAAAAAAAAAACATGGTTACCACACTTTTACTATAGTAAAACCAACTTTAAATTTTCATAAGGGATATCATAGTTTATTATCATATTTATGTTTATATATAGCATACAATAGTTTATATGCACGCCTTGTACAACATTTAAAACTAAAAGTGGCCTGTAAAGAGATATTTCATATTTCAACCAAAGCACATTGTTCTGTTATTAAGACTATACACCAATAAAAGTAGAACCTTTGCAGTTTAAAACTATGCAATACTCGTATATCTGTATTTTTTGGTATTTTCGTGGTCTTCTACCCCAAAGATTATTTTCTAATCATTCCATTGTTAAAATCATTCTGAAATACTGGTAAACCACTGTTTATTAAAACACTGAATTTAGTATTATATCAGCATGAACTTGATCATTCTCCCCAATTCACAGGACAAGAGTGACACCAGAAGAGAAATATTCATTTTGCTTAGCTACAAAATTACATAATTATTTGACACAAATGATTGCACAGTGTTATAACATTTAAAAAGTTTTAGATATTGCACTAAATGTGATTTGTTTTACATTTTTTTTGTAAATAATTAATGACCTCTTGGGTGATATTACTATATCTGATACTAAATTAAATTGTCTAAGCTTTCATTTTTGGTACACAATTTTGTCGCTATCCATAATACATTTGCATTTTAAAATGACTATATATAGTGACAATATATTGCTATACCCCTGCATTGTTTTGAATGTTGAACAATTGTATCAACATATGTAGCCTATATATTCTATATCCTGCGATCCAACAGAGGATAAGAGGTATGGAGAATGGATCAGATCATTTTTATAGAGAAAGACTGCCTAGTTAAATGTTTAGCCATGCAACCTGATCTCACAGAATTCCGTGTAATGTTCAGGGACTTAATTAACCTCCGAATCTGTGGTGGCATCACGGAATCGCCGAAAATTCCGTGATGGGCTCACAGAAAAAATTCTGTGATGCGCTCACAGAAGTGATACCAATGTAAGTCAGTGACCGGCATCAGCCGTGCTCCACGCACTCAAACCCTTAGCATCAATATGCCGACGCGATACTGGGGAATTTATCGTCATCATTATTGTTCAGAACTGGGTAGGTTTAGGGTAGGAGTGGGGTCAGGTACTCCAGTGAAAGTATAAATTTATATACAAAATATAATTGCATCGGAGTCACTTTTTACGCAGCGCTGGTGTTGAACCAGTGTATCCGTGCATGGACCACGGCTGATGCCTTCTGTGAGCCCATCACGGAATTTTCGGCGATTCCGTGATGCCACCACAGATTCGGGGTTAATTAAGTCCGTGAACATTACACGGAATTCTGTGAGATCAGGTTGAGCCATGTCACTCCTGATTTTTGAACTAATCAATCATGTTAACAACTTTACAGCACTTATTGTGAATTTCACTCACTAACATTGTAGTGGGGATGCTTTGTGAAAACACCTAGGCTAAATGGTTAATTATAGATATAGTAAGACAGAAACGCACCTGTTCTCCACTCATGTTGGTCTGCTGTATTCCCTGAAAAGGTCAACGGGTGTTTCGGGTCTCGAGAGACTAGCATAAATTGACCAACAGCGCCATCTGCTGTTTTTGGATTGCACATGTGAGAAAATCTGTTTGCACACATGTGAGAAAATCAGTCTGCACACATGTGAGAAAATCCGCCTGCATCCGCCGCATTTGTGAGAAAATCAAGTCACATTTCGTCATAAAAAGGCAAATGAGTCTCACAGTTGTAACACACAATACATATTTGTCCATACATCTGCATTTTCTCTCAGATAGTTTTGTATTTGCAAATCAGTTTGCGTTTGTTTGAAAGTCGAGTTTTTCTTTGCAAAGCAGACTGTGTTTATTTGCAAAACACTGGATTTGTTTGATGATTATTGGCACAAAATTCGCTCCATAGTAAACGCATACAATACTCGGCAGTGAGGCAGAGAAAGTCCAAGGCTTAAATAGAGTGTGTGATTGCGTGTGCGTAGGATCAGGTGTGCGTGTGATTAGTGCAATGAGTGATCGGTGACAGCTGTGATATCTGTGCAATGGATGATGGGAAATGTAGTCAGATGGTGAAGTGCAAGAGTCCATGTGATGAGCGGGTGACCTCTGGTGGTGAGGGAGCGGAAGTGCATGGACCAGATTCGTGACACACACACACACGTTTGGTTTTGTGAAAAGTGGGGATATCCCATGGGCGTAATGGTTTTTATACTGTACAAACTGTGTGTGCTATTGCCCTACACCTAACCCTACCCCTTACAGGAAACTTTGTGCCATTTCAGATTTTCAATACACTCCATTCTGTGTGATTTATAAGAGGACATGTGGTAATGTCCTGAAAAGTCACCTTCTCCTTGTAATACCTATATCATACCCTTGTCATTATACAAATTTATGTCCTCATTTGTCACAAAAATGCACGCACACACACACACACACACACATTTCTATCATTACATATATGTAAGTTAAATTCAGTTTAAATTTATAATTAAAATATTCTAAATTATTCAGTGTTATGTTACTTAGAGTTTTCAAGTTTGTACACACATTCTAGAATAATAGTAACAATAAAACTGTAAAATCCTACCAACTGATTAATGGAAGTATGAAATGACTCACATGCCATCTTTAATACCATGATGTGTTTTTTTTGTTTGTTTTTTTTTACTCAAGTGAACAGACGATGAGATGTGACTGACTATTTTAGTAACTGCAGGCTTGAGTCAGTAAAAAACTTATAGCTGAGACTTCTTCGTATAATCTCAAAAATAATATTATTACTGTATATTACAATAATTAAGCTCATTATGTTCTGCATATGTGGCTGTAAGATGATGCATTCCAATTAATATCAATCAAACTGCAGCTGGGTTGTTTTGATTAAATAATATTAACTAAAAAAATACAGCTAACTAACACAATGAAACAATAAAACACGATAACACAATAAAAAACATGATTTATGAAAATTAATAAAAATGGAGTTATCTGTTTTAGCTAATAAACCCTTCATATATATAAAATTCACACACACACACACACATATATAAATAAATCATTGAAGATTTTGGTAAGAACATATAAGACAATTGCCTAGAAATTAATTAATTTATAAAGATATTTAATTTCAGCATTGTGTTATACTGTCATTACTTCTCATTAAACTTCCCTCCCCATTATTACATAATTGACAATTTGTTTATGTAACAATGTAAAGATTGCTCTGATGCTGTATTTAATTTATGTAAGTGATATTAATTCTGAACACTAAACTGTTCCTCTCATGAGACGGGAAATTCTTCACACTCTTGAGCTCTGAGCTGTGGACGGGTGGAGATGAAGATGTGAATATATACCGGGCTGCTGAGGAGAGAAACATCAGAGCAAGAGAAGAGCTGCTTCCAGCAAGACAGACAAGAGCCTTTCAAACTCAATCAAGAAAAACAACTGAAAACATGTAAGTATTCAACTCAGATTCAGGGTTTGTTTTGCACATTAAAATTGCAAAAAAACTGTCATGCTTTAACCAATGACAAGGGTTAAATGTTTTTAAATAGCTATACTTAAAGACAGTTTTTGTCATTCTCTCCCAATCTCTCTTTCTGTTTTGCAGCTCACACTATGTCTTGTGAAAAGTCAGTGAACTCTTGCCCCGTCGGATGTTTTGCCGTCACTCCGGTGGACCACTGCAAGAAAGTGTCATGCTACGTGCCAGTTTGCAACAACCCCTGCAACCACGTCCCACCATGCTGCGATTATGGTTTTAACAGCAACTGCAAGAAAGTAGCATGCTGTGTGAAACCTTGCACTAAATCCTACCACTGCATCCCATCAGCCTGTGATTCTGGATGTAAAGATGACTGCAAGAAAGTGGCATGCTGCGTGCCAGTTTGCAACATCCCTTGCAACCCTGTCCCATTATACTGTGATAATGGCTGTAAGGATGACTGTAAAGTGGCATGCTACATTAAACCTTGCTCTGAATCCTACAACTGCATCCCATCATGCTGTGATTATGGATGTAAAGACAACTGCAAGAAAGTGGCATACTGTGTGCCAGTTTGCAGCAACCCTTGCAACCCTGTCCCGTCATGCTGGGATTACGGTTGTAAGGACGAGTGCAAGAAAGTGGCATGCAACAACCCTTGCAGTAACCCCTGCAACTACACCCCACCATGCTGCGATTATGATTGTAAGCCTGTTGCCTTTAAAGTTGTTAAAGATGACTGCAGAGATGTAACACAATGTTAAAACAAGATGATCTAGTGTTTTCCAGTCGTCAAACTGGATACGGAAGGGCCGTGCTACGAGCCGGTTCATGCCCTTGCAATTAAAAGCACCTTGTAATTACTGTATGTTGGACTGTGCAGTCCATAGATTACAGAAGTTTTTAGCAGAAAGTTATTGTTGTGCTTGATTATTTACTGTAACAGCTTAAAGTAAAAAGAAACATCAAATGGAAATACAAACAACTCTTCAGTGATCTTATATTGAGAAAATAAAGATGTTAAAATATAAATGTGTACATGAATTATTTCTGTAGTAAGAAAAGTAAACAGAGCTGACACAGACACAAATGTTCTGACATCTCCATCAATTATTTCATGATCTTGGGATTTTCAGTCAGTGACCCTTCTGGTTTAGGCTACAGTCAGGAAAAACCTGGAAAAGTGACTAAATGTTAAAATAGCAATTTCCAGTATACTGGAAAAGTTTGGGGAAAACACGTAAATCCAGACAATTAGTTTCACAAATATTGAAGTACAATCCGAATTTTGGAAATGCTGGTACGTTTTTTTAAATTGAAAAAAGATGAAAATTAATAGACTTTCAAATCACATGAGCCAATATATTATTCACATTAGAACATAGAGAACATAAATATTTAAACTGAGAAATTTTACACTTTTCTCCACTAAATGAGCTCATTTCAAATTTCATGCCTGCTACAGGTCTCCAAAAATTTGGCACGGGGTCAACAAAGGGCTGAAAAAGCAAGACATTTTAAAAAGATTCATCTGGGAGAACAACTAATTAAAATTAATTGACATCAGGTCTGTAACATGATTAGCTACAAAAGGGATGTCTTAGAGAGGCAGAGTCTCTCAGAAGTAAAGATGGGCAAAGGCTCTCCAATCTGTGAAAGAGTGCGTAAAAAGATTGAATTTGAAAAAGATTAAAAATATTAAATTTTTACGTGCAATTTATTTTTCCCCAACATTTTATATATTTTGATTCAAAATGGATATACATGGATTTGGTTGATTTCATGTAATTAGTATAACAGTCCTATAGTGTATAGAGTTAATTAGCTTAAGTAATTAAAAGATGTTCAAGAGTATGCAATTTTATTTTTGTATAAATAATTATAAGAGTTGTGCCCTTTTTTCGAGTTGAGCTCCTGCACCCCAAAATGTCAGTACACGGCCCTGAGTTTAATGGAACATTACGGCATGAAAATTTGCCTCAAAAGTCATGAAAATGTGTATGAACTCAGTTATAACCCTGATATAAAAATGTCTGAATAGGTTCTGTTGTGTTCAAATGTTAATGGATAATGTTTTTCTCATATTAAGGTAGTTTGTATTTAATTACCTCAAAGTAATCCCATGCAAATCCCATACAAACCCATAACTGTTCAGATTTAGCTAAACTAAACTAAACACACACACACACACACACACACACACACACAAAGAAATATATTTCTATCATTACATATACATCAATGAATGTCATTTTAAATTCATATTTAAAATATTCTAAATGATTTAGAGTTATGTTACTTAAGTTTTCAAGTTTGTTCACACATTCTAGAATAATAGTAACATTACAACTGTAAAATCCAACTGATTTATGGAATTATTTAGTGAGTCATATGCTATCTTTATTAACATGATGTTTTTTTCTACTCAAATTAACATACTGATGATGAGTTATGACTGACTATTTTAGTAACTGCAGGCTTGAGTCAGTAAAAACTAATAGCTGAGACTTTTTCCTATAATCTCAAAAATGATATTACATTTCAGTAATTAAGATTATGTTCTGCATTTGTGGCTGTTAGATGATACTACAACTGAGTAAGACTATATAGTAGGATTAGTAAGATTTATTTTTAAAGTCTTAGAACAAATTAATTCATTTAAAATCATTATTACGATTTTGGTTTAGAGATAGGGTTTGGTTTATATTCCTAATTTGTTTATTTATATATACAAAAAAACATGGAAGATTGTGGTAAGAACAGAAAATACAATAGAAATGAATTAGTTTATAAAGATATTTAATTTCAGCATTGTGTTATACTGTCATTACTTCTCATTAAACTTCCCTCCCCATTATTACTTAATTGACACAATTTGTTTATGTAACAATGTAAAGATTGCTCTGATGCTGTATTTAATTTATGTAAGTGATATTAATTCTGAACACTAAACTGTTCCTCTCATGAGACGGGAAATTCTTCACACTCTTGAGCTCTGAGCTGTGGACGGGTGGAGATGAAGATGTGAATATATACCGGGCTGCTGAGGAGAGAAACATCAGAGCGAGAGAAGAGCTGCTTCCAGCAAGACAGACAAGAGCCTTTCAAACTCAATCAAGAAAAACAACTGAAAACATGTAAGTATTCAACTCAGATTCTGGGTTTGTTTTGCACATTAACATTTCTTTCAGAAAACTGGCATGCTTTAACCAATGACAAGGGTTAAATGTTTTTAAATAGCTATACTTAAAGACAGTTTTTGTCATTCTCTCCCAATCTCTCTTTCTGTTTTGCAGCTCACACTATGTCTTGTGAAAAGTCAGTGAACTCTTGCCCCGTCGGATGTTTTGAGGTCACTCCGGCGGACCACTGCAAGAAAGTGTCATGCTACGTGCCAGTTTGCAACAACCCCTGCAACCACGTCCCACCATGCTGCAATTATGGTTTTAACAGCAACTGCAAGAAAGTAGCATGCTGTGTGAAACCTTGCACTAAATCCTACCACTGCATCCCATCAGCCTGTGATTCTGGATGTAAAGATGACTGCAAGAAAGTAGCATGCTGCGTGCCAGTTTGCAACATCCCTTGCAACCCTGTCCCATTATACTGTGATAATGGTTGTAAGGACGACTGTAAAGTGGCATGCTACATTAAACCTTGCTCTGAATCCTACAACTGCATCCCATCATGCTGTGATTATGGATGTAAAGACAACTGCAAGAAAGTGGCATACTGTGTGCCAGTTTGCAGCAACCCTTGCAACCCTGTCCCGTCATGCTGGGATTACGGTTGTAAGGACGAAGGCAAGAAAGTGGCATGCAACAACCCTTGCAGTAACCCCTGCAACTACACCCCACCATGCTGCGATTATGATTGTAAGCCTGTTGCCTTTAAAGTTGTTAAAGATGACTGCAAAGATGTAACACAATGTTAAAACAAGATGATCTAGTGTTTTCCAGTCGTCAAACTGGATACGGAAGGGCCGTGCTACGAGCGGTTCATGCCCTTGCAATTAAAAGCACCTTGTAATTACTGTATGTTGGACTGTGTAGTCCATAGATTACAGAAGTTTTAGCAGAAAGTTATTGTTGTGCTTGATTATTTACTGTAACAGCTTAAAGTAAAAGAAACATCAAATGGAAATACAAACAAATCTTCAGTGATCTTATATTGAGAAAATAAAGATGTTAAAATATAAATGTGTACATGAATTATTAAGAAACGTAAACAGAGCTGACACAGACACAAATGTTCTGACATCTCCATCAATTATTTCATGATCTTGGGATTTTCAGTCAGTGACCCTTCTGGTTTAGGCTACAGTCAGGAAAAACCTGGAAAAGTGACTAAATGTTAAAATAGCAATTTCAGGATACTGGAAACGTTTGGGAAAACACGTAAATCCAGACAATTAGTTTCACAAATATTGAAGTACAATCCGAATTTTGGAAATGCTGGTACGTTTTTTTAAATTTAAAAAAGATGAAAATTAATAAACTTTCAAATCACATGAGCCAATATATTATTCACATTAGAACATAGTGAACATAAATATTTAAACGGAGAAATTTTACACTTTTCTCCACTAAATGAGCTCATTTCAAATTTCATGCCTGCTACAGGTCTCAAAAAGTTTGGCACGGGGTCAACAAAGGGCTGAAAAAGCAAGACATTTTGAAAAGATTCATCTGGGAGAACAACTATTTAACTTAATTGACATCAGGTCTGTGACATGATTAGCTACAAAAGGGATGTCTTAGAGAGGCAGAGTCTCTCAGAAGTAAAGATGGGCAAAGGCTCTCCAATCTGTGAAAGAGTGCGTAAAAAGATTGAATTTGAAAAGATTGAAAATATTAAATTTTTACGTGTAATTTATCTTTTCCAACATTTTATATATTTAGATTCAAAATGGATATACATGGATTTGGTTGATTTCATGTAACTAGTATAACAGTCCTATAGTGTGTAGAGTTAATTAGCTTAAGTAATTAAACGATCTTAAAGAGTATGCAATTTTATTTTTGTATAAATAATTATAAGAGTGGTGCCCTTTTTTCGAGTTGAGCTCCTGCACCCCAAAATGTCAGTACACGGCCCTGAGTTTAATGGAACATTACGGCATGAAAATTTGCCTCAAAAGTCATGAAAATGTGTATGAACTCAGTTATAACCCTGATATAAAAATGTCTGAATAGGTTCTGTTGTGTTCAAATGTTAATGGATAATGTTTTTCTCATATTAAGGTAGTTTGTATTTAATTACCTCAAAGTAATCCCATGCAAATCCCATACAAACCCATAACTGTTCAGATTTAGCTAAACTAAACTAAACACACACACACACACACACACACACACACACACAAAGAAATATATTTCTATCATTACATATACATCAATGAATGTCATTTTAAATTCATATTTAAAATATTCTAAATGATTTAGAGTTATGTTACTTAAGTTTTCAAGTTTGTACACACATTCTAGAATAATAGTAACATTACAACTGTAAAATCCAACTGATTTATGGAATTATTTAGTGAGTCATATGCTATCTTTATTAACATGATGTTTTTTTCTACTCAAATTAACATACTGATGATGAGTTATGACTGACTATTTTAGTAACTGCAGGCTTGAGTCAGTAAAAACTAATAGCTGAGACTTTTCCTATAATCTCAAAAATGATATTACATTTCAGTAATTAAGATTATGTTCTGCATTTGTGGCTGTTAGATGATACTACAACTGAGTAAGACTATATAGTAGGATTAGTAAGATTTATTTTTAAAGTCTTAGAACAAATTAATTCATTTAAAATCATTATTACGATTTTGGTTTAGAGATAGGGTTTGGTTTATATTCCTAATTTGTTTATTTATATATACAAAAAAACATGGAAGATTGTGGTAAGAACAGAAAATACAATAGAAATGAATTAGTTTATAAAGATATTTAATTTCAGCATTGTGTTATACTGTCATTACTTCTCATTAAACTTCCCTCCCCATTATTACTTAATTGACACAATTTGTTTATGTAACAATGTAAAGATTGCTCTGATGCTGTATTTAATTTATGTAAGTGATATTAATTCTGAACACTAAACTGTTCCTCTCATGAGACGGGAAATTCTTCACACTCTTGAGCTCTGAGCTGTGGACGGGGTGGAGATGAAGATGTGAATATACAGTGAGGAAAATAAGTATTTGAACACCCTGCTATTTTGCAAGTTCTCCCACTTAGAAATCATGGAGGGGTCTGAAATTGTCATCGTAGGTGCATGTCCACTGTGAGAGACATAATCTAAAAAAAAAATCCAGAAATCACAATGTATGATTTTTTAACTATTTATTTGTATGATACAGCTGCAAATAAGTATTTGAACACCTGTCTATCAGCTAGAATTCTGACCCTCAAAGACCTGTTAGTCTGCCTTTAAAATGTCCACCTCCACTCCATTTATTATCCTAAATTAGATGCACCTGTTTGAGGTCGTTAGCTGCATAAAGACACCTGTCCACCCCATACAATCAGTAAGAATCCAACTACTAACATAGCCAAGACCAAAGAGCTGTCCAAAGACACTAGAGACAAAATTGTACACCTCCACAAGGCTGGAAAGGGCTACGGGGAAATTGCCAAGCAGCTTGGTGAAAAAAGGTCCACTGTTGGAGCAATCATTAGAAAATGGAAGAAGCTAAACATGACTGTCAATCTCCCTCGGACTGGGGCTCCATGCAAGATCTCACCTCGTGGGGTCTCAATGATCCTAAGAAAGGTGAGAAATCAGCCCAGAACTACACGGGAGGAGCTGGTCAATGACCTGAAAAGAGCTGGGACCACCGTTTCCAAGGTTACTGTTGGTAATACACTAAGACGTCATGGTTTGAAATCATGCATGGCACGGAAGGTTCCCCTGCTTAAACCAGCACATGTCCAGCCCGACTTAAGTTTGCCAATGACCATTTGGATGATCCAGAGGAGTCATGGGAGAAAGTCATGTGGTCAGATGAGACCAAAATAGAACTTTTTGGTCATAATTCCACTAAACGTGTTTGGAGGAAGAAGAATGATGAGTACCATCCCAAGAACACCATCCCTACTGTGAAGCATGGGGGTGGTAGCATCATGCTTTGGGGGTGTTTTTCTGCACATGGGACAGGGCGACTGCACTGTATTAAGGAGAGGATGACCGGGGCCATATATTGCGAGATTTTGGGAACAACCTCCTTCCCTCAGTTAGAGCATTGAAGATGGGTCGAGGCTGGGTCTTCCAACATAACAATGACCAAGCACACAGCCAGGATAACCAAGGAGTGGCTCTGTAAGAAGCATATCAAGGTTCTGGCGTGGCCTAGCCAGTCTCCAGACCTAAACCCAATAGAGAATCTTTGGAGGGAGCTCAAACTCCGTGTTTCTCAGCGACAGGCCAGAAACCTGGCTGATCTAGAGAAGATCTGTGTGGAGGTGGGCCAAAATCCCTCCTGCAGTGTGTGCAAACCTGGTGAAAAACTACAGGAAACGTTTGACCTCTGTAATTGCAAACAAAGGCTACTGTACCAAATATTAACATTGATTTTCTCAGGTGTTCAAATACTTATTTGCAGCTGTATCATACAAATAAATAGTTAAAAAATCATACATTATGATTTCTGGATTTTTTTTTTTAGATTATGTCTCTCACGGTGGACATGCACCTACGATGACAATTTCAGACCCCTCCATGATTTCTAAGTGGGAGAACTTGCAAAATAGCAGGGTGTTCAAATACTTATTTTCCTCACTGTATACCGGGCTGCTGAGGAGAGAAACATCAGAGCAAGAGAAGAGCTGCTTCCAGCAAGACAGACAAGAGCCTTTCAAACTCAATCAAGAAAAACAACTGAAAACATGTAAGTATTCAACTCAGATTCTGGGTTTGTTTTGCACATTAACATTTCTTTCAGAAAACTGGCATGCTTTAACCAATGACAAGGGTTAAATGTTTTTAAATAGCTATACTTAAAGACAGTTTTTGTCATTCTCTCCCAATCTCTCTCTCTGTTTTGCAGCTCACACTATGTCTTGTGAAAAGTCAGTGAACTCTTGCCCCGTCGGATGTTTTGAGGTCACTCCGGCGGACCACTGCAAGAAAGTGTCATGCTACGTGCCAGTTTGCAACAACCCCTGCAACCACGTCCCACCATGCTGCGATTATGGTTTTAACAGCAACTGCAAGAAAGTAGCATGCTGTGTGAAACCTTGCACTAAATCCTACCACTGCATCCCATCAGCCTGTGATTCTAGATGTAAAGATGACTGCAAGAAAGTGGCATGCTGCGTGCCAGTTTGCAACATCCCTTGCAACCCTGTCCCATTATACTGTGATAATGGTTGTAAGGACGACTGTAAAGTGGCATGCTACATTAAACCTTGCTCTGAATCCTACAACTGCATCCCATCATGCTGTGATTATGGATGTAAAGACAACTGCAAGAAAGTGGCATACTGTGTGCCAGTTTGCAGCAACCCTTGCAACCCTGTCCCGTCATGCTGGGATTACGGTTGTAAGGACGAAGGCAAGAAAGTGGCATGCAACAACCCTTGCAGTAACCCCTGCAACTACACCCCACCATGCTGCGATTATGATTGTAAGCCTGTTGCCTTTAAAGTTGTTAAAGATGACTGCAAAGATGTAACACAATGTTAAAACAAGATGATCTAGTGTTTTCCAGTCGTCAAACTGGATACGGAAGGGCCGTGCTACGAGCCGGTTCATGCCCTTGCAATTAAAAGCACCTTGTAATTACTGTATGTTGGACTGTGTAGTCCATAGATTACAGAAGTTTTTAGCAGAAAGTTATTGTTGTGCTTGATTATTTACTGTAACAGCTTAAAGTAAAAAGAAACATCAAATGGAAATACAAACAAATCTTCAGTGATCTTATATTGAGAAAATAAAGATGTTAAAATATAAATGTGTACATGAATTATTAAGAAACGTAAACAGAGCTGACACAGACACAAATGTTCTGACATCTCCATCAATTATTTCATGATCTTGGGATTTTCAGTCAGTGACCCTTCTGGTTTAGGCTACAGTCAGGAAAAACCTGGACAAGTGACTAAATGTTAAAATAGCAATTTCCAGGATACTGGAAACGTTTGGGAAAAACACGTAAATCCAGACAATTAGTTTCACAAATATTGAAGTACAATCCGAATTTTGGAAATGCTGGTACGTTTTTTTAAATTTAAAAAAGATGAAAATTAATAAACTTTCAAATCACATGAGCCAATATATTATTCACATTAGAACATAGTGAACATAAATATTTAAACGGAGAAATTTTACACTTTTCTCCACTAAATGAGCTCATTTCAAATTTCATGCCTGCTACAGGTCTCAAAAAGTTTGGCACGGGGTCAACAAAGGGCTGAAAAAGCAAGACATTTTGAAAAGATTCATCTGGGAGAACAACTAATTAAACTTAATTGACATCAGGTCTGTGACATGATTAGCTATAAAAGGGATGTCTTAGAGAGGCAGAGTCTCTCAGAAGTAAAGATGGGCAAAGGCTCTCCAATCTGTGAAAGAGTGCGTAAAAAGATTGAATTTGAAAAAGATTGAAAATATTAAATTTTTACGTGTAATTTATCTTTTCCAACATTTTATATATTTAGATTCAAAATGGATATACATGGATTTGGTTGATTTCATGTAACTAGTATAACAGTCCTATAGTGTGTAGAGTTAATTAGCTTAAGTAATTAAAAGATGTTCAAGAGTATGCAATTTTATTTTTGTATAAATAATTATAAGAGTTGTGCCCTTTTTTCGAGTTGAGCTCCTGCACCCCAAAATGTCAGTACACGGCCCTGAGTTTAATGGAACATTACGGCATGAAAATTTGCCTCAAAAGTCATGAAAATGTGTATGAACTCAGTTATAACCCTGATATAAAAATGTCTGAATAGGTTCTGTTGTGTTCAAATGTTAATGGCTAATGTTTTTCTCATATTAAGGTAGTTTGTATTTAATTCCCTCAAAGTAATCCCATGCAAATCCCATACAAACCCATAACTGTTCAGATTTAGCTAAACTAAACACACACACACACACACACACACACACACAAAGAAATATATTTCTATCATTACATATACATCAATGAATGTCATTTTAAATTTATATTTAAAATATTCTAAATGATTTAGAGTTATGTTACTTAAGTTTTCAAGTTTGTACACACATTCTAGAATAATAGTAACATTACAACTGTAAAATCCAACTGATTTATGGAATTATTTAGTGAGTCATATGCTATCTTTATTAACATGATGTTTTTTTCTACTCAAATTAACATACTGATGATGAGTTATGACTGACTATTTTAGTAACTGCAGGCTTGAGTCAGTAAAAACTAATAGCTGAGACTTTTTCCTATAATCTCAAAAATGATATTACATTTCAGTAATTAAGATTATGTTCTGCATTTGTGGCTGTTAGATGATACTACAACTGAGTAAGACTATATAGTAGGATTAGTAAGATTTATTTTTAAAGTCTTAGAACAAATTAATTCATTTAAAATCATTATTACGATTTTGGTTTAGAGATAGGGTTTGGTTTATATTCCTAATTTGTTTATTTATATATACAAAAAAACATGGAAGATTGTGGTAAGAACAGAAAATACAATAGAAATGAATTAGTTTATAAAGATATTTAATTTCAGCATTGTGTTATACTGTCATTACTTCTCATTAAACTTCCCTCCCCATTATTACTTAATTGACAATTTGTTTATGTAACAATGTAAAGATTGCTCTGATGCTGTATTTAATTTATGTAAGTGATATTAATTCTGAACACTAAACTGTTCCTCTCATGAGACGGGAAATTCTTCACACTCTTGAGCTCTGAGCTGTGGACGGGTGGAGATGAAGATGTGAATATATACCGGGCTGCTGAGGAGAGAAACATCAGAGCAAGAGAAGAGCTGCTTCCAGCAAGACAGACAAGAGCCTTTCAAACTCAATCAAGAAAAACAACTGAAAACATGTAAGTATTCATCTCAGATTCTGGGTTTGTTTTGCACATTAACATTTCTTTCAGAAAACTGTCATGCTTTAACCAATGACAAGGGTTAAATGTTTTTAAATAGCTATATTTAAAGACAGTTTTTGTCATTCTCTCCCAATCTCTCTTTCTGTTTTGCAGCTCACACTATGTCTTGTGAAAAGTCAGTGAACTCTTGCCCCGTCGGATGTTTTGCCGTCACTCCGGCGGACGACTGCAAGAAAGTGTCATGCAACGTGCCAGTTTGCAACAACCCCTGCAACCACGTCCCACCATGCTGCGATTATGGTTTTAACAGCAACTGCAAGAAAGTAGCATGCTGTGTGAAACCTTGCACTAAATCCTACCACTGCATCCCATCAGCCTGTGATTCTAGATGTAAAGATGACTGCAAGAAAGTGGCATGCTGCGTGCCAGTTTGCAACATCTCTTGCAACCCTGTCCCATTATACTGTGATAATGGTTGTAAGGACGACTGTAAAGTGGCATGCTACATTAAACCTTGCTCTGAATCCTACAACTGCATCCCATCATGCTGTGATTATGGATGTAAAGACAACTGCAAGAAAGTGGCATACTGTGTGCCAGTTTGCAGCAACCCTTGCAACCCTGTCCCGTCATGCTGGGATTACGGTTGTAAGGACGAGTGCAAGAAAGTGGCATGCAACAACCCTTGCAGTAACCCCTGCAACTACACCCCACCATGCTGCGATTATGATTGTAAGCCTGTTGCCTTTAAAGTTGTTAAAGATGACTGCAAAGATGTAACACAATGTTAAAACAAGATGATCTAGTGTTTTCCAGTCGTCAAACTGGATACGGAAGGGCCGTGCTACGAGCCGGTTCATGCCCTTGCAATTAAAAGCACCTTGTAATTACTGTATGTTGGACTGTGCAGTCCATAGATTACAGAAGTTTTTAGCAGAAAGTTATTGTTGTGCTTGATTATTTACTGTAACAGCTTAAAGTAAAAAGAAACATCAAATGGAAATACAAACACATCTTCAGTGATCTTATATTGAGAAAATAAAGATGTTAAAATATAAATGTGTACATGAATTATTAAGAAAAGTAAACAGAGCTGACACAGACACAAATGTTCTGACATCTCCATCAATTATTTCATGATCTTGGGATTTTCAGTCAGTGACCCTTCTGGTTTAGGCTACAGTCAGGAAAAACCTGGAAAAGTGACTAAATGTTAAAATAGCAATTTCCAGGATACTGGAAAAGTTTGGGGAAAACACGTAAATCCAGACAATTAGTTTCACAAATATTGAAGTACAATCCGAATTTTGGAAATGCTGGTACGTTTTTTTTTTATTTAAAAAAGATGAAAATTAAAAGACTTTCAAATCACATGAGCCAATATATTATTCACATTAGAACATAGAGAACATAAATATTTAAACTGAGAAATTTTACACTTTTCTCCACTAAATGAGCTCATTTCAAATTTCATGCCTGCTACAGGTCTCAAAAATTTGGCACGGGTCAACAAAGGGCTGAAAAAGCAAGACATTTTGAAAAGATTCATCTGGGAGAACAACTAATTAAAATTAATTGACATCAGGTCTGTAACATGATTAGCTACAAAAGGGATGTCTTAGAGAGGCAGAGTCTCTCAGAAGTAAAGATGGGCAAAGGCTCTCCAATCTGTGAAAGAGTGCGTAAAAAGATTGAATTTGAAAAAGATTGAAAATATTTAATTTTTACGTGTAATTTATTTTTCCCCAACATTTTATATATTTTGATTCAAAATGGATATACATGGATTTTGTTGATTTCATGTAATTAGTATAACAGTCCTATAGTGTGTAGAGTTAATTAGCTTAAGTAATTAAAAGATGTTCAAGAGTATGCAATTTTATTTTTGTATAAATAATTATAAGAGTGGTGCCCTTTTTTCGAGTTGTGCTCCTGCACCCCAAAATGTCAGTACACGGCCCTGAGTTTAATGGAACATTACGGCATGAAAATTTGCCTCAAAAGTCATGAAAATGTGTATGAACTCAGTTATAACCCTGATATAAAAATGTCTGAATGGGTTCTGTTGTGTTCAAATGTTAATGGCTAATGTTTTTCTCATATTAAGGTAGTTTGTATTTAATTCCCTCAAAGTAATCCCATGCAAATCCCATACAAACCCATAACTGTTCAGATTTAGCTAAACTAAACTAAACACACACACACACACACACACACACACACACACACACAGAAATATATTTCTATCATTACATATACATCAATGAATGTCATTTTAAATTTATATTTAAAATATTCTAAATGATTTAGAGTTACTTAAGTTTTCAAGTTTGTACACACATTCTAGAATAATAGTAACATTACAACTGTAAAATCCTACTGATTTATGGAATTATTTAGTGAGTCACATGCTATCTTTATTTTTTCTACTCAAATTAACAGACTGATTATGAAATGTGACTGACTATTTTAGTAACTGCAGGCTTGAGTCAGTAAAAACTAATAGCTAAGCCTTCTATAATCTAAAAAATTATATTACATTTCACCAGTGATGGGAATAACGGCGTTATAAATAAACGGCGTTACTAACGGCGTTATTTTTTTCAGTAACCAGTAATCAAACGAATCACTGTTTCCCCGTTACAACGCCGTTACCGTTACTGACAATAAAATGTGGCGTTACTATATTATATTATTAGAATTTAATTTTTCAGTTCATCTGAATGAATTCGCAGTGTAGCTGTATTTGATGTACCATAAACTCTAGTGTGAAGGCGCACGACTCGCCGTCGCTTTCTCTCACAAACACGCACGCAAAGAAAGATACAGAGCAAGAGAGTCTTTCATAACATGCAGAATTGACACGCTACATATAAACGATATTCTTTGTTTTATTTTCCTGTCAAAATGACGGAGTTCCTTTGGAATTCTTCAGCTTTTAAGAACTGCCGGTGTTCTGAAATATTCGGTGTCTGAGATTTTCGGTGACGCTGGGCGGAGCATACATGAATATTCATGAGTTTCCTGTTTCGCGTTAAAGCATCACTGAAAATATCAGTGCACTCTAGGATCATCACCGCACAGAAAGTTTTACGTAATGTAATTATGTTTCAGGAACAGTGGCGATCTAGCTCATTTAGCTATTTTTTTTTTAGCTTTTGAAGTTTTGTTTATCTGAGCACAATAGTTTGTAGATTGTATATGTTATGTTTGATTTCATGATTACAGCAACTGATTTGCCTGCCTGTCATTAGGATATACCATTAACATGTGTTATAAACCCTTTCCAGGGTCTTTTAAAGTTTTGTTTGATAACTTGTACACAAATATCTAAGGTGGCATAAAGATCTGATACAATATTTAGTTTTGCTTGTTCAGCTGATAAATAACAGATTGTAGTACTTAGTTAGCGAAAATCATTTCACATGATTTAAGTAGCTAAAGTAACATACCACATATTAATTTGCACAGTTACTTCTATAAAGAAATGAAGTTATAATGCTGAATAAATTAAAGACATCAAATGATTTGGTGTTAAGTTTTATGTACAAATGTGTATGTGGAGGAGGGGGGCAAAAACACAGATGTACTGGTAGCCTTCTTTCGTTGGTTCGAGCTTTCCCACTAAATCCATCCCCACAATATCCCAAGGCTGTGCCACCTAATAAACATTCATGTTTAATATATAAAATTGCTGTAACAAAAATATTCCTTGTGTTTTTCATAAAAACATGAATTACCATGATAGGGGTATATTCTGTTGAGTTCTTCAGAGAACATTGCTTTTTTTGACAAGCAGCACAGTGTTTGACCTAAAATATATGATCAAAATCAGTTTTGATGGAATAATAGATGTATGAAAACATGACGAAGGATTCACATATTAAACTCACCCATTTTTTTATGTCCACAGACATACCAGGCCAATAAAAGCGCTTGCTTATGGCATTCAGGGTTTTTTGAATGCCACAGTGAGCACCTATTGGGCTGCTGTGGAGCTCTTCAAAAATTTCTTGGGCACTTTTTTCCTTGCTGACCACTTTTGCCAAAGTACCTTCTTTTTTTAATATAATACAAAGCTTCATCTAAAAAGTATACAAATCATTATAAACAACCAGTGAAGCCACTAAATCCAGATGTACATTTTACATGACTTACTTTCAAAAATGAAGCTTTTAGCTCTTCTTAGAAATATGAATTTGTCATGTCTGGAAAGACCCTGAGGTATCTTTCCAAATCTTTTAAAGTCTGTCAGTGCTTTGAATTTAGCCTCATCCATCTTCAACACAACAGTGCAAAATCTAATAAATGAGTCTTATATATAATTGGTCATTACATGTAATTGTGCACCACTGGTCTCTGTCATCTAGCCATTCAGTCAATAGAATAGAATAGAATAGAATAGAATAGAATAGAATAGAATAGAATAGAATAGAAATAGAGGGGGGGGGGTAGAAAATGTGGTCCATCGGCGATTAAAGGGTTAGGTTATGTTGTCTTCTCTAAACACACATTTGCGATTAAAACTAGCACCAAAATAACCTGCTGTCTTTATTGTATTCATAAATGCTAAATATCTACATAATGACTTTATCTTTTATCATCACACCATGTTTCTAACCATTTGGAACACTGTGTTAAGAATGATTATATTACAATTTATATATATTACAAAAACATTAATTTATTACTAAAGTTGGGTTGATGTTATATAAGCTACCAACTGAGCAAACAATAAGAAACACCACAGAATGATCACAACTGAAACTTTATTATGTCAACAACAGCAAAGATAAATTTATATCAGTTATTAACTGTTTTAAAGATTGTCTAAATAAATTAGGTATATAAACAAAAATGTTTGTTGGCTCAGTAAGTTGGAGTGTATCCTCAGGCACATCAACAGTTTAATAGCTGTAATAATTAAACATAACATACCACACAATCTACAAACTATTGTGCTTAAATTAACAGTAGCCTAAATACCTGCTGAACTTCATCACACTTTGAAGCATTTCTTTTTCTGAAAACATAGTCAATATTTTCAGTGGGGCTTTAACGCGAAACAGGAAACTCATGAATATTCATGTATGCTCCGCCCAGCGTCACCGAAAATCTCAGACACCGAATATTTCAGAACACCGGGTTCTCTTGTAGTGGGCGGAACTAATGCGCAAGCGACAATCTCATTGGCTGGCGCTCACCTATTATCGTCCCTGTTTTGATTTCAGTAAATCAATTCGAGCGAACGCAGACAACGTGATTAATATTCATGAACCCAGCAGCTCATTAATCCTTAGGGCGTTTTATATTGATGACAAATATGCATTCATACTTGGTTATTCTAATTACTAAAGTTCTATCATCATATAATATTAAATTATCATAATATTATATTATAATGCTTGACTGACTGATACTAAGTGTCAGTAGATAAATAGTGTAGATTAATGTACAATGTTTTATAATAATAATTTATTCTTTTTAGTGTCCATTTCATTAATTTAACATATTTAATATTGGGGGCATCCAAAGTTATTTGACATTTGAACATTTTTTAAAAAGTAATGCAATCGTTACTTTCCCTGGTAATTAGTTACTTTTAGAATGATGTAACTCAGTTACTAACTCAGTTACTATTTGTGAGAAGTAACTAGTAACTATAACTAATTACTTTTTTAAAGTAACGTGCCCAACATTGAACACTACACATTCTCAACAATTATGCTTTACCGTCCAGAGTCACGTCACGTCTCCTCTGACCGTCCAGAGTCACGTTACGTCTCCGCTGACCTTCCAGAGTCACGTCACATCCGGGCTGACACACCCAGATCATCAAGGTCAGTCGCCCATTATCCCAGTTTGATGTCTAGTGTGAGGGATGTACAGCTGGTGTCTGCACGCACGGCTGGTATCCCTAAACCAGCTCACTGTAACCCTCCTGTTCCTATTCCCCTGTCCGAAGCGCTTCCCCTGATGGGAATCACTTTATGTTGTGTTTGGGCTGCGTACACCACTGCAGAACTGTCTGAGGTGGTGGCACATGCTGCAGAACCTCCAGAAGCGGCGGGGCTCACCTCAGCCCCTTGTATGGTGGTGGCGCCCAGTAATGTACTCTCAACCTGTTGTGTTGCGGTCGAAGAGACCGTTACTAACCTCTCCCTGTGTCCTGAGTTTACCGCTGTAGAACCTCCAGAGGTGGCGGCAACTGCTGCAGAACCTCCAGAGGTGTCAGCGGTATCCGTCTGTGAACTCTCGCCCTGTCCTGTCACGGCTATGGAGGCCATCAATGGTGGCCAAACAATTCAGTGGTGGTCTTCAGGTCCGTCTGCTCGGCTCTGGTGGTCTTCTGTTCCACCTGTTCTGTCTGCTCCGCTGCGGTGGTCCACTATCTGGCTCTGGTGGTCTTTTGCTCCGCCTGTTCTGTCTGTGCTGCCGTGGTGGTCTGCTGTCTGGCTCTGGTGGTCTTCTGCTCCGTCCTGGTGGGCTCCTGCTCTGTCTGCGCCGCCGTGGTAGTCTGCTGTCTGGCTCTGGTGGTCTTCTGCTCCGCCCTGGTGGGCTCCTGCTCTGTCTGCACCGCCCTGGTGGGCTCCAGTCCTGTCTGCTCCGCCCTGTTGGGCTCTAGTTCCGTTGGCTCCGCCCTGGTGGGCTCCAGTCCCGTCCACTCTGCCCTGGCTTCCGGCTCTGCCTTGGTCCCCGGTCACTCCACTTCCACGTGGACCTGACCCTCCATCCCTCCCCCTGTTCCACCTCTGCTCCACCACCCTCCCGGATTGCCTTGCCTTGCCTTGCCTTGCCTTGCCTGGCCTGGCCTGGATTGTGTTTTCCCCTGCCTGGACTATCGCTTACGTTTGGATTACCTCTCTTGTCAAGCCCCTTTTGTGACTGTTCGCCGATCGTCGACCCACGCTTGTCTCTGTTTACTCTTTGTCTCGCCCATGTTATACCTGTTTGCCACTGTTCGACCCTGCCTGTTATGACCACGTCTCTGCTCAAATAAAGCTTGCATATGGATCTGCACGTCTCTCGTCTCGTCAGCCCCGTAACAAGTATGCACTCCAAGAAAATCTGTAAAAATAGGGCACAATCTATTATATTAATATGAAAGAACTTTCTGTATTGGTTTTTTTACCTGCATTTTAAATTACGCATTGTGTTTTCGGGTTACAATGGATAACGTCCTGGAAAATTACTAGTATCTTTTCCATTTTTCTTACAGTGTACTAACTGATCAACAACCGCAAGTACAAGCTAACATAGTGTATCATAAATGAACTATTATTAAATTGAACAATTGCAAATAGCAGCTAACTTAATTCACGTGATGTGTGTACTGCTAGGCATCTTTGGTTTTCTTCTTTTTGTGTAATTTGGATGGAAAATGTGTGCCTTTTTATTGTCTGAGTCACTTATCAAAAGTTGCCAAATTAAAAAAAATTGCTAAATTTGTTGCTAGGTGCTTTTGGAAGAAAGTTGCTAGGGTAGTCTGAAAAGTTGCTAAATTTAGCTACAAAATTGCTAAGCTGGCAACACTGGCTAAACCCCGAAGCCCACATACTTACTTGCCGGCAACCCGCCAAAATAAAAGCCTACTGATTTTAAGGTTGAAAATGATAAATTAATATTTTAAAAAATGAAAAGTGAATATTAAGTTTACCATAAAATATTTGTATTTAATACTCCCTTTTTATTTTAAAATATAATAGTATTATAACACTTTTTTATTGTTTATTATATTTTTTTTTAAACTAACTAAATAAAGTGCAATAATATAACTATAATTAATTTACTTTTTATAGTTATATTTCATGGATCACACTACGTGCAGTGTGAGGACCAAACCAAATCTCCAGGTTCTCTTATGAGAATCAGGCTGAAAAACTTGTGCACCTCTGCTAATAAACATTTCTAATATTTAAATATGAAGGTAAAAATCATACTTTAAACAGATGACATTCACTGACTGCCTGCCAGAGGTCAACAACACAATAATACTGAACTGATGCACACTTACCATTGAATTTCTTTTTTTTTTTTTTTTGTATAGATAGATACTAATAATAAATAAATAAATGTATAACTAATAAATGTAAGTATTAATAAAATACATTAACTTATGACAACAGATTTATGCATTTATGCAATGTCAATAAATATAATATATGACAACACATACCATTTTAACTATTTGACACGCCCACAACTTCACATGCCAAGTGGAAGACAAATGATCACATAAATGCCTAAAAATACACAAATCATTATTATTATTATTTTAAAAAGTTAGTAATGAATGTCATGATGCTTACTTGATATCTGACACAGATACCTCATTATGGATCTGAAAAGTTCTGCATATCAGGTACAGTATAAGAACGGGTTTACAGTGTTTTTGAGGTTGTATCAATGTTTCTCTAATGTAGTTGTTGGGGGTTGTTTTAAAATATTAAATTAATTGAGCTCATTCAGATCAAAAATCCCCAGGCGCCACAACATTTTTGCCCACTGCTCCAGGTGTGTGTTCTTTTTGTGTGTGTGTGTGTGTACTTGGAGGGTGTACTTGTTAAATGCAGAGAACAAATTCTGAGTATGTGGAAACCATACTTGGCAACACGTCACTTTACTTTCACTTTCACTTAAAAAAAACTATATACAGATTAATTTTAATTTTGTTTGATAGATTATTTCAGTCCTCGGTTTATTTATGAATTCAAAATGTGAAAATCTTTATCAATACAACATTCTGTGCTGCATGTTTAATACTACAGAAATAATCCACTCACACGTGTGCGTACTTTTAAAAGTTTTTAATTTTTGCATTTGTTGTTTCTTTGTACATTTATCCTTATTTTCCATTTTCATTAAATGATCAAACTCAACAATAACAGACGAATCTGAGGACTGAAACCTCACAGTCCAACATAATCACAGCTTTCTGTGGGTCAGTTGCAGTGGGAGTTGATAACAACCCGGTGTGCAGCACGCACACTTCCACTTATTGACTGGGAATGAGACGGACCCTTAATTTCCACAATGTCTCCAGGATTCACAGCCATCCTGAATGACGGTCTTGACCACATGATCATGGCATGATGTCAGGTTGCTGCAAGGGTTGTGCTGAGAAAGCGGCTTGATGCAGCCGTACACCTGCTTTCCACACGCTCCACTGCATTTACAGTCATCCTGCACCACAACAGCCTCACGACCACAGCATGCCACACAGCTGCAAGGGTTCTTGTGAACAGGTACAGAGCTCTTCACTGTGCTGCAGTCGTCCGACTTCACTCTTAAGGACGGGAAACGACCGACTTTCCAGAAGTTGTTGAGGGCTGACTTATTACAAGACATAGTGTGAGCTGAAACAATAGAAGAGAGAGATTGTGAGAGGGTGAATGACAAGAAAAAACATGAAAAAGCAATGATTATCTTAAAAAAAGTAATAAAAACAAACAGAATTTGGTTAAATACTTACATGTGTTCAGTCCTTTTCAGTCTTGATTTAAGCAAGTCTTGCTGGAAGCAGCTCTTCTCTCGCTCTGATGTTTCTCTCCTCAGCAGCCCGGTATATATTCACATCTTCATCTCCACCCGTCCACAGCTCAGAGATGAAGAATTTTATTTTCAATGAGAGGGCAGGTTTAGTGTTTAGAATGAGTCTCACTTATATAAACTTACATACAGCAGTGCAGTCTTCATAGTGTTACATTAGATTGTTTCACTTGCTGTATTTAACATTAGATTTCACAGCCTATAGCGTAAGTGTAAATGTGAGTCATTTTAGTGATAATGGGAAAGGAGGTTTAACAAGAAGTAATAATACACCTCATTTGTCATCTAGGAGAATTAATCAGACAGATTAACAATTTGTATCTCAATTTAATCTGACAAGCATGATATAAAGCAGATGTCATTACTCAGTAGTTTTTATACAACCCCTTTATGGCACAAACAAAAACAAGATGCAACATTGCAGAAAAGCAGCAACTGTGCAGAACAAAGATAAAAATAGACAAACTTGATGTCTGTGTGTGGAAAAGTGTGACTATGAGGACGTGTGTATGAATTGTGTGGATCCAACATAATAGAATGAGTATAAACAATGGTGTAGAAAAGAAATTCACTCAGAAATTACTAGGAAATGTCACAAATAATTACAAAGAAAAAGCAAGTAATACATTGAATTAAACATAATACACTGAATGTTGAAATATAATGTAATATATGGAAATAATTGTGACTTTTTTCCCATAGTGTGGACTTATAAACTAATGGAAGCACATTTGTGCCACAAAAAAGGCAATTTCTGATCTTATTCAAAAATGAGTTTGTTGTTTTTTTCCCCACATACTAGAAGATAACATTTCTAGAATGTATATAGTTTTTTTTTCTTTCTTTTTCATTTAGTATGAAAACGTAATCATTTGAGTGACTAACTGAACATGCTTTGGCACTGCATTAACCATTGCGTAATATGAGGATTCAACGTGCTATTTTAAACGGCTTTTAATTACTTCTCATTAAACATAATTTCTCATCGTGGTGGAAATGACACTTTCCTCTGTAAATACTGTATTGAAAATGAAAACAGTGAGATGCATGATGAATACTAAACTCTCGCTCCCATAAGACTTACATTCTCCTGCTCCCGCTATTTAAGTTTAAATAAGTGAGACTCATTCTAAACACTAAACCTGCCCTCTCATGAAAAATAAAATTGATATACTTGATATACAGAACTTTCCAAATCCATGTTTAAGGAGGTATCATGTCAGATATCAGGTAAATGCCATGACAATCACTACTAAGTCTTTAAAATAATTATAGTAATTTGTATATTTTTCAGGCATTGGCATGATCATTTGTCTTCTGCTCGTCATCACTCACTCACATATATGCATAAAGCTGTTGTAATAAGTTGATGTATTTTATTAATACTTAGATTTATTAGTGATACATTTATTTATCAATTATTAGTCATCAATTTTTAGTCACAAATGATAGAGTTGAAACTATAAAATACCACAAACTAATTGAAAGGACTCAAGTACTGTATGTATTTGATAATTGTCCTTGTCCTGCTTATTACAAGACTACTTATCGCAAAATAAACTCCACCAGAGAGACACAAGAGTCTGTTTGGTGTTTAATATGGAGTAATTGTGCCAGGTTGCTTGATGATAACTTTTTATCCCCTTATTTATAATACATTTTTAGCAACACGCTGATTGGTTTCATTTAGTTTGACAAAATAAAATGCATCAGTAAAAGTTAAGTGTAATGTTTTGGGGTTATTAAGCCTCTTATTAAGAAACCACAACTAGATCCTAGTGAACTGGTAAATTACAGACCCATTTCAAATCTTCTGTTTATGTCTAAAATTCTAGAACAAGTTGCGTCTGTTCAAATGTGCTCCTTCCTGCAAAAAAAAAAAAAAATGATATGAAGAATTTCAGTCAGTTTCAGGCCCCATCATAGGACAGAAACTGCACTTGTTAAAATTACAAATGACTTGCTTTGTGACAATATTTACATGTGCCAAATATAGAACCACACGGAATAAGAAAAAAAGAGGCAATTCTGAGTTGATATCTCACAATTCAGACTTTTTGTTCCTGCAATTCTGAGAAAAAAATCTAAATTGTGAGAGAAAGGTCTAAATTGTGAGATATAAGACTTGTGCGAAAAAAGAAATCATACTTTTTTGTCAATTATTTTATAGTGTACATACTAAAGGCTAATCTTATTCAGGAATGAGTTTTAGTTTTTTTCCCCCAACATACTAGAAAAAAAGATTATAGTATGTAAATATTTGTTTTTTGTTTTTTTAAGAAAACGTCTAATCATTTGAGTAAGTAAATGAACATGCTTTGGCACGGCATTAACCATTGCATAACACGAAGATGCCATTCACACATGCCATTCATTAAACTGCTTTTGTTCATTCATTAATCATCACTTCATACTGTGAGCAAAAATTACACTTTCTTCTATGTAATACTGTAAAGATTGCACTAATTCTGTATTTAAAATTAAATCAGTGCAACTCATGAAGAGCACTAAAGTCTCCCTCCCATGAAATGGAGAATTCCTCACATTCTTCATCTCTGAGCTGTGGACGGGTGGTGAATATGTGAATATATACCGGGCTGCTGAGTAGAGAAACATCAGAGCAAGAGAAGAGCTGCTTCCAGCAAGACTTCCTTAGAGTTCAATAAATCAAGACTGAACAGGACAAATGTAAGTACTTAATTTGACGTTTATTACCGTTTTTTTAAGATAATCATTGCTTTTTCATGTTTTTTCTTGTCATTCATCCTCTCACAATCTCTCTCTTCTATTGTTTCAGCTCACACTATGTCTTGTAATAAGTCAGCCCTCAACAACTTCTGGAAAGTCGGTCGTTTCCCGTCCTTAAGAGTGAAGTCGGACGACTGCAGCACAGTGAAGAGCTCTGTACCTGTTCACAAGAACCCTTGCAGCTGTGTGGCATGCTGTGGTCGTGAGGCTGTTGTGGTGCAGGATGGCTGTAAATGCAGTGGAGCGTGTGGAAAGCAGGTGTACGGCTGCATCAAGCCGCTTTCTCAGCACAACCCTTGCAGCAACCTGACATCATGCCATGATCATGTGGTCAAGACCGTCATTCAGGATGGCTGTGAATCCTGGAGACATTGTGGAAATGAAGGGTCCGTCTCATTCCCAGTCAATAAGTGGAAGTGTGCGTGCTGCACACCGGGTTATCAACTCCCACTGCAACTGACCCACAGAAAGCTGTGATTATGTTGGACTGTGAGGTTTCAGTCCTCAGATTCATCTCTCAATAATTGAGATTAATCTTGAAGCTGGAAAAATGAGGCTAAAGGTATAAAGAAATCTCAAATGGAAAATAAAAGCATTAAAAGAATACATGAGTAAATTGTTTATTTATCTTTTCCCCATAACAAACAGACCTGTACTTGCAGTTATATAGCATAAACAAATCTGACCAGAAACAGAAAAACATTACGCTTAACTTTTACTGATGCATTTTATTTTGTCAAACTAAATGTAAAACAATCAGTGTGTTGCTTAAAATTAATTATAAATAAGGGGACAAAAAGGTATCGTCCACCAACATGGAATAATGACCCCATATTAAACTCCAAACAGGCTCTTGAATCACTCTTCTGGAGTTTATTTTGCAACAAGTAGTCTTGTAATAAGCAGGATTAGGAAGATTATCAAATAAATACACAGACATAAAATACTGATTGAAATCAAGGTTATTTTATTACCCGAGACAACTGCAGAGTGCAGCATATGCGAAATAATAGCAGCTGTGTAAGCATATGAATGAATCGCTTTGGATAAAAGAGTTAAAAAAAAAAAAAAAAAAGTCCAACAGTGGTTGTTAAATATAAAAAAGATATTCAACTGCCCTAATGCAGAAATTGACCGACTCATTTAGATGGCAACTGGCCAGAAATTTAACCAATTACCTGCACCGTAAATGCCATGTGACCAATGACTCAGCAGTTACAGGGAAATGATATCATGACAAAGCACCATAAAAACATAAAAAGACTCAAACACTTCACAAACAACTATTCTGAGCTGTGAAGCCAAGAACTGCAGAAAATACAAGTCCAATTCATGCTTTTACAGGTAAATCATCATGTGAATTATAACGCATCAGAATATATAGCTACTTTTGGATGCCTATCAAGATGCTCTGTCTTCAATTTGAGACAGCTAACATTATCCAAATAAATTATGTAGGATATATGATCAAACATGGGCAAAAAAAATAAACTTTGTGTATTAAATGAAAATAAAATACCATTTTCATAACTTTACTACTATGTGTGTTTTATGTTACCAAATAGAAACAAATGCTTATTTGTGCTTCACAGTGAGCTTCACTGAGCGTATTCTTTTATTTTATATGTTGCAATCGTGTGGCACTATCGAGGTACAGCACAAATGTGGAAGGGTTCAGGAGCAGAAGCGATGGCAACTGTCCTTTTGAGACTCAGTGTTTCTCCCTCAGGTGGCAGGAAGGTAAAATTCTGCATCAGAGAGACAAAGAAGAGGAAGAGCTCCATACGAGCGAGCTGCTCACCTGGACACATCCTCTTACCTGGAAATAAGGCTCTGGATCAGTTTTTTTTTTTTATTAGTTTATATATAGTACCATTCAAAAGTTTTGGGGTCAGTAAGATATTTTTTAAAGAAATGAATAGCTTAATTCAGCAAAAAGGCATGAAATTGATCATAAGTGACAGTAAAGATTTTTATAATCTTACAAAAGATTTATATTTCAAATGAATGCTGTTCTTTTGAAAAAATAAATAAATAAATAAAAAATTGTAAATAAATAATGTTAAACGGTTATTTGAAATTGTAATAATATTTCACAATATTACTCTTTTTTTACTGTATTGATCAAATAAATGCAACCTTGGTGAGCATAAGAGACTTCTTTCAGAAACAAACAAAAAATGTACTGACCTCAAACTTTTGAACAGTAGTGCATGTGTGCATGTATATATTTATTTTAGTTGTAGTTTATATACTACATATTCCTCCTTGTGACCTACCTATTGAAAAGGGAATGAAATTTTCTCTCTTCAGAAATTTGCCATTTTCATCCAGAAAGTGAGCAGGATTGAATTCATATGGATTGCGATATTCATTCTTGTCCTCTAGAATTGGCTTCAACATTGGCAGCACCATCACACCCTGTCATAGGACAAAACGTAAGAATTCGAAAACTGAAAGAACGTTTCAGTTCTTTCCACTCTTCCATAATCCTTGAATGTAATGCTGTATCTAATGTGAATAATCACTGAGATTAATGGTTCTAAAATCTCTCTTTTTTTTGTTGCTACATTTAATTTTTCCTTTAGATTTCTGGTTGAAATATGACCTGGATTCTACAAACAGTACTTTATGACTTACCTTTGGTATGAGACATCCTGCTACTGTGGTGTCTTTGCTGGCAACTCTCGGTGGAATGAAGGCAAGAACATTTGCGAACCTCAGAATCTCATGCATCACAGCGTAGGTGTACGGCAGATGCGCCCTGTCTTCCATCAACGGCTGACGTCTCTGTCCAATCACCTGATCAATCTCAGAATGGACTTTCTCTACAGAAAGTGAATGTGCAGAGTAGGTGGACATGCATATACACATCTGACTAACAAGTAGACAAGTAATAGGAGCGGAGTGGCCCACCTTGCACTTCTGGATACTTGGCCATGTAGAGTAAAGCCCAGCTCATTGATTTAGCAGTGCTTTCCGTTCCTGCTCCAAACAGATCCAACACACAGTGTATCAGGTTTTCCTCTGTGAATTCCGCCTCATTGTCCTTACACTGGGAACAATGGAAAGATGAGGAAGGGCATACAACCATGGACAAAAAGAAGGATTAAACACAGAGATGGCTACAGTAGAGCGACCTTATAAAGAGGTAATTGCAAAGTAAAAATGCAGGGTGTTTCATTTGAAATACTTGAATTATTAGCTAGCTAATGTGTATAAAACCCCAAGAAAAGACTTAAAATGACTGCATTATCATTATGCAAGCATCTGCCAAAATAAGTTACCTTCTCAATTTCATCCAGATAACAGTCAATGTAGTCTCTAGGACTAGTTGGGTTTCTGTCCTCTTTGTGCTTTCTGATTTCCTCCTTAAAAAAGAGCTTAAGTTTGGAAAGGTTGGCAAATGCAGTCTGGTGCTTTCCTGGCAGCAGGGACATCAAAGCGGGAAACGTGTTATACAACTGTTGAGGGACAAACATATTTGGTCATTACGTTGTAAATCTTTGCAGGAAATGACTTATTAAAATATAACTAAAATTTAAAGTAGGAGTTGAAATGGCTAATCTGAAAAAAAAAAAATATTCCAATATCAAATCTCCCTCAATAGTCAATATAAAATCTAAATTGATAATTACTTTTTTAAATGGATGTTCCTAGTCTTATTCTGCATGTATTAGCGCATGTTTTTCCAAAGAACAAGCATTTGTCTTTGTAAGATCCAAATGGGTTGCAAAACAGATTCATATTGGCTTTAAAGCAAGAGACGCCTTTGCGAATTTCAGTTTAGACATTCAGCAACTACAGCATGCTTTATTCATATTTTTTATGAACACTTATCACATTTCCAGAGATCTCAAAAGCGCCATCATAGTGGGGTAAACTTATATATTGGTGAATGGAAAATACATTTTTGCATTCCCAATTTCTAAACACCAAAAGAACCAAAAGGGGGAAAAAATATCAAGAGATTGATTACGTTGGTCAGAAATGAGACAGACGTCAAATTTGCAGTTGCTCCTTTAGCCAATGTATTATAAACACTTACACGGCACTGTTAACTAGTTGTTTGTTTTTTGTTTTTTACTTTAATGCCAAGGTATGAAATGTATAGTGTTTTAAATATGTTAGTTTAAATAAATATAAATAAGTTTCTTTCTTCTGTTAAACGAAGATGATATTTTGAAGAATGTGGGGAACCAAACAATTGTTGGTCACCATTGACTTCCATAAAATCGAAAAAAATACCATGGGAGTCACCCACATGGAGGTTACCCACATGCTTCAAAATATCTTTTATGTTCAAGAGAAGAAAGAAACTCTTACAGGGTTGGAACAACTTGAGTGTGACTAAATGTCAGAATTTTAATTTCTGGGCAAACCATGCCTTCAATGACTGCGGGAACACACTCTTATCACAGTCTGTGAAAAGGGTCCAATATAATAAATTTGGTCCCATACCCGGCCCCAGACATTGATGGGCAGCTTAAAGGTTTCATCTGAATACTGCAGCAGCTCATGAAAATGATGGTTGTCATACTCAAACTTGTAGCCAAAAACCAGGCTGCATATTATATTGCCCACTGCGTAGGTCAAGAGGTGATGAGGGTTGAATGGCAAACCTTGGGAAGCAAAAGAGAGAAAGAATGGTTATAGCTAAAAACAGTACTTTCACTGTTTTCACAAATCATTGCCTGTAGAGCACAGGGTGTACTCGAAGCCTGTTGAGATGTATGACTTGACACAGAAATGGTGCTCACTGACCTTGTTTGGTTTGCAAAAAACTACAGACAAAGCTACACTCCTGCAGGATGGAGTTTTCTAGAGTTTTCTTGCCCACACCGAAATACTTCAGCGTTGCCAGAGCAAAGCGCCTCTGATGACGCCACATGTGTCCACTGGAGAAGATCAGACCTACATACAAAATGGTAAGAAAAAAAAAAAAGAACTAAATCCATGCTCACTAAATGAAATCAGTAACAGCTATTACTCGTGGTCTGCAAATTTACTGTTGGGTCTGATATTTGCATTTCTTTGCAAAGCTGTGTTACACTCTGACAGTGACAAATCAATCTGTGCCAAGAACAGTACAAAGTCTGATAAACTTTCCTATACCATCACGATGGCAAATTTATGTCAGAACAAAATGTTGGCTTGTAAATGTGGTCAGGCATGTGTTGATGAATGGTGCTGTGATGAAAGTGGAGCATTTTACAGCAAATAATTTCAATATATGGAACTTTTGAATTGTGAAATCTACAGTATGTTTTCATAGTACTGAATGAATGAACTTCTTTATTTCAAGAGAGGAAAATTCAATTTCTCGTTACATCAGAATCACCGTAACGGTTAACACAATGTATGTCATGAATAGTTCTGCATTTCTTTAAATACAAAGCTTGCTATTGTAGCCATTGCTGAAGGAAATTTTACCACCATCACTGGAGCTTTTCACAATTTATACACAAGTTATTTTATTGACAGAGCAAATATAAACAAATTAGCTGTCTGAAATGTTGTGAATCCATATTAATGTCTTGAATGAAAGCAGAATTAAGAAATATTTCGTGATGTTCTACAAAATTGCTGATTCAACAATGTTATCAACAGTCATATTTCTGAACACTTTAAAGTATAAACAGTGTTATTCATAGTGACGTGTTGGCTGTGTGTACTGTGTTCCTCTACCTTGCCCTTTACTGATCTTGTCATTCACAGGGAAGTACGGCCGGTCTGTGAAGATGTCCGCCTGCTCCACAAACGCCTCTTTGAAGCTCTCGTATCCAGTAAGCAGTATGCAAGGTTTGCTTCCCAGATACAGTGTGCTCACATCTCCATACCTCTCAGCAATCTAAGCAACATGTTATATTACATATTGTAATGTACCCAACTAGTAGCCAAGTCATTACTGCTCTTCATACAACTGAAAACTTACCTTCGGAAAAACCTCCATTGGATCACTAAAGCCTATATTCAGTACATTTCCAACCAAAGGCAGAGGGAAGGGTCCTGGCGGCATGTTGTTTGTAAGAACATCACGCAGGTGTTTCACCAGCAGCAGCACACACAGAAATATCAGGAGACCCTGAACATCCATCCACGGACCCATCAGCTGTGACAGCACTGACGCCATGTTTACTGAGACGAGAGATGGGTTACACACATGAAGAATACTTATATACATATTTTAGAGAACATTCATCTCTATGTGACCACACATGTCTGAATGTCACTGCATTAGATGGAATATCAAAGAAATGATCTGTGTGCTCAAATGTTTCATGAGCCACTCTCAACTTTAAGTTCAGCTTATGTATAAGTTATAACGCACTTTAAAAAGTACTATCTATCTATCTATAGTGAGAGAGAGAGAGAGAGAGAGAGAGAGATTACTTTTTAAAGTGTTATACATAAGCTGAACTTCAAGTTGATACACACACACACAAACAATAATGTGCTTTCAGAACATTTTTGAGCATGTCTCAAGTCAAGTGTCCAAACACTTTCAGAGTATATCAACATGTTTGCTAGGCATGCTCACAAAAGTTTAGTAGGCTGTTGTTTTAGACTTCACAATATGCTACTGAAAAGGACATGCAACATATCAGATGAAGGGAACAAAGCTGTATTACTTACCCAGTGTTCAGACCAGTTTGTTTCCTAATTTCATCAGCAAACCTGAAGAAAACACGACCATTTACTATATATATGTAGCCTACTGTAGATGGTCTGCAATGTCTGATAACTAGTTAGATTAATACAGAAGCTTCTCAAAACAACACAATTCACTTTGCTTCCAATTCGCTTCGGTACTTGATTCGTTCTTGGTGTAAACGTGATCTATGACGTCCGAGGTGAGGTTGCGTTAAACGGACCACATAGATAGATAGATAGATAGATAGATAGATAGATAGATAGATAGATAGATAGATAGATAGATAGATAGATAGATAGATAGATAGATAGATAGATAGATAGGCGAATTATTATTATTGTGGATATTTCAGGACGAACATTTCGACAGCGTTTTTGAAATATTTCTGATTTTCACCTGACGGCAAATTGACGCCAAGAAGGTTAGCTACTATAAAACAACAGACCTCGAACGTTTCCCAGGGATAATAACTATTACAAATTTGAATAGGGCTAACAAGAATGTTTCCTTTCAAAAGTTAATGATTTTCCCCTGACCTGAAGCCAAATTGACCATATGCACAGAGCTCTATTTAGAACTTCCGGATAAAGATAAACCAGCTCGTAATCTTCCGGTGAAGCTCATTTTATATGTGCTAAATATAGGTAGAGACTCTCACAGAAACATCTCCTGCCTCATTCTTATCAGAAACTGAAAAACAAAATAATTGCAACATTGTAAATAATGATTGTGGAATTAACATACAGACAAATAAACACTATCATAACTGTTTAGGCAGTTAGGTTAATCTTTTAAACACGTAATGGTATTCTCGATTAATCAATATCTTACCTTCAAAGCCATGAACACATTTTTAAAATCTTATAAAATTTTAAGCCATTTATTGTTTCTCAACTCTGTGTGGTAAAATTCCCATTATTAAAGGTTCCGTTTTCATTCATGAAGACATGAAGAAATATGCTAAAAACGTGTCTCGGCGAAAAATAGACTTTTTAAGATGAAAATGAAATTACCGTTATAACCAAGAGATGGCAGTATAGGATCACTCATTGGCTGCAGCTGCCATTTCAACTTAGTTTTTCACGTCTTTTGATTTATTATAAAATAAATATTATAACAAATTTAGTACTTTGTCACACTGAAGTATAAAGTAGGCTAAAGCAAGTGCAGGAAGTCACAAATTCACAGTCAAATATAAATTAAATAAGTTGGTATAACAAACAAATAATGCATTCAGTATTTTGATATGTTTAGATTTAATTTAAATAACTAGGCTACATCGTTTAAGTTTTATCCAACACAGACCTGTAGTTTTGTTAGTCTGAATTTAGTCTGAATCACTTAATGCACAGCTTTATTTTGACATCGGCTCGTCAGGTGATTCATTCCGTTGCCGCTGTCAAACATAATTACTCGCGGCATGATTTAACGGATTCCCTCGCGTAAGTTTAACATTCGCATTTTGTCATTCCTGAAACGGAATATGTGGAAGTTTGGTCATCTTAGACAAACAAAACTTTTCTCCTAAATGTGAATGGATTATGTAGAGAAACCGAGTAAAGGACGCTCTTCTTACGGCACAGTACACTTGACCGGAAATGGCTGAGCTGGCTTATCTACAACCAGGAAGTAACTGTGCATAAGGTCAATTGACGCTCCAGAGAAGAAGTTGCGTTGGTTACTATAACAACAGCAGACAGTTCGAACGTTTCCCACGTAATTTATAAATATTTACATATCACAAGTTAAAATACATACATCAGCAACAACAAGAGTTTTTTTTTGTTTGTTTGTTTGTTTTTTAGTATAAAAAGTTATCTGAATAGTAGTTAGGATTAAGCTGCTGAGAGGTGTGCAATTATGATGCCGGCGCCCATTTTCGCCCACCTGCCAAATTATTACCCCTCTCGTTGAAATCGCTATATGATTGCTTAATCCTAACCCCTCCCCCACAACCTAAACCTACCAATACTAGGTCGGATCATTTGGCTCTCGTCAGTCTTGTTGTCTTTTGTATTCTTCTGTTATCTTTTCGCCGTAATGTTATATAACGTGTCCATCAGGGAAATAGGGCGCACAAAGGTCGATCGTCGCCTGGTGGGCCCCCCAGCATCTGATCATATCATAAATGGATCGCAAAATTTGATATCCATAATGAATTTTCACTAGCTGCCAATTAGATTAAAATGAAGAATTAGTCACGTTCGTTTAGATAACCATAGCCGTAGATCGCTGAAGTGTCAGCATCGGATCGGATGGTTTATCGACAAATAATAAGCAGCCTATTGTCATTATTTATCACTTTAATAAACACATATCTCCAAAACTGAATAGTCATTCATAGGATTGAGCTGCTAACAAGTGTGCAGTTATAGCCTATAGTTTTGATCTGTGTAACCTCTTGGTTCTGATCTACTTTATCTTCCATATCTTTTTAGCTTAATTGGTATACAATGTATGCATTGAGTGTAAGATAGCATATGTCTGTATTGAGTGCTAAGTTCTTTGAACCTTGACCTGGACTGAACCATTTTCTAATAAAGTGTTCCTTTACAAACATTTTCAGTTTTTTGTATTGTCATATATATATATATCAGAGTACTCCATTATATGACATAAACACATCTCATAAAATCTAGAAATAAATTAGTAAAATAGAAGAAATAACATCACTGATCCTGGTTCACATGTGCCTGCATGATACAGACAATCAAAGGAAGACTCAAAATCTTACCTTCAGTGTTTTGAGCAGTGGCTGCTGGCTGAAGATGTTGTGAATGAGAACGCGGTCAGTGTGTTTCTCTTGGTTGTTGTTCCATTTATGTACTGTGGAAGAATTTAATTTCACCAACAAAGCCGAGCTGGATGTCTTATGACGTGCTGCAAACGGTGCATTTAGTGCATTACTGACCACAGTGGTGAGACTGGAAAGGTTTTGGTTTGAGAAATTCAGAGGCCATTCAAGGACTCTTCTAAAGGGGGGGGGGGGGGCTAAATTGAGCACCATATTAAAATGATTTCTGAAGATTCATGTGATACTGAAGATTGGAGTAATGATGCTGAAAATTCAGCTTTGCATCACAGGAATAAATTACATTTTAATGTTTAAAAGTTTTTTTTTTATTGTTGTTGTAATAATATCTCATAATATATTGTTTTTACTGTGTTTTTGATCAAATAAATGCAGCCTCAGTAAGTAGGCTATAAGACACTACCTTAAAAAAAAAAACGTAATCTTAATTATTTCAAACTTTTGACCAGAGTATAAACAAATTATATAACTTATTGGGTGAAATCAGGTATAATCTACAACATAGTCATATTGTGTTCATGGCCGTAGCCAGGCTTTGAAAATTAGTGAGGTCCGGATGGGGGGATGGTTGGGGGGAGATTGGATGCTATAATAACCTCTTATTATAGAATTGTGCTATAATAACCCCTATATATACAACTCATTATACACTATTAACACTCTGACTCCTCTGAGTTCGATTGCTTCAGTCTGTTGTGCTGCTGAGAGGTTTGTGTTTGTAGCTCCGTGTACCTTCGCTTTTTATTGAATCTCTACTTTACTTTCAATCCCTTTTGTCTAAAGTGATAATATATAACTTAATTCCCACCATATTTCTGGTGTTATCTTTCAAACTAATCTAACTAATTTGATCGTTCTCCTTTAAAAACCGCGAGTGCAGCTTGTTAGCCCGTTAGCTTGTCACTGGTGGTTCCATTTGCATTTCTATTCGCGCCTATTATTATTTTATTTTTTCCTCGCTCCGTTTTTCATGAGCTCATCAAACAACAGTGGTAAGTGGTAAGTTGTTGGTATCATTCATCAATCACGGTGAGTAATGGCTTCTTCTCCTGCTATTGTTGTTTGCACTGTTTGCCACATGTATAGTTTATCTGTCTCTGTCAGCAGCGAGGATTCACATGTGATAAATGCAGGGAAATAGTTAGGCTGACAGAGAAGGTTTTAGAACTAGAGACACGCATCCAAACTTTAGTTGAGGATAGTAAGAATGTGAGGGCTGTAGATACTGCTTTGGATGCGACTAGCTCAAGGAGTCCTGTACATTGTTCGGTTTCGGTTGAGCCCGTGCAGCAGGGCAACTGGGTGACAGTGAGGCGGCATAGTCGCGGGTCAAAACACCACTCTTCCGTTCCGATCAGAACATCAAACAGGTTCTCCCCACTCGGTGACGCACCCACTGAGAAACCTGATGAAAGTGCTCTAGTTATTGGCGATTCTATTGTACGGAACGTGAAAATAGAGACACCAGCCACCATAGTCCATTGTTTACCAGGAGCCAGAGCGCCTGACATCTTGGCAAATTTAAAAGTGCTGACTAATGCTAAACGTAAATTCAGTAAGATTGTTATCCACGTCGGCGCTAATGATGTTCGACTTCGCCAGTCGGAGATCACCAAAAATAATGTTAAAGAGGTGTGTGAACTTGCAAGTACGATGTCAGACACTGTAATATGCTCTGGTCCGCTCCCTGCTTACCGTGGTGATGAGATTCATAGCAGACTGTCGTCACTTAATGGCTGGATGTCTAAGTGGTGCCCGCAAAATAACATAGGCTTTATAGACAATTGGAAGAATTTTTGGGGCAGACCTGACCTGTTGAAAAGAGATGGTGTTCATCCCTCCTGGGGTGGTGCCGCTCTTCTCTCTAGAAATATGGCACATAGTCTTAGAGTTTGTACTTGACTAACTGGAGCCCAGGTCAGGAAGCAGACAGACTGGCTAAACCGATCGCCTGCTAGCCGCCTCACGCCACCAAAGTCAGTTAACTCTCAGCACATAGAAACTTTTTCACCTAGATATCACACTATAGAGACTGTGTCTGTTCCCCGAACTAGAAAATACAGAAAACATCCAAACCAAAGTAATAGTAACAATTTAATTGATGTTCAACAAATAAAAACGATATAATACAGATAAACACATGATAAAGCTTGGCTTATTAAATATTAGATCCCTTTCTTCAAAAGCACTTTTTGTAAATGATATGTTCACTGACCATAAACTAGATGTGCTTTGTCTGACAGAAACCTGGCTAAAACAAGATGATTACATTACTTTAAACGAGTCTACACCCCAAGATTACTGTTACAAACATGAACCGCGTCCAAAAGGTAAAGGGGAGGTGTTGCTACAATTTATAGAAATATTTTCAGTATCTCTCAGAGGTTGGGTTTCAAGTATAATTCGCTCAAGTAATGGTGCTTCATATAACGTTATCCAAAGAAACAAGTGTTAATGATAAATCCCCTGTGATGTTTGTACTGGCTACTGTATACAGGCCACCAGGGCACCATACAGACTTTATTAAAGAATTTTCTGATCTTCTATCGAGTTAGTGCTGACTGCAGATAAAGTCCTAATCGTTGGTGATTTTAATATCCATGTTGATAATGACAGAGATTCGTTGGGATCAGCATTTATAGACATTCTAAACTCAATTGGTGTTAAACAACACGTGTCAGGACCTACTCATTGTCGAAATCATACTCTAGATTTAATACTGTCACATGGAATTGATGTCAGTGGCGTTGAAATTTTGCAGCAGAGCGATGATATCTCAGATCATTATCTAGTCTCCTGTATATTCCATATAGCTAAAGCTGTAAAGCCAACTTCTTGTTACAAATATGGTAGAACCATTACCTCTACCACAAAAGACTGCTTTATAAATAATCTTCCTGACTTATCTCAGTTCCTCAGCATATCCAATAGCTCAGAACAACTTGATGATGTAACAGGAACTATGGACTCTCTTTTCTAGCACTTTAGATGCGGTTGCTCCTTTACGCTTAAGGAAGATTAAGGATAAGAGTCCAACACCGTGGTATAATGAGCACACTCGCGCCCTAAAGAGAGCAGCCCGGAAAATGGAGCGCAGCTGGAGGAAAACTAAATTAGAGGTATTTCGCTTAGCTTGGCGGAAAGTACCCTATCCTACAGAAAAGCATTAAAACTGCTAGATCTGATTACTTTTCGTCTCTTCTAGAAGAAAACAAACATAACCCCGATATTTATTCAATACAGTAACTAAATTAACGAAAAATCAAGCATCAACAGGTGTTGGCATTTCCCAAGAGCATAGCAGTAATGACTTTATGAACTACTTCACTTCCAAGATCGATACTATCAGAGATAAAATTGTATCCCTGCAGCCGTCAACTACAGTATCGCATCAGATAGCGCACAATAGACCCCTGAGGAACAATTCCACTCATTCTCTACTGTAGGAGAGGAAGAATTGTATAAACTTGTTAAATCATCTAAACCAACATCATGTATGTTAGACCCGATTCCATCTAAACTACTAAAAGAGCTGCTTCCAGAAGTCATAGATCCTCTTTTGGCTATTATTAATTCATCATTGTCATTAGGATATGTCCCCAAAACCTTCAAATTGGCTGTTATTAAGCCTCTCATTAAAAACCACAACTTGACCCCAAAGATCTAGTTAATTACAGACCGATCTCAAATCTCCCTTTTCTGTCAAAGATACTAGAAAAGGTAGTATCCTCACAATTATATTCCTTCCTAGAGAAAATGATATCTGTGAGGAATTCCAGTCAGGATTTAGATCGTATCATAGTACTGAGACTGCTCTCATTAGAGTTACAAATGACCTGCTTCTATCATCTGATTGTGGTTGTATCTCTTTATTAGTTCTACTGGATCTTAGCGCCATGCTCGACACTATCGACCACGACATTCTTTTGAATAGACTACAAAACTTTGTTGGCATTAGTGGAAGTGCCTTAGCATGGTTCAAATCGTACTTATCTGACCGCCATCAGTTCGTAGCAGTGAATGAAGAGGTATCATATCGATCACAAGTGCAGTATGGAGTACCTCAAGGCTCAGTACTAGGGCCGTTACTTTTCACGCCTATATGTTACCCTTGGGAGATATTATCAGGAGACATGGTGTTAGCTTTCACTGTTATGCTGATGATACTCAGCTCTATATTTCTTCGCGCCCGGTGAAACACACCAAATTGAGAAACTAACGGAATGCATAGTCGATATAAAAACTGGATGACGAGTAATTTTTACTGCTAAATTCTGAAAAAACAGAGGTGTTAATTATCGGACCTAAAACCCCACATGTAACCTAGAACATTATCTAACACTTGACGGCTGCTCTGTCAATTCTTCTTCATCAGTCAGGAACCTAGGTGTGCTGTTCGATAGCAATCTGTCATTTGAAAGCCATGTTTCTAGCATCTGTAAAACTGCATTTTTCATCTCAAAAGCATATCTAAATTGCGACCAATGCTCTCAACGTCAAATGCAGAAATGTTAATTCATGCTTATGACCTCAAGGTTAGACTATTGTAATGCTTTATTGGGTGGTTGTTCTGCACGCTTGATCAACAAACTACAGTTGGTCCAAAATGCAGCAGCTAGAGTCCTTACTAGAACCAGGAAATATGACCATATTAGCCCGGTTCTGTCAACACTGCACTGGCTCCCTATCAAGCATCGGATAGATTTTAAAATCTTGTTAATTACTTATAAAGCCCTGAATGGTTTAGCTCCTCAGTACTTGAGCGAGCTCTTATCGCATTATAGTCCTCCACGTCCGCTGCGTTCTCAAAACTCTGGCCGCTTGATAATACCTAGAATATCAAAATCGACTGCGGGCGGCAGATCCTTTTCCTATTTAGCACCCAAACTCTGGAACAGTCTACCTAACACTGTTCGGGAGGCAGACACACTCTGTCAGTTTAAATCTAGATTAAAGACCCATCTCTTTAGCCTGGCTTACACATAACACATTAATACGCTTCTATTATTCAAATCCGTTAAAGGATTGTTAGGCTGCATTAATTAGATCAACCGAACCGAACACTCCCCATAACACACGATGTACTCGTTACATCGTAAGTTGAATGGCATCTGCGCTAATGTTTGTCTGTTTTTTCCTAGTCTGTTTCTCGGTCCGTGTCCGATCAGATGGTGGGTCGGCGCCGGAGGTGACGTCTGCGGCCCTGATCGCCGGGCGGAGACCAGGACGCCCGGATGACCCCAGAGATATATCCCCAGATATATCAACCAAAATAACAAAATAACTAAAATATAATAAAATACCTAACTACATAATACTACTATTGTTAGAAATTGCAACAAAATTAAAATAGAAATAGAAACTTTTGAACTGCGGGTTTCGTCTGGTCAGAGGAGAACTGGCCCCCCGACTGAGCCTGGTTTCTCCCAAGGTTTTTTTCTCCATTATGTCTCAGAGGAGTTTTGGTTCCTTGCCGCTGTCGCCTCTGGCTTGCTCAGTTGGGGACACTTAATTTCTAGCGATTATCGCCGATTTGATTGCACAGATACTATTTAAACTAAACTGAGCTAGACAATGACATCTCTGAATTCAATAATGAAATGCCTTTAACTGAAAATTGAGTGTTTAATCTTATCATTATACATTACTGACACTCTATCCTCCAATTTGATACTGTTAAGTGCTTTGACACAATCTGTATTGTAAAAGCGCTATATAAATAAAGGTGACTTGACTTGACTTTAAAATAGACAGAAATTTTTGTGAAAGAAAGAAGTTTTCTCTGTTTTGGAGGGATTTTAATTTTTAAATCATACCCTATTTATTGCATCAAAATTTGTTAATACATTTCTATAGTTATGGGGTGGATAATTTTATCAGTTGTTTATTATACATGCAACAATACTGTTATAGTTTTTATTTATAACCATTATGTGTAGCTGATAACTTTGTCTAGTGCTCTTATAAATGTTTATAGCATGATTTGTGAAAATTTAACTAGTATGAATGACTTGGCATATACTTCTTCATAGTGTTTGCATATTTCATTTTATTCTGTAACCTACTTTTTCTACAGATCTCTGCACTAGTGTTAAATGCTACTGTTTTTGACAGCGTTGATAACGTTTCTGACAGATAATATGAATGTTTTTTATTTTTTATTTTTTGCGTTTCCTTATCGAATGTCGTAGGGTAGGCTATGTCAGAAATGGGCTTTTTTGATTACTGGTGATTACGGCGATGCAGTGTTGCCAGATATTGCTATTAAGATGAGCAAAAGCCCATCAGTAAATAAAAATAAACTGAATATATTACAAATCTTTTGCAAATAAGATAAGATAAAGATATCGCTGACCCTAAACCGCAAGGTCCTACATTATTAACTTTCTAAAGTGTCAAATTAAGTGGGAAAGACAAGTCAAAAACGTGCATATTAGCTGGATTTGGAAACACGGAGACTGCGCTCGCGTCCTCACTCGCAACTCTCTCAAGCCTCGTTCACTCCGCCAGCGTCTCGCAGCGATCATTTTCATACCACGGACGCTAAACATTCTTGCAAACTGTCTAAACTGAATTATACATACAGACATATGAGGAGTTTAATAGCAAATTGGTCATTCAGAGAACAAATTGTATTTTTGAACATGAAAAATGTACCGAGGTTCGGACCTCGGTGACCTCATAGCTGGCTACGGGCCTGATTGTGTTGCTTCAGGTCTCTTCTATCATTCTTTGTTAAACAGAGCTAATAAAATGTCAGATTTGCCCCGCCATGAGTCAAATGCTCAGGCTCAACAAATTTTTAATTGGTTTGACGTACTTTGTTTTCATATGATATTGCAATACCTTTTTTTGCAGTGGGTCTTATGTCCCAACATAAGCAGAACAAATGTCTATGTAAATTGTTCATAAATCAGTTCTTACGTAAAATGCTTCGTTCAGCGAGACAAGTTATGCAAGTGTGTTTGTACAAATGATTTATACACAAATTCGTCCTGCTTGTGTTTGATGAATTAGGCCATGAAAATATCTTAAATTGTGTTCCAAAGACAAACGAAGCTTTAACGGGTTTGGAACGACATGGGGGTAAGTGATTAATGACAAAATGTTCATTTTGGGGTGGAGTAACCCTTTAACACCAATAGCGTAATGCTTAAATTTCCCAGCAGTGCTTTATGGTCACAGGCTAGCCATGTTTTGATGGCTAAGCAGCATGTCTGAAAGGATACGTCATCTCAGACTGCTTCCACAATGTGTTTATTGTATTGCAATGACCTCCACAGTCATAAGATCTCAGTCTAATAGACTACCTTTGGTTCGAGGTTGAATGGTAGATTTGAGGCATGAATGCGCAGCGCAACTCTGGGGAAGTTTCTAGTACCTTGCTGAATCCAGATCATGAAGAATTCAAGTGGTTCCAATGGTAAAACTAATATTAGAAAGGTGTAACTGATAAAGAGCCAGTGGTTTTGATGAATGCAAAGGTTTTGATTTTCCTATGATCCTCAAATTAGCTGCAGAGAGGTACAGTTATTTCAGCAAAATATTGAATGCACAAAAAGGTCTGCTGTCAATAGTATGGAACTTCTTACTTCTTATTTCTTGTGGTTCTGAGTTTATATCTCCAGTTCTGACTTTTTTTTCTCTCACTTTTTAGAATTGCGTGATATAAGCTGAGAAATGCAATTCTAAAAAAGTCTGAATTGAGAGATATAAACAGAGATATAAACTCACAATTGCAGGAAAAACATAGTCAAGCTTGTTTCCGCCATGGATTTAAAAAATAAAAATGTCATTGCGACTTTTTTTCCTCACATATCTGAGAATGTTAACTTTTACGAATTTTGAGAAGAATGTTTGAACGGTCAGATATAAACTTGCAATTTTGAGAAGTCAAAATTGTAAGATATACAGTAAACTGGCAGTTTTGAGAAGAAAAGTCTGAATTGCGAGATACAAACTTGCAATTCTGAGGAGAAAAGAATTGAGATATACACTCACAGTTTTGAGAAAAACTTTTTGCCCTCAAAACTTCAAATCGCATGGATTCCTATTGGAATGACTGGATTTCTCCTTTGAAATTTTGCTGAGCAGCGGTAAACCGCACCTTTATACTGCATGAATGGCTCCTAATGCCCAGCGTACTTGAGTTTCTCTGACAGTATATGGCTCCTTGAGCATTGTGTGAGGTGACTGGAGCTCTCTGTAGTGTGAAGGGTTTGATCTTACAGCCTTCCTTCAGCTGCCATCCAGCCGGATAATCTACAAAGACACACATCAAGAGTCAAGATGAGATTATCTGTGACACTACAGCTGATAACATACAAGCTCAAGAACTTGCTATATCCTTTAGTACCCAGAATGAGATGAAAAACATTTTTGCTGCAAGGTTTAATTCTGCAGTTTTTTTATTATTATTATTATTATTATTATTTATTTCACTAAAAATGAAATTCCTAAATTATCTTAAGTAGTTCTAAATTATCAACATGATCAAAAATTTGCAGAGATATTGCCATTATATTACACTATATGAATTATAAAAGCCTGATGTGTCAAATATAATACTTAACAAAAACACACATACGAATGTTTTTGATTCTTTTTTAAAGTATTTTGACTAAAGGTTCAAAACAATGTTTTTGTTGTTGTTGTGGGGTTTTTAAAAAGCTTCTTTTACGTTTATCTTTGATATCCATCCATAAATGTTGATAGTGGCCTATATAACATCATAAATGAATACAGCAGACATTCTGGAGACAGATAATAGTCATACTGAATTTAATTTTCCTGCTTGAAATAAAAGAGCTTATTGAATATGCTGTAACTTTCAGAACAAAAAACATTCTATAGTCCAAAAGACCATATTGTACTAAGCTGCAAAACAGCATGTTCAGAATTACTTGAATTTCAGATCCAAGTAACCCATGAAGCAGGATTATTTTAACATCACTGAGATTTTGTTTCAATATATTATCAGTTTTTTCACACATATTTTATAGTTTTTTTTTTTTTTTGTATTTTCTACATTCATCATTTTAAGTTTAAAGTTTTAGTAATTTTGTTGTGTTTTTGAAATTTTATTCAATTTTTTTGTTTGTTTGTTTGTATTCATTTCTATTTCAGTTTCAGTTAATTTAGTAGGCTACATTAAGTGAAACTAAATGAAGATTGCTTCGGCAACTAGTTGAAATTAAACAAGATGATTATTTATATTTTATTTTATTTCAATTAGCATTTTTATTTTATTTCAATTAACTTTTGAACCCTGAATTTGGAATGTTTTTTAAAATACCTTTTTTTTTTTTACATTTGCTGCCCTTCAGTGTTTGTATTCTTCCAGCTTTGATAGCATATAAATGGCTGTTTTATTTATTTATTTTTCATTATATAACAGCATTTGCTTTGGAGGGCTCAAGAAAGGCTTTTGCATGATATGATCCCTTAAAAGGATTTAATGCACATTTAAAACATTACTATAAGTATTACATTGATGCATGAGTGTTTAATGTGCAAAAAAAATCATTCATTCAGAAATCCAGTGTTTCCTTTAATCTCTGTGTAATGAAGTAACAGTGTTTTCATTTATTTTTGCATGGACAGAAACTAAGTGGGTTTTATTTTCTGATTTAAAATGGTAGGGCTGCAGTAAATGTACTGACACTGGCGACAGTTTCAGATTAAAATGCGTGAAAAGTAAATTATTTTCACAAGCTTTATTGTTATTTATTTATTTTCAGCTAATCACTTTTTAAAGACACTCTTAAAGTGAAGTGTGCAAAAAATTATGCCCTGCAAAACAATATGACCTGGTTTGCTGTAATGATCTTCTCCACTAGGTGGTGCTACTAGCGCAACAGATGTATTTGATTAGTCCACTTAAAGGGATAGTCCACCCAAAAATGAAAATTGTCTGATTTTCTACAACATTTTATTCCTAAATACATGGTAACTCTCTCTCTCTCTCTCTCTCTCTCTCTATATATATATATATATATATATATATATATATGTATCTATCTATCTGTCTATTGACAGTATTTCTTATTTATATGATAAAACAGATCTCCAAAATCCCATCTGTAACTCTAATATATCAACAAAACGAAACAAGTATTTCGAACCTGGCTTTATTAAATGTTTTATGTTTTGGAAATAAATGCAAATTAGTGAATATTTAATTAATAAAACTATTTTTTTTCATTTTATATATTAGCCACTGAGTTGGTTGGAGATGCTGAGTGTCGAAGGGCAAACATAGAAACACCAAAATGAAATTAAAAGAAGCCAGATGCAATACTATGTGATTTCAGAAAATGTATTCATTAAAATGAGAAAACAGTTGAACTCTTCAAGCTTGACCTTCAGAAAAAAACTTGTACTTGCATATTGTGGCCTGTAGAAGGCAGTACAAACTTTCTATACATGCAGCTGTTCTGCAACACTTGATTATGAAATGCAACAAAAATCTCTCCAGTGATCTGACCTGGTTTCCTGTTTGTATATATTTGTAGCGTTTAATTCACTACACAAAACACCAGCATAAAATCTGCTTGTAAATAAAGTCTTCTGTTGCACACTAACTTCATTCACAGTCTGTGCAGTCACAGAGAATGTGACACTCCTGCAGGATGAAGTTTTCTGGAAGTGTTGACAGAGTAAAATATCTCTGCAAATGTAATTAAACGGTTAATACAATATAAACTTAAATACATGCCATCAACATATTTACAGAAAACCATATTTTTTGTTTCATTTATATTAGCAATGCTGAAATACTTACTGAAAACAATGAGTTTGAGGAGTTTGTTTGTTTACAGGAACAGATTTGCAGAAATGTAGCATTACATCACTTGCTCACCAATGGATCCTCTGCAGTGAATGGGTGCCGTTAGAATGAGAGTCCACTCCAAACGGCTGATAAAAACACCACAATAATCCACACCAGTCCATCAGTTAATGTCTTGTCAAGTGAAAAACTGTGTTTGTAAGAAACAAATACATTAAGACATTTTTAACTTAAATATGAGTCCTCTAACTATAATATTGCTTTCTCCAGTGAAGAAGACATCTTGTCTGAATGTTTCTGAATGTGTTTACAAGTAAAAACAGTTGGTGTTTCTTACAAACATGCAGTTTTTTGCTTTGCGAGATGTTAATTGATGACTGGAGTGGTGTGGATTACTTGTGAAATATTGTGATGTTTTTATCAGACTCTCATTCTGACGGCACCCATTCACTACAGAGGATCCATTGGTGAGCAAGCGATGCAATGCTAAATTTCTCTAAATCCATTCCCATGAAGAAACAAACCCATCTACATCTTGGATGGCCAGAGGCTTAGTAAATCCTCAGCAAATTTTCATTTTTGGGTCAACTATTGCTTTAAACCCAAAGTCAATTTCACATTTTCAGAGATGATGTACCATGTCAGAAAATACACCTAATTGTAATTCAGCTCTCACTGTGGGGTCTGTAGCTGAAAAAGCCATTAGCGCCAAGAAATGATATTACACCCTTGACCTCGTCCTGCTGCCAGTGATGAATTTTTATGGGCAAGTTGTTTGTTCATCACCGAAGACATATGCAGAGGTAATGGCCTAGATCACTGCCAATGTTTACTTGATTTTCAAGGGTTTGTTGATTTTGACAGAAGTTACAGAGTGGAAATCAGACAATTACTTGTGAATTGAACTAATTTAATGATCACGGGCCCTCTCTGGACCATCATGTCACCTAGTTAACATTCATGAGCCACAGTATTATCATCATGCTGTGAAGATATGCTTGAGTTGTGTGGCCTTGTAGATGCACCATGCCAACTTGGCATTGAGATACAGTACCAGACTAGCTTGTACATTTGCTGAAATCTTTCACATGTATTTATCTACTTGTGTTCAGGTTGGATTGTAGAAAAAGAATCCACAATTAAATATTAAGTATATTTCATTATATATATATATACAGTGAGGAAAATAAGTATTTGAACACCCTGCTATTTTGCAAGTTCTCCCACTTAGAAATCATGGAGGGGTCTGAAATTGTCATCGTAGGTGCATGTCCACTGTGAGAGACATAATCTAAAAAAAAAATCCAGAAGTCACAATGTATGATTTTTTAACTATTTATTTGTATGATACAGCTGCAAATAAGTATTTGAACACCTGAGAAAATCAATGTTAATATTTGGTACAGTAGCCTTTGTTTGCAATTACAGAGGTCAAACGTTTCCTGTAGTTTTTCACCAGGTTTGCACACACTGCAGGAAGGATTTTGGCCCACTCCTCCACACAGATCTTCTCTAGATCAGTCAGGTTTCTGGCCTGTCGCTGAGAAACACGGAGTTTGAGCTCCCTCCAAAGATTCTCTATTGGGTTTAGGTCTGGAGACTGGCTAGGCCACGCCAGAACCTTGATATGCTTCTTACAGAGCCACTCCTTGGTTATCCTGGCTGTGTGCTTGGTCATTGTCATGTTGGAAGACCCAGCCTCGACCCATCTTCAATGCTCTAACTGAGGGAAGGAGGTTGTTCCCCAAAATCTCGCAATACATGGCCCCGGTCATCCTCTCCTTAATACAGTGCAGTCGCCCTGTCCCATGTGCAGAAAAACACCCCAAAGATGATGCTACCACCCCATGCTTCACAGTAGGGATGGTGTTCTTGGGATGGTACTCATCATTCTTCTTCCTCCAAACACGTTTAGTGGAATTATGACCAAAAAGTTCTATTTTGGTCTCATCTGACCACATTACTTTCTCCCATGACTCCTCTGCATCATCCAAATGGTCATTGGCAAACTTAAGTCGGGCCTGGACATGTGCTGGTTTAAGCAGGGGAACCTTCCGTGCCATGCATGATTTCAAACCATGACATCTTAGTGTATTACCAACAGTAACCTTGGAAACGGTGGTCCCAGCTCTTTTCAGGTCATTGACCAGCTCCTCCTGTGTAGTTCTGGGCTGATTTCTCACCTTTCTTAGGATCATTGAGACCCCACGAGGTGAGATCTTGCATGGAGCCCCAGTCCGAGGGAGATTGACAGTCATGTTTAGCTTCTTCCATTTTCTAATGATTGCTCCAACAGTGGCCCTTTTTCACCAAGCTGCTTGGCAATTTCCCGTAGCCCTTTCCAGCCTTGTGGAGGTGTACAATTTTGTCTCTAGTGTCTTTGGACAGCTCTTTGGTCTTGGCCATGTTAGTAGTTGGATTCTTACTGATTGTATGGGGTGGACAGGTGTCTTTATGCAGCTAACGACCTCAAACAGGTGCATCTGATTTAGGATAATAAATGGAGTGGAGGTGGACATTTTAAAGGCAGACTAACAGGTCTTTGAGGGTCAGAATTCTAGCTGATAGACAGGTGTTCAAATACTTATTTGCAGCTGTATCATACAAATAAATAGTTAAAAAATCATACATTGTGATTTCTGGATTTTTTTTTTTAGATTATGTCTCTCACAGTGGACATGCACCTACGATGACAATTTCAGACCCCTCCATGATTTCTAAGTGGGAGAACTTGCAAAATAGCAGGGTGTTCAAATACTTATTTTCCTCACTGTATATATATATATATATATATATATATAAAGACCATCTTTGTTCATTAATGAAGAATAGCATTTTTTGCTGATAAATATAAATATATATTTCTCTGATAAATATAAAATCTAAATATTTTTATTTATTTAAATAAATTTAAAAAACAAGTATACATTTATTAAGCACTGTTTGCATGAGTTACTTTGAGTTGAAATTGATTAATTCGAGGACGTCGGTCATAAGTAAAAGTCCAGAAACTGTACAAACAATATACAGGTGCTGGTCATATAATTAGAATATCATCAAAAAGTTTATTTATTTCACTAATTCCATTCAACAAGTGAAACTTGTATATTATATTCATTCATTACACACAGACTGATATATTTCAAATGTTTATTTCTTTTAATTTTGATTAGAGCTTACAGCTCATGAAAGTCAAAAATCAGTATCTCAAAATATTAGAATATTACTTAAGACCAATACAAAGAAAGGATTTTTAGAAATCTTGGCCAACTGAAAAGTATGAAAATGAAAAGTATGAGCATGTACAGCACTCAATACTTAGTTGAGGCTCCTTTTGCCTGAATTACTGCAGCAATGCGGCGTGGCATGGAGTCGATCAGTCTGTGGCACTGCTCAGGTGTTATGAGAGCCCAGGTTTCTCTGATAGCGGCCTTCAGCTCATCTGCATTGTTGGGTCTGGTGTCTCTCATCTTCCTCTTGACAATACCCCACAGATTCTCTATGGGGTTCAGGTCAGGCGAGTTTGCCGGCCAATCAAGCACAGTAACACTATGGTCATTGAACCAGCTTTTGGTACCTTTGGCAGTGTGTGCAGGTGCCAAGTCCTGCTGGAAAATGAAATCAGCATCTCCATAAAGCTTGTCAGCAGAAGGAAGCATGAAGTGCTCTAAAATTTCCTGGTAGATGGCTGCGTTGACTGTGGACATCAGAAAACACAGTGGACCAACACCAGCAGATGACATGGCAGCCCAAATCATCACTGACTGTGGAAACTTCACACTGGACTTCAAGCAACATGGATTCTGTGCCTCTCCACTCTTCCTTCAGACTCTGGGACCTTGATTTCCAAATGAAATATAAAATTTACTTTCATCTGAAAAGAGGACTTTGGACCACTGAGCAACAGTCCAGTTCTTTTTCTCCACAGCCCAGGTAAGATGCTTCTGACGTTGTCTCTGCTTCAGAAGTGGCTTGGTAGCCCTTTTCCCGAAGACGTCTGAGCGTGGTGACTCTTGATGCTCTGACTCCAGCTTCAGTTCTCTCCTTGTGAAGCTCTCACAAGTGTTTGAATCGGCTTTGCTTGACTGTATTCTCAAGCTTGCGGTCATCCCTGTTGCTTGTGCACCTTTTCCTACCCAAATTCTTCCTTCCAGTCAACTTTGCATTTAATATGCTTTGATACAGCACTCTGTAAACAGCCACACCTTTCAGCAATGACCGTCTGTGACTTACCCTCTTTGTGGAGGGTGTCAATGTTCGTCTTCTGGATCATTGCCAAGTCAGCAGTCTTCCCCATTATTTTGGTTTCAAAGAACAAGAGAAACCCAGAATTTATACTGTAGGGATGGTCATTTATTCAAACTCAAATGTAAATATTCTAAAATTTTGAGATACTGATTTTTGACTTTCATGAGCTGTAAGCTCTAATCATCAAAATTAAAAGAAATAAACATTTGAAATATATCAGTCTGTGTGTAATGAATGAATATAATATACAAGTTTCACTTGTTTAATGGAATTAGTGAAATAAAAACTTTTTGATGATATTCTAATTATATGACCAGCACCTGTATGTGCTTGAAAAAAAATTAAGAGAATTAAAAATTAGCCAGTAATTATTCACTTTTGCTTAATATCCCAAGATTGTTCAAAATGCAATCAAGATACAGCGAACTAAGAAGCCACAAGTGTCAACTTCCTTAATCATAATCTATGAGTAGGTTTGAGTTATATCATGACAAATCCTGGGAGCTCATGCAATTCAGTGTCTTCAAATTGTCCTGGTGCTCACAAGATAAACACTGCAGACCAGTGTGATCCTATGAGCCATGCATGAAAACATTGTCACATGTGTCTCTAGATAATGCACAGCAATTCTCAAATGTGTTTAGCACAGTAAACGTAACAGTTGTTATGATGGATTTTAGTTGTACTTGACACTTGGTCTAGATACTGGTCAATTTGTTAAAGGGATAGTTCACCCAAAAATGAAAAATGAAAATGATCTGTCGAAAATCTCTGTCCAAATCTTCAGACATGTTTACGAAGACAATTTTCTGTACAGTGTGTCTTCCTCTGCCTGTAAACAAGGCGCTGCACATGCGTAGTGGTAGTCTTGTGAACGAGCGTCGAAAACTGACACAAAAGAGAAGAAATTGTTAAACAAAGTTGTTATTTTTGTTTTCTTTGTGCACAAAAAAATATCCTCATAGCTTCATAAAATTGCAGTTGAACCACTGATGTCACACGGACTATTTTAACAATGTTCATACTACATTTCTGGGCCTTGAACATTTCAGTTGTATTGCTGTCTATGCAGGGTCTGAGACCTCTCGGATTTATCTCTTAATTTGTGTTCTGAAGATGAACGAAGATCTTACGGGTTTGGAACGGAGTGTTTCTAAATGACATCTGCCAAATTTCCTGCAAAAATACTGTAAGGAAAGAAACTTTTTGGAAAAAAATTAATAACTTTATTTGGAAAGGATGCATTAAAATGATCAAAAGTGACTGTAAAGGCATTTATAATATTAAAAAAGGTTTCTATTTCAACCAGATGCTGTTCTTTTGAACTTTCATAAAAGAATCCTAAAAGAAACACATCACGGTTTCCACAAAAACAATTAGCAGCACAATCGTTTTCAACACTGATAATAATGAGGATTGTTTCTTGAGCAGCACATCAGCATATTAGAATGATTTCTGAAGGATCATGTGACACTGAAGACTGGAGTAATGATGCTGAAAATTCAGCTTTGATCACAGGTTATTCCTATTACACTTCAAAATATATTGAGATAGAAAACAGTTATTTGAACTGTAATAAGATTACACAATATTACTGTATTTATCTTACTAAATTTGTTTTCCCTGTATTTGATGACCAGACAGTATACGAGCAGAAAAGTAGTCCTAAGAAGAAAATCAGATCAAATTCCTTTCAAAAACGCATTACATCCCTTCAGTAATTAATGTTTGTGAGCCGTAGCTGTGGATTCCAGTGGGAAAAGAACCCATATAATGAACACTGGTGCTTAAACATGATTCTGAAGCAGAGCTGATTTCTGAGTGATTAAAATCTACACTATCGAGGCACAGCACATATCTGGAAGGGTTCAGGACCAGACGAGACGCTGATAGTTCCTTTCAGACTCAACATTTGTCCCTCAAGAGGCAGGAAGGTGAAACGCTGCATCAGAGACGTGAAGAAGAGGAAGAGCTCCATTCGAGCGAGTTGCTCACCTGGACACATCCTCTTACCTAGAAATCAGGTTCCGGATCAGTAAACTCAGAGTAAACTTACAGTACTACAGCTGTATGGACACGACCTACCTATTGAAAATGGGATGAAACTATCTTTCTTCAAAAATTTGCCATTTTCATCCAGAAAGTGAGCAGGATTAAATTCATACGGAGTGCTGTACTCATTCTTATCCTGTAGGACTGACTTCAGCAATGGCATCACTACCACACCCTGTGATAAACAAACAGAAGTTGCAGATTGATTCATTCACATAAATGCTGTATATGGTACATAACGCAAAAACAAAATGACCTTCGGGATGAGACGTCCTCCCACTGTCGTGTCCTTGTTGGCCATTCTGGGAGGCGTGAAGGTAATAATGTTGGCGAACCTCTGGATTTCGTGGATCACCGCGTAGGTGTATGGCAGATTTGTCCGGTCATCCATCAGTGGTTGGCGTGACTGTCCAATCACCTGATCGATCTCAGACTGGACTTTCTCTGACAGAAAATAGTCAGCAAAGAGCATGCTGATGGTAGTTTTTGAGGGCAAGCAACAGGAAGTGACATTTCTGAATGATTGCTATCCCACCTTGTACTTCTGGGTACTTGATCATGAAGAGTAAGGCCCATCTGAGTGTGTTAGAGGTGGTTTCTGTTCCTGCTCCAAACAGATCCACCACACAGTACATCAGGTTGTCCTCAGTGAACTCTGCCTCACTGTCCTTACACTGGGAAGGATGAAATACAAAAAGAAACAAAAAATATTTCACATACGGCAAAAATACATTTTCAGATATATAGTTTATGTGTTTCAACATATAAAAATATTTTTCATTTTATTACTATTACCAAATTATCTGCTCTATATCTGCCTTATTAATTTACTTATTTTAAATTATTATTTATTTACATTATTTTGATTATACTTTTATAAAATATATATTTTAAAATATTTACATAAATATATTAATAGTTACATAAAATATTATCTTGTATTTATCGGTTTATTTACTATATATTACACATGTATTTATATACATTTTTGGTCCATTAATTACAGTGGGTACGGAAAGTATTCAGACCCCCTTAAATTTTTCACTCTTTGTTATATTGCAGCCATTTGCTAAAATCATTTAAGTTAATTTTTTTTCCTCAATGTACACACAGCACCCCATATTGACAGAAAAACACAGAATTGTTGACATTTTTGCAGATTTATTAAAAAAGAACAACTGAAATATCACATGGTCCTAAGTATTCAGACCCTTTGCTGTGACACTCATATATTTAACTATATTTAACATAATTTAAGTGCTGTCCATTTCTTCTGATCATCCTTGAGATGGTTCTACACCTTCATTTGAGTCCAGCTGTGTTTGATTATACTGATTGGACTTGATTAGGAAAGCCACACACCTGTCTATATAAGACCTTACAGCTCACAGTGCATGTCAGAGCAAATGAGAATCATGAGGTCAAAGGAACTGCCTGAAGAGCTCAGAGACAGAATTGTGGCAAGGCACAGATCTGGCCATGGTTACAAAAAAATTTCTGCTGCACTTAAGGTTCCTAAGAGCACAGTGGCCTCCATAATCCTTAAATGGAAGACGTTTGAGACGACCAGAACCCTTCCTAGAGCTGGCCGTCCAGCCAAACTGAGCTATCGGGAGAAGAGCCTTGGTGAGAGAGGTAAAGAAGAACCCAAAGATCACTGTGGCTGAGCTCCAGAGATGCAGTCAGGAGATGGGAGAAAGTTGTAGAAAGTCAACCATCACTGCAGCCTTCCACCAGTCGGGGCTTTATGGCAGAGTGGCCCGACAGAAGCCTCTCCACAGTGCAAGACACATGAAAGCCTGCATGGAGTTTGCCAAGATTGAAATAAGATTCTCTGGTCTGATGAGACCAAGATAGAACTTTTTGGCCTTAATTCTAAGCGGTATGTGTGGAGAAAACCAGGCACTGCTCATCACCTGTCCAATACAGTCCCAACAGTGAAGCATGGGGGTGGTGGCAGCATCATGCTGTGGGGGTGTTTTTCAGCTGCAGGGACAGGACGACTGATTTCAATCGAGGGAAAGATGGATGCGGCCAAGTACAGGGATATCCTGGACGAAAACCTTCTCCAGAGTGCTCAGGACCTCAGACTGGGCCGAAGGTTTACCTTCCAACAAGACAATGACCCTAAGCACACAGCTAAAATAACGAAGGAGTGGCTTCACAACAACTCCGTGACTGTTCTTGAATGGCCCAGCCAGAGCCCTGACTTAAACATATATATTATATATATATATATATATATATATATATATATATATTATATTATATATATATATATATATATATATATATATATATATATATATATATATATATAAAACATGTATTTTATTTATTTTAAGTGTATAAAATAATTTCAGATATATTTTAATCTATTTCAAAATATACTAAAATTCCTTTTATAACCATTCCTATAAATTCCTTATATATTCCTTTTATAATATATAATAAATATTAAGTTATATATTTATTATGCATATGTATTTACATCTTTATATCTAAATATATTTATTTTATCAAAAATACACTTAAAAACATTGTAAATGGAATTCAAATGTATTCTAAGTTTGGAGATTTTTTTCTCTTGAAGAATATTTTATAATGTATTTTGCATTTGAAGTTTGAAACAATTAAAACAAAATATATTTAAAAGGTTCATATTCTTAAGAAACCGATGCCACTGCAGCACCCAAAGAGGAGTTTTTCCCTGGAAAAAGGAAAGAAGCAGAATTTGGAACTAGTAACAAGTAGAGGTCGACCGATTCATCGGTTTTGCCGATTAATCGGCACCGATAGTTGATTGCCACAACTATCGGTATCGGCAAAAATCCATGCCGATAGTTTTCCGATTTGCAACCATTGCTGGAGTGGCTGAGAAGGGTCCGCTGGCATTATACAGTACGAGAGCGGCCTCTAGAGGCGGAAATCACTGACAGCACGTGTTGTTTATTTTGACACATGACACTGCGCGCTGCACAGAGCGGGAAACTCCAGACGCGCATTTAAATACAGCCGACAGAAAAGCCTGCCGCGGAACAGAGCGCCATTCACATAGTTTTCTATTAAATTACATTATATTTGTCCCAAATCGTTGTGAATGTATAATGACTTCACCCTAGGCTATAAATTATGTATTGTGCATTTTTCAGCAAAACGTTTGTCTTTCTGTGGCTCTAATAAAGTCTGTATGCTTCATATAGAGAGCTGTAATACAGATCGCGCGTTCTCTTTCTGCTTGCTCTGTTTTTTTTTAAACGCCGAACTTCAAACTCATTTATGCCACATTGTTCATTCTTGAAGCAAACTTATGTCCGTTTGGTGATTAAATAAATTGTTTTAGACCGCCACTTGATTTGAACGCAAAGCGTCTGGTGTGTGTGTGTGTGTGATACCTCTGAGTTCTCCTAGACTCAGCGCTGCGCTTTTGCCCGGTGTGTGACTAACTTTTTTTTTTTTTTGATTAGATAATTATCAAGTGTTAAAAAATAGAAGCAAATAAAGTGTGTGAGTACACATACAATATCCATACGTATGTAATTTTAATGCTATGGCCTTGTGTAGATATTTAAAGATGGCCATCTTTAAGCATGATTGTTGAAATTAAATGGTAATACTTAACAATAAGAGTCCATTCGTAGCATTAATGAAAACTGTAGAAGTATTGTTCCTTGTTAGAGTGTTTTCATTTCAACATTCACTATTAGCTACTAATAGGCTACATTTTTTAAATTTTAAAAGTTTCTTCTTTTAACATTAGCAAACTATGAAATAACTTTAATGATCAGTATAGTAAATAATATTCATATTTTTATTCATTTACAAAGTGTGGTTCAGTACTGTTGCTGCTTTTTTTTAATAGTAAAGCACTAGCTCTCTTTCAGTATCCATTTTGAAAACTATCGGCTGATTAATCAGTATCGGCCAGTGTGGTCCAACCTAGCTATCGGTATCGGTAAAATCCACTATCGGTCGACCTCTAGTGACAAGTACTAAAGGTTCAGTAGTTATGTTCCACTAAGCCACTACATATAAATGTTGTAACTTCACCATTATGAGGCAAAAAGCATCTTTCTCTGTAGGGCAGACATGAATATTTACAAAGGAGGTGCTAACGCATGTCCCGACTACCAATAAAGGTCTCTTAAAGGAATATAAATACACAAGGGCATCTTGGGACACCAATACCCTTTCAATCTCTTCCAGATAACAGTCAATGTAGTCTCTGGGGTTGGACGGGTCTCTCTCCTCCTTGTGTTTTCTGATTTCCTCCTGCAGGTAGGGCTTAAGTTTCGACATGCTGGCGAATGCCGTCTGGTGTTTTCCTGGCAGCATCGACATGAGGGTGGGAAACTGATTATATAACTGTAAAGAGACAAATAAAGGACAAACATATGTTCAAACAATGCATGAAATAGGCTTTAATGACAAGTGCTATGTTACAGCATTAATTTCCTTTCAGTTTAACTCAACGTTGGAGTTAGTCTTTTTATTAGTCTTGTGATAGCAGGCTGATCTCGTACCCGACCCCAGTTCGAGATGGGAAGCTGTAAGAATTCATCTAAATACTTCTGCATCAGATGAAAATTATGTTCATCATACTCAAACCTGTGACCAAACACCAACCCACTGATTATATTAGCTACAGCATCCATCACAAAATGCTGAGGGTTGAAGGGCAAACCTAGAAACACAATAAAGAAAGAAAAGAACAATGTTACACAATCAAAATGCTTCCATTTACATGCTACCACACATTTGCTCGCAATTAATTAATTTATTCATTTATTTAACATTTTATTTTGTTTTTATTTACTATTATTAAATTATCTTTAATCATTTACGATCATTACATTTTGTTTTTACTTATTTTATTTATTATTATTATTTTATTACTTAATCATGTATTTATGGTATTTTATTTTTATTTTAATAATTAATATTAAATTATTGTCTGTTATATTGTTAACGTTATTTATCATCATTCCATTTTATTTGTTTTCATGATGATGATTATTAGCTATAATTATTAAAACATTCAAATCCTTAAACATTCTGTTTATTTACAGGTACAAAAAAATCCCAGATTTTCAATGTGGTCTCAGACTTTTGGATCTCACTGTTTTATTTATTTAAATGAAAAGAGAAAAATTCAGAAAGATGAGCTCTAGTGTGGTTGGTTTCCCAGATATTTGACCTTCGAAGGACACTTGCACTTGCAAATGGTGGCCTGTAGAGGACAGTATTTACATACGGCCCTTCAAGACATGATTGTGACACTGAACTAAAATGTCATTCCCTGGTCTTAAAACTTTTCATTTAGAATTTCTGGAGTTTTGGTAAAAGAATAACAACAATCTTGTTTGTGAAGGAGAAGAAATGGTGTTTAGCCCTAAAATGTTGCTCACTGACCTCGTTCAGTCTGTATAGAGTCACAGAGAAAGCGACACTCCTGCAGAATGAAGTTTTCTAGAGTTTTCTTCCCCACACCAAAGTATTTGAGAGTCGCCAGAGCAAAACGCCTCTGCTGACGCCACATGTGTCCGCTGGACATAATCAGACCTACACAGACAGAATGAAGTGGGCAAAGGTCAATTTTAGAATGAAAATGACATGTAATGTTTACGATGCCAGTATTGAATCTGAATGCTGTAATATAGCAATTTTATGCAGCTGTACCTTTTCCTTTACTGAGCTTGTCAACTAAAGGGAAGTACGGCCGGTCTGTGAAGATGTCCGCCTGCTCCACAAACGCCTCTTTGAAGCTCTCGTATCCAGTAAGCAGTATGCAAGGTTTGTTTCCCAGATACAGAGTGCTCACATCTCCATACCTCTCAGCAATCTAAGCAACATGATCTGTACATCTGTTATACATTCACACAGAATCATTTAACATTTGTATTTGATATGATACAATACACACAAATATAAACACACATTTGTATTTGATATGCGACTTACCCTCTGAAAAGCGCCAAGTGGATCACTAAAGCCTATATTTATAAAGTTTCCAACCAAAGGCAGAGGGAAGGGTCCTGGCGGCATGTTGTTAATAAGAACATCACGCAGGTGTTTCACCAGCAGCAGCACACACAGAAATATCAGGAAACCCTGAACATCCATCCACGGACCCATCAGCTGTGACAGCACTGACGCCATGTTTACTGATACTAGAGGCAGGTTACACAAAAATATATAATTCAAAAATGCATTTAAAATTAAAAAAATATATATAAAACAAACAAATCAATTAATATACATACATACATACATAAAAAGTAAATAAATGTAGACAAAACTGCAAATATATTAATCAGCACAACTGTTTTCAACATTAATAATAATCATGTGACACTGAAGACTGGAGTAATGATGTTGAAAATTCAGCATTGCATCACAGGAATAAATTACATTTTACAATATATTAAAATAGAAAATGGCTATTTTACACAATATTACTGATTTTACTAAAGTATTTACTTTTATTATCAAATAAATACAGCCGTTAGGGAGCATAAGACGCATCTTAAAAGATCCAACCCGACCCCAAGCTTTTGAACAGAATATATATATATACTAAAATAGTTTTAGTTATATAGTAAAACATAATAAAAAAATATATATATAAATATAAAACTTCATACTAAAACACATGCACATACATAAAAATGGCAAAAACAATGCAATTAAAACTTTACTAAATATAACTAAAATTTTAAAATGAAAATGGAAATTATATAAATGAAATGAAATTCAAAATATTATTCATTCATTCACAAATGCATATATATGAATGAATGAAATATAGATAGATAGATAGATAGATATAAAGAATCAATTTAAAAAAAATATATATATATATATATAAAGTTAATTTCAACATTTACTACAATCAAAATTGTATCTGTTGATAATATGGACCTGAGATAACATGAACTAATACGAAACGGTTGCATTTGTATTAATTAACATTAACAAAGATTAATAAATACTGTAACAAATGTATTGCTCATTGTTAGTTAATGTTAACCAATGCATTAACTAATGCGACCTTATGTAAAGAGTTACCCATAAATTTGCGGGACGTGTTGTGTCTCACATCTGAAGAATCAGTGAGTTTCTGACTAATAGTCCTGAACTTTCAAACGCTGCCTGCAGAACTAGGACATTGAATATGAAACATGTCAGAGAGAAAATACTGCTAATTATCATACAGGTCCCATCGAGGAACTCAGATCTGATAAATCAATTCACACAAGACATTATATTACACTCTTGACCTTGCAAACGCAAGTTGTTGTCAGTTATGAATTTTTATTACATACTTCTGTAGCACCTGATGCGTATGAAGTGGCGACGGCCTACTTTCCTACAGATGTTTAGTTTATTATTGTTTTATTAGCAGGTTTTAGAGAAAAACTTCATTCAAGTCTCCTTCAGCTCCATCTGACAACTGCTTCCTAACTGAATAAAGCTGAATTAATCAAGTACAAGCAGGATGGCTGTTGGGCCAGAAACACAACTATCTTAATGTTAATATGGGCTAATTACAATTGCTTCTCCACTTGCCTTCATACTTGATCCCATTTAAGGCTTATGGAATTGTGGTAACATTTCATTATTGTGCTAAAACACACTTCATTAATTTTAATAAATGAGTGGAGATAATTGACAGTTCTTAATGTCACAACAAACCGCAGCAGATCAGACTCAAACCGAGGAGTGCAAGTTCACACACAAACACGTTAAATAACATACCAACTTAACTTTCTGCTCATTGCAATATGTGTTTAAATACACACAGATTCATGGCCTAACCCTTACAAACTAATGCTGCATAATCTGCAGTGTATATCATGTACCTCTTTATACAGTGCAAACAGTAAATGTTTTCACCTTTTGTTATAGTTGTGTATGAGTCCCTCAGTTGTCCTCAGTGTGAAAATATGGATGTCAAAATCATACAGTCGCTTTTGGAAAGGGTTCAAATATGCAGAAGATGCAGGAAAACTAAAGAACGTGCAGGAGCTGGGGGATTTTTCTGAAGAACAGCAGGCAGTTTAACTGCTCAGGACCAGCAAGGGACTCATGAACAACTATCACAAAATATAAAAACAGTTGTGGATCATCCAGGAAATGACACATAGTATTAAGATTCAAGGGTATGTAAACTTTTGAATGGGGTCATTTTTATAAATTCAGTTATTATTTGTATGTGTAAACATCTGTTATGTAAAATAGCTTATTCAGGACAGTACTAAATAAAAAAATAACATGCAACTGAATTTTCATGATCCCTCTTATTTTGTTTCAATTATTAACATTTTGCACATTCTGCAAGGCATGCATATGTAAAATTATACCAAAGGTAGACCATAACGTTTTATTGAGATCTTGCATAGAAAAATGAATGAAATGAGTTAAGTCAATCAGGTTAGGTTATTTGATTCATGCTTTCAATTTCTGTATGGAAGTGTATATATATATATATATTATTTAATAAGTTATAAAAAAAATTAAAAATATTACAATTTTATTTATCACTAGTATTTCTCTCAGAATCTTTCTTTTAAAGCCTTGATTTTGAAATTCTGCCTCAGAGGTTTAACATCTTTTATCATTTTAATAGAGTGTAACGTTACATAGAAGGTAGAAGAAGACAAACACGGTAAAGACAAGTAGGCTAACGTTATCATAAAAACACAACAAAGTTGGACTTTCTCCCCGAGAGTTTACCTCACAAACGCAGCTACAACAGAACCCGCATCTTAACGTTAAACACTGCATAGATATAGATATCTGTACTTACGAGCACTCTGATTATTGATGAAAAAATGAACGGCCGTGGAAATATAAGCGCAAACCCACTCAAACGAAAACCGCAGGCGAGTAAAAGCAGAGAGCGAGGAAGCGTTGAATGTTGTGGCGATGACTTCTCGACGCGCCCGCCTACTTTTTGACGTCATTGCGCATACACTCAAGAATACAAATAAAACGGTGGGAAGATAAGTTATTTAGTATGATAATTATAATAGATGTATAAAACTGAATTATAAATGTTTTAAAATTCTCAACATTGGAAACCTTTGCACTTCACTTTTCTGCGCTGAAGATTAACTTGTTTTTCTGCTTGCATTAATATCACTGAAAAAGTACCCACTGATAACTTTTCTTTTAAGTTCTTAAAAATGTTCCAGGCTTTGTTTTCGTAGCAGAAACAAATATGTAAAAATGAATACCAAGCAAGTTGTTTTAGATAAATTAGACATAATGTCACACATTTATTAAGGTGACTTTTGTGGCATTCGTGTAAAATGCAGGAGATGACATGAACGTGTTTTTCTACAACTTTTGTAACATATTTTGATTATTGTTACATGGCATGACTGGACATGTGAATTAGGCCTACAACAAAACGATTTTAGTATTTTTTGCATTTTTGTGACATCTGACATAACAATTACACTTTGGCAACAAAGATCAAAACAAGTTGTTGATATGGCAGGAGTGACCAGGTTAATTGCCTAGACCTTTTTTTCCCCCTTTTTTCATTGTTAAAAATGTACGAAAGAGAGGACAGCAGAAGTTGGCAAAGTTTGCCAGTTTGAAACATTTGATAAGTGATAATTCTGCCAATTATGCCTTTTTAATACACGCTGACTTTAATATCTGTGTTGAAAAAATGTGATGTTCAGATCTGAAGCTTCCTTATGAGGACCATCTGCGATGAAAACCTGAAATTATAGCCCTTTTAGTTGTGAAGTAAACAGAGATATGAATTTTTTTAGACCATTTTGTCAACATATAACTCACATGTATTATCAAAAGTCTATTTAACTGCAGTTTTCTACCATTTAAATATATATTTTCAGTGAGAAGTGTTTGTGTAGTGTTATAAAACACATTTTTGGTAACACGGCCTTAGATGAAAAAGCCATTGTGGATTAACTATTGACCATTTTTTCATCAAGGGCTGTTTATCTAAATCATCTTCATTACTTGAAATTTCAAGCAACCTGTAGTTAGAAGATCTCTATGCATTTCTGTTTTTAAGCAGCATAGTCGATTGCAGAAAACCTGAAATTGAATAAAATGCGAGTATTTGCAAATACCATAAGTACTCAGCCATAAATATCTGCAAAAAGTGGGAAAATCAAACCATAGCGAGTTGTAGGTAGAGTAGGAAATGGATAACAGCAGAACACTATTCTAGATTCACAGTGCATGTCTCCACAAAACAAGAAAAATAAACTAAAATATTATGACAAGACTGATATGAATGATATAGAAGTGTCTTTTCTCTTTCTCTATTCGATTTGAAAATATAAAGTGTCTCACAGCACTCAATACTAAACATTTAATGTACTTTAAAGTGATTCTATTCCTTCTAAAGTCTCCCAGATTCTTCAGTTTTCCTCATCCCAGGATAAGTCTTCCGCCACGTGACTTCATCACGCCGACTTTCAACATCACAGATGCTGATCAAGCTAAAGCAAATGTGCTTTTCTCCTCATAATAAAGGGCTGGATCAACCGGTGATAGTTTGGTCTCAGTTAGGTCCCACTGTAAGCTTCACGAGGTAGCTGCAAGGTCTCATCGATCGTAACCACCAGTTCTTCCGGCTTAACTGCGCTCGGGCAGTCGGAGTGATTGTACACGATGCAGCGAGTGTCCACTGGATGTGAGAGTTGGCTCATTTCATTCATGCTGCTGCTGATGCAGTTCACCTCACTCTTGCTCCTGCGGTTGTCTGAACGGGGCCCAAACAGCCACTCTGATGAGAGACACAGATTACAGATGATTATCAGGCACATTGAGACTCAAATGGATCCAGAAGGGACATTCGCTTTGTGACAGGCAAGCTAGGACAATATAAAAACAGATAGGTATTATTCTGCATGCTGACTGGCCAGAAAAGCATTCTAGTCATGCTGAAGGACATACAGTAACAGCTCTGATGTTAAACGCCTGTTCTCCAGCATCCATAGAGACCACACTACCGGTCAAACATTTAGATTAATGAAGATGTTTTTGAAAGAAGTTCCATAAATTATGGAGCAGTGAAACAACATTGATAATATTAAGAAATGTTTCTTGAGTAGCAAATCAGCAGATTAGAATGATTTCTGAAGGATCATGTGACATTGAAGACTTGAGTAATGATGCTGAAAATTCAGCTTTGCACCACAGGAATAAATGATAAAATATATATTATTTAAAATTGAAAATGGTTATTTTAAATTGTATTAATATTTCACAATACTACTATGTTTTACTGTATTTTTGATCAAATAAATACAGCCTTGGTGAGCATAAGAGACCTCTTTCAAAAATATACAAAAACATTTTAAGTGTTCCAATTATTCCAAACTTTTGATCAGAAGTGTGTATATAAACTTGTATATATAACTTGCAGGGCACAACAAGCCAAAGGCCTGTTTTTCTTCTCCTTAACACTAAATGGCAAAACTTAAAACCACCACGTGCTCACATTTGGAGAAAGTCTGCTTGAGGATGCTAAAATAGTGCTTCTCAAACTAATGTGTCCTTATCCTCTCCACATTTTGACATCATTGCAGCAGAAGCAGAAGACGATGTAAGAGCCTGCGTAGAATGCTGTTTTGGACAATGAAGAACCTTGGAGTCGTGCACATGCACAAGCTTTGTATAGCTTTTCATTTGAGGCTTATTCAGCCTCAGTTTTTGACAAAAAAGAAAATACAGATTTTAATCCGCAGGTGTTTTGTCATTATTGTTATTATTATTCAGAATTTATTTTATTATTCAGTATTTTTAGGGTCTTTTTAATTGTTTGGATGGCAAACATTTCTTCAGGTAACAAAGAACTTTAATAGAAAAAAAAAAAAAAAAAATAGTAATAAAAACATGACAGGAAGCACAAAGCAGAAATGGCAGTAAACAGCCTTTGGCAGCAGAAGGGAGAGGTTGAACCAATAGTAATCTGTACTGACAGAGATGCAGAAATCATACAAGTTTGAGATGAACATTCATATTCATATGCAATGCACTCAAGCACATACATCTGATTACCAATGACAGTAATGTACCAAAACTTTTGTGAGCCATGCACACTTTCATAGACTCATTATTCAAACATTACACACATTATTATTCAAGGACATAAACTAAGTTAAAAATAGACCAGGTCTTGATTACAAGGTCTGATTTCAAAAATTCAATAAAACTTAAATGATATGCAGCCCTCCTTTATGAAACAAGCCGGGTGAATCTCACTAAATCTCATGAAAACAAAATTGATATTCCAATTAAGAAGCAACAACAGCATCTTTCTGTAATGCAATACACACTACATATTATATATGAGCCCCCGGCTGCTGTCTGACTGCATTAATTAAACACTTTGCAGTTCACCTTTTGCGAATTAAAGTGATACTTGATTAATGATTCATACAACTGTAATGTACCGCCATCTAGTCTGAACGCTCCATCAAACTGAACACTAACTGAAACCACCAGCCTATATATGCAGCCAAAGGCTGTACTAAACGCATTCGCCTTTGATTTAGAAAGCATCCTGGAATAGATGAGCAGATACAGCAGCAGGAGCGTTAGTCTGAAGGGTGTGAGTAAACAAATGTGGCTGATAAAAACCTTCCACGAATGTATGCCAATTAGGAGAGAAATGAGCATGACAAAATGATCAGGAGTCAGGACGTTAAAAAGGACTTTTATAATAACAAAAAAAAAAAAAAGAATTTATAATGTTGTTGCATTGACTTTTTTTTTTTTTTTTTGAAAGGTTGTATAAATATGATCTCAAGTGGTTTTGCAGTTTATAATTGAAAAATAGTTAATAATAATAATAAAGACTTATCTTTGGCTCGAACCTTACATTTTGATTTAATATTAATAAAAAAATATATTTCCTTTCCTAAAGACAAAAACACTCATACAAAGTAAAAGGATTATTTTAAACACCATACACCTAAACAGTATATTTTCTTTAAAAAGACACTTCATGTAGGTCAGTGTAACAATTGTTCGGCTTTTTTTTACTTAATTTCACCATAAACAAAAGATAAATTAGCTATAATATGAAAGTAGTCATTTTTCAGTCAATGCTTAATTTAGTTTACTAAATAAAGACAACTTTGAAAGACTATAATGCTTAATACAATGTCTTTTTAAAATATGCATCCAATAAAAAGAAAAAAATAAATAAATAAAACGGAAAACTGAATAAAAACCAGTCATATTTGCAGTTATAAGCCAGCTAGTATATGCGTTCTGCACAACATCACACTGGTGTCAATTTAAAATGCTATTTAAACAAAATAGATTCTTTTAATTTTAAGAGCAAATATGAAGATCATCATAAGTATAAGTATATAAGTATATACATAAATATAACTGGAAACCATTATTTTTTGGCTAGACCAATATTAAAATGTACAAAAGTTTCACTTATTTCAGTGCAAGCAAAAGTCACTGCTACTATTCTAAGGTGTTCTGAATGGTTGCAAAGAGGTTTCTAGGGAGTTCTGGGTGGTTGACAGGTGATTTCTGAGTATTCTCTGGTTCCTTTTTTCCCAAAGCATTTCATTGTCCACAAAGAAAAAAATGCAACTCCTGTCACTTAGAAAAATAATGGCACAAAAGTCGATTTTGAAGAAAGCCCTAACCTTATTTGCCTTATCAGACAAAATGGAAACTAAAGAGAGTGTGTGACTTGTAAATCACAATTGTATTTTACTACGATAGCAAAAGCAAACTTTCTCCTTGTCTGACCTGTAGAGATACTACAGTGGGAATCTCACCAAACCGATGATCTTCACATTTACACCTCTCAGGACCGACACAAAAGCACAGAGCACCATCTACAGAAGAGTACTTGGTGCAACCAGGGCTTTTGGAGAAATCTCTCAGGTATTGTTGAGTGCCCATGCCCCCTCTCTGCTTCTCTTGTGTTTGTTTGTTTGTGTTTGTGTTTGTGTGTGTGTGTGTGTGTGTGTGTGTGTGTGTGTGTGTGTGTGTGTGTGTGTGTGTGTGTGTGTGTGTCCTGCCTGCTTCATCGCTTCAGGTAAACGTCAAGGTCTTTGAAAAACAGAAGTGAGGGACTCTGAAGGAATTAAATGTAATTCTTTTCATCCCCTTCCGGATACTGAACACTTGTGGAGGTGAATGTGAATGTACAATGTAAATGTCAACAGAGTTGCATGTCAGAACTTATGCAAACAGTTGTGTGCTCCATCACGGGCCCTAAAAACAGAATATTATGAGTCCATTACACTCACATACATATGCGTACATATCAAACGTTAATATCCAAAAAACACACTTCAGCCAAACTCATCTTATCTTCTTATGAATATGAATGCCTAAACACAGCAAAAAGCACACAATATCCCCAAAACACACAAATACTGAAAAATATTTAGAATTAAAATGACCATTCTACTGTTATAATGTGGGTTGATGGCTACAATGAATGAATTAATGAGCTGTGTATGACTTGCTGAGAAAAAAGACCTTGGTCCAGAATGGTCAGAGGTTGTTTAAGCACTCTTTGGCTGGGAAACCATATTAAATCAGTTCAGCCCATAAACTTGGGGGGGGTTCAACAGTGCAATACAAAACTGAAGCAGTCACATTCCTGTATTTTATTTCACTGTAAAAATGCATATCCAAAACACACACTATATCTTACAGAAAACGTTTCCACAATACAATTACCATGCATGGTCTGCTGAAAAACAGCTTTAAACAACTTTAGATGATCCAGCATGAACAGGTTGATCTGCTGGCTGGTTTTAGAGGGGGTTTAAGCACTGTTCATGGTTTTAGGGGGGTTTTAAGCACTGTTCAGCTGGGAAACCAGTATAAACCAGGTCAGACCGTATGGTTGGTCTTGTTTTTCTTCAACAGTGCATTGTACAAAACTGATGCTGACAGAGTTGCATTTATTCAGCTCACTGTTATAAATGCATAGTCAAAACACACAAATACATACTTATAATGAAAACTTAAAAGAAAACTATATGGCTGGTTTTAAGCACGTTTGCTGATTTAGACTGGGGAAACCAGCCTAACCAGCTGTTTTAAATATAGGCTATACAAAATCGATACATTTGCAGTTACATTCTTTCAACTATAGCCAAAACACTCAAATGCATGTGTTAGTAAGAGAGTTGGTTGATTGATCGATCAAGCACACTACATTTCCAGAATGCACTTACCCACAAACTCATGCACGAGATCCTTCACCAGGTGCCCCACGATCGCGTAAGCCACGGCCACCACCACCAGCGCGGCCATGACCAGATACAGCACCGCCTTGGGCAGCGGTATCGAGTCCCTCGGCGGCGTCCTGTAGTCTGTGTACTGCAGGTCACTCTCGGAGTACGAGTACTGAAAGACGTGCTCCATTCCGGACGTGTGATTGGAGTTGAGCGGCGGGTGACTGGCGCTCATGCCACTCAGGTCGGGCTCCAGAGCCGTCACCATGGTGCTCGTCACCGCCTCCACCCGGTCCATACTCTGATGAACAAATCCCGCTGATTTATTCACAAGAGGCAAGATTTGAGAGAGAAAATAGCTCCAGTCTTTGATGGCTGTGGTGTTGCATAAAAACATAATGCCTTTGGATGTTAGCCTATCACTTCTGGTGGAAGTGACCTCCGGCATCACCAGTGGATGTAGTTGCGCCAAACTCTTGCTGAAGTCTCGTTCAGTTTATCCAAATGCGGATATCAGTTTCCTCATACACGATTGTCCTGGTTTATTAAGATGCAACTTGCAAATGTAAAAATGATTTGGAAATAAAACTGCAGCTTTAGAATTATGCATAGGCTACAATTTCGCAATATTATTCCCAAATTCAGTATCACATGATCACACTATATTCTGTATCACACTATATTCTCTTCTTTAATGAGATAAAATAGAACTGAATGTTCTGAGCTTTGCGTATAAATAATAATAAGTAAGCTGCAGTCTATTTAGAACATTCCCAAATTCCACGTTTGCGATGATCGTTCGCGTCCATAAAAAGTCGCTAAGAGCCAGGAATATTCTGTAACACGTGAAGCACGTCGTTGAAATGAATACCTTTCATTCCAATCAAAACGGTTCTAAGAAAGTGTCACATAAACGGGATGTTTGTGATGATCATTCGAGTTTGTTTGCAATAGAGGCAAGTCTTATTTCCTCGTTTAATAAGAGAAAATGCAAACAAACGTTCTTTAAATGAAAAATGGTGCAGTATGATAGGAGTTTTGAGTATAAAACATAAAACATATCTGCGTCTAAATGAACGTCTACTCAGAATATTCACAAATACAGCGTTCCCTAGAAAAGTATTTCCACATAAACACGATCCTATAGCGACAATCGTTCGCGTCCATAAAAAGTCGTTATGAGTACGAAAAATCCCTCAGCAGGCTACTGTGGTAACCTACACGTCGTTTTGATTAATGTCTCATAGTATACGAAAATCCCAAAGTCGTGTCGCTCTCCAAGAAAGCGTTTCCACAAGCAAGACATTTGCGACGATCGTTCGAGTCCATAAAAAAGTCCTTAAAGAGTAATAAAGATCCCCCAGCGGTCTACGCGTCAAACGCGCTGACGAACCGATCAAATGTAGCGTCAACGCGTCAGCATTTTCCTCACCAGCTCCAAACATGCGCGTTAATTTTGTATGCAGTGGGTGGCCGGGGGATTCAAAGCGAGCGCGTTCAAGATCATAACGAGGGTCGCCTTCAGCAAGTCTAACCCCATTTTGACCTGAAAACGGGTTTCGTGGGGTTTTTGCATCCTTTTCTCAAGGTACAATAAGGACGACGCGCCACTCGCTCGCGCTTCCCGCCACCACTGAGAGCGCGCGCAGACTATTGCTGAAGGGAGCGCGGTGAGGAATCCTCATTTTAAGCTACTCGAAGGTATAACTTTCACAAAACACTTAAAACATTAGCTTTTGGGCGACATGTATGAAATATTCAAGGGGGAAGGACAACTTCTTTGCAGAATAATAGGTTGGATTCTTTTTTCTTTTTCTTTTTAGCCATTAACCATTTATTCGTTGAAGGACAAGGTTGAAGGAGACTGTGAAAAGTCGACGGAGACATCACTTATAAAAATAATCACATTTTAACCATCACTAGCAGGGTAATAATAGTGGTCCAGGACCTCGACCCCCAGGATAAACCACTGTGGTTACACTCATCTATAACTAGCCGTGCGCGCCACAAAAAAATCACGTGTTCCTTTTTTTCTGATCACGTCGTGAGATATCCTCTAGCTTCTGCTGATAAGAGATGAGGACACAGAGCGAAAACATCCTTCGTGCTGACCCGTGCCTAACGACTCCAAGAGCTGGAGAGACATACGTAGCCTATATTTAATATTGTCTTAATGTGACCAACTTTCCTGACTGAGCAACATTATAAGTATGAATGTATGTGAGCTATCTGAATGTATTCCCTTATATATATATATAGGCTATATAGGGCATATATAGCCTATTTACACCAAGCGTCAAAAATTGGTAACATCTAAATTAATTGATTTTAACTCAAAATATTAATATTGCTGAATCAGCCTAAGTTCATCAAAGGGACAGTTCACCCAAAAATGAAAATTGTCATCATTTAGTCACCATCAAGTTGTCCCAAACCTGTATGAATTTCTTTCTTCTGTTGAACACAAAAGAATATATTTTAACTAATGTTGATAACCAAACAGTTGATAGCCATTGACTTCCATAATATTATTTTTATTTTATTTTTCCAGTCAATTGAAGTCAATGGCTACCTTCAACCTTTTGGTTACCAACATTCTTCAAAATAAGAATTTCATACAGGTTTCGAACAACAACAACATATTTTTTTGGGCTGAAATCAGATTGGAAATGGTTCTTTAAGGTTAAACTTGCAGGTTAGCATGTGTAGTTTAAAGTTTTAGAGGGGTTTTGAGCACAGTTGTTTAGAGTGGAATAAGAGGCTAACTTGCCGAACACCTGATTGGAAAGGTAGTGAGAACAGCTAAAACCAACTAGAACCAGAGATGCTGGTTTAAGATGTTTTGTTATCAAGATTTAATGCAACTCAAAACTGCACATTAGTGATGTCACCTGAAATAACCAATGCAACATTATAAACTGGTTGTGTTAGCCTTCCCCAAGACAAATAAGACATCACTAAATGCTCACACCTTTTACTTCCCAAGAGAAATTTGTTATGGACTGAGATTTATAGCACATTTTAGAAACAACCCAGTTCATGAAAGAGCATTATTTTTATGAGTAATGCATGAATGAAGAGGTAGGGCTGTGCCCTTGCTGCATGCTTTAGTTTGCATTTTACTATTTCAGTATGAAATCCAGATTCCCGATCATTAATTTCAATTGACATAATTGAAATTAATGATCATATTTGATGACATAATTATTTGACCAAAACACCATTATGCATAGTATTAAATCACATGTCCCTGACATTTAAACTAAGCTTAATAGTTTTGCGTCATAACTATAATTTATTTTAACAGCACAGAAATTCTGGAAGGGAACTATACATTTTATAACAAACTTTTGACTGATGTTGGACACCATCCACAAGTAGCTAAAGAGTTCACCGCCACTGACCCCCACGAGTCCCTCTTTTCAAGTACAGTGGTAACCCCTGTCACTTTTCTCCACAGGAGGTCATCCTCTCTGCGTTTGTCAATTACCTTCTGTGATATTTTGCACACCTTTGTGTCCGCTGGCCTTGCCGCCCCCCCTTTCTGATGGACTGGAGTCAATTAAGAGCGTATCAGAGCTTTCAACGAGAAGAAGAAGAGGAAGAGACGGGAGTCAGTGACCTCACAGCAAAGGACCGAATCAGGTAGAGGGAGGCGTGTGCGACTGAAGTCTGAGCAAGATGTGATGGATTTCCCGGTTGCGGGTTTGATGATAAATATCAAAAGACCATTTATTAAAGCTTGGCTGAATCCAGCAATGCTCCATCAAAGATCTGTCTCCTTGTCTTCAGGTGAGATTAACATCCTACAGTGAGGGGAAAAAAAACATGTTTTATTACATTTTTCTGCATATTTAGTTGGGTTTTTTAACCACACCAATTGATTTTCTTATCACCATCAAGATATGTCTTGGAAATGAATTACTTTTATTATTACTTTCCATTATTTCAGTATGTAATGTTGATTGCATGCCACAACAGGTTTACAACAAACACTAGAGCTACCCAGTTATCACTTTAGGGAATATGGTGTTGAAAAGAGATTATTTTTCCCCCTTCAATCTTATTTGATTTCCTAAAAATAAAAGCTAAAATCTAGTGAGATTGCTCTATAGTATGATGCCTATACAGGAAGGCAGCATCCTAACGGAAAGAACCTCATTATTTGGAATACTACATAGGCAGCACTTCCATCAGTGTTCAACAGAGCTGTATCATAACACGGCATCCTGATATGCATCAAGCTATGTGTTCTGTGTTTAAACAAAGTTGTACTGTTAAATACAGTGGTCTGTAACACCAAAATCTCTGCAATGATACAATATCCTCATAGTAATCTGTCAGATGGAAACCTCTGTATTGCAAGAATAAAACACTCTCTCTCTCTTGCCATCATGCAGTGAGCCACCTCAGGGTAGATTAAAGGTTTCCCATCTTCTCAGGGAATCATTTTAAAGGCATGCACAGGGAAAATGGAGATATTCTGGGCGGATAATCTGAGCCGAATGGTTTATTCAAAAAACATTCTAATCCTCTCAAAAAGTGTGCTAATTTCAAGCGCTGCCATGTCATTTGATGTGCAGGTCTCCAGATGTGCACATAAACTGAGTTTGTTCACTCAGCATTGGGATGACTGGGCATTATGGCAGAGGAGCAGCACTGAACATTAAATTAATGACCGATAGTAATGAGTAGCCACTAGACCCAGAGAGAATTCTCTGATTTTAGAGAAAGTTCTGCTGAGTTTCACACAGAGATTTATTGTTAAATTATTGATAATTATTAAAAATAATTTAAATATTAGATGAAAAACTGAAGTACTAAAATTAGTCAAACTAAAACTGAAATATAAATAAATGAAAGCTAAATGGGAAAAAAGAAACCTAATAAGCCTTACTAATAACTAAAATGAAAGATGAAAATATAAAACTAAACTAAATACTAAAATTACTAAAGCTATAACTGGAATATGCAACATATTGAAATATAAAATAAATAAAAAATGAAAAACACAAAATTGCTTAAACTTTGACTAAAATGAAAACTGAAAAAATATATATTTTTAATTAATAAATAACCTAATAGTATACAAATAACACTAAAATAATACTGGTTCTGCATGTGCAGATTCTGTGCTTGGACATGACCTACTAAAACACTACAATTCTGAACTTGGGTGACTATGGTAGTGCAACAAATATCTAAAATCTAATCAAATATCTATCTATTGGATTTAAATGAATAGTACACAAAAAATTATTATTTTCTGAGAAACCACTTTTCGAATGTCTAAACCACTTTTGTTCCTATTTTATGAAAGTGGCATGGCATGATGTGACCTGGCCTGAGACACCTTGTTGAAATTGCTAATTGTGACACATACTGTAGTATCGTATAGCATGGATTCCGAGCTGTTTTCTCATTATCATACCTATCTGATCATTTAAATAGTTTATCATTCTCCATTACATGACTCATCTACACATCTATTAAAGAACAAACATGAAAAATGCAAACATTTAAACATTAATTGTAATGTAATCACCTCTAGAGTTCTACCTTCATTCCAGTTTCCAAGTTTGGTTCTTTGAAAGAGTTTGTTCCAGACAGTTGTTCTGTTTGCTCTTATCATGTTTCATTTATAACCTTTTTGTCCCAGCCTGGGACGGCACATCTGGGTGTTTTGTAGATCTAGGCCAGACATTTCATCATCCAAGTCCTCAGAGGAGACGTTAGTCACAGTCCCGCACTGACATGAGTGCAGCTTTGCTGTTTTTCAGCTCTGAGTCTGTAGAAGCCAGATAAAAGACAAGACAAGAGGTCAGGAGGTCACGAGAGAGGTAAATATTACATCATGTTAGTGCTTATCCTAAAGCATTCATAAAAAGAAAAAGATCTGATAATGCAAATGTGAACATTTAAACCAGTGTTCAGACTGCAAAAATTGATTTTCTTCTTCAGTATTTCTGTCGTCTTCTTTTTTTTTTTTCAGTACAAATATCTAAACATTCTTAAATCAAGATACAAATTACTTAAGATACTACAGTAAGTCTTTTTTTCTGAAAAACTGATAAATTTAATTTTTAAGTTTAAATTGAATTTTTCTTCCCTATTGGCAGACATTTTTTCTTATTTTAAATGCAAAGTCACTTAATTTTTATGCATTTTTCAGAAAAAAAAAGACTTATGTCATTAAGCTTCTTAAGTAATTGTATCTACATTTAAGAAAGTTTACATATTCATACTGGAAAAAAATACTGAGGACAAAATAATTTTTTGCAGATCAGGATGGTTCTTCAACATTTCTCCTTGTCCAATACATTTGAAACGATACAGGGTTGAGTAAACGATGACAGAATTTTCATTTTTGCATGATCTATTCCTTTACCCTACTGTATATTTATACAGCATGCTATAATATCCAGGTGTGAGTGTTTCGATTGTGTTGTAGGTTTGACTTTAGCGTGAGATGGATTGCGCGATTCATTAAAGGTGTAAGTGAAGCATTTCATAGGTGCTTGTGATTCTCCAATCAGAGCTAATCAGCGCAGATTCATACGAGGGTGGAGGAAGAGGAGCGTTCCTCTCTTCCTCGTGATCCTCAAGGGCGACACACGCAATAAACAGTCACAGTTGTGCGTAGCTGCTTATCTCAGATGAAAATCCTCTGATGAAAATTGCTCCATACTCACACACTCCTTTAAATCAGGTATGACCTCGGACGGAGCAGCACATGGCACATTGTGTGTGTGCACGTGTGTTTCTCTCTCTTTCTCTCCATGTCCTTGTTTCCTCTTCCTGTCATTTAAAAGACTATGTGTGGGTGTGTATCTTCCCTCAGTGGTCTAAATTAATTTAATTCATTCATTACAGTGCTTTCAAGCCATGTCCCTGCAAAAACACTGCAAAAAAGATTTTCTTATTCAGCATTTTTGTCTTTTCAGTACAAATATCTAAACCTTTTTCAAATCAAGATACATTTACTTGAGAAGCAAAATTACTTAATGTATTAAGTCTTGTTTTTTTAAAAAAAAAAGGTTTTGCTTAAAACAAGAACAAATATGTTGTATAGTTCACCCAAAAAATGATAATGTACCCACCCTTAGACTATCTAAATTTGATTCTTTATTGGAACAGATTAGGAGAATTTTTAGCATCACGTCACTTGCTCACCAATGGATCCTCTGGAGTGAATGGGTGCCGTCAGAATGAGAGTCCAAACATCTGATAAAAACATCACAGTAATCTACAAATAATCCACACGACTCCAGTCCATCAGTTAACATCTTGTGAAAGTGAAAAGCTAAATATTTGTAATAAACAAAGCCACCATTAAGATATTTTCACATTAAAGACTCACTTCTAGCCAAAAGACGAGTCCATGATCCATAATAACACTTCCTCCCATGAAAAGCCTATTTTCTGTTGTCATCTCAAATTCACTGACATACAGTATTTGTTTAGAACTGTTTTCACTTGTAAACGGTGCTTAAATGTGCACATTTCTCTCCTGATTCAGACAAGATATTATAAATAGAGGATTCATATTTTTGCTGGAAGCAACGGTTTGAAGTTGAAAACATATTAATGATGGATTTGTTTTTTTACAAATACGCAGCTTTTTGCTTCACAAGATGTTAATTGGTGGACAGGAGTGGTGTGGATTATTGTGATGTTTTTATCATCTGTTTGGACTCCCATTCTGACGGCACCCATTCACTGGGTGAGCAAGTGATGTGATGCTACAAATTCTCCAAATCTGTTCTGATGAAGAACAAATTTCAGCAAAGTTTCATTTTTGGTTGAACTATTCCTTTAAGAATCAAATAAAAGAGAAATATCTTGAATTAAGTTTACTTTTCTTATCTCACTGCAAAGTTTTCCAACAAATTTTAGTTAAGGAAAAAATATTTTAAATTTAATACAACATATGCATAAGCAAGACATTTCATTTACAGAGAACCAAAACCAAAAACCCTAAACTCAGCTAAAACTTAAACTCTATTGTGCTCCTGCCTTTGCAAGCGCTGTTATTTCTCTTATGAAATGCAAATCTGGTTGTATTTTTTCATGTCTCCATCTGCGATGGCTGAAAGTGAGGCCATTTGCTGTGCAGTGTAAACACAGTCAGACGGAGAGCTTGTTTTCCCTCTCATGTAATTTTTCAGTTTAATTCTGCAAGTCCTCAGGTGAGCTCAGCACTAAAGTAGATTCAATTTCAGCGCCACCGCCCGCATCTCCATTAGACACCCTTTATGATGTTCGTTTCACTATGATCCAGAGGGCTCTAAAAATAACATTAATGGCTGATGGGGATTAAGTCTTTGGGAACATGCTGTAGTGGTGATATTTAGCCCTGAAGACTTAAACTCATCTGTTTGGTGTGGCAGGCCAGGAAGTAAAGACTCATCCGTAACTGTCCTCATGAGAGGAAAACATATTCAGACTCCTTTCATGTTCAAGTGCACTAGAACCATGTTTATCCATTCAACATCTTGTGATTCGGTTGCTTGAATATTTGCTTATAAAAAAAATAAAAATAAAAAAAACAAAATCTAAACTATGATATTTAGAAAAATGACATTCAAAGCATTCAAGTTTAATTCTGTCACAATCAGAGCAGTTATGTGCAAACAGCCATTATGATTCATTGTTAATCAATTTGTTGAAATGCTAATGTGACAACTCTATTAAAACTAATGGCAATGTGTGCACGACACATATTCTCTTATTTCAAGGCCAACTTACAATATTCACATTTCAAAGCACCTTAATTTCACAGAGAATAAAAGAGTGTTTACTGTTGTATAATTACTAAACCATCAACCTTGATTGCAAGAGACGACTGGCTTCAACACAGAACATCAAAGGTAGATAAAGCTATATACATTATTTATATATGCACTTCTAAAACATTTCTATTTCAGTATCAAAGAGCTTGAGAAATGGCCCAATTGAATTAAAACCGGTTCATCTCATCAGTAAATGCACTTTTCTGACCAAACGTGGGCATTTAAGCATTCCCAAAGCAATAATCTCAGAGGTGAGAGGGTGAAAATCATGAAAACAGCCCAGATTTAAAATTTAACAAGCAATAATTAACATTAAACAAATAGCATTATTTACCTCAAAATCCATTACACTTAAAATAATGGATATTATATTAAAATATAATATAGAACATGCAAGGTGCTAATATCTCATTACTCTTGAAGGTTTTTCTGTATTATAGTAAAATAGATCAGCATAAATTAAAGGTGGAGCAATAAATACTACCATGAATACTTTACACTTTAAATAATTAATATTATATAAATAACATAGAACATACAATATGGTAATATGGGAGAAAATGTACTTAGCTGTCATAAAAATAATATCACAATGAAATATAATTTTGTATAATGTACAATGTATAATGTATAAAGATATTAACTTTTTTTAAAGATTTATGTATTACACATTTATGTATTATCATAACATTGTGTTCTAATGCAATTCTTATCTGTGCATAACTATGGCGTTTCTAAAATGTACATATGAGGAACTAAAGAACTAAGATTTTCTATTCATCTTCTATTCAGGGACAGTGGAAAATAACAACAACAGCGAGTCACAAGCGATCTGCTCCATTCACATTTATCAGTCCTGCTCCACCATCAATCCTGCTCTCTTTTTATTGCTCCATTTATTGCTGTTGTATTGTACAGCCTGTCACCGCTCTGGCCGCTGTTCCTCTCAAGGTTATGTGTGATGTAAATTTCAGATCCATCACAGCAGCTGTCAGAAATGATGAGGGATCTCCTAAACTTTATTTAAGACTTCCTGTCTAAACAAGGCCAGCATCCTGTCCTTCAAGGCTGACAGCTGTGGATTATCTTCGTACTGTAACATATCTGTGTTCAGTTACTGTATTTACTCGCTTTTAACCAGAACAACCAGCATAGACCCCTATCAATGCGCTAGCAACCATTCAAAAGAACCACCCTAGTTACAATATAGTCAATGCCCTAGCAACCACATAGCATCTCCCTGGCAACCAAGAACACCCAAGTAACTACACAGTGAATGCCTTAACAACAGCAAAGCAACGCCATGACAACCACTCAGAATATCATTGCAACGTCCTTGCAAAAACTTACAACAGTATAGCCATCACATAGCAACACTCTGACAACCAATCAGAACACCCTAGCAACTGCATAGCAACCACATAACAACTCCCTAGCAACCACTTAGAACAACACCCTAGCAACTACAAAGTGAATGTCTTAATCACACTACAATGCCCTGACAACCACTCAGAATATCATAGCTATCACATAGCAACTCTCTGGCAACAAATCAGAACACCCTAGCAACTGCATTGTCAATGCCCTAACAACCACTTAAGACATTTCACAATCAACACCTTAGTAACCACATAGCAATGCCCTGGCAACCTACAGAATATCCTAGCAAACTCACAGCAATGCTCTAAAAAGCACTTAGAATGTTGTTGCAATCACATAGCAACGCCCTGGCAACCACTCAAAACACCCTAGCAACTACATAGTAAAAAGCTTATCAACCACGCAATAACCATTCAGAATATCATACCAACCGGATAACAATAACCTGGCAGCCACCCAGAACACCCTAGTAACCACCATTAAATGCCCTAGCAACCATCCAAAACATGCTAGCAACCACATAGCAACACCCTGGCAACTACCCATGCCAAATCTTTTTGTTTGATGCAATGTCATTGAAAAATTAAGGATATTAAATAAGTATGTTTTATGTTTAAGTGTGTAACACAGTAAGCACCGAACTAAATCCTGATGTGGAGGCTGATGTCCCCTCATCCGCTGTGTTTAGTGTTTTTCTGCCAGTTATTTGGAGGTTTAAAGAAGACTCCCGGCCTTGTTGATTTTTTTTCTCTTTGGGGTGAAATGAAACTGACCTCACACAGTAACACAAGCACCCCATCTTCAATCAGCTCCTGCTGGCTTCTGCTCCTCTTCACTCCATTCTGTCCCGCTTCATTTGGATGAGGGGAAATTCTGCAGCAATCTTTCACCTTCAGCAAAGATGCGCTCTCTATTCCACACAGCTCACTGATGACTTCTGCCACACTCACACAGCTTCTGAATACATGAGAGCCCTGAGTTCAGATCAGTGCAGCTCATCTCTTACAGACAGACAATCTCTTTATTGTTTTAAGAGCATCTCACTGAATTTGACGTCAACGTGAAAAGCTGTTCACAACATATTTTACTTCCATATACATACAGTGAGGAAAATAAGTATTTGAACACCCTGCTATTTTGCAAGTTCTCCCACTTAGAAATCATGGAGGGGTCTGAAATTGTCATCGTAGGTGCATGTCCACTGTGAGAGACATAATCTAAAAAAATCCAGAAATCACAATGTATGATTTTTAACTATTTATTTGTATGATACAGCTGCAAATAAGTATTTGAACACCTGTCTATCAGCTAGAATTCTGACCCTCAAAGACCTGTTAGTCTGCCTTTAAAATGTCCACCTCCACTCCATTTATTATCCTAAATCAGATGCACCTGTTTGAGGTCGTTAGCTGCATAAAGACACCTGTCCACCCCATACAATCAGTAAGAATCCAACTACTAACATGGCCAAGACCAAAGAGCTGTCCAAAGACACTAGAGACAAAATTGTACACCTCCACAAGGCTGGAAAGGGCTACGGGAAATTGCCAAGCAGCTTGGTGAAAAAGGTCCACTGTTGGAGCAATCATTAGAAAATGGAAGAAGCTAAACATGACTGTCAATCTCCCTCGGACTGGGGCTCCATGCAAGATCTCACCTCGTGGGGTCTCAATGATCCTAAGAAAGGTGAGAAATCAGCCCAGAACTACACAGGAGGAGCTGGTCAATGACCTGAAAAGAGCTGGGACCACCGTTTCCAAGGTTACTGTTGGTAATACACTAAGGCGTCATGGTTTGAAATCATGCATGGCACGGAAGGTTCCCCTGCTTAAACCAGCACATGTCCAGGCCCGACTTAAGTTTGCCAATGACCATTTGGATGATCCAGAGGAGTCATGGGAGAAAGTCATGTGGTCAGATGAGACCAAAATAGAACTTTTGGTCATAATTCCACTAAACGTGTTTGGAGGAAGAAGAATGATGAGTACCATCCCAAGAACACCATCCCTACTGTGAAGCATGGGGTGGTAGCATCATCTTTGGGGTGTTTTTCTGCACATGGGACAGGCGACTGCACTGTATTAAGGAGAGGATGACCGGGGCCATGTATTGCGTGATTTTGGGGAACAACCTCCTTCCCTCAGTTAGAGCATTGAAGATGGGTCGAGGCTGGGTCTTCCAACATGACAATGACCGAAGCACACAGCCAGGATAACCAAGGAGTGGCTCTGTAAGAAGCATATCAAGGTTCTGGCGTGGCCTAGCCAGTCTCAGACCTAAACCCAATAGAGAATCTTTGGAGGAGCTCAAACTCCGTGTTTCTCAGCGACAGGCCAGAAACCTGACTGATCTAGAGAAGATCTGTGTGGAGGAGTGGGCCAAAATCCCTCCTGCAGTGTGTGCAAACCTGGTGAAAAACTACAGGAAAGCGTTTGACCTCTGTAATTGCAAACAAAGGCTACTGTACCAAATATTAACATTGATTTTCTCAGGTGTTCAAATACTTATTTGCAGCTGTATCATACAAATAAATAGTTAAAAATCATACATTGTGATTTCTGGATTTTTTTTTAGATTATGTCTCTCACAGTGGACATGCACCTACGATGACAATTTCAGACCCCTCCATGATTTCTAAGTGGGAGAACTTGCAAAATAGCAGGGTGTTCAAATACTTATTTTCCTCACTGTATAAATAGCCCATATACATAAAATAGCCTATATACACTCATAAAGTCTTCCTGTTTTGTGGACACTCACACAAAGGCCAGTCATTAGTTAGGTGGCTACACAGCATTTCAGGTTTAAGTAGTGTTTCAACATGGCATCACCTACTGATGAACACATTAATTTTTATTTGAATTATGTGTTATTTAATTATGTATTTGGAAGGCTTTTATCTTCAAACACAATAAAATGCACAAATTTAGGTTATTTCTTTTATGTAATGCAGGGATTCCCAAACTCTTTCACTTTTACTTTTGGTAAATGTTCACATAACATGCAAGTAAACATGTAAAATGTTTCATTTTTCAGTAAGTGTTTATTTTGATTGATGTTATTCTAAAATGTTAATTTTAAATTTTTATAATGAAATGGAACATTTTCTTAGTCTTTGTATTTTTATATCAATGTGGTACAAGATAATCCAGTTTAAATCAATGTGATAAACGAGTTAGGTCAAAAGTAATCAAAACATTAGTCTGATTATATTACCTAAAATGGATTATAACACTAACTACAATGTGTTTCATGTAATTTGGAATCAGTAACAGAGTACAATTTGTAAGTAACCTACCCAGCTCTGTTCCAAACCTGTATGACTTGATTTCTTTTCTGTGAAAGAAAAATCATATTAGTCTGTCTTGTCCATAACAGTAAGAATCAACAGTAGAAACAATGGCAGGCTCAATATAGACCAGTGAAGGTGAAACAAGCAATTAATAAGATGTATGGAAAATAAAGTAATGGTGGAAAAATGAGCAGTCGACAGTGACCCGCCTCACTAAGTATGGAAATTGAAAGCTGTAAATTGATAGCATTTTCATCAGCACCTCCTCTGGGTTTGGCAGGAGGTCCTGACAGACCCCTTGAGTTTACAGTGGGACAGAAGGTGAGCTGCATCTGTTTTATATTCAGGATATGTATCTTATGGGATACGGCTGTAAATCCTAAAGTTTCAGTGCTGGATTAGTGTTTTTGCTACTGAGGGAGTGAAGTTTGGAAGGGCAGACCGCTATAGGGATTAACTCATTAGTAGTTTGTTTTTATAGCACTATGAATCATAGGATTGAAGGCGGTGATAAGCTTAAGGAAGCAGACAGTCACTGCAGGAATAATTGTAAAACTCACCCTCACACTTTGTTTGCAAGAGGTTTTTTTGGGGTTTTTACCTCCTTGCAACAGCACTGGTTGGGTGAATCCAATGAAACATGTCAAGAACACGTTTGTGTTATATTTCTCCATATCCAAAGTTATTTTAATTCTATTTTTAAGACGTGACATTTTTTTCATGGCAATTAGGCACACTGAAATGTTCTGAAAAATTTCTAATTTCTCATTAATAAATAAATTAATAAACAGACAAACACACTATTATTTAAATCATTTTATACATATTACACTATACTCATGCTATACATTTGATATTATACTTACTTTTTATATTATATTATACTTTACGAAATATTTTCCATGTCTAAAAAAAATGTAATCACATTAAAAACTACAATTACAAAAATGAAAAACCCTATATAAATTAGATATTTTTTTTTTTTCATTTTAAAATTCCATGACGTTTCCCAGGCCTTCTAATATATATATATATATATATATATATATATATATATATATATATATATATATATATATATATATATATATATATATATATATATATATATATATATATATATATATATATATATATATATATATAAAGAAGTGGAGATGCTACACCATGGTAAACATTCCCCGTCCCAACTTTTTGAGACCTGCAGCAGGCATCAAATTTGAAATGAGCTCATTTAGTGGATAAAAGTGTAAAATTTGTCCGTTTAAACATTCGGTATGTTCTATTGGGAATAAAATGCTGGCTCATGTGATTTGAAAGTCTTTTAGAATTCGGGTTGTATATTAATTTGTATTTTCTCTTTAGATTTTCATGTCAAATAATGCCTGCACATTTCTTTTAGTGAAATTCCCCAACACAGACACAGTATACATGAATACCTGAACAAACGGACCTAATTTGGTAGTCATTATTGTTATTTCAACATCTGTTAATTATAAACTTGATCTGAACTCTGTGAATTAAGCTCAGTTTAATATCCTTTCCGTAGAAATTAAACTGGACTGTGACGGAGTTAATTTAAGTCATTAAATCTGTGAAGGTAGAGCTGATTAGAACAAGACATCAGAGTGTCTTTAGGTCAAAGATAGACGACACGCAGATTTAAACAGACACACACACACTTTGAGTAACTGTCTCTGTATGAGAGTACGAGTGGTTATCATTATCCTCTTCACTAATGAGCAGATACTAGAGCCTCGTCTCTATATAGTAAAGCATATCAAATCAGACAGCCTCGTTTTAAGAAGATTAATTTGAAAACGGGAGAGAGGCCTTACGTCATAGCGTAATACAACCAAAGGCATTTAAACTTATCCTGCTAAAATTACCACACTGCGAAAAACAGCCACTGCTGATTAATAGGGTCTTATTCTGACGGACAACGCTTTTTATAGTTACTACCTGATTTAAAATGAAGATCATGACACATACAATCATTTTGAAACAATATATATGGAATTAAAAATCCTTAAATTGCCAAGTAAGTAAACTGTTAAATCCAAATTGGCCCTACTTTAATATGCATTCCTTTTCTTATTGTGGCTTATTTATCAATGCCTGTTGTATCAGTTTCTCAATATCTGCACCTATAAATCAACTTATCCTATGCTGAATATCATGTTTTGCTTGGAAATAAGCCATATTACAGAAGTAAATTGACTTGAACACTGTTTCCAAAACTGTCCTAAGCTTTATCTGCTACACCACAGCACACAACTAAAAATCAAAGGTCATGTAGTAAAAATTCAGCAGTCTACAATACAATCTAGGGTCTGTTAGCCCACCTTAAACAGTGGAGGTCTTCTGGCCCAGATTCACTGACAGCATCTACATGTGAGATGTTTTATTCATGCTTCTGTACTGAGAGATTCAAAGAAGGTTAAAAGTCCTAAAATACCATGCATTACAAAACGCACTAACACTGAAAACTGTGAGAGAAACACACAACTGATATAATGTCAACAGTCAATCCCAATACCACTCTACATTAACAACCAACGTGAAATGTAATACAGATGATACTACTACTGTTGAAATATTATCTTTAAACAATTAAGACCATTAAGATTTGAAATCTATACTGCAATGCAAATAAATCAACAAACATTTCCTCCTACAGTTGGTTACATGTATAACATGCTGGATGTTTTGGTCACTTCTATGCTGATTTTGGCTGGTCATCACGGCTACACTGTTCATTCCGGCAACCTGTAACAATAAACGGTTTAACCAACTTGTGCCAGTAATAGACCAGCCATTCATTTGGATTGGATTTTAAAACTCACCTTCCTCACATAAAGTTATTGTATAATTGCAAAATACTTGGAATATAGTAGGCCTACAAAATATACATGATATTTAGGTTACTTTTATGGTTTCATTATGGATTCATTTTGGAAATTTTTCACTGGTTTGGAATGACCTAACGACAAGTAAATGTTATGTTACTTTTGCGTTACTTTTTAAATCTGGGCAGGGCTTGCTTGTTTGTTTTTAATATAAAAAGTTCTGAAGAGAATGAAGTGACGCTTCAGCGGCAATGCATGCATAGTCCTTCGCTCTGCTCACTTTGTCAGAAATTGTATATATCCTGTCAGTAACAACTCTTTATTTAGCTCACTATGAGTACCCCAGCAGTCAAGGACAGCCGGAAAAGAGAGAGTGAACAATCGCCAATAAAGAAAAAATTAAAAGATTACACCATCTCCAGAGAGGATCTTGACGCTGCTATAGCTAACGGTATCAAGCTAGCGCTTAAAGAGAAACACAGTACTCTCGATTCGGTAGTGGCTTCCACTGTAAGAGAAGCGATAGACTCTGTACTGACCCCAGCACTCCGTGATCTTTGGATATACAAACGACCAATGATTCTGTAAAAGAGCTGAAAGCAGAAGTTGAAAAGTTGAAACGTACGACTGGTGGGGTTGCCGGAGGGGACGGAGGGCTCCGATGCAGCTGGCTTCATCAGAGCTAATCTTTCCAAGTGGATCCCTTCACTGAAAGGCCATGATATCAAGATTGACCGGGCCCATCGCGTGTATGACAGAAGGAAAAACTCGGCCGCGTACTCTCATCTTCCATGTACTAAAGTGGTATGACAGATCGGCGATCCTGAAGGGTGCTTGGCAGGCATATCCGGTGAAATATACGCAGGACAATGTCACGCTACTATTTTTTCCCGACTTTAATCCAGCCACAACTACCAAGAGAAAGAGCTTTAATCCAGTCTTGAAGAAGATGACAGCACTTGGTATCCAGCCCTTCCTCACCTATCCGGCGGTAATTAAACTACGGCACAAAGGTGAGCAGATGATGTTCGACTCTCCTCAAAAGGCGGAGGATTTTGTTACTTCACTGTCACTGAAGACGTATTCTGCAGCGCTACAAAGCAGCGGAAAGGCATCGGCTACCGTCTCCATCCTCTCAGTTTAACGAGGGAAAATTAACGATGAGGTCTGTGGTGATCCTAACTGCCCTGAAGAGGACAAAAACAAGGTGGCCATGGACACTTGTTAATTTCTTTTTGGAATCTTGCCCCTGCCCTGTACGTTTGTTCACTGATTGGTAAATAATAATGATTTATTTTCTTTATTTTTATTATTATTATTATTATTATTATTATTACTCGGGCTGATGGAGAGCAGGTTCAATGACTACGCTTTTGACTCAGTGGGCCTTTGGAGACATGTCTTGCGTTGAAGTGGACTGGTCATGCATCAGTATTTGTTTCTGTTGTTTATGCAGACCTACACTCTCGGTAATGTGCGGTCTGCTTTGGTTTTTATACACAGTTGTTTGTCGTTCCTTGTTTTTGCTTTTTTTTCTATGCCCTTCAACAGACATCAATACTTTTTATTTATTCTGCTTTTCTTTTAAAAGGACTATGCATCTAGGTGGATTGGTATCTACAGTAGGATACATACTAATGTTTACATGTCACTGGCAGTATGGCATTGCTTTTGTTTCTCTTAACTTAGACAGAATCTTGGCATTGCGAGCACACAATGCATGTTCTGAATATCTTATCATTGAATGTGAATGGCCTAAATTCTCCTATTAAGCGTATTAGAATATTTGCACTGTAAATCGATTTCCTGTGCCCTGATACAAGAGTCTCATTTAAAACAATGCGATGTGGCATGTTTTCAAAACAAGTATTGCAAACTGGCAGCCTTCTCTTGTGCTCAAGACTAAGGGGGTGCTTATCTTAGTCAATAAGAAGTTACATTTAACTATTGAACATACCGGGAATGATGATGAAGGTAGATTTGTTTTTATACGCTGTAAAATACATAATGACAGGTTAGCACTGGTCTCCATTTACTGCCCGAATGAGGCAGACAGTGCATTTTTCACAAATATTTCCAATATATTACTTGAGCAGATGGATTGTCCTTTAGTGATGGGTGGTGATTTTAATGCTGTTTTAAATCCTGCACTGGATAAATCTCACCCTGATGCTACAGCTAACCCATCCTCTAAGTTATTGAATAAATTTATCACTGAACTTAATTTAATCGATCTTTGGAGAATCCAGAATACTACATCTAAGGACTTCACTTTTTTTCTAAAAAGGGTGGAGCGTCTGATGGGAGGACCTTCCAAATTTTGTAACAACACACCCTTATGGCACAACTTTACTTTTTTATGTTGAAATCGGCCATTTGTCCAGCCCTCTTGATCTACATTGGGCAGAAACACATGCAGTGACTTATATGATAACCAGGGACTCTGCTCACTTCAAGAACTAAGTTTTGTTTACCAGCATCATCATATTTTGTCTTTTTTCAGTTATGTTCTGCTCTCAAGGCCTATGGAGATCCCTGGGCATCCCCCGTTTCCTCTCAGCTTATATGGGATTGGATCGCACCACCCTCTGGTCGGCCATCTGTTTCTTTAATATATAGTAAACTTAATGACCACACTGCAAAGTCTCTTTCTATTAAATCTATCTGGAATCATGAATTATCAGATTTTGATTTATCGGTTGACTGGGAGAGGGTGTGGTCTAATCTTAACTTCTAAAAACTTGGCTCATCGTCTTATCCATTTCAAAGTCATCCATAGAGCATACATAACTCCTTACAAAATGAAATTTAAAATGAAACTGCAATCGATCTATAACTGTCATATCTGTAACACTGTATCAGCAGGTACTTTTCTCCACATGTTTTGGGAATGTCCTATATATACAGGTGCATCTCAATAAATTAGAATGTCGTGGAAAAGATCATTTATTTCAGTAATTCAACTCAAATTGTGAAACTCGTGTATTAAATAAATTCAATGCACACAGACTGAAGTAATTTAAGTATTTGGTTCTTTTAATTGTGATGATTTTGGATTACATTTAACAAAAACCCACCAATTCACTCATCTCAACAAATTAGAATACTTCATAAGACCAATAAAAAAAAACAGTTTTTAGTGAATTGTTGGCCTTCTGGAAAGTATGTTCATTTACTGTATATGTACTCAATACTTGGTAGGGGCTCCTTTTGCTTTAATTACTGCCTCAATTCAGCGTGGCATGGGGGTGATCAGTTTGTGGCACTGCTGAGGTGTTATGGAAGCCCAGGTTGCTTTGATAGCGGCCTTCAGCTCATCTGCATTGTTGGGTCTGGTGTCTCTCATCTTCCTCTTGACAATACCCCATAGATTCTCTATGGGGTTCAGGTCAGGCGAGTTTGCTGGCCAATCAAGCACAGTAACACTATGGTCATTGAACCAGCTTTTGGTACCTTTGGCAGTGTGGGCAGGTGCCAAGTCCTGATGGAAAATGAAATCAGCATCTCCATAAAGCTTGTCAGCAGAAGGAAGCATGAAGTGCTATAAAATTTCCTGGTAGATGGCTGCGTTGACTGTGGACTTCAGAAAACACAGTGGACCAACACCAGCAGATGACATGGCAGCCCAAATCATCACAGACTGTGGAAACTTCACACTGGACTTCAAGCAACATGGATTCTGTGCCTCTCCACTCTTCCTTCAGACTCTGGGACCTTGATTTCCAAATGAAATGCAAAATTTACTTTCATCTGAAAAGAGGACTTTGGACCACTGAGCAACAGTCCAGGGCTACGTTTCCCAAAAGCATCGTAGCTCCATTGGTTTCAATGGGTGTATGATGTACGCAACCCAGTTATTTTTCTCCACAGCCCAGGTAAGACGCTTCTGACGTTGTCTCTGGTTCAGAAGTGGCTTGGTAGCCCTTCTCCTGAAGACGTCTGAGCGTGGTGACTCGATGCACTGACTCCAGCTTCAGTTCACTCCTTGTGAAGCTTTCACAAGTGTTTGAATCAGCTTTGCTTGACAGTATTCTCAAGCTTGCAGTCATCCCTGTTGCTTGTGCACCTTTTCCTACCCAAATTCTTCTTTCTAATCAACTTTGCATTTAATATGCTTTGATACAGCACTCTGTAAACAGCCACACCTTTCAGTAATGACCCTCTGTAACTTACCCTCTTTGTGGAGGGCGTCAATGATCGTCTTCTGGATCATTGCCAAGTCAGCAGTCTTCTCCATTATTGTGGTTTCAAAGAACAAGAGATACCCGGAATTTATACTGTAGGGATGGTCATTAATTGAAACTCAAATGTAAATATTCTAATATTTTGAGATACTGATTTTTGACTTTCATGAGCTGTAAGCTCTAATCATCAAAATTAAAACGAAATGTTTTACTTTACATGCAATGAATCTAAAATATATGAAAGTTTCACTTTTTGAAATAACTTACAAGAAAAAATGAACTTTTCACGACATTCTAATTTCTTGAGATGCACCTGTGCACGTATATATATATATATATATATATATATATATATATATATATATATATATATATATGTGTGTATATATATATATATATATATATATATATATATATATATGTGTGTATATATATGTATATGTGTGCATATATATATATATATATACACACACACACACACACACACATATACATATATATATATATATATATATATATAGATAGATAGATCTGGTATTGTGTTCAGTCGGTCATGAAAATTTGTCATGTTTACAAAAAGAAAGCTGCTTGTTTGAAATAGACAGTTGAGTTTTTTTGCCCACAAAATTTTGTTAATGCGACAGCGCTTTACGTGACCCATCAACACTTTGTTGCTGTGGAAACAGGTGGCCTCTAGGATACAAACCAGTGGACAGGTGGTTTAGGTCACCTCCTGCGTTCACCTGTAGTGACATCTCCTCTCTCCTCTTTGGAAAACAACCCACGACTGAACTGGGAGTCTGGTGGCCCGCTGACTCATTCGGTGGTCCTGCTGTCTCCGCGTGCGGCTCTTGACGTCGCTCAGCTCATTCCACATTGTTGGCTGGAAGATTGTTCATTAGGAGCCCATCTGTTGCTGAAGGGATGCAGCCTCGAGTCTGCCGCACATTTCTTTCACACATTTTAGTCGGTTTCTCTCATCCCTTCTGTCACTCGCTCCCTCGGGATGAGAAAGAGAGAAAAACTCCATCACAGCTCTGATGACAGGAGAGTCCAGCCAGAAGCCTTGGAGGGAATTTTCCCTGGTTCTACAGGTCTCAGACTCCCACTGGTCATTATTAGCACATGCACACATACACAACTCCTACATGCATTGCTCTAGAATCTCAAATTTGTTTTTATGTCCAAATCAGTCATCTTATAAAAAATGATGAGTGAAAGAAGAAAGATGTTTCCTTTCTTGCATTTGATTTGAATCATTCACATCACTTTACATCAGCAAGAGCCAGGTTAGATTTATTATTGTTCATGCCGAAGTCAATTTTTACTTGCGTTCAGCATATATACCACGGGATGCTCATACATAAACGTTGAAATTCATGCACTACCCTCCAGGCCACATGTTCAGCAACATCGAATGTACATTTTGTAGTAGTTCTGTCAGGGTTCAGCTGCCAATAATTGCATGGCTAGTGCTATTTTCACCTGGGTATATTTGAAATATTTGATATATGCACACTATGATTTTTTTTTTATATAAAAGGAAAGAGAGATGAAATATTCGCTTGAATGTTACGTCAGAAAGCAAACATTTACCTATGATATGAATAGCAGTGCGGTGCAGACGGAGCTCAGCTTGGTATCGGCCTCGTGTGAAATGCGTCTAAGCAAGACATTCAATCAATCAGACAAACGCTGTTCTCCAGAGAGAGAAGCAGGATAGAAGAAATGGTGTGATAGATAATATTTGTTCTTGAGGACTGAGTGCACTCAAAATAGGGTTATTTCAGCCATGTGGCAAACTTCTACACGTTTGAAACACTGCAGTTTGCTGTTTCGCAACTAAAAATATAGCACGATCAAGCAATTTCACAAGTACATGCATAAAGAGAAATACCAAAAACAACTAGATGTTTTCTTGCTAAAGTTATAGGATATAAGTAAAGCATACAGGCTCAAAATATAACCAGTACATTCTACATTCATAAATAAAATAAACATGAGTTTGCAAAAGAACAAAAACTAAAACTGTTCACTAAAAAACACAAATTAAATTAGTTCACTAAAATATAAGCCAAGGCATCAAAGGAGAGCAATTCAGAATTTTTTATTCAATTACGAGTTTATATCTCACAATTCAGAGTTTTTAATGTTACAATTGTGAGTAACCACAGGTTAAAAACTCGTAATAGTGAGTTTACATATCGCAATTTAGATTTCTTTTCTTGCAAGTTATAAACTCTCAATTTTAAAAATCTCAGAATTTTTACATCGCAATTTTGAATTTTATAATTTAATTTTTATAATTTATTATTATTATTATTATTATTTATTTTTTTTATAATTTAGACTTTTCTTGAAATTCTAAATTTACATCTCAAGTTTTTTTTTGTTTCCGCCATGGAATTAAAAAAAGAAAAGAAAAAGATTACAAAATTTTGATCTCTCAATTTTTTTACTCCGTAGCAGAAATGCAGCACCCATTGCTTGATTTGACAGAAAAAAAGCAAGATACATTTTTACAGCCAAAGATATCCAATGTCAGAAAACAAGCAGAAAACAATCACCGTATGTGAATGGTACCTAAGGCCATTCTAGAAAGTGCTAACAAGAACACTTGTTAGGAAGCACCAAGCATACTCATGTTACACACTAGTACAGTTAAACGGCATTGCAAGTTGTAAATACTGACAATTTAAATTTAATTGAGTGCATGACAAATTCACACAGCACAGAATTTTTACTACTGATTATTTACTACTATTAATATACAGTAGATAACTGAGAAGTATTGATCTATACTAGGAAAATGCACGTTGAGCCGACACTTGAAGGTGTAGGTTTCAATAAAAACATGTTACATCTTGTCTCTCTATTAATGAAACACAAAGTCGTGATTTAAAAACCCTTCAGTGAAAGCATTAAACAGTGCATTCTCATTCGATAAGGGCTGCTGAAGTGCTGTCATGCATATTAATTGGATATTAATTAGCTCAGCTCTCTCGTCTCTAATGTGCTTATGAAGTGACAGTGGGGAGACGCGGGGTTGTTCTGTCCTTATGCGCTGGGGCTCGTTTAGTGCTCACTTCGTGTGCTGTTGGGTCTTAAATTAAGTGCTAATTGCAAATCAACTACAAAAGTGTATAGCAGTATATATGTGTGTATATACTGTATACACTACCAGTCAAACGTTTTTGAACAGTAAGATTTTTTATGTTTTAAAGAATGCTCTTCTGCCCACCAAGCCTGCATTTATTTGATCCAAAATACAGCAAAAGCAGTAATATTTTGAAATGTTTTTCATTTGAATATATTTTAAAATGTATTTTCAGCATCATTACTCCAGTCTTCAGTGCCAAATGATCCTTCAGAAATCATAGAAATTCGTATTTTTATTTAGCAAGGATGCTTTAAATTGATCAAAAGTGATGATAAAGACATTTATAACGTTACAAAAGATTTCTATTTCAGATAAATGTTGTTCTTCTGAACTTTATAGTCACTCTACTCAGCTGTTTTCAAAATAATAATAAATGTTTTTTGAGCAGCAAATCAGAATATTAGAATATTTTCTGAAGCATCATATGACTGGAGTGATGATACTAAAAAATTCAGCTTTGAAATCACAGGAATAAATTACATTTTAAAATATATTCAAATAGAAAACAGTTATTTTAAATAGTAAAAATATTTCAATTTTACTGTGTTTGCTGTACTTTTGAACCTTTGAAAATCTAACAAGTTCTAAATATCATTTTAAGGCATCATAAGCATTTCTGAGGCAAAGTCTGGATCAAGTCTGAATATAATTAATTTTGAGCCAATTCTAAGCCAGAAATGCATGTAAATACATGTCCTTCATCAAGAATGCAGTAAAATCGATTCAAGATGGTGGATAGAAATGGTGACTACAAATACCTAAATTGAATTCAATAATAAAAAGTATTAATAAAACTTTTACTCCATATTTTTGTCTGCTAGTAGATTATCACCATATGGTTAGCAGCATACACTGGAAAAATGTTGATGTAAAAATAAACTTCACTCAAAATTTTACAATTAATGACAAAGAAATTTCAAGTAACACATTGAACTAAAGGTGACATTTTGAAGTAGATATTTTCTTGTAAAACAAACTCAAACAATCTGTTTTATTTACAACTACAAAAACATTTTTACTGTGTACTAACATCAAACTCTGTTTGGAATGATGCTGCCTTAGAAGGCAGCAGCCTATGTAGGCAGCAGACTAGATTTTGGAATAGAGCACAAGAGCATGTGATAGTCTAATTATTACCGGTATGTGAAGATGAAAATGGCATTTTGTTGGTAGTTTTCTATGGATGATTTCAAGAACATGAAGAGAGTAACAGGAAATAAAGTGTAAGAGAAAAGCATTCACATACTAGCAGAGGGACCGTGGACTGTTGAGACTCAAAGCGCCGGTGCGTGAGAGAGTCTGCAGTGATGCTGCAGAACTGCGGAGCCGTCCCAGCCTGCATGACTCAGAGCCGCGTGTCACGCTGACGTGAGGGGGAATCGAAACAGCACTGAGATCTGACGGAAGCTGTTTCTCTTCATACAGGATGAAAATCTAATGCACACCAACCAGATTTCAGTCACTCACTCACTCACTCACTCACACACACACAGAGAAAATATGCATGACACATTAATAGTTTATCCAGAAATGACAATTCTGTCATTATTTAACATCAAAGCTGCATTTATTTGATAAAATATTCCTGATGCAAAGCTGAATTTTCAGCATCGTTACTCACGTCTTTAGCTTCACATGATCCTTCATCAAATATGCTGATTTGCAGAAACATTTCTGATTATTATCAATGTCCAGAATTACGTGAATATTATCAAAGTTTTTGCTGAATAAAAGTATAATTTAGATGGTAGTATTTCACAGTTTCCACAAAAATATCAAGCAGCCCAAATGTTGTCAACATTGATAATAACGGATGTTTCTTGAGTAGCAAATCAGCATATTAGAATGATTTCTGAAGGATCGTGTGACACTGAAGACTGGAAAATTCAGAAAATATATTCAAATAGAAAACAGTTCTTTTAAATTCTAATATTATTTCACTATATTACTGTTTTGACTGTATTTTTGATTAAACAAATGCAGACTTCTTTCAAAAACTTAATTGTTCTAACCTTTTGACCAGTATTGTGTGGCTTCAGAAGAGTTGGAAAATAGTGCACAAGAAATAAGGAGGTCTACGGTGGTTTTTGTGTTTTCGAGCTCGACTGTGAGCGTGGTCACTATGGGTCAGGGTTTGGCTCTGCAGAACAAAACATTCCCCTTGAGAAGTGAAACCCGACACATCCGGGCCTGATGTGCTCGTCCCAGCTGCTCCGATAAGGCTTCGCCAATCCCGTCATGAAAAGCAGATTCATCAGTTTTATGAGACGCTTCACGCCCAGAGGGTTTCAGAGATTTAAACCGCACTACATAAACCCGAGGACAAAGATTTACAGGAAAGTGAGATGAGTCACGATTACGGTGAATGAGGGGACTGTAATAGGTGCAGGCATTGCTGTCTGCTTTGATTTGTAACATTGTGATCGCAGAGGAATTTTCGAGGTGAAAACCTCTCTCGTGCGCACACGCACGCTCGCTCTCACAGGAAATTAGAGTCAGAACGCTGACTCACATGCAGGATCAGAGCGCCGGTGTGCAGTCTGTGTGCATTTCACTAGAAACACCTTCAGTTAAAGACTAATATCTTATTTTCTACTTGTTAAAAGCATGCATACTTGCAACACTGTTTTACAGGAAAGGTTCAGCCAAATCGCAACTTTCTGTTATCATCTTTTTACGGTCATGTTGTTCCAAACCTGTATGAGTTTCTTTATTCTCTGGAATGCAAAATGAGATATTAAGCAATATTAGTAATGCTATTTTCCGTATACTGAATGGAGATTAATGTAAAAAAAAAAAAAAACCATAATATATAATAAATAGTTCATATAAACAAATATATGCACAATATGATCTAATTTAACCTTTTGTGTGTGTGTGTGTGTGTGTGTGTGTGTGTGTGTGTACTATTAGATTATCACCATTAGGTTAGCAGTATACACTAGCAAAATTTTGGTGCAGAAATACATTTCACTCAGAAATTGATAGTAATATAAACAAATATATGCACAAATAATGATGTGTGTATAGGAGCCTGTTTCCACCACAGAGTAAATAAAATTTGAATTGCAATCAGTATTTTTACAACTTTATAATTCACAGCTGCAACTTTGTCCATGTGAGTTTACATCTCAGAATTGCAATTTTATTTGTCATAATGTGGCTTTACATCTCACAATTACAACTTTGTCATATAACTTTATATTTCAAAACTGCAACTTTATTCCTCAGAACTTCAACTCTGTCACAATGTGACTTCACATCTCATAACTGCAAATTTACTGTATTTCTCATAATTGCAACTGTCACAATTGCAATTTTATTTTTCATAATTGCAATAATTTATCATTTATTTTTCATTAAGGTTACAGTGTGACTTTACATGTCACTTTATTTCTAGTAACTGCAATTTTTATACACATCACAATTACAACTTAAAGGGATAGTTCACCCAAAAATGAAAATTCTGTCATTAATTACTCACCCTCATGTCGTTCCAAACCCGTAAGGCCTTCGTTCATCTTCAGAACACAAATTAAGATATTTTGATGCATTCCAAGAGCTCTCTGATCCTCCATAGACAGCAAGGATCCTTACATGATCAAGGCTCAGAAACGTAAAAACGCTAAAATAATTCATGTGACATCAGTGGTTCAACCGTAATTTTATGAAGCTATGAGAATACTTTTTGAGCGCAAAGAAAACAAAAATAATGACTTTATTCAACAATTCATCTGGCGCCATTTTTGAGAGTATCAGATACGTAAACAACGTATGCAACGTATGTATGCGGATAGGGTGTTTAAGTTCAGATCAAAGCGTAAACAATGTAAACAGCGAAAATATCTTAATTTGTGTTGCGAAGATGAACGAAGGTCTTACAGGTTTGGAACGACATGAGGGTGAGTAATTAATGACAGAATTTTCATTTTTGGGTGAACTATCCCTTTAATATTTTACAATGTGATTTTATGTCACAATTGCAACTTTATTTTTCATAATTGCAACTTTGTGACAGTTGCAACTTTATTTCTCAGAATTCTATATGTTAAAATGTGACTTTAAATCTCACAATTGCAACTTTATTTGTTAGAACTGCAACTCTATATGTCACAATGTGACTATTTCTTATTTTAAACTTTATCTCACAGTTTTTTCCATATATTTGAAAGCTGCGGCAGAGGCGAGGATGTTCACTTTAAATTTCAGTCTTTTCTTGACACAAAGCTATTGTACGACTTCTGAAGACTTCAAGGGACAGTTCACCCAAAAATGAAAATTCATCATTAAGTCATCATTTCCCTTCAAGTTGTTTCTTTCTTCTGTTGAAAACAAATGAATATACTGTATTTTGAATAATGTTGGTAGAATAAATGGGTACCAACATGCATCAAAATATCTTCTTTTGTGTTCAACTTCTTGTTCTTTTGTGAAACACTTGAGTGTGAGTAAATGATGACAGAATTTTTAGGTGAACTATCCCTTTAAATACAGCACATAGGTAATATGAACTACTGTATGGTGCTTTTTGTCATTTTTGGAGCTTGAAATTCTTCTTTGTGGTTACATTCTATGGTTTCATTCTATGGAAAAGAGTAGCCCGAACAGGCAAAATATGTCATTTTGTGTTCTATGAAAGTAAAAATAAAAAGTTGTACAGGTTTGAATATGATCTTAAATCACGTAAGATAACTTAACTTAAATTTCATCAACATTTATTCACCAGTGATTACAAACTCTTCAATTATCTAAAATGAACAAACATGGCTACATTATTTTGCTGTCTGAATGTCTCTGTCTCCCTCATTCCCTGTCGTATTCTCTCATTTTCTCAGAATCTGGGAGACAGGCTCAAGCCGTGTGACCTTTTCTGTGGAAGTCACAGCTGATAGCCATGTCACTGTGATCAATACCTCCGTAATGCATTTCCCACGCTGCTCTTCTATCTCTCTCTCTGAAGGCTCTTTGTCCCTGTGTCCATCTGCAGAGATTTCCTCCTCGCTCTGACACAACACTAATAATGAAGCATTTCATCTGCACTCGCCTTAAATTTTGCAGGAACTCCATGCAGCCATGTGACAGAACGCCTGTCATGTTCAGTTAAGGCTGATGTGTAAATGCTGCCACTAAAAAAACACCTAAATCACTGAAGATCGAGAAGAAATCAGTGGTTATTACATGGTAAAATACATGTGAACTAAATTAAATTCATACTAAACACAGCCTATGTGCAAAGGAAGAAGAAGAAGAAACAACAGTGGACTAAAAGATTAATTACCAATACTGTTATTTCTAAGTATATTTAAAATTATTTTACGTTATGTATTTTCAAATAAATTCATTGTTTATATATATATATATAAACATACTTTTTGAGAATTGTTAAAAACTGAGTTATCTGTTTTTGCAAATTAACTCTTCATATATATATATATATATATATATATATATATGAAGAGTTAATTTGCAAAACAGATAACTCAGTTTTAACAATTCTCAAAAATTATGTTTTTTCATTGTGCATTCCAATTAATATCAATGAAACTGCAGTTGGGGGTTTTTTTTGACTAGGTTAAAAAATAACTAAAAAAACAGCTAACACAATAAATATATAATTATTTTAGGTTATGTATTTTAAAATAAATTCATTGTTTATACAGTCATGGCCAAAAATTTAGGCACCTTAGGGAAATATCATTCAAGTTTTTGCACCGCGCTCTTCCGTCGCTTGATCTTTCGTTTGGGTGCGTTAATCCATTAAATCACTTATTATACAAAACCATGATCCGCACTCACATGAAACAGTCTTTTCTTTTTGTTTTATTCTACATTTATCACTAGTAAGACAAAGACACAAACGTTTCGGCTCAAAGGCCTTCCTCAGTGTGTTAAACAATACAAATCCTCCACCCACTTTTTAAATCACCAATTTGACGTCATCGTTCATTTACCAATGTTCAGTCATTAAAAGTTTACGTACTGCATTTCAATATACAACAACTTGCATTTAAATACCACACCCATTATCATAACCACCATTGCATTACAATATGTGACCCTGGACGACAAAACCAGTCTGAAGTGTCAATTTTTCGAAAAATAAGTTGAATAAATAAGCTTTCCATTGATGTATGGTTTGTTAGGATCGGACAATATTTGGCCGAGATACAACTATTTGAAAATCTGGAATCTGAGGGTGCCAAAATATCAAAATATTGAGAAAATCACCTTTAAAGTTGTCCAAATGAAGTTCTTAGCAATGCATATTACTAATCAAAAATGAAGTTTTGATATATTTACAGTAATAAATTTACAAAATATCTTCATGGAACTTCTTTACTTAATATCCTAATGATTTTTGGCATAAAAGAAAAATCTATAATTTTGACCCATACAGTGTATTTTTGGCTATTGCTACAAATATACCCCAGCGACTTGAGACTGGTTTTGTGGTCCAGGGTCACATATATTATAAAAACATTGAATTTATATATAATGAAATATATAAATATATATATATTGAAATATAGCTATTTATTACAGAAATTATAGTTATTTACTGCAGAATATATATATATATATATGTGTGTGTGTGTGTGTGTGTGTGATAACTATAATTTCTGTAATAAATAGCTATATTTCATTTATTACAGATAATAGTAAATATATATTTGTTCAAACTTACAAACTACAGCACACACTAAGAGCTAAATGATTATTCGGGGCCCTGCAGCCAAAATATAGTAACAGGACAGAAATGTGAATAATATTTGCTTGAAATTTTTCCAAAATTAAATTATTTTTCTTCAAAACCATCACAACTCTGTACTGAATTAAAAATCTTCAAAGTCAAAGCCACTAGCACAAATCTTAATTAAATTCTATTAAAATAAACAGCCTGTGATAGGACACAACATCAGCTTCATCTGTCGGTGCTGTTAACTGCACGTATTTTAATTCATTGCAGTGAAGACAGACTGTTACCAATGTTTACAATGCTTGTTATTCCCATTTGTTTTGTGCAGATTGATGTTCTGCTGAACTGAAGCAAAATGCATGATAAAATCAGCACAACAAACAGAAGAAAGTCCTCAGTTACTGACACAGCAGATTTCAGCTAAGCTGCTAGCTGTTAATTGCTGCTTAACAACCGTCACATGAACGATTCCAGCTCCTATCTTATCTTCAATCACAGACAATCAGACGGTTGGTTCGTATGCAAAATATATTCAGTTTTGGACAGAGATATAGTTGTTGAGTCCTTGTTATTAGAGTGATTGCCAAGCCAAGCATCGTTATTACTATTGCTCATACTTTGTATTAGGGACCCCTGCGACAACTCAGATTATGCTTGTCTTACAATTTCTGCCTGTCGGATGACAAAAAAGCAATAGATTTACATTGAAAGTAGAGCTCCTATCAATGCCCCAAAAATTACAACATCCCATCAACTACCCAGAATACACAGCCATCCAGAACACCATAACAACCACGTAGCGATGCCCTGGCAACTGCTCAGAACACCCTAGCAAACATATAGCAATGCCCTGGCAACCATACAAATGCTGTAAACTGAGAAAATTGTGCTTTCATCAAAGACTACATCTGGATCAGATTCAGAATGATGATCAAAACATAGAGTAGATCGCTTCCATCAACACCTCCCTATCTTCACAGTCATATTGCACTTCCTGGATCATCATTTCATTCAGTAATATTATGATGTTTTGATTATATGCTTTAATGCTTAATGTTTGATGATCGTGTTATTTCACATATGCATCTGCTTACATATGAGATCACTTGTTTCTGCTTCTTCACCGTGTTTTGATCCAGAGATTCAACACTCTTTCAAAAGATGTGTAATAGCACCTCCTACTTGGTGTAAAATTCCATCAATTTCATCAAGCAGAAAGCGTGATTTCGCTTTCACTTTGCTTCCTGTCCACCTACTGCTTTAAAATGCATTCAAAAGCACTGCATTAACATGAACTCATTTTCAAGGTGACCTCATAAATTGAATTAGTTACGGTTACAAATATGCAATTTTCAAAATCTGGATCTGCTATTAGTTATCAAATATAGCACAGATTGTAAACATTCACCTGATAAGTATGTACAGTCATTAAGATTCTCCATTCAGGCTGTCAATCACGGACATGTCAAACACACACAGCTCTGTGTGAAGTAATCACGTGTGTGATAGCGTGACGGCCGAACACCCGCTACGCTACGTGAGATGGGAAATAATAAGTTAAGAATGAAGATTAACAGTCTTTGATTTAGCCGTTCCCTATCCACCCACCTCGAGAAAACTTTAATCACCAAAGGTTAAAGAATATTAAAGTTGTGCCGCAGTAAATTAGCAGGAGAAAATTGAATCATCCGCGTGGATTTTAATATGGAAAGATGAGGAGCGCAAGAGCCGGCGCTCACGGGGAATCATTTCCATCATGACAATTTACCGAAGAAGAAAAAAGAAAGAAATATTGGACAAAATCTTTCTCTGCAATATCTGCCTAAAAGCAGGCCTCGCCTCCCCTTCATGCAGTTTGGACAGGATTCATTAGGTCATTTCACGACCTTCCAGTGCCGCCCCTATCTCAGCTTCAGCGCTGATAAAGAGCAACTCGGAACAAATAGGATTTTTTTGAGGCACGCTGTCCCCTGATGAAACGCATTTGTTTCACCCGGCCTCTATCTGTTCCTCCAGAGATGAAGAGAAGGAGAGAGAGAGAGGGGGATATTCTAGGTGTTACCCCTGTGTCACAGTGCCAGTGCTCATTCTGGGAAATTTAATTATCGCCGCCAACAGTCTGAGGATCCGCGGCCACACGAACTGTGTGTGTCATGAACACTGGCTAATGCAACACTCCTCGTCCGCCCCCTCCCACAGTCTGTGGCCTACTTCCATCATTAAAACACGCCGCGACAACAACGCTGCTGCCTGCGACAAGACAAAGCGTGATTTAAACAGCTCCTGCTTGTAAGGATCCAACGTTTTATTTGATAAGTGCATAATCACATTAGCAAACATCTGCATTTGCCACAGTCTGAAGACATAAGCGGCGGGAAATATCTTAAGAATTATATTTTCCCTTACTGTAATTGGAGAACTGGTATAAACCTCCTCAAACAGCTGTTACAAATTGTTTATTTAAACTCAAATACCCTAGTAACCACATAACAACAGCCTAGCAATCACATAAAATGTCATGGCAGCTGCTCAGCCTAGACTAGGAATCACATAGAAACACCTAAGCAACCAGACAGAACACCATAATAGCCACATAGAAACATCTTGGCAACCACTCAAAACACCACAAAAATGTCCCTGTAACCACACCCTAACACCCTAGCCTAGGAATCACATAGAAACACTCTAGCAACTGGTCAGAACACCTTAGCAACCACATAGCAATGCCTGGCAGCCACTAGAAATACCATAATAACCACATAGCAACACACTGGCAACCACTCAAAACACCACAAATACAGTAATTGCTCAGAACACCCTAACCTAGGAATCACATAGAAACGACCTAGCAACCATTTATTAAAAATAATCTAAATTAAGTTAAAAAATAATAAATTAAAACTAAACTAAAATTTAAAATATTTACAAAATCTTAAATTAAATATAAAATATTTAATGAAATTAAAGTCAAATAAAATAAAATAAAATAAATCCTGTGGAAGAGTCTTGAGTTCATTTGGACAAGTTTGTTTAAATTGCCCTTAGATTCTTCTTAAATGAATCAAGTGTGAATTAATTCATTAACACAGTGCTGTACCCCAATTCAGGGATTCATAGAAAATCTGGCCTTCGACCACAAACACATCAATGACCTGAACACCGGTCCCATGTAGAGCACACATGAGCGGGCCTGCGTGAGCGTGATCCCACGAACGAGCCTAGCCACAGACCACTGTTATTAATTAATTGTCAGGCGAGGTAATGAGCTCTGAACGTGGAATCCTTGCTGAGCTGCTGAAGAGATGTGAAATATGTGCCGGCTGAAGTAAAGTGACTGTCAGCAATACTGCAGGGAAGCGGAGCAGAACGACCTCTCTATACACTCTCACAAACGTATTCTCTTTAACCTGGCCCAATTTGTTTCGGGTACAGCAGCAATTTATCTACGTCTGAAGATATGGACAGACAGTGCTTGTGTATGTGTGTACCATGTTTGTATGGTCAGCAAGAAAAAAGATAAGATACACAGAGATTGAAATACTTGATAAATCTTCTCCTTTTCCCCGAGTCGCTCTCTGTCCCCTTTAGTGACTATTAATTGATAATTAAATGTACTATATTTTATTGAAATATTAATAATTGAAATATATTTTAGTGTAATACTAATAATATAGTAATTAATAATTGTAATAAAATGTAGTATTTAATTAATCAAATGTAATATATTTAAATATTACATTTCAATATATTTAAATATAATAAATTTTACTTCAAAATAATTGTAATAGTAATAAATGTTTAAATATATTTAAATATAATAGTACAATATAAAGAAATATGTTTAAATTATTTAAATGATAAAATATTTAATTATAATAATTTATAAAATTATAATAATTATAAAATGTTTTAATAATTAAATGCATTATATCATACATAAATACATTTATATATAATTTAAATAGTAAATTTAATTATTTAAATATTAATTAAAATATTATAAAATTATACATAAATAATACATATAATTCTAAATCATTTTATTATATTTAAATAATATATTTAGATTTTATTATATTTTGATTTTATTTTGCTGTATTTATTTTATTTTATTATATTTAGATATTTATTTTATTATTTTTTTAAGTAAAATATGATTTAAAAATAGTTATATCTATCTATCTATCTATCTATCTATCTATCTTTCCCTGAGGTTAACTTATATTAGTGAATAGTGTATAATTTATAATGTATAATATATTACACCAAAAAGTGTCAAAAACAACCCTTTTCTTTCTAAAGATCAAGCAAAAGTCAACTTCAACTAGATATGATATGACCCCTTAAAATGTTCGGAATAAGTTCGTGTTCGAACATTTTCACAAATACACCAATCTAAAAAGAAAAAAGAAAAAAAAGGTTTCAACTAATGTGGCGAATTGTGTCCATCTAGTTCTTATTATGTCCTTGTGCCTGGGATCCATCCTTATGCATCTCATAGCTGAAGCCTCGTGGCATCGAACAACATAATTACAAATCAGGCCTCTCCAAACCAGTGCCAGAGAAATGACACACAAGCTGATAAAGATGACACAATGACGGGCCACCAGCTGACAGATTGTATACGCTCATGAATATTCATGACCTTAGGGTCAGACACCTCACAGTAATGCTGGGCTTCTCTCTGAAATGAGAAGACACAAACACACACACAGAAACACACATCTCTCTGGAGAGATCAGGAGCGAGGACGGACAAATTGATCGACAGTGATAGTGAGAACCTGGTAAATTCCATGCCCTCTTTCTGCATTTTGATTGGTTGTTGTGTAATTTGACGGCTGAGTTATAATGACCCTCGTTATCAGTCCATCAGGCGCACGCTTCCAAAAGGAAGTAATGATTACACAAACACAAACACAAACACGGCTGAATGAAATGGCTTTCTCTCCTCAATCACAGCTGCTCAATCATATTACACAAACACATGCGCAGGGATTCCAGTCAATGCATTTAAATCACATGCAATTTTAAACACACACACACACACACACATACACAACTGCGCTCTTTATAACGCTCCTCCTGCTGAATGCAAAGAGACGTTTGTGTTATTAAAGCAGCTGGTTTGGGAGCGCGTGCAGGTAATAATCCAGCGTGCAGCTACCTAAATAGGTCATTTCCCAAAAATGACAATTCTATCATCATTTACTCACCCTCATGTCGTCAGAACCCCATGTGCTGCTTCTATGGTAGAGAAATAGAGAATTTGGGAAGACGCGAGTTTCATCAGAGAGGAAGATTCAGAATTTCACTTGAAAAGAAATAGTCAAAAAGAGTAAATGATGACAAAATTGCCATTTGTGTGTGAACTGTTCCTTTCAACAAGCCAAGTTTTGTCCACAAAGAAATATATATTTAAATAAGAATTTAAATATATTTAAATTATTTAAATATTAATTCAAATTAAGTTATTTTAAAATATGCTAGGTCCAATTTAATATATTTAAATATAATATATTATATATTATATTTTATTATTCATTTGAATATATTTTAAAAATATTTTAGAATATTTAAATAATTACACTATCATATATAAATATATTTAAATCTAAACTCCACTTAATTCTAAACTCCATGTGCTGTTACTTTCTCTGTGGAAGAAAAAAAAAGATAATTTTTGATTAATCTTTCTATGTTTTAGAAGGAAAACATTCAGAAATTCACCTGCATGGAAGAAATAAAGTCAAGAAAAAAAGTGGGGTAAAGGATGACTTAAATTTATGGGTGACCAGTCCCTTTAAATTGCTTAAATTTAGCAAGCCAAAAATAAACACTTTATGGTTACAGAACATTACATGAACATATAAGCTATACATTGATATCATGCATTTAATGCACTTTGTGGATGAAACCTGTTTGTTCTGTAACTGGAATTAGTGCATAAATTAGTGGCAAAGATACCAGAATACCATATAATTTTATTTTAATAGGTCAGATCATGAAGGAATTTAGCTTTTTCTGATCTTTTGAGGAAACAAAGTTTGATGCAGTTGAAAATCGGCTGCGTTTCAGAGTCTTGCCGTAATACTGGATTTCAATTACAACAAACCACAAATCTCTAGTGATCCGAGTGCTTTGGGGATTGACAGCGAATATCCAGCTTAAATATAACCCAATTATTGCACATAATAACAACAAAGGCCATCTGACTTTATTTTACAGGAGTCAACATGCACATTTTCTGTATGGCAACAAAATCATTTGCAGTTTCCCAACCAGCAAAAAATAAGCAGTTTAGAGAAAGAACCATTAGCCTAAAATCCTGGAAAATCAGTGTTTATGTACTACAAAAAAATTACTTTTTAATGATTCATTTTGACTTGTTTCACAGTAAAAAAAAAAAAAAAAAATTGCATGAACTTGTTTTCATGGATTGCATCTATAAACTTATAGAGTGAGGAATTCTGCTAGTGCGGTATTAAAGACATGACTTCTCATGTCACACCTGGTTAGGACAGAGACAGAAACATTAAAATACAAAATAAATCATTTATTGTTTCTAGTCTCTCTAGAAAACCATTCATTAATTAAATTCAACTATATTGTTCAACTATATTACTCTGCTGTAAATACTTTTAAGTACTTTATCAGAGTGTTTTTCTTTAGAAAACTTTACTTCACAACATTCCAAAGCATAATATTGTACTTTTTACTGCACTACGTTTCATATTAAATATAATTTAATACTTAATTACATTAGAAATCTGTTACTTTCATACTTTTAATCAAGCAAAAGTAATTCAAAGATTTACTTGAGTACAAGAAAGTACTACATTTTTAATGTTCTTAAGTACTAAAGAAAAACTTTAATTTATTAAATATAGTGCAGTAAAAAGTATGACATTATGCTTTGGAATGTAGTGAAGTAAAGTTTTCCAAAGAAAAACATACTACAAACTACAAATACTTTTTAAATTTACTTGAGTAAAGTAAAAATACTTCACTACTGTCCACCACTGTTTAAATATAATACCTTTGAATATAATAGTATTATTATAAAGTAATAAATGTAATAGTTTTAAATAAAATAATTGAAATAAAATTTAATTAAATTCACTATACTGTATTTAAATTACTAATTAAATAATTACATTTCCTATATCAATATATTTATAGTAAATTATTTTTTTAAATAAAAAAAATGTTAATAATATGTTTAAAATATTTTATTATATTTAACTAACTACACTATATGTACTATATCATTTATAAAGAGTGTTTTCTCATCCTACAAACTAGTTAAGTCATCTTAAGCATTTGCATGAACAAGACGAACAGGTCACATCTACTTCATATTTGTTGGACCGGCATATCAAGTTTTCCCGGTGCAAAAGACTGCGAGTGATAGCGTGAGATAATGCTATTGCTGTGCTTGAGTGGTTATGTGGTAAACAGAGAGTGTGTGTGTGAGACGGGCTGCTGAATACAGATGAGGGGCTGATCATTTGCGTGGTGCAGATAAAGCGCTCAGTGACTATGGCATTTAAGCAGGTCAAGAGCACTGACCTCAGCTGCCTAAGATGAGAGGAGAGCAGAAACACACACAATCTCTCACGCTGCTTCTGTTTCTCACAAACACATACACACATTCTCTGTCGTCTTGATTTATTGAGCATGTTCAGTGTCACGAGTCACTGTAGCCCCTCTTAAGAAGTTTCTCTTTCTTTCTCGTTCATCATTACTGTTTGCATATGAATGGTCTATAAAATAATTGCACCAATTAAGAGAAAAAAGAACTGGAAAGACTAGAAAAACTTAGAATAGGTATGCAGATCTGTATCAGTATAAATCACAAAGAGATGATGCTGACAGCTCACAAACAAATCATATAAGTTACTTTCAATTTAATAAATGCAATTAGGAAACAAACACGTTTCAGAACTCAGCCTTCAACTGTGTCTACAAATTATATATATATATATATATATATATATATATATATATATATATATATATATATATATATATATATATATATATATATATATATATATATATATATATAAAAAATACTTATGTACATTATGCACACTAAATAAAATATTAATATTGTAGTGTATTTATATAATATTACATTAATTATATATACACTAAATAAATACATATTAATCATTAACATTATAATTTAGATTTAAATATAATAATGCATACAGATATGTACATAAACTCAAATTTTATATACACAATATACACACACATATATATATATATATATATATATATATATATATATATATATATATATATATATAAAACATCAAAATTTAATAATATATGTAATTATAATTATTATACATAATATAATTTATAGATAAATATGCAGTTATTTGTGTGTATATGTATATATCATAATTAAAATATATAATTATATTATTTTGTAATTACAATTTGTAACTATTTTAGTGTGTATATATTACATTTATATACTGTATGTTAACAATAAAGTATATATAATTAATACAATTTTATATAGAAATATTTTAATACAGATATTTATATAAACTATCATTTTTAAATCTATCTATCAATCTATCTATCTATCTATATATCTGTCTGTCTTCCAAATAGTGTTTCATGTTGACTTCTCACATTGCTGAACATGTAAAGTGTCATGAAGGGTTTTTAACCTGCATCTCTGATTGCTCAAATCTGTGACCTTGAGTTATTAAGCTGAGTCATAGACTCACTGTTTGCCCACAGCATTTATAAACCCATCCGTGTTCATCATCTCACTTACAGTATGAACAGGAGACGTGGAGCGCTGATCTGACACTACAAACTCGACACATAGCGGAACTCCCCCAGTGAGAGACATTTCAGCTACATCTGGTGGTCTCACGCCTCATTGGCTTGATAGAATACTAATAAAAGCCATATGACAACAGCATACCAAGTATGCAATTAATATTCTAAAATATTCTACCGCGGCATGTGGCGGAGACCTGTTGGAATCGCGTTCTGCGCCGGACTGACAGCTCTGTCTGTGTGGCAGCGAAAAGACGTCCTTATTAACCTTTATTACAGCAGACACACACTTAAACACATCTACATACACACACAGACACGGACATATACAGTACATTCACTTACTCAAACACATATGTGCTTCAAAGCCAACAAGAATGAGTGTTCGGAACAGCATACTACCAAACTACTCTGACTAGCTGCTTATTAAGTAACAGAATGCATACTGTGCATCATGTGTCAATTTTTGTGCAGACCTAAGTTAACCTCAGTTCAAGTTTTCAGTCACATTATGACACCTGGAGGGCAAAACATCTATAGAATTGCAAAACAAATCTGTCGAATTTCCATCTATATCAAACCACAGATATTTAGGTCACCTCTCATGAAGAAAAGCAAAGATTTGAGAACAAACTGCACTCGCTACAGTTTCAATCACAAAAACAGTGGGACGTTCAACAGCACTTAACGTGAAAAACGCATAACATGCCTAATGTACTAAGACCGTGATAATAAAAGATCAAATGCAATATACACCTAGCCTACTATATCCACCTTGTTTTTAAAAGGATAATTTACCCAAGAATGAAAATTACTCCATGATTTACTCACCCTCAATCCATCCTAGGTGTATATGACTTTCCTCTTTCAGATGAATGCAATCGGAGTTAATATGCGTTTACAAGAGAGTGGCATTTTCAACGGATGGCATACGTAAGCGTAGCGTAAGCTCCAGTGACAATATAATGCAAACCAAGTTTTGTTTACAGCAAAGGAAAACCAGTCTCCTCTTGGCTTATATCAAAATCCATTTTTCTTTACAAATCTTTGTACAAAATCGTTTTGTACTTCTAATTCATGACTTCTCAGCAGAACTTAAGTTAGCCTACGTCTCCGTCCTACATCCTCTGCTAGAACACTCTCTTGTGAACATGTGTACAGCAGTAAGCGGAAGCTAGAGATTACAGTTTATAAAGTTTTAAATATGGATATTTTTCTTACACAAATCCATCACTTTGGTTCAGAAGGCCTTTATTAACCCCCCAGAGCCATGTGAAGCACTTTTTATGATGGATGGATGCACTTTTTTGGGCTTCAAAATCTCCACCCCCATTCACTGCCATTGTAAAGTTTGGAAGAGCCTGGACATTTTTTTTTTATATAAGTCTTGACTGTATTCATCTGAAAGAAGAAAGTCATATACACCTAGGATAGCTTGAGGGTGAGTAAATCATGGTGTAATTTTCATTTTTGGGTGAACTATCCCTTTAAAGTTATTGTCTCTCAAAAGAAAGAGTCGACTCGGAATTTTTTAAACGAATCGTAAGCCGTTTCATGTTGACGTCAACATGAAACATTAGCATATTGCCCGCCCACTTGTTGCCACTAGGTGCTGCTTTTGGAGCATTAAAAATAGCTGTTTCCCCGGTAACGGCTGTACGCAAAGCAGCACTGCACTCTGCTTTAAATGAAATCGACCAATCGGACCAATCACCGCAGATTAGCGTCACGCAAAGGAGGGGTTTGGAAAAACGAATCATTGAGCGAATCATTTGGGAGTCGTTGAGCAAATAAGGTAAAAATAAATGCATATTATAAGAAAATGAAAGTATTTTTGGACTTTGCATGCATGTCAACCTGTTGTTGGGGTCTCCCAAAACCAAAATATGAACTTTTCATAACCCATAATAGGCGTACTTTAACATTTGTATCTTGAATGTGTGAGGCCTCTGTTGTCATTTTCTCCACAGGGAAACTGGTTTTTAATAATAACTGATAAACCCTTTATCAGTTATGAGCTTGATTGTATGTTTTACTTGAACCCATTTGTTCACATTAATTCAACATGTTTCTATAATTACACTTAATAGCAGAATTTGTGGTAAAATCTACATCACCCATGATGCTGTACAGGAAATTTCACCAATCAGAGAGGCACGCGATCTTTAGCTCCACCCACTCTCATAAACACTGCAGATTACATATATGAGTCAGTCTCCCTCAGTGATGGGAATAACGGCGTTATAAATAAACGGCGTTACTAGCGGCGTTATTTTTTTCAGTAACGAGTAATCAAACTAATTACTGTTTCCCCGTTACAACGCCGTTACCGTTACTGACAATAAAATGCGCCGTTACTATAATTTATTATAATATTATTATCATTTTATTTTTCAGTGGACGCACAGTGTAGCTGTATTTGACGTACTGTAAACTCTAGTGTGAAGGCGCACGGCTCGCCGTCGCTTTGTCTCTCACGCGCTAAGAAAGATACAAAGTGAGATAGTCTTTCATAATATGCAGAACTGACGCGCCACATGTAAACGATATTCTTTGTTGTATTTTCCTGTCAAAATAACGGTGTTCCTTTGGAATTCTTCAGCTTTTATCTAATTTTATTCTAATTAATAAAGTTCTATCATCATATAATGCTAAATTATCATAATATCATATTATAATGCTTGACTGACTAATGCTAAGTGACAGATATTTAAAAAAAAAAAAAACTGCCATTTTACAAATAATAAGCTTTATATATATATATATATATATATATATATATATATAAAATTGTTTGTTAATATTTACAATAATATACTGAATTTGATAGGGGTCTCTCACATTGTCCCACAGAAATATTAAAATAGATTAGTGCAATGTTTTATAATAATAATTTATTATATTTAGTGTCCATTTCATTCATTTAGTATTGGGGGCACCCAAGTTATTTGACACATTTGAACTTTTTTTTTTGTTTTTTTGTTTTTAGGTAATTAGTTACTTTTATAATGATGTAACTCAGTTACTATTTGTGAGAAATAACTAGTAACTATAACTAATTACTTTAAAGTAATGTGCCCAACACTGGTCTCCCTACACTCTCAAATACTTAAATATAAATAAACCTAACATATATCGATTCTTTGCAACCAACAACAAATAATTAAAGCAAAAACATTTAACAGTTGTTTTTCATTTGAATCGCAATGTTTCATGGGAATTTAGTTCTTTCCCTCATTAAACCATTATGTAAACAGTCTTATACTGTACCTTTGTCTTGTAAGTTTGTAATGTTGTGATTAACCTTGTAGCTGGTTGGTTTGGTTCATGGCTTATGATGCTTTAACAAAAACACTTTTGAAATCAGTATGGGGAAAATGAATAGGTATTTTACTTCCGAAACCAGCACAGCTGAAAATGACGGACTGTATAACTGTATTAAAAAAACCTACCTACGATATTTTATTTACTGGCACAGGAAAAAAAAGGTGATAATTATAAATTTGGTTTGGTTGTGGCCAACTCTATTAAAATCTGGAAAACGGTGGAACGTCGGATAGGAGGAACCTTCAAATTTTGTAACAGTACACCTTTATGGCACAATTTTAATTTTGTAAAAAAAATCGTCCATTTGTCCAACCCTCTTGGTCCTCTCTAGGTGTAAACACGTGCGGTGATATATATGATAACCAGGGCCTATGTTCATTTCAGACATTAAGAACCAAATTTTGTCTACCAGCATCCGCATATTTAGTCTTTCTTCAATTACGTTCTGCTCTCAAAGCGTATGGAGTTCCTTGGGCATCTCCCATCTCCTCTCATCCTATGCAGGACTGGATTGCATCTGTTTCTTTAATATATAATAAGATTATTGATTGCATTACAAAACCTTTCTCTATTAAAACTATTTCGAATAGGGAATTATCTGACCTTAATTTATCTGTCGACTGGGAGAGAGTGTGGTCTAATCTCAGTTTAACATCTAAAAATCTGGCTCATCGTCTTATTCACTTCAAAGTCATTCATAGAGCATACATAACTCCTTACAAAAGATTTAAAATGAAACTACAACCAAATCTCAACTGCCATATATGTAATACTACATCATCAGGTACTTTTCTGCATATGTTTTGGGAATGTCCTGTCGTCATCAGTCTATGGACACATGTAAACCTGGTTTTATCCTTACTGCAAATTGATTGGTCTGTTAATCCAAGTTTGTGTCTTCTTAATGATGATTCTGGTCTCTGTATAAGTTCAATGCAAAAGAGAATGTTGTTTGCTGGTTTTACAGCTGCGAAGAAGACAATAATACAAAACTGGTTTACGCCGCACATGTGTGGAAAAACATATTGGATTCATAGCCTCCTGCAAATAGTGACTTATGAACGTACAACAGCACGAATCAATGGGGCCAAGCCTTCTACCATTGATGCTTGGCAGTGCTTTCTCTTTGATATACGTGACTGTATAAAGGAGTGACTTTTGTGTTTTTCTTGTCCTTCCCTCTCTCCCTCCCTTTGACTGGACTTTGAGATATTGAGTATGTGTCTGTTGTTTTTTTATTTTTATTTTATTTTATTTTATTTTGGATGTTATGTATGAAAAATAAAAAAATGTTGATAACAAAAAAAAAAAAAACCTACCTAGATAGCATTTATGGCATCACAGGTAAATTATATTATCCTACCTTTTTTTTTTTGGCCAATATTTGAAGGTGACAATCCCAAAATGCATTATAATAATCTCTGTGAAAAGAAAGCATAGACAAAAATGCAGATTACATTTTCATTGTATACATGTGCAATACATTTCATTCATTTGCTAATGGAAAACCTACTGGAATCATCTGTTAGCGTATAGTATTTCCCATTTGTTTTGTTAAGTGAGCAAACTGACGGACATTAACAGAGTTGCTGCCGGTGGAACGTTCCAAATCAGTCACTCACGAGTGAGCTAGATGTACACATGATGTTAAATTATTCATGCATTATTTCCACTATGCAAATTTCTAGAGTTATGAGAACAGTATAAATGTGTCCCTTAAAAATCATACATTGTGTCTGAGTTTTGGCATGAACGTCCAGCAAGTTTCTTTTCAAGCACAATGAGAGCAGACGCTTCGTGCCTACAGGGTCGACCTAGATATGAGCCTAATGAATGATTTGGGTGGCTTTTTATTTGCATGTTCCCCTGTTTTCCATAAAATACATATGCATATGTACACATTTGTCATTTTCATGTCATTAAAGGTACACTAAGTGCAATTTTGTTTGTTTTGCTAGACAATTAGGCTCAACTAAATATAGCTCAGGTCCTTCCTCCATTGTAAGTCTGTGGGATTTTGGCACCTGTTTTGCATCTGCCATCACTTACTAAAGTAAAAGTACACCTGACCTGAACAAGACACATTAATTAAGGAATATTTCATTCAAATTATATGGCAGAGTTTACCAAGGGTGTAGAGATTTGATCAAATCACTAACTTTAAGTATGAGAAATAGTAAAGGCTCATTCCCACCAAGAACAATAAATATAAAGTTTTAAGAGGCTAATTTATCTTAATATATAATAATAGGATTAAGAACAGAATTCACCAGACTCTAGACTTTAAAGAGCTCAAGCATTTAAAGCAACGGTAAAAGACAACAAAACTTCAGTGTGCTTATAATAAACAGATGTTATTGTGCGTTGGTGTGGATGGATGTTAATGCAGTTATCGTTATAGTTATCTTCATAGTGATCATTCTTGGTGTGCATGGGCACTTAACACTGCTTAAACCAGTTTAGTAGAATAAATGATAAACAGATGTGATAAATCAGATTAGTTAATTTCACCCAAAAATGAAAATTTCCATTTACTCACCATCAGGTTGAAGTCAATTTAAACTCATTCCAAACCTGCAGGATTTTCTTTCTATTGTGGAACACAAAGGGAGAAGACTGAAAAATATCTGAAAAATAAAGCAGATCATAAAAAAAGAACCATGAAAGTAATCTAAATTTTGCATATTGAGTACCAAGTCTTCTTAAGTCTTATGAGTTTTATGAGGAACATGAGTTTTAAAATCCAAAACTGGTTTTAAAGGAGCATTGCTAGTCTAGTCGGTTAAACTGGTTATTGTTGCAGGTTGCCAGATTGAGCAGTGTAGCCATGATGACCAGCCAAAGTCAGCATAGAAGTGACCAAAGCATCCAGTATGTTATACTTAACCAACTGTAGAAGTAAATGTTCATTGATTGCTAGAATCTGTGTGTACTGCAATATAGATTTCTAAATGTTTGAGACACTATTTCAACAGTAATATACTTTACTGTTGACTTGAGTCAATGTACTATGTATTGGATTGACTGCAGACATGAATTAAGTACTACTAATTAAAAAAAAAAAAAAAGATGTGTATGAATTTGCTTTTGTTTAACTTGCTGAATGCAGAAACACTAAACCATGTGACGTATTTCAATCATATCAAAACTTAGCATTTCAAGTTTCTTTTTATGCCTTTCTGTGCCGTTTGAATGAATCTTTCAGGTTCTCTTCAGGTGGATCCAGAGGGAAAAGGCACGTGGCGTTCCCAGCAAACCCTCAAGCTTTTCGGCTCTGAACTTCCATTATCCGTCCTCGTCCCCTGGGTGAGCTGGAGCACTATTGCAAAGAGAAGCCATCAATGCTTCAGCTCAAACAGGCATTGTCCGAGTTTGAAGAACAGCTGGCATCCGTCATTCCCGGCACACATTACGGATCTAAAGTATTGTTGGATTAAAATAATTTGGCATAATTGAGAGATAACACTGAAGCAGTTTGCATTGGTTAGCATTAAAAGAAAAGCATGAGCACCTGGGGTAAATCTAGCACTGACCCCTTTTCAGTAGCGAGTTAAACCCGATCAAGCGACAGGCTTTTTCCAATGTGCAATGAGCCCATGACAGACCGTCAGTCTCTCTGTCAGTAAAGCTTCCTTATCAGCAGCGGATTCACACACTGTCATGAAATGACATAGAGGTGGGGAGGCAATCATCCGTGAGCCGCAGCTCTTTGAAAACCGAACATTTACTCTTCAAAATTTCACGGAAAAAAGAGGTTTCATTCAAGTCTCATTCAGCTCAATATCAAACTTAATTTCTACCTTTGAATTATGTCAAATATAGTGTCAGCTCAGACGGCAGACCTACAAAGAGTTCATTTAAATTCATAACTATTTTAATTAAACCATACTTATATAAGCAATGTCAGATATATAGAAATGTTTTTAAGATAAAAACTGTGTAAAAAAATGGAATCAAATACAGCCGCAGTATGCTGGGGATTGATCTGTTTTAAAAATCACTGAAAATATATAGCAATTTAAAATAACTGTTTTCTATTTTTATGTATTTTAAAATGTATTATTATTATTTATTCCTGTGATGCAAAGCTGAATTTTCAGCATCATTACTCCAGTCTTCAGTGTCACATGATCCTTCAGAAATCATACAAATATGCTGATTTGATGCTCAAGAAACATTTTTATTATTATAAATGTTAAAAACAGTTGTGCTGCTTCACAGTTTTCGAAAATATTTTTTATTTTTAATTAAAAAATTTTTTTTTTTTCAGAATTCTTTGATGAACAGAAATTTCAAAAGAACAGCATTTATTTGAAATAGAAATATTATGTGAAATGGAAATATTATAAATACCTTGTCACTTTTGGTCAATTTAGTGTGTCCTTGCTGAATAAACTTCTTTAAGACATAGATCTTGCTGCTAGTTTTGTACACATTTAGAGTACTGTTTATTAACAACTGCTATAGAGCTAGCCAGAAAACACTAGTCATTTAGCTGATTCATGGGCAGACAGACTAGTGCAATCAAACTACATTTCCCATCATTCTCTGAGAGAACAAGAAACACAAAAAACACTGATTACTCACCAAATGCATATCCTTTGCTCTTCATTATTATGCATTAGTGCTAAAATGCTTCCAGAAGTACATTATCGAGCAAAAACATTTCACTTTAGCAAAAATCATTTGAACACACATCATGTTGTAATTATGATTTCCAGAGGGCTTGAAAGCAGTATTAGTCACTTTACCTGCCAATCAGCCAGTCTAAGTGGGTGGAAGACTATACAAGCTATGTGGTTATTCCAATATAGTGAATATTTACAAAGTGGCTCAACTCAAGGAACTGTTTCCAACAGGTCTTAGGTGACTTTGAACACCACAGGGTTTTCGAGCACATGGCGACGGGCTGAGGATAAAGCAGCTGAACTGACTGAGTGACCCTTTGTCTATTTTCCTCCTGTGTTTTTACTGTCTTTCTAGGTCAGCCACATCTCTAGGACCGATATGTGAGTGCTCTCCTATATTATTTATTGCCATTTCTAGAACAACTAAAATATCTCAGCAATGGCGTAAAATGTTCAGAACATGAAACGTCACTGGCACAGGATGTACAATGACTCCAACCAAAATCATTGTCAAGAAACATCATTCAGAGATAAAATAAGTCATGTTTTTGTTTAGTACTGATAAAAGATGCACAAAAACACCTGGAACATGTATTAGTACGTAAACAGGGTCTGTTTTGATTCACGCCTTACAAAGCATCCCTGACAAATGTTATAAAAGGAACAAAATATGTGCATTTACTCACATTTTAAGGAGTGACATTGATAAATATGTACAAACTGGCAGTAAAAAAAAAAAAATGTATCCAACTTGCTGCAGCACATGTAGGTCAGATGACCTTCAGAAAGATGGAAACGTATTGCTTCATTGCCTCCTGAGGTCTCACACTGAACCCTGGTCCTGCTACATTTCCCACCCAAACGCGAGGCTCTGAATGGATGAACGGCGCCGTTTGTGAAGGTTAGACAAAATGCTCCTTGAATAATTATGTCACAACGGACCTGCTCCAGATATTTCCAGCAACAATCCTCTATTGCATGACAACAACTGATGTCGAGACAATTTCAGGTAATTTTCTAATCAGGTCAGCGTGTTTTTTTCTGGGGGGTTGAAATCTCAAACGAAAAGTAGAGAAAAGGTGACATTAAAGGGATAATTTACTCCAAAATGAAACTTATTTAATCATTTACTCACCCTCATGTCGCTTCAACCCGTATGACTTTCTTCTGTGAAAAACAAGAGGAGAAAAGAGGCTCTAAAATGATTAAAAAACACAATTAAAGCATCATTAAAGTAATCTGTATCATGATATATTAAATCTTATGAAGCAAGCCTTTAAGACATTTTTACCAGCTATGTTTCTATTCAAATTAATCTATGTAAAAAATATATATAAATAAACAAAACAAATGTAAAATTAAATAAAATGTAAAATTGAATGAAATCAATGTAAAATAAAATATAAAATAAAAACCGACAACTAAAATATAAAACAATTTGCAAATAATATGAAACCATTTGCATTGTGCGCTCATTGTGCTCAAGAGAACAAAATCATCACTTCCAGGGAAATAGAAAGGGAACATCACTGTATTTTCATCTTGGGTTATACTGTACTAATGACTTCTAAATTAACAAAGTAATCGTGCCATTTTTATGCACATTTTGGAAATGATACATCTTAGTGTTTCCACGCACCTTTATTTATTGATTTAATGCCGTTACCTAGTTGTTCAGAATTTTACTTGGTGAGCTAAAACAACACACATACATAAATACATATATGTGCTATCAGTTACAGGGAGTGAAATAGAGATGGATAAATGCCAGAGGAATTAAGAGCCTGAACAATCCTACAATAAGTGCTGTTCAGAAAATGTCTGCCTGAAGAGGTATCTGGCTGGAAGTGAGGGATCTTTCAGGACTGTTAGACCTTTTTTTTTTTTTCCTGCAAACGTGAGACATAAATCTCATCAATAGTGGGAAGCTCACAACCAATAATTTTCGAGGCAGCCCGTATTATATTACTAATCTGACTTCTCTGCTGAGCTGTGGAGCTACCAAACCACACTGCAATTGAGAAAGCCAGCACGCTTTCAATCACAGCTCTATAAAATTACATTCCAACTTTAGTTACGCCAAACTTTTTAAGCTGTCTTAAGAAAAAATTGTCCCACTTCAACGATGCAGAGATGGTAGTCCCAAGAAACATAAAGCTTTGTAAAGTACATGACCGTTAATAATTAATGGCAAAACAGCATTTGTCCTCCGTCAGAAATCAGACACCATTTCCATTGTTTTTAGGGTACAACTCCATTCGAACAAAGCAGACACCTCCCTTCTATTGTCCGATTCATTATTGCCCATTATTAGACCAATCAATGTAGTATCATCTGCAAACTTAAACATTTTCACTGATTTACAAAGCCACACACAGTCATTAGTGTGCACAGAAAACAGCAACGGTGAAAGTACAATTTCTTGTGGAGCCCCACACTTATTGTCTTAGCTCTCGAAAAAGTATTATTAATTTTACCTACTTGTGATCTATTGTGGAGAAAATCCAAAGAGCAAAGGAGTGTTGAACCCCAAATTGCTTTAACTTATCAAAAAGTTTAACTGGAAAATTTGTATTAAAGGAATAGTTCACCCAAAAATGGAAATTCCGTCATTAATTACTCACCCTCATGTCGTTCCAAAACCGTAAGACCTTCATTCATCTTCGCAACACAAATAAAGATATTTTTGATGAAATCCGAGAGCTCTCTGACCCTCCATAGACAGCAAGGGTACTACCACGATCAAGGCACTGAAACATAGTAAGGGCATAGTTAAAATAGTCCATGTGACATATTAGTGGTTCAACTGTAATTTTATAAAGCTACGAGAACGCTTTTTGTGCCCACAGAAAACAAAAACAACGACTTTATTCAACAATTCTTCTCCTCCGCGTCACCCTGGTGGCATTTTGGAGAGTACCACGAGTACCACTTACGGGTTTGGAATGACATGAGGTTGAGTGAGTAATGACAGAATTTTCATTTTTGAGTGAACTATACCTTTAAATGCAGATTCATAGTCCACAAAAAGAGTCTTGATATAGGAGTTGGGGGATTCAAGGTGTTGCAAAATTGAATAAAGACAAAGATGCACAGCATCACAGATCCATTTGCCTTATAGGCAAACTGGTAAGAATTCAGACAGATTGTAGAAATAAAATTTCTAAGTACCAATCGCTCAAAGATTTTCATAGCAACTGAAGTTAGGGTCACTGGTCTATAATTATCTAAGCAGCTAATATTCAGCTTGGCACTGGAATAATAACAGCTGCTTTAAAACATGCTGAGACTGCATAATTTTAACGACCGGTTGAATATATAAGTAAATACTGGGGCAAGCATGTAAGTACTCCACTTTAACATTGCAGATGATATGGAGTCAGGGTCTGCTGCCGGCTGACCTAATTGTCCCTCCATTACTGTCAAACCGACTATAGAACGCATTAAATTCATCAGGCCTTAAAGGGATAGTTCACCCAAAAATGAAAACTGTCATTAATTACTCACCCTCATGTCATTCCCAACCCGTAAGACCTTCGTTCATCTTCGGAACACAAATTAAGATAGTTTTGATGAAATCTGAGAGCTTTCCGACCCTCCATAGACAGCAACGGAACAACCACGTTCAAGGCCCAGAAACATAGCAAGAAAAAAAATAAACTACGCCATGTGACATCAGTGGTTCAGTCGTTATTTTTGTTTTCTTTGCGCACAAAAAGAATTCTCGTTTTTCGATGAAAGCTCTCGGATTTCATCAAAAATATCTTAATTTGTGTTCCAAAGTTAAACGAAGATCTTACGTGTTTGAAATGACATGAGGGTGAGTAACTAATGACAGAATTTTTATTTTTGTATGAACCATTTCTTTAAATGACGACAACATTTTAATTTATGGGTGAACTGTCCCTTTAAAGGCCCTTTGGAAAACTTTCAGCGCCATACTGTCAGTTTCCCTAAAACTCCTGAAGACCTTGAGGAAGTATGAAGGATGTGCGACGCTCTCCCTTGGCCGTACTTATGAGGGAGGTTCTGACATTCATAGAGGACATTAATAAGGATGGACGCAAGCAGGAGGAGGCTTGTGTGATGAATGAACGGAGCGCTGAGAGACTCCTGCACATTTAGACTGATGTGGAGCTCTTGATCAATGCTCCTCCTGACAGCAGATACACAATCGGCCGTGGCGGACAACCCCATTGTTTAAATGGAGTGACGCGTCATTTGCGCTGCGCTAAAGGTTAACGACGAGAGAATCGCACACCAAATTATAAATTAATCTCTAAGCACATTTGTTCTCTCACCTGTGTCCTCTCTTTCTTTACATCCTTGCCTCTTTCTCTGGCTCTCCTCCTGCGTGTTTTTTTCGGCCCACGTAATTTGTCGGCTTTATCTTGTTGGAGGGATTGAGCTGGCTTCGGGGAGCATGCTTAGATACCGGCTACATCCATTATCTGTCAGAGGATAACCTGATTCAGAGCGGCTGCTGCCAGACATACAAAGACAGACAGACAGAGAGAGAGAGAGAGAGAGAGAGAGACAAACAGAGAGACAGGCCTTGTTCTGTGTTTAATTGTCAAGCTGATCAATTAGAGACTGTCTCGCAGATTGCTGCGACAGAACTCTTCAACAAGAGTGACAAAAACAAGGAGATTATTACAGGAAAAAGCTTCTGCATTGAATTCATCACACTGATAGAGATGATGGTAAACACATCCGTCCAGAATCATTCATTATCCATGTGTAATAATGAGCGATTGCAAAACAGTTCTGATCCTGGATGCTGATTGGTCAAAACACTGGTTCACTACATACTGTGCATCAAAATGGTACTGGATTCTTTTTATAAAGTTATTTTTATTCATATAGGACAGAAGAGAGATGACAGGAAATTACTGGGAGGAGAGAGGAGAGAGGGATCGGCAAAGGACCTCGAGACGGGAATCGAAATCAGGTTGCCATGAGTACAGTTGCGCTATATGTCGCCGCACTAACCACGAGGCTATTGGTGCCGACATGGTACTGGATTCTTACAGTACTTTTTTAAAACTTTTAAACAAAATTTGATAACACTACAATTACAATACAATACAATAACTTCAATGCATCAATGCATTAGGTATTATGAACTAACAAAGAAAAATTATTTTGTTGCGTCAACAAGTGATGACATAACAAGTGACATCTTAATCATGTGGAATTCCGCCACTGAATAGAAATACAAAAAGGTAATTGCGACTATTTGTCTCACAATTCTGACTTTTGACAAACTATTTTCCTGTTGACACTGTAAATGACACAATCAGTATTGCAAAAAGCGCTATATAAATAAAGGTGATTTGTCTCGCAATTGCGTGACTTTTTTTCAGAATTGTGATGAGTATGATTGACAGGCGATCTGACCAATCATACTGCCAAATCTGCCATTTAGTCTGACAAACAAACCAGACAGTAGAGTAGATTGGCGTGAAAATGGTGTATTGACATCTTTCTGCGGTTGAAACAAAATACCTTCTGATGTTCATTCACGTTTATTTCATGTTATAACTAGTAAAGTGGAAGACCTGATCGGTTCACATGCCGCTTGAACTGAGGCACTAGCGATCTCTAACGATACATTAAAGAGCCACAAACTGTATTTATTTTTTGAAAAACTTTTTAAAAATGACAAAACTAACCTGCTCTGTCTTGTCTGTCAGTGCATTGTCATGTCCTCTTTACACAATGTATTTTGCACTGGCACTGCGTGAGAGCACCATAGCTTGTCGGATGTAACAACAGTAACTAGGGGTTAACTGCTATTTATAAAGTCAGAATTACGATATATAAAGTCGCAATTGCATGTAATAAAGTCAGAACTGTGAGATATAAACTCGATTTTAGTTGGATGAAGGTTAAAAGTTTGTTTGTTTGACTATCAGAAAGGTAGAATCATACTCATGACAAGTTCTCTCACAAAAATCAACTCCACAAATGAGGCTGTAATCATAAATGTTTTGAATAATGAACACCGGTAGTCCTCACAGCCAAATAAACAGTAAAGTCTTATGTAAGACATGAAATCTTGATTTGAGATTACAGCCCAGGAAAGTGTCAAGCCACAGAAAAATCCCATCCTCGCTAATGCTCAACCAACCTTATCAGGACACCGTTAAACATATCATTATGATTTCAGCCTGATAGAAACACATTAAACAGAATCTCCAAAGATTTATCATTCAACACAACCGAAACCAGAATGACTTTGCATTTGTAAAGGCCTACAAGCATGAATGGAAGTACTTATGACAATGAGAAAGTAAAAATGAAACAAAAATGACTATTTAAATAAACCATCCTGAGATAAATGTTTGAATGCGACACCCATGAGCCTTGTGGTTTTCATTCATCTTCATTTCAGCCCTATCAGTCTGTCTGCAAGATAGCAAGCACACTTACATGATTAATGCTGTGAACAAACGCCTCTCAGTTACATGAAAACATGCTGAATCACATCGTACTATGAAAAATGTTAGGAAAGCGCATCAAATTCGGTTCTCTCTCTTTCTCCATGTTTCAAAAACATTTTATGTCCCATTGTACAGCACAAAGACACACACACACAAAAATTTTTTAAATGGCTGCTCTCTACAGAAACGCGTCCTGATACGGTGTAAGTGTGCGAGGGTTTGGACGATAATTGGATGTCGTCAGATGAAATAAAAAGGATGAAAGTGGTGATTCATCACCTTGTCAGTCTCCACAGCACCTTCCTCTTATACATCACTCTCTTTCTATCACAAACACACACACACACTTCAGTCTCTCACGCCGCCTCTGTCACGACCTCCATCAACTTATTCTTACACTCAGATGCACATGTTCAAACAGACTCACCCTAATGATTAATTAGTCAATTCTTTGACACTTTTATCTACAGTGACTTGCAGTAATAATAAAAGACAGTTCTTTTGGAGTAAAATTTACATTCAAGGCATTTAGCAGATGCACTTATTTAGAGCAACTAAAAACTAGAAATCTTCATGGGATGTTCACAGGTCTCTGGTGCAAAGTTAATGCTCAAATCATGTCGTAATTCTAAGCCAAGATTAAGTCAAGTTTTGGTCTTTTATCACCAGACAAGACAATTTTATAAACCCTGTTGTAAGACAAATAAATATTCATTAAAAATAATAAATAAATGTGTTTTATAAAATAATATATTCACTTTTTTAATAGTTATTAATGCGGTTTTATATATATATGTGACCCTGGACCACAAAACCAGTCATAAGTAGCACGGGTATATTTATGGGTCAAAATTATCTATTTTTCTTTTATGCCAAAAATCATTAGGATATTTAGTAAAGATTATGTTCCATGAAGATATTTTGTAAATTTCCTACCATAAATATACCAAAACTTAGTTTTTGATTAGTAATATGCATTGCTAAGAACTTCATTTGGACAACTTTAAAGGCGATTTTCTCAGTATTTTGATTTTTTTTGCAACTCTCAGATAGTTGCATCTCAGCCAAATACTGTCCTATCCTAAGTGGTCCTATCCTACGTGGTCCTGGGTCACATATGCTGCAAGTAAATGCTGTTGCGAGACAAAATAAAATTCAATTCAATTAAAATCAAATCAGTTTTGTATGACATAATATATTTATTTTATTAATATTTATAGTACAGTTTTTATAAATCCTGCAGACAAATAAATAAACAAATAAATAAATATTTTACATAAAATAATATATTAAAAAAAAATGCTGCAGTAATGTAAAACTTGAGAAAACACAAGATGCTTCCTTATACCAAAATATTAACATTAAAATCCATAAAATAACATAACTTAGATTTTAAACAAAATAATATACTTATTTTATTAATATTGTAGTTTTCTGTATATTGCAGGTTAGTTTTATAAATCCTGTTGCAGCACAATAAATAAATATAAAATCTTTTTTTTTTTTTTTAAATGGATTAATTTTAATGTCCTAGGGAAAAAAATGCTTGATTAGTGGAATTCATGAACAAACAAATTTCATTAGATTAAAAAAAAAAGAATGACAAATTGCATACGGGAGTTCCTTTCATCTATACAGGGTCATGACATTCAGAGAAAATATTTCTCTTTGTCCTCCTGAGCCTCAAGTCAATTGTTTTTTTGCAGCTTAAGCATGCATTGAGCAGGCAATTTATAAAAATGACAATATCTGCTCAGAAAAGAACTTACACAACTCTGACCTGTGCAAATCTCACCACAACATGCTAGGGTGTTGTGCACGATAAGCAATAGCAATCCTGACACCACTTCCGACTATATTTAATCAGAAATTGGAAACCTTTAGAATTGTTTTTTTTTTTTTATCATAATTTGGAAGCAATCCAGAAGGACTGTGAATTTTCTAAGAGCATTCCAATATAACAAAAGTACATTATTCAAATACAACAAACAAGGCTCTGATAAAGATCATTCACTAGAAAAATCCTGTAGTAATTTCAGTTTATCCAGTTGCATCTTATTTAATTCTAAAAGGATTTATTACCTGATCCCATCAGGACTGATTCCAAATTATGACAGAATTCCAACAGGAATCTTAACCATAGATTAGAGCCTCAGTGGAGCTCCTCCATCACCTCTTGTGAGGTTTGAACCTACAGTCTTTCAGTTGCCATCCCAGATCTCTAACCAACTCTCTCTCTCTCTCTCTTTCATCTTTCAGTTGGCTTTTTTTAACCGTCTTTGCCTGCCTCTGAAGTTGGAGTGAACTCTGTGTGTTAGCGCTGTGATTTTATGCTCCTTTGAGGTTTCGGGGCTGTGCAATCTGCCTCGTGGAGGGAGTCCGAGCCTCCGCCGGCTGGATCGCATTTTGATCATTAAGATCAGAATTAGCCGTCTGACTTTCACACTTCAACCGTGTTAAACCGTTTAGAAAGGCAGAAACACAGGGATGTGCCGCGACTACTGATGCTCCCCAAAACCGGCTATTTCCTCATCCATTAAGAGCCACTTTCACGCCTTAATTTGCACAAATCAAACAAAATAGGGAACCGCGGCGCTTATTAGACTTGTGTTCTTCATCCACCACGTGCTGGCCTTTCATTTGACCACTACAAGTCCAATCAGAAGCACATTCTGCGCTCACGTTTCAATCCAAGACAGCGGATTAACCGGTTTGAGGTCCTCCACGGGTAATTAACCCAATTCTACCTGTCTGTATCTCCCTGTAGCTTATCAAGAATTGTGCTAAAATTAAAACTGATTCTATTAGCAGCTTTACTGCCATCAAATAGACTACAGACTAGTCCTTTATCTTGATGGATAAAGTAATTACACCCTGAGAGTACAGATCTGATAGGATCAGCATGATGGGAACACTGGCTGGAAGACTTCATCTGCCGTGGAACTGAAGAACAATAAATCAATCTTGAAATATGAGCAATGTGCTGTTGATTACTAATGTCATCTTGACCTGAAAGTACTGTCAGTGCTGCTCATTTGAAAGATTGGGAACGGAATGTCTACTTTCTGTGTTAGGTCACCCCCTAGAGGTGGCGGTTCATATCACCAGCCTTGACGCCTAAACAACTGAATCATAAAGGCCTAAATGAATTGATATTTTAGAAGTATGTTACATATTTATTTATTTATTTACAGAGTTAGAATATTGCCAGACTATTTCAAATTAAGTACCTTGTAAACATGCATCATATTCAAATTTACAACCTAAATATAAATCCTATTATAAAATAAATATTTTTATTCTTTTATTTATTACAGTTTTTTACAATCGTTTTTGCACTAATAACAGAACCTTCATGTCATTTTTCAAAACTCTAGACACAAAACTCAAAACAGTCATTATTTGTAACACAGTCTGTCCAATGTTCAAAACTTTTTGCATTTGCAGAAGCATTGGTTCAAAATACTAATTTATTATGAAATATCATAGGAACATTACTTTAGATCACCCACACACAAGATACCCACAATACACAGTTGTTAGTAGTGGGGGGTGGTCAGGCCCCCAGCAAACATCGTTCTGGGCCGCTCTCAACCTCTCCTCCATGTCATGGCCAGGGTAAAGCCTACCTCATCAATGGTTTTCATCAGCTGCCAGCTCTATCACCCTCTAAAAAGACATTTACTGTAGGAAAAACAAATACTGATAACAATGATATAGAATTTTGGGGATTATTTTTCTCTCCCAACAACAGGCATCTTGAAACTGATCATACCTGAACATGCTCAGTCCTCAGTTGCTTCACTTTCATAATCTAAACATTTAATATTGTTCATCATTTCCACTATGCTTCAAGAGTAATGCAACAGTTACGCAGCATTTTGAGCAGTTGTATCAGTTGATAGTTAGATCATTGTAATGAAATGAATAAACACTCAATTCAGATGTAATGTGCGAGTTGCATTTTGAAATAGTAATACTTTGATGTTAAGTTGTGTCATTTTGAACCGATGATTTTAGATCAATGAACAAAAGATCTTTGGTTTATGTGTATTGTATCCAAGCATTTGGAAAAAGTGTTAAGTGTTTTGATCACTGGTTGTGAATTATGTGTCTAGAGTTTTGAAAAATTACATGAAGGTTCTGTTATTAGTGCAAAAATGATTGTAAAAAACTGTATTGTCCAAAGCACAAATGTTACAGGATAAAATAAAATAAAATAAAAAATGCCATTTGTCAAACTCTCTTTAGGCTTTAAAAACCCATTTACTTACCTTATGTAGTCCAGTAAAAAATAAAATTAAATAAGCTTATTCAAAATATAAATATTATTTAAAAATATAAATAATTATTTATTCATTTATTATTATTATTACTATTATTATTATTATTATTATTATAGTACCTTTGTAGGGTAAAAATAAGTAAACAAACAAACAAACAAATAAATAAATATGCCATTGACCATTGCCATTTAGTAAGATACACCATTTTTAAGCATTCAAAACCCATTTACTTGCCTTATTGTATGAACAGGCAAAAAAGAAAAGAAAATTGAAAAACACCATAAAATAAAATAAAATTATGCAAAATATAAATATTCCAAAAATAAATTTCTTTATAAAATAATATTAATTTATTATTATTAATATTATTGCAAGGCTAAATAAAACAAATAATAAACAATATAATAAAATATAATAAAAGTAACAATAAAAATATGAAAAAAAAAAACAATAATAATATAAAATGCCATTTACAATTGCTATTCAATAAGCTGACCATGTTTAGGCTTTTGAAACCCATTTACTTACCTTATCATTGTGTAGTCAGGCAGAATTACTTTCTTTCAGAAGCGGACTATAATAAATCACTCTTATCTATGTATGTACTGGAAGTGGCTGTGGCAGAGACATTGGGCTGGCCAGGTAACCATGGCACAGTTAAGACTGTACCCCCCTGGAATCCAGAGAACCCAAGAGAGAACAGGCTGTGCTCTTATTTGTGGATATTGCTGCTCCTAACCTCACCCTGCTTGTATCTCAGACACATATCAGCTCAGGACAAGGGCGCTGGTCTGTTTAAGAGAGCTGTTTTATAGACCTGAAAGACACAGAAAGCAGAGATTCAGTGATAGTGGGTGAGTAAATGTTTTCTTTTGCTTCTTTTCAGCATTCAAACACCAACCAGACTCACAGGATTAAAGTATTTGATAGATTTACAGTCTTTAAAGTCAAATTGTCATTTCTGAGGTTTGACATCTTGTCATGTAATGCAGTGACATTCAGACTTTTTTAAGCATGCAATTCCTTTTCATGCCCAATATATGCATGTGTGTATTTGAACAATCACTCATTTGTGTCTCATTATCTTCTCTGTAGGAGCTTCCCACATCATGGATGGATGGAAAGCCACAGGGAAGATCATCATGCCACAGCTGGTGGTGAGATTGTTGGTGGGAAACAAATTAAGTATTTTACTGATGGGACAAAAAGGTAAAAAAAAAAAAAAAAAGAATAAATAAAAATTAAAATTAAAATGTAAAATGATAAACAAATTACATTTATTAAAAATATCTAAATATATTTGAAATATATCTAAATATATTTTAAATTATGTATAATTTATTTATTTTATAATTCTGAATTGTTAAATTAGAACATATTTTGGCAGATTATTTAATAATAATAAACTTGTAAACATTTATTATATTTAAATTTACAGCTCAGGCAAGATATAAATATTACTAAAAATATATTTTTTATTTTATTTATTATTGTCCACAGCACAAATGGTGCAGGATAAAATAAAAAAATAATTAATTAATTAAAATAAACTAAAATGCCATTTAACATTTAATAACATTTAATAATTGTTATTATATTTACCATTATACATTTAGTATTAACAATAATAAAAATATACAAATACATTTAATATTATATATAGTCCTACAGATCATCTTAAGGTAACAAACTGCTTGGAGCACAGACACAGTCCACCTAACAGAGTCACAGATGGAGATTCAAGCAGAAAATCACCTTCTCATGACCTGGAGCATCTGAGACCAGCTGAGCACACAGAAAACCTGTTAGATGCCCTCAGACAGGTAATAAAAAAAAAAATCAACTACATAAAAAAACTACACTGACTGTTAAACGTAATATCCAACTCACAAACTCAGTAATTTTGCAAGACTTAACCATTGTTTACCACTGTGTGATTGTCATTGACCAGTTTTCAGATGAGTTTAGAGGTCAAATGGTTGCACTGTGCATGGTACTGAAACCTGGTACTTACCAATCAAAATAACAGTGCTGTTCAGGGTTCTGAAATCCACTTCCCATTGTTTACTAGAAGGAAGAAATGTGCTATATAATCTGAAGCTAATGCAGAAGATAGCTGGATGCTAATGGTTTGGTAATGATCCAGGTACCTGACAGACGGTGTGTGACGGCACCATGTGGAGATCGATCACGATCCTACATACATCTGAAGTCCACAACCAACATGGGTTACTCAAAACAACTCATGCAAAATCCTCATATTACGGAGCCACAGGTAAGACATAATGTGCATGCGGTCTTTAATCAAATCAAACAAATACTACTGTTCAAATGTTTGAGGTCAGAAATTGTTTGTGTTTTTAAAAGAAGTCTCTTACGCTCACCAAGGCTGCATATACAGTCATGGCCAAAAATATCGGCACCCTTGCAATTCTGTCAGAAAATGCAACCCTTCTCTCAGAAAACTGTTGCAATTGCAAATGTTTTGGTACTCACATGTTTATTTTTATTTTTTTGCATTGGAACAACACAAAAAAAAAACAGAGAAGAAAAGTCAAATCTGATACAATTCCACACAGAACCCAAAAAATGCACTGGACAAAATTATTGGCACCCTTAACTTAATATTTGGTAGCACCCCCTTTGGAAAAAATAACTGAAATCAATCGCTTCCTGTAACCATGAATGAGTTTCTTACACCTCTCTGCTGGAATTTGGGACCACTCTTCTTTTGCAAACTGCTCCAGGTCATTCAGATTTGAAGGATGCCTTCTCCCAACTGCTGTTCTGAGATCTCTCCACAGGTGTTCTATGGGATTCAGATCTGGACTCATTGCTGGCCATTTCAGATCTATCCAGCACTTTGTTTGGAACCATTTCTGAGTGCTTTTTGAAGTGTGATTCGGGTCATTGTCCTGCTGGAAGACCCATGACCTCTGGTGGAGACGCAACTTTCTGACACTGGACACTATGTTCCGCCCAAAATTCTTTGGTAATCATCAGATTTCATGACACTGTTCACACAGTCAAGGCATCCAGTGCCAGAAGCAGCAAAGCAACCCCAAAACATCTTTGAACCTCCACCATGTTTGACTGTAGGGACTGTGTTCTTTTCTTTGAAGGCCTCATTTATTTTTCTGTAAACAGTGGCATGAGGCCCTTTACCAAAAAGCTCTACTTTTGTCTCATCTGTCCACAGTATGTGGTTTTGATTGATTGAGGTTTTGTCACATAAGTTTTGGCAAACTCCAGTCTTGCTTTTTTATGCCTTTGTGTCAGCAGTGGTGTCCTCCTGGGTCTCCTACCATAGCGTCCCTTTTCATTCAGATGGCGACGGATAGTGTGAGCTGACACTGTTGTACCGTGTGTCTGCAGATCAGCTTGAATTTGTTTTGAAGTTAATCGGGGGTTATTCATCCACCATTCAAACAATCCTTCGTTGTAATTTTTCATTAATTTTCCTCTTCCATCCACGTCCAGGGAGGTTGGCTACAGTGCCATGGGCTGTAAACCTCTTGATGATATTGCGCACAGTGGACACAGGAATATTAAAATCTCTGGAGATGGACTTGTAGCCTTGAGATTGTCCATGTTTTCCCACAATTTTTTCTCTCAAATCCACAGACAACTCTTTACACTTCTTTCTTTTCTCCATGCTCAGTGTGACACACAACACAAAGATTGAGTCAACTTTTCTCCATTTTAACCGGTTGCAAGTGTGAATTTTCTGACAGAATTGCAAGGGTGCTGATATTTATGGTGGCTGAGAGAGCTCAAAGTGCTGCAATTTCAGAAAGCACATGCAAATAGAAAAAGCACCAGCAAATCAAGAAAATATCTTCATCAATTTGACAGCAGGTGCTACAAATGCTCACAACACAAAGAAATAAAGAATTTTATTTGCAGCACGTTTCTTTGTTTGGTTGTGTTGTGAGCATTTGCAGCGGGTGTGTTGTCAAATTGACGAAGTTGTTTTCTTAATTTGAAGGTGTTTTTTCTATTTGCAGCGCGTTGAGCTCTCTCGGCCACCGTAGATATTTTTGGCCATGAGTCATTTAAATTGTAGGAATATTTCACAATATTACAGTTTTACTGTGTATATGCAAATACAGTCATGACTGTATTTGCATATACACAGTAAAACTGTAATATTGTGAAATATTCCTACAATTTAAATAACTGTTTTCTATTTGAATGTGTTTTAAAAATTTACTTTATTCCTGTGATGCAAAGCTGAATTTTCAGCATCATTACTCCAGTATCATTCTAATATACTGATTTGTTGCTCAAGAAACATTTCTCATTATTGTCAATGTTGAAAACAGTTGTGCTGCTTCATATTTTTGTAGAAACTGTGATACTTTTTTAATTATTTGATGAATAGAAATAATAAATATTCTATCAAATAAATTATTATTAATTTGACATTATAAATGTCTTTACTGGCATTTTTCCTCAACTTAATGCATTCTTTAAAAAAAAAAAAACACCACAAACTTTTGATAGTGTATGCTAAATTAAAAATAAAAGTCTTACTCAACATGTCCAGACAGAGGATCCAATTAAATCCAGTCCAGAGTTCTGCCTCCTCTCATCTGTCTCAGAGGAACTGCAGGATTTGGAACCACAAACATTCCACATCATCGAGGAGGAAGTGACATCACTGGATCCGTCTCGATCAGGAACCATCCATCAGTCAGAACTCACATGTCTGTTCCTCAGACTGCAGCTCCCTCTGAAGCTCAGCACACTGGCATGTATGTTCCAATCCTTCAGTAACACCACCGACCCGGAGCAGGTACTGCAGATCACTTATCAAGCAGAACCTCTGGGAATTACAGCAAATAATATTATTTGAGTCATTGTACAATTTCGGTGTCATATGCGTTCAGCAAAAATTAAACCCATTGATTAAATCAGAAATCTAAACTTGAATGCTGAATTAATTGCTCTCATACAAGTTTCATATTACACTGCACACCACTGACTGTTTTCATTATTAACCTGGGGCCCGTTCTTCGTACGTCCCTTATTACATCTGAGATGATTTGAAAGATTCCAGATCTTCTAATCCTGATAATTGATCTCTGGCTAATTTGGTTCTTCAAACGAATTTGCGTATTAGATTAAAATATCTGGATAAGATTACTGCGCGTTCTAGTGTTCCCCGAAAAGGGCAGATGTATCGATCCTCGAAACCACGATCAGCAATGCAGCGATTGGCTGGCGGCAAGACAGCAATGTAATGACATCATATCATTAAAAAAGACACCTGACGAAAAAGTTGACAAATTTCTGGACCTTTATAAGGAAACAGCCAAGCGAACAAAACTACATAAATGTTATAATAGATAAATGAAATGTGCACTGTTTTTAATTTATTTGTAAAAAATTATAAAGCAATTATTTCATCACTAATAAATCTTTCAATGAGTAAAACTGGCTGTGTCTATAGTATTATAGACTACACAACATAGTTATATTATATTATTGTTATATTATTTTCAAATTAATATTTAAATTATTATTATTTTAAATTATTGTCCCTGGACCAGTAGGGTACTCTTGTAATAAAGTAGTGGTGGCTAGGACAGATTTTAAGTATCAATTCTGCTTAAAAAGATGCAATCTAATACTGTTTACATGAAATACATGTGCATCTCAATAAATTAGAATGTCATGAAAAGTTCATTTTTTCATGTAAGTTATTTCAAAAAGTGAAACTTTCATATATTTTAGATTCATTGCATGTAAAGTAAAACATTTCAAAAGTTTTTTTTGTTTTAATTTTTATGATTAGAGCTTACAGCTCATGAAAGTCAAAAATCAGTATCACAAAATATTAGAATATTTACATTTGAGTTTGAATAAATGACCATCCCTACAGTATAAATTCCGGTTATCTCTTGTTCTTTGAAACCACAATAATGGAGAAGACTGCTGACTTGGCAATGGTCCAGAAGACGAACATTGACGCCCTCCACAAAGAGGGTAAGTCACAGAGGGTCATTACTGAAAGGTGTGGCTGTTTACAGAGTGCTGTATCAAAGCATATTAAATGCAAAGTTGACTGGAAGGAATAATTTGGGTAGGAAAAGGTGCACAAGCAACAGGGATGACTGCAAGCTTGAGAATACTGTCAAGCAAAGCTGATTCAAACACTTGGGAGAGCTTCACAAGGAGAGAACTGAAGCTGGAGTCAGTGCATCAAGAGTCACCACGCTCAGACGTCTTCAGGAAAAGGGCTACCAAGCCACTTCTGAACCAGAGACAACGTCAGAAGCATCTTACCTGGGCTGTGGAGAAAAAGAACTGGACTGTTGCTCAGTGGTCCAAAGTCCTCTTTTCAGATGAAAGTAAATTTTGCATTTCATTTGGAAATCAAGGTTCCAGAGTCTGGAGGAAGAGTGGAGAGGCACAGAATCCATGTTGCTTGAAGTCCAGTGTGAAGTTTCCACAGTCAGTGATGATTTGGGCTGCCATGTCATCTGCTGGTGTTGGTCCATTGTGTTTTCTGAAGTCCACAGTCAATGCAGCCATCTACCAGGAGATTTTAGAGCACTTCTGCTGACAAGCTTTATGGAGATGCTGATTTTATTTTCCAGCAGAACTTGGCACCTGCCCACACTGCCAAAGGTACCAAAAGCTGGTTCAATGACCATGGTGTTACTGTGCTTGATTGGCCAGCAAACTCGCCTGACCTGAACCCCATAGAGAATCTATGGGGTATTGTCAAGAGGAAGATGAGAGACACCAGACCCAACAATGCAGATGAGCTGAAGGCCGCTATCAAAGCAACCTGGGCTTCCATAACACCTCAGCAGTGCCACAAACTGATCACCCCATGCCACGCTGAATTGAGGCAGTAATTAAAGCAAAAGGAGCCCCTACCAAGTATTGAGTACATATACAGTAAATGAGCATACTTTCCAGAAGGCCAACAATTCACTAAAAATGTTTTTTTTTATTGGTCTTATGAAGTATTCTAATTTGTTGAGATAGTGAATTGGTGGGTTTTTGTTAAATGTGAGCCAAAATCAATACAATTAAAAGAACCAAAGACTTAAACTACTCCAGTCTGTGTGCATTGAATTTATTTAATACACAAGTTTCACAATTTGAGTTAAATTACTGAAATAAATTAACTTTTCCACGACATTCTAATTTATTGAGATGCACCTGTAAACCTGCTCCCAAGCAGGTTTAAGTTTACGGACCCGTTGCTATGACAGCAAGTCCAGGATGAGCTTCGAAGAACCAAATGATCCCAGATCAAGCGAAATCGTCAACAATCAAATCCAGCTAACTGAGTTAGCAACGTACGAAGAACGGACCCTTGTTTGTTTGTTTATCATGGTGACATTATTTTTATGACAATAAAAGCATATTGGTATTTTTCTTTTCTAGATTTTGAGATTAAACGTGTAAAAACGCTGTAAAAATATTTTGTGAAACCAACTATTTATTATAAATTATGATTTAGAATAAATTATTATAAACTATTATTTATTTATGGTCCGTGTACGTTTTGATCACATGTTTTTCAATTTTAAATTAAATAAGCAGAAACCAGAAAACGGTCGTTTTTTCGTTTTTTCATTTGTTCAAAAAAACTAAAAAATGAGATTTTTCGCTCGATTTTCGTTTTTTTGGTTCACCGGTAGAAAACGCATAAACAACTTCAAAATTCGTTTTCCCCTTGTGGGCGTTCATAACACGCCCCTTTCCGACGATTGGCCAACCAAATCTGAGCCCGTGACGTCATCCTCAGTTCGTTCAGCAAAATAGGTGTGTTCGACTTCATGCGGCGCCGCACAGACACTTTCTGCTCCCGATAGTGATGCTCTCGCAGTGTTTGCATACTCTTATCACAGATGAAGTGAACATGCTATATTTGTCAAATGCACAGATATTTTAGAAATGTTTTCATGAACAACAGAAACACTTTTTATATACTGCTTAATACAGGGCCATCTGTTCAAGAATAAAGTTCAACATAAACATGTACTATTTAAATACCAATAAGCCTTTATCAGTGTTTTTTATTATTAAATGTGACTCATTATAACATTGTGACTATACAGTAAAAAAAGCTTTTACTGTTCTAAAAACAGATTTGTGGGCAGTATTTTTTTTATCATTATGCAAAAATTATACAAAGGTTTGTACAAGCATACACAACTCACAACAAGCACAAAAACAAATAAACATTCATAAGAATATGTAAAGTGAATTCATGCCAGGGGTAAAATTACAACAATTTAAAGTAACAAAAAGCTTCATAGGTCTTTCTTGCTTTTTTGTTCTTAATTTTATCTAATGTAGTAGGCTACCATTTGTTTAATCTCTTTTTATAAAATGTTCCAAGTTTGGCTTAGCTTCCATTTTTTAGAAACACATGTTAGAAACACATGTCATTGTTGTCATGTGGTGAATTTGGCCAATCGTGAAACAGCTGTGTGGTCATCAGCGCTCCTGCAGTCGCTCTGGAGAAACTGCGCGAGCTGAGTCAGCCGGCTGCTCTCGAAACGCTCTCGCGGTACTTTGATGCCACACGTGACAGTGACGTGGCGTCGGCGCCGGTTCAAGTCGGACAAATTTTCTAACCGGCATGCACTTCTTCAAGTCAGCCGCCGGTCGGTTTTCATGGCGCCGCATGAAGTCGAACACACCTATTAGTCCTCTGCTGCTGTACGGGGCAGGTCCTAGATCGGGCTTTCTTCTGTGCAACCTAACGCGTTTCGCAGAAATATGTATTTCAGAAATTTTAATCAGCACCCAGCCTGTTTTATTTAGCTGTGCGTGTTGTTAAATCTGTATGGTGACGCTGCGCTACCCATAGACAGTGCTGAACAGATGAGAAGCACAGATTGAAAAAAAAAAAGAAATAAGACGTAGGGGGTCCCCCAGATATTTTTGGTAAAAAATAATGATAAGTCTGATTAAGCTCAAGCAGTTAGGATACAGTATTCGTTAATTAATTGTTTACGGTCATTCATGTGACTAAAGTCTGTAGGACATCAAAATGTGAATTCCTCAATTAGGGTCTATATTTCTAAATATTAATTAACACCAGTGTTATGGTTCAAAATACACTATTGCACATTTAACAAGAAAAGATGTCGATGACGTTCAGCATGTGTAGCTCTTATTTATCGTTAATGTTTGATCTTTACATCTTCCCCATCTTTTAATCGAAATATTATTAACAAAACGAATAAGACATGGCCTGTAGGCTACCCGAGTTGTAACACAAATAAATGAAAGACCTATGGATTTTCCCCTTACTGAAAAAGACATGCTTAGTTTTTGGTTCATTAAAACTGGCTAAACCTTTATTAACAAAATGACTAAGACTGATTACATCCGCATTAAAACAAACTTTTTCCCCATTAAAACAAACGCTCAGTTTGTGGTCCATTATTACTTTAATGGAGAAAAAAAAAAAGAAACTCACTTATAGGCTATTAAACAAATAAATATATATCTTTTATATTAACAAAAGCTCTGCGCGTTTGAAGCAGATGCTTGTCTGCTGTCCAACTCAACTAGGCTACATTATGTTGGGCGGCAGGCCTATTGTATAAAAATCGGTGGATGGCCGAGCACACCGGCACAAACCTTAAGAGTTAGTTATTTATCTATCTACTTATTTATCAACATGTTACTAAGCGTCGAGGGCTGTGCACACTCATAACATAAATCCTGGCTAAATGCAACATTCCCGCAGCTACGATTAGCCTACAGTAAAAATTAAATCCACCCTCAGCCGATTTGCATTTACAGTAGGCGAGTTACTACAGTTACTGAGCGTACTGTCTAAAAGTGCTCGAATTGAGGTACGCGGAGGTACGCAGAGGAATCACTGAATTAAATATAAATTAATGTTAAAACACTTTTAAAAGGTTTGCAAGGTTGCTAAATGATGCCTGTTAATTTTTTTTATAAAGTACTGTACATTTTTTTACTTTACATTTAAGTACAGTACAATTTTTATTTAACTTTTATGTACAGTGCATTTTAATTTAATCATTTAAGTTTTTGTTTACCTGTATGTAAGCACAGTGCAGTGTTAATGTTCAAACTGTTCTTACAATGTTTAAAGTGACCGACAATAATAAATATTCTTATTAGGAATAAAACACCCTCGTTTTTGAACTGAGCATAGCTGTAGCTGGATAATTAGGCCTACTACGCTACTGTATTTTAATGTTGGTCATTATGGTGGTACTTGGTGTAAAAAGTTTGAGAACCACTGCTATAGGGGGTCCCCTTTTTTGAAGAGGCTGGGGGTTGTTATGTTAGTGTTGCTATATCATTTATAAGAACAGGCTTTTGAGTTCATCAACAATATATACAAAAAGATACATATTCAGTCAATGCAATGTTAGGCTATATAACAAGCTATTGTTCATCTTTTTAATAGCTTACCCTAATTAATATTTGATGTGATTTCCAAATACATTGAAATAACTAAAAAAATTTAAAAAATTAAATAAATAAAAAAGTAGAAAATAAACTCACTGGAGAGTATCACTGTCAAATTCAGTAGCAATTTATTTGATTATTTAATCTTCATTTACTAATGAAAATTCTAATCTGAGCAATGGTGCAGCTGTCCCTTTGCGCCACCAGGTGGAGATTTCACTAATGAGTTCGTATGACTGCACACTGTATACTTCAAAGAATGTCATGCACAATCATTTTGATTTTCGACATTTTGGGGAGTTTTGATGCCATGAACCAGTTTTGATGACTTTGCAATAATCATAGACTAATAATTAATTAATGATCAGTTATAATTACAGACTTGTCACAACACTCATTTGTAAACCATTTTTGGATAAGTGTCTGCTAAATGATTAAATGTAGGCTAAATGTATAAAATGTTAAAATTTTAATAATGACAATTTAGTGCACGTTAATGTATGTAAGACAACAATTCTGACATTGTAGGGACCCCCTACGTCTATTTCTTGTTCTGCACTGTCTGTCTATGGGTAGCGCAGCGTCACCATACAGATTTAACAACACTAAATAAAACAGGCTGGGTGCTGATTAAAATTTCTGAAATAAATATTTCTGCTAAACGTCTTAGGTTGCACAGAAGAAAGCCCGATCTAGGACCTGCCCCGTACAGCAGCAGAGGACTATTATTTTGCTGAACGAACCGAGGATGACGTCACGGGCTCAGATTTGGATGGCCAATCGGCGGAAAGGGGCGTGTCATGAACACCCATAAGGGGAAAACGAATTTTGAAGTTGTTTATCCGTTTTCTACCCGTGAACAAAAAAACGAAAATCTAGCCAAAATGTAGTTTTTTCGTTTTTTTGAACAAATGAAAAAACGAAAAAAACGACCGTTTTCTGGTTTCTGCTTATTTAATTTCAAATTGAAAATCAAATGATCAAAACGTACACGGACCATTTATCATTTCATGTGAAGATTTTTATTTTATTTTTTTATTTTTTTGTAGATTTTAAAATGAAAGTGTCACGAATCTGGTCCGTGGCTTTCTGTCCGATTGCCACCAGAGGTCACCTTTCCATCATATAGACTCTCACACTACACAGACTGTTACACTCACACTGGACTTCAGTTCCCACAATTCATTGCACTCTGATTACGCACACGGCTGCAGCCAATCACACTCTCTACATAAGCCATGGACTTCCTCTTTCTCACTGCTGAGTGTTGTTTAGCGCATATCACTCTCCTAGCGATAGCTACATTACAGAGCCAGTCTAGTTTTCCCATTCTAAGTTCATAGTCTAGTCTTGTATTGTATTGCCTGTTACCTGATTCTTGCCTGTGTTAATATTTTTATACATTTTCAGATTTTCAAAAAAAGTAAACATTAAAAGACATCGATTTATACTATTTCAAATTATAGTTAAAGTGCATTTATGCATATATGGATTTCTATAGGAATTATTTTCATTAAAGTTTGTCATGTTGTCATATGAAATGATTTTTATGTTCTATCATATTTAGTGCATTTTACTCACCATGCTGCTTTGCAGGTACACTACCAAGACTTGCTGCAGTTCATACAGAAAGCTGTACAAGAAGAGAAACAGCAAAGTTTTAAGGTCTGTCAATGAGCCTGACAAAATATTATAATTTTATACTGTCAGCAGCTTTTTGAAATAGAAAAACACATTTTGATGGATTTTTCTGAACATGATCCTCTCAGGCAGAGATCTGGGATGCGTCAGTGGCCAGTACTGACCTGGAATCAGTGAGCGACAGGAGCAAAGTGAATGCAGGTCAAAGAGAAACATGGCTTCAGAGGTTCCAGAAGATGGAGATAGCCTTACAAATGTGTGACACCCAAAACACAGGTATAAAACCTTGTCTGAAGCACATTTTAGAGCACTGTGACTCAATAATCTGATTTTGTATGATGAAATTATGTTTTCAACACCGCTTTTTAGGATATGTGGATAGAGACCAAGCCAAACGCCTGCTACAGAACTACAGCCTCATCTATGATCTGAATCTGAGTCCTCTGAAGGTCAGCGAGGTCACACGTAACACTCAGCAAGAGGGCAAAGTTCACCTCGCATCGGCTCTGAGGCAGCTGAAGGAACTACACATTGCTTAACCTTTTCCTTAAATCTAAGCAAATGCTACAGCATTAAATACAGCAATAAATGCTCTGTCTGGGAAATTTTAACAATGACAAAAAATGCTTTTAAATTACATTTTTCCAACATTGAAAACTGAGTGAATCTCATATAAACAGATCATGTTTTGCTCCAAAAATCCAAAGAAAAAAAGAGAGATTTTTGTAAAAAAAATAAATTAAAAAAATGTAACTAAATGAATCACGTCCTAAATAAATAAAGGTCCTAAGAATAATCATAATTTTCTTTAATCAAAGTATTGTTTTTTTATTTTCCTTTTGATTTTAGGGTGAAATGAACCTCGACATATTCAGGTTTCACGACATTAACTTCCCCCTCACTTTCTGCAGTTGAATTGGTCAATAATCAACTGTATATTATCAAAATTTAGTTTTGGTACTCCAGTGTGTGCTAAAGTCATTTCTGGTCCATAATTTCAATATTCAAGTAAGAAATTGGTGCAAAAACAGGAATAAAAATTTTCTTTTGGTGCTCCAATGTGTGCAAATAGTCGTTTCTAGTCTATAATTTCAATATTCAAGCAATAATTTGGTGCAAAAACAGGAGTAAACAGATGTACATACGTCAGATGTGATCTAAAGTATATTGCATTACTTCTACAATGTTTTAAGCATTAGATACTGTTGCAGGAAATACTAATATGCAATACTGTAAACGAGCACAAGAGGGCGATATTTTACTGTAACACATATTATTACTCACGATTAAAACTAGATAATTAAATAAATGAATTGTGTTATTACCTCGAGCAACATGCACTGTCTTCTGTGATCCATGTTTCTTCATTGGACTTCAGGAGAACAAAATAATAATGCAGCTTACATGAAGATGGAAAAAGAAAAAAAAAATGAAGTTATACACCTCCACCCTTTATCTGACTTCTCGTTTAAGCATTATGTATGGCTGTGTATTATTACATTGCTGTTGTCTCGATATATTGATAGTTGCACTCTCTCAAATTTGCAGAGTAAATAAAACACGGATTTCCAAATATGTATGAAAGATTATTAAAGTGTAGCATAATTATTAACCGCTAGATGGCGAACAGCCGACACAAACAAATCACTATACGATGCTGTAAAAGACAAACTGGACTTTAAATGAAGTACAAACTAGTAGGCCTTTTTGTTGACGCTGGAATGCGCATTAGCAGGACTAAAATGTAACTAAAAAAGAAGCACAGTTTGTGATAGCCTACCATTTATAATGTTGTTAATATATATATATATATTTTTGTAATCAGTTATTTAAGGATAACACTATCTATCTAGCCTCTGAGATTTGTCTTTCCCTGTTCAAATAGATAGGATCTGTACTTACTGTACTTGGAAATATCTGCCTAGGGAGTGAAACGGTCCATAACACTGTAGCAATGCACAGACAACCACCCTAACATTGCAAACATTTGCGAAAATGTAAAAATCTAACTATGGTTTTTAATTGTGAACTATTAACTTTTATATTTTGATAAATTATGAAACTGACACATAATTTGGGGGACAAATTAGTATTTTAATTTCACAAATTAATTACCTTTGAATTTTTTGAATACACTTTGAAGCATATAACAACCACATTAAGATTAAACAAAACAAAGTTCACAGAATAAACAAAGTTTAAAAGGTTGCGTTCTTAGCAGTCCCCCAACATCTAAAAACTCCCAAACATATTCATATGTAGGTGTCTATTAACACGTACTTAAAATAGCCTATATACGTCAAAAAAGTGACAGACTGAGAAAAGGAAGTGTTTACATCCTATTTCATTTGCCAGTAGTCTAGTGATTAGTGTAGTGTAAACTATTGAAGTTCTCTCACACATGTAAAGCAGATGGGTTTTTTTTTTGCATACACTCTTAAAAATAAAGGTGCTTCACGATGCCATAGAAGAACCTTTAATATCTGAAGAACCTTTCTGTTTCGCAAAAGGTTCTTTGTGGTGAAAGAAGGTTCTTCAGATTATAAAAAGGTAAGAAAGAGATGGTTCTTTAAAGAACCTTTGACTTAATGGTTCTTTGTGGAACCAAAAATGGTTCTTCTACGGCATCGCTTGAAGAACCTTTTAAAGCACCTTTATTTTTGTCAATTATTGCACTTTGAACACACAGGCCTACAGACTTTAATCCAACAAGCCCCCTAGACTGTGCAGTGTCTTGAAAGAGAAAATACTTTCTTTTTTTTTTAAACTGACGTGGAAAATGTGACGTCCATATTCTCTGAACTGTTTCTCGTGGGACTGAAGGGTTTTTCACTAGAACCTTTAATTACAGTATGCCATGCTTCAAATCATTCTCAGATAGTATACCTTGTGAGGAAGTGAGACAATCAGCTTTATGTTATGAAAATCTAAGTCAGTCTGAAGTTCCTAAATCCAGACGTCATTGTGTTGGGATCTGGCTGATTACATCAGCGATCTCAGAGTATTTCTTCTCTTCCACGGTATGTCCCTAAAACTACTCATGCGTGTATATTCCAAATCAACTTCCTTGTAACGTGGGGATTTCCTACTGCTGTCTGTTAAATCCAGACCTGGGTTTTTTTTTCGTTTTATAGGGGAGAGCCCTTTAGCAGGGGTGGGATTTACCTGTGGCTGTAAAACACTCGAGCTACATGCTGTTTTGCTCTTCTTTTCTCACAGTGGCAAAATGTGTGAACTGTGTCAAATCATGCAACATTATTGTTTCATGAGCTGTGTTTTGCTATCACATTTTTGTCTTTCATATAGGCTATAGTTTTATATTATATATCCATAATTTGTATTATTTATATAATTTTTATTTTATTGTTATTTCAGCTTAATTTCAAATAATGAAAAATAATTCTAATATTTTTATTTTGAATTAATAACAACACTGTGCTATATGGTACTTTATATTATTAATATTATTTATATACTGCAGTACACATTTACCCAAAAGTTAATTGTCACTTAATACAAACCTCAACTTATTTATGCGTTTGAAAGCACTGTAAAGGTCACTGCACTGCCACCAACACTAAATGTTTACATTCCCTCTAAATGCAAAAGTAAAAAGTACAAAATGCAATGGCAGGCATTAATGCTCCGAATGTTTCTGCTTTAGTCACACAGTGTAGTCCATTCAGTAAATCACAGATGAATTATGATTTTCTGTTTTGCTAATGATGCTAAGGTGACATTAAATCGGGCAAGTACGTAAGTAAATAAATAAATGTCACTTGCAAGTAAGAGATAAATGTTTTGTCACTGGTGACGTGACTGAATAATAGCCTGTGGTCAGGAGGAAGTGAAAGTCAAGCTGGGAAGTTCTGCATGGTTGAGTAACATTGTCATGGAATTAGACTGACAAACAAACCAATTCCAGGTTATAATCTGGGTCTTTTTTCAAATTAAAAAAAAAAAAAAAAAAAAATTGGATTTATGTGTTAGATTAGGCTATATTAATTAAAATTATATTAATAATTATTTTCTCAACTTTCCGGATGTTTGAAAAAAAAAATCTCACTAAACCGTGAAATAATTCTTAAAATAATATAAGTGCAATAACTTCACCAGTTTTATCATGCATTAGCCTATCAATAGCCTTAATACGTCTTTAGAGTTTCTACTCTCTCTTCTTGGAATAGCATGAGGAAATGGGAAATGGTCACATGTCACATGTGGGCGTGTCTGCGGGAAGAAATCTTCTCTTCACGCCTGCCAAGCGTTAGTTTAAGATCTGCAGCGGACGGTTTAGTCAGTGTCTTGTGCGTTTATGAGGCACAAACTGGTTACAAGGATCCATTTCTATAAATAATTTTCCATAATGAGAGGACTTTTCATTCTTTGTGCGCTGGTAAGTGATGTAATTTACGCTTGAGTTACGCTTTGCGCGTGCATGTTAACTACGCATTCAAATGAATGATGCTTGTTATTGAAATTGCTAATATTCATTGTAACTATGAATCAGATTCTATTATTCATGTGCAGCGTTTAGACCGTTTAGATTGTTATTGAAACAATGACTCGTGTGTTAGGGTTACTTTCACTTTCGATTTGAATACTGGTAACGTTATTGGAGAAGCGTTTAAAGTGTCTGTATCTAAGTGACATATGAAAACATTTGCATTGTCTGTTGTTAAATAGCAATTTAATGCATTATTGTAAGCTTGCAGCCTTCTGTATTGAAAAACGGCCATTCTGGGTGGGGATCTCGGGGACTTTCCGCATTTACTGTGTAATAAAGTCGTTTCGGTTTCATGTTTGCCCTATGTTCTGTTTGGCGGTCTGAGGGACCCCATGTCCACTTAAACAGCTCAAAAACATACTTAACATTTAAATATAGTAGTAGTTCAATTTATGATAACTGATTATAGAAGGATTTAACTTTATGTGCTAATAAAGATGTTTAGACATTTAAAAATAGACTTTACACATATTAATATAATAGAAAAAAAGCCTACTTCTGGGGGGATTTTCTCCCACTTTGTTACACTTGATCCCAGTCAAAAATGACCAGACTGCTGAAAAAAAAAAAAAAACTTGAAAGTCTCATTATGCTATAATATTACCAAATATTGGATGCAGTTGTTTTGTCAGTTTGTTTTTTTTTCAGTTAGCACAGATTTTGTACTGATCTGAGGTGAACATTGCCAAAATTAACTAATGCTTGTTTTCACTTCCTGAGGTGCATAAGCTCAGATCAATCAGAAATACAAAACCTGTGTTAATTGAAAAAAAAAAAAGAAATTTTGATTGGGAACACCAAATTAGGATTTTCAGCACAACACAAAGGTTAATATATTTAATAATGTTCCTTATGCATTTACCTTTGACAGGTCACATTGTTTTACCTTGTGTCATGCTGTGAGAAGGAAACACATTATTTGAAGGATGATAAATGCTGTAAGATGTGTGGACCAGGTATGTGGACGAACTGTTATTCAATGTGGCGTGACAATAAAGTGGCATAGTCTAGAGGAAGTATCAGCATGAAGTCTACTTCCTTAATGCAAGAGTAGTCTACTCTGCTACAGTACTATCTTGTTTTAATTGCCTAGGCCTTACTTTAACTAGATGATATTGTTTCAAGTGTTGCCTTGAAATAAACCCATCAATGCTATCTTAATCTTAGTCCTCTGTTAATATACGAGTCTAATCAGAGCGGGTAGTTACTGTGAGTGTGTCACAGGTAAGAGGATGTTGGTGGATGATAACTGCGAGGACCCACGCTGTCAGGACTGCGAAGACGGAGAGTATCAGAGCGGCTACACAAGCAAAAACAAATGTGAACGCCAGCCCAGCTGTGACACCAGTGAGTGTCCACAGGTTAAAGTATTACTGCTGAAATACTAGAGAAAAAGCTGTTTGGTCTAATAAAGGTAACATTTAGTGTCAATATTTTATCATTAATATATATATATATATATATATATATATATATTAGTTTAGATAAATGTATCTGATTTTGGACACTTGTTTTAAGGACTCTCAGATGATGCTATAGCAATCTATTAATACCTATTCATATTAATATTTATGATAAATAGTGCTGTCAAATGATTAATCGCATCCAAAATAAAAGTTTTTGTTTACATAATATATATGTGTGTGTACTGTGTATATTTATTATGTATATATAAATACATCCACATGCATGTATATATTTAAGAAAAATGTTATATTTGTATATTATATACAATATAAATTATGTAAATGAATATATATATATATGTATAATGAAAATATTTTAAAATATATACTGTATGAGTGTGTATATATACACATAATAAATATACACAGTACACACATATATTATGTAAAAAAAAAAAAAATTGGATGTGATTATGAATCATTTGACAGCACTGATGATAAATTGTTAAAAAATAATGATATTTATGATAAATAGTTCAAAAGTAATATCAATCACTAACATTAGTCAGACGGTGTCTGTTAAATGCTTCAATCTAAATAAATGTAAGGTCTCTGAAGCTTACTGTTTTTTTCTCTTGCTTTTCTGTTTAAATCAGATTTGCATTTTCTGTCACAAATGAATCCCAGTAAAACCAGCCTTAGCAAATGCCAGTGTCAACGTGGATACTACTGTACACAAGACGATGACTGCGACACTTGTAGGGAACACACAGTTTGCAAGCCAGGACAGAAAGTCATCAAAAAAGGTAAAGAGTCAGTTTGAAGTTAATATTCATATACAAACCCACTGGTTTATGTTGATTCTGTCCTAATCTATACCTATGGAATAATAATATGCCACATCCCATACACCATCATTTCAGATGTGATTTAGAGATATATGTATAATCATTGTCGTTAAATTGTTGTAAAATATATCTTATTTTTAAAATAAAATGTGGTTTAATCCTTGTTTCTCTGTATTTTCGCAGGTTCATCGGTTAGTGATGCTGAGTGTGAGGCATGTAAAAATGGAACATTCTCCACCCATGATTCAGCTGACACTTGCAAGGAATGGACAATGTATGAAAACATTTTTTTGTCCTTTTTTTGTGCCACTGCTGTTGTCATACACTAAAAAAAAGGAAAAAGGGACTTGTTCTAGTGTAATTTTGAGTTTAATCTACACAGTAACATGCAAGCGTTGCCTTAAATTTCTATTTCTACCTGCTTTGAATTTGTCTTACCAACTTTTTGAACCGTAGTGTATATATTTTGTTTATTAATTATTATATATTTTCATTTATGGTTTATGTCAGAATTGTTTTGTTTGTTGGGGAGTTTGTCCAGCATGCTAAATTAGTAGTTAAAATTGTTTTGTATTTTTTATTTACTGTCTGCTTAAATTTCTGTTTATTCTGTGTCTAGATGTGAACATGGATATGACAAAAATGCTCCTGGCAGTTCAACCTCAGACCGGATCTGCGGTGAGTACACTGTATAACGTGATCTTGTTTTTACTGACAGCAGTCTTTATCTAAAATTAATACGGCTGTTTAATTGCCAGTAAAACTGATACTGTTGTACATTTGTTAGTTCCTAAAAGAGTTCATGTGGGTGTTGTAAATACAGTAGTGAAACTTGAGAGTTGAGGGGGTGGAGTCCAGTTCCTGTACGGCTAAACTGGTGTGATCACTTCACCAGAATCAGAAAACCATGCTTATTTGAAACAAGACTGTGACATGTTTGCATGGTTGCAATACACACTAAAATGTTTTACAATGCTGTCAGTAACGTTTTGATCACCAGTACTGTTTGACATTTGACATCTGAGTTTGTTGTGTTTTTGTTTGTCACATTTCAGTGGATGGTACACCCAATCGCAGAGTTGAAATTGGGCTGGGAGTTGCAGCATTTCTGCTTGCCATTATAGCTGTAACTGGAGTGCTTGTCTGGTTAAAAAGTAAGTAATGCAACCAACAAATTACATTCATCTATAGTACAATTCCTAAAGGAATATTTCACTGAAAAATTACAATTCTGTCATCATTTACTCACCCCAAACCTGTATGGATTTCTTACATCTGCTGAACACAAAATAAGATATTTTGAAGGATGCGGGTAACCAAACAGTTTCTGGACCATCAACTGTATGTTTACCAACATTTTTCAAAACATCTTCTTCTATGTTCCATAGAAGAAAGAAACTCATACAGGATGAGGGTGAGTAAATAATGATTTTTTTTTTTTTTTTTTCTTTTGGAGTGAACTATCCTTTTAAGTGATCAATTGCAATCATATCACATTATAGCTTTGAGTTGATCAATAATTGCTCTTTTAATTTCCTCTAGACAGTAAAAGCTGTAAAGAGGTAAATGTCTATTTACTATTCAAATCACATGCACTACAGTGCAGACATCTTTCTGAGATGTATCACCATGAAATAGTCATCCTCATGTGATTCTTTTGTTTTTAGTTTTCCCAAAAGATAACAGGCATAAGTATAACAAGATTGGAGCAAGATGCAGATGTTGAGAGAGCAATCCAACCATTAAATCAACAGCCTGAGGAGGACGATGATGACAGCACGCCCGTGAGCCCCACACTGAGTAACGTGACTGAAAATGGATATCCTGTACAACAAGAGCATGGCAAAGAGTCCGTCAGTTCACATCCCGAATCAAATTCAGTTTTGTAGAGCACAGTCTTCTACAAAATACAGACAGCTGTGCTCCTATCACGTTACAACCATCAACATATAGAGCATTACATTATAAACTCTAAATGTCCCAAAACCGGCATGTGTCTTACACGTTCATAAAAATGTTCTATATAATGACTGAAACAGTAGCTTCACTGCATTGCTTTGTGTTTCAGACATATACACTTGCATCCTGTGATTGTTACATAATGCTGTTTTAAACTCATTATTCAGTAACGAAAAATACAAGGCAAAAATAGAAGACAGTTAAATCTATTTGGAAGCAGAAAATGTAGTGAGAGTGGCTTTATGAGCTGGCTTGCCCTCCATACACTCATTTTACTGACACTAACGCCCAGAGGCGGACAAAGTACACAACTTCCTTACTTGAGTGAAAGTACAGATACCACTGGTCAAATACTACTCCACTACAAGTGAAAGTTGTAAAGACAAATTTTTACTTAAGTAAAAGTACGGAAGTACATGTTTTTAAAAGTACTTAAGTATCAAAAGTAAAAAGTAAATGCATTGTTTTATTGTCGCATTGTTGTATACTTACAATACCTTATGCCACTAATGCAACCTACTGAATACACTGATTAGCTTGTATTATCTTTGGAATTAAGAGCTTTTATGTTACCAAACCTATAGAAATGGAACAACTGAATGAAGATAATCATCTTTATTTTCGTATTTAACACCAGGAGTGTTAACTACATCGAACTCATTTTAATACTTTTTTAAAAGTTACAAAGTTCTTTTTCAAAGAGATATTGAAGTCTATGATATTGTTCATTTTAGGCAAACAAAGCAAACATTGAAAAGAAAACAAACCTTTAGTCTCTTCAGAGAACTGGATCATACTCTCTCAGTATGGCCACGGGTGTGAAGGTTGCACCAAATAACCATCTTTTTGAATTTTGCCATCAACTGATCAGTGTTCATAAAATACTCAGAAATCAGTGAACTTCACAACATGTTGCTAGGGTTGGGTATTGTTTGAATTTTATCCATTCCGATTCTGCTTCTGCTTATTGATTTCAATTCTTATTGATTCCCAGTTTAGATTCCAAAGTTTTCATTTAACGTACTTTTTGATCATTTGTTTGCACAGAAAAAGAAAAAAAGCATTTATGTGCAGTGTTTTGACAATAAAATAATGTTCAGATTCGTATACTTCCCTGACCAGTTTTTAGCAGCAATTTACCAGTAGGCCAAAGTTTATATATATATTAGAAAAGTGAGGGCAGCAATTTTTGACAGATATATTAGCCTACCATTTGTATTGCCATAGTTTAACTACAAAAATCAAACTCTAGTTAATATAATGAAACTATGGTAAATTTGTGGTTACTGAAGTTTTACTACAAACAGCATATGGTTACTATAGTGAGATAATAGTAAATTTGTGGATACTGTGATTTTACTGCAAATACCATAGTTATGGTTACTATAGTAAAAACATGGTTAATTTTCCAAAGGGCTTTAAAGAGTTAACACATGCCCTTTTAGAGCGCTTTTAGCTGTGCAGTAGCGCGGACGTTTACATTAGTTTAGCGGGGAAGATCCCGAGGTTGCCAGATTTGCGCAAAAAAAAAAAATCAGCCAAATGTCCATTCAAAGCAACTTCAGGCTTAGAAATACTGTAACACTTGGCAACACAGGAAGGTACTGGCAGATCGCAGGCCGAATTTTCGCAGAAAAAAAGGGTTCAGTGAATCTGAAAATGCACACACTGTAAAAACTGCTAAATATAACGACTTTCTACTTGGGGACCTTGATATAAATGTAGTTGAGTAAAAAGTACGATATTTGTCTTTCAAATGTAGTGAAGTTAAAGTCGCAAGTTTCCAGAAAAAATAATACTCGAGTAAAGTACAATACTCAAGTAAATTTACTTCGTTACTGTCCACCTCTGCTAACGCCGTCTTATTCTAAAAGAGTGAAGGAGAAGACTGTTAAAGGAGATTTTCCCCACATCAGCTGTAGTCTGATAAGAAAAAGACTCAGCACCACCAATGTTATACAAAAAGACTGCACAAAACAAACGCACGTGCATCCCATCTCGGTTTTCAAGAACAGTGCTTTATATTTAGGATTGCAGATTGCAAGTTATTCAGGTCATGTTTTCCAGAATGATTGTATAACTTAAAAACTGAAGTTTTGAACATTCATGGAATGTTTGGAAATGCCGTTTTTTCATAACCTAATCGGAATGTCAGAAAAACATTCTAAGAACATTAACTTGGATGTAATGTAATTACGCCTATGTTCACAAAATCATGTGTAAAGTTTTGTCATGTTTTGTCTTCGTAATCATTGATTTGCTGTTAAATGTTGATATGCATGTTGATGTTATGTTGTATAAATAATTTTCATTGTACATTGTATGATTTTAATTTCATTTACTGGGAGTTACTATTTGCATTGTGTGTTTTATATTAGGTTTATGTGGGAAAAAACTGTACATATTAAGTAATTCCTGATTCTCTGTACATTAAAACATTTTTGATTCTCCATGAATAATTCCCCGTCTGTCACTGTAAGATATTCACTCTCTGCTTATGAGGTGTGAAATATCCATAGAAAAACTATTGACAAATGGTGTGAAACTGAGTTGTACACGAATCGCTCGTGCATTGTGGGATACTCTGACTGTCCACAAGAGGTTGCTATTTCCATATTTTGGCATAAAACAGTTAAACATTCAATCTCATCTTTTCCTCACATTAAAATCACAGCATGATTTTTCTTAAATCAACCCTTCTTCTTCTTTTTTTTTTTTTTAGAAAATGTGAAGTTGTATTGATGTGTAGATTTCTGACTCCTAAAGCTGTTATTTTTTGTATATATCTAAACAAACAAATCCAAAAGTAGCTTGTTGAACTATAAATAAGACCGTAGTATCCAAAGCATATATGACCATATGCTCGGATCGAGGAGCCCATTGATGGCCGATTTAGGCATTGTATCTCACGCCATTGTGCAACGCCTCAATCCTTATCTCAATATCACAGCCTTTTGCCTGTCATGTTTAGACTGGGATTACACATCATTTGGGCCACTGAAGGGGGGGCATGGAGGAGATTGTTGTGCCCAGTGTGTGTTAGCTGTGAATATGTGCTCGGGGGGCGGGTGGGAGGTGCTCCTTTTTTGTACCCAGGGGTTTTCTCATTATCCTTGGATTAACAGGCCACAGGCCTTTGAATTTACATGGAGGCCATAGTGATTGGCAAGGAAGAGTTTTCCTTTTATCATTCCCTCTGCAGAGGTTGAGGCCGCAAAAACAGAATATTGTCCCAAGGCCTAATCCCATTGGTGTGTTTGTGTCAGAGAGAGTTATAAAAGAAACCAAAGGATGCAAGATCTGTGATGCCCCATTCCTTGATGCAGCAGTTTGTTTGACCATTTTATTTTATTATTATTTTCATTTTATTTTATTTATTTGATCGTTTTGTAGTAGCAATTAAAAATTATATGATTGGTTAAATACGCACATGATATTTTTATGATGTTATAACAAATTGCTGCATTTATTAATTTTTTTTTTTTACCCTTTTGGACTTTTTAGATTTTTTGCATAAGTATTTTTATTCTATATGTAATTGTGAGTACCATGTTTGTTCATTTTATTACTACTACTACTACTACTAGTACTTTTGGTTTTAGACTATTTATTCTTTTATTTTTTGCTCACGTTATATTCTATACTGTAGTATAACATTATTTTAATAATATACAATTATTCCACTTCAAGTTGGCTTATATTACTTTCAGTTTTACCTTTTTGCACTTGACTTTTGTGTCAGTATATTATTTATTTTCACACAAGTCACTTTGTTCACGTTTGATCCCATGGCACCTACATTTAAGCACTAAATGAGGGTAAAGGTAGAAGCCTCTGGCACTTTTCGTCTGTCAAGTCGTGACTAAACAGGAGAATAATCTTAATTATCACTCTTTAAAACGGAACAATTCATGTCCTTAATCCGCGCTGCTTTGAATTGTTTTAACAGATCAGAGGCAGATATGCAAATCCCTTAATAGTAGTGTCCTCACTGATAACATGAAGCCTAAATCCAGCCTTGAAGTGAAACGCTTTGAACGCGTCTTGATCTGCCTCCAAAATCTGAGAACTCCTCTTAAGCTCTTGTTTATTTTATAACTTTTATTAGGCCTAAAGTTGTGCGCCAATTTTTATTGGGCGAGGCGAGCCTTAGCTATTTGAAGTCAGTAGGCCTATACAGTTTCCATCATGTTGATGCTTTAATTGCTTGTGTAAACAGCATAACGATCTATAGGCCTATTATTTTTCATTTCGAAATTTCATAAGGTTCCATTTGTTAACCGATGGCCCGATGAAATAGCCGATGTTGCTGGTTATGAAAAAATTGGCGAGTTAAATTAACTGAAATTTGAGACTTTTCGTGACTTATTCGTTTAATTAATTGGTCTTTAGGACTTTAAGAAACTACAGCATTACAGCTGGAAATCGAAAGTATGCTGTAACTAAACCTAAAAGCAAAACAATGCAGCACTTTAAAAAAATAAAATAAAATAAATTCAACGCAACTCGTTTTTAAATTCAATAAACCCCAAACCATTACCATTATTAGGGATTTTACCATTACCATTGACCATGACCAAAACTTTTCAATTTTTCAACGTTTTATTTTAGCAAAAATAAGTCAGCAGGTAAATGCATTTATAATTTAAACAAAATATCTGTACAATATTTACACAATACGCGTCCTTTGGATTAAATCTTGTATGCAAACTTCCACAACAAAATGTTCCCAATGGTTTTCAAAGTGCAAAATTCAGTCTATAGTGTCTTGGATTAACAGTTTCATTGGCTTTCTTTGAGCAGGTCATGTGTGGAGAGGTTTACAGGCGAGTAGGAGTCCCTTGAAGGCCATCCAGCCCACCACTTCCCAAAGTCTGGACTGTGAAGATGTTTCAAATCGCTGGGTTTCTTGACGATATCTGAAGTCGCGGTTTCCGCGAGAGACCAGATTTTAGGTTTCTGGACATCGACATTTTGTTTACACACCTCTTTTTTGCTCTCACACGATTTGTCACTTTCCTTTTGCTGATCAAGTCCTTCCGCTAAACGGTCCTCCACCGACTTTGACACCGCGACATCCTCCTCCTCCTCATCATCTTCATCATCATCAACCGTTTGAGGATCGATTTCATCTTCGTCCTCCGTGCCTTTCCTCAAAGACCCCTCCTCTTCGCTCTCACCCTCCTCTTCCTCATCCTCCTCATCGGACTTTCCTTTGGAGGCCCAGCTGACCCGGTTCTCTTTCTTGAGGCGGCGCCGAGCGTTGGCGAACCATGTCGACACCTGCGTGAGGCTCATCTTGGTAACGATGGCGAGCATGATCTTCTCGCCTTTGGTGGGATATGGGTTTTTAAGGTGCTCGCTGAGCCAGGCCTTCAAAGCGCTGGTGCTCTCTCTGGTGGCTACTTTGGTGACCCTACTCGGGTCATCAGCTGGCATGGGACGATATGAAGTGTAATAGGGTCCTCCACGTCCGAGGAGAGCTTGGTGATACGGAGATGCAGCCTTGAGGTCATAGGAATTGCTCTGAAAGTAAGCAAGAGATTCGGTTTTAGAATATGAAGAATATGCATGTTGAAATACAACAATAAAGAAATAATTGTTCAGTTTTTTTCACATGCATTAGGCTATACCATTTGTAATAAAAAAATCTGCATTGAATTGTAATGCATATGCAATATAAAAATTTAAAAAAATTATAAAACTTCAGAATACTTACAATGTGTGCAATGTGTCCCGGATGAGGATAAGGGATGAAACTGTACCCCGGTATTCCTGAGAAAGGTAAGGGAACCCCAGCCATTCCCACAAGATGTGGCGGTGGCTGTTGCATTCCAGGAGGGCAGCCCAATAATTGATATCCAGCGGGCATGTTGATGTTTCTGTCCATGAAGAAGTTTCCAAACCCCGTTGGAGAAGCAGGCATCCTTACTCCCTGAGCTCTGGTGTTTGAATGACACTCCCTCGCGTTCACGGACGCTCTTTATAGGCGGAGCCGCATCAGTGGGCGGTGCCATGGTGGTTGATTGACAGCTGTGACCCAAAGGCTTTCACTGGGGCTAAATCCCTTCAAAGGAGAATTTCGGTTGTTCCTTTTAACGGCCTCTAAAAGTCTTTAAACTCATGATGCTTATCTCACGCTTATCCGTACTGAAGAGTGGAAATTTGAAAACCCTCCATTTGAAATTCGCATTTTTTTTTTTTTTTTTTTTAAATGCTCCTAAATGAGATTGGCGTTTGATTGTACGTCGATCGAAAATACTTTCAGGCAGTTATTAAAAACATGAAAATAAGCTTCATGTAGAAAATATGTCTGTTTTGATTTATAGGATAAATATTAGGCATAGGCCTATTTAAACTTCTTAAAGTCTTGATGTCTTAAAGTCAAACAATCAGATGCTATTTATGGCTATGTTCTCATTCAGTATTTTTAATGGGATTTAAAAAAAATACTTAAAATGTTATTTTACATTTAATATATTTTATATTTTGTTTTATAGGTTATTTAATCTTGATTGCATGTAACACTTTAAATTGAATTGAACGATGCTCAGCCGAGAGAAGCGATTGAAAGCCATCGGAACACCTACAAATGTCGCACATTAACGTCTCAGAATAAACTTTTTTCCATCTTGCTGAGACCGTTTCATCTTTTTGTCTGAGCAAACCGATACAAGACACGACATGACAAGCCATTATCAGAATTTGATTAGCAACACGGTGCAATGCGTGTCTGAGGCGTTTGAAAAAGAAAATACCTTGTAGCGGGCTAATTAACACCGATTTAGACACTTTAGTTACTTTGATTTGATATTAGTTTTATTGCAAGTTTAAATATAAAAATTATTTAAAAAAAAAAATATATATATATAGGCTACTATTGCAGATGTATTTAACTTGCGTTGCACGTTTGATTCATTGGTATAAAAAGTAGATTAGCTTTCATTAATAACATTAAGCAAAATTAATGTAGGCCTATTAGAATTTCTTAAAGCATTGTTAAAAAACATTTTCGTTAAAGTTATTAAAAATACAATTTGTTTAATCAGTTTAATCATTTGATGTCTTTTACACATTAGACATAAAAATAATCTTGTTTATACACGCCTAATTTTTAATCAAATGAACTGGTCTAAAAGCGAAATGATTTTCCTAATTTCATTTAGCCTCTGTAAATCATTTCCGCACGGTTGCAAATGATTTTCTTTTTCATTCGGTTCCAAACATGGACTATGAATTGTTTGGCTTTATTGTGACCGAACATCAAACCTCTTTTAAAAGGGGATGACTTTGCTTTTGCCTACAACAAACCAGTACAATTGGCGTAATTAAATAGGTTTAAGCGAAACAGGTGTCGACTAATGTATATGGTAATTGCAGCATAACAGATGTTAATGTAGAGAGATACTCAGATAAGATTAGAATTCCTAAACATACATACCAATGCCCTGGAAAGAAAAGCACAGCAAACAACTCGATAGCAGGGGGTGCAGGCTCTCTGACATTGGAAATACAAGTTTTTTTGTTGAAACTAGCTCTTTAATCTGTTATCTAGTAAACAATGCTGGCATGCATTGTTTCCTAAAACTTTGACAGAGTCTCAGAATTAAGTTTAGTGCAATTTTATGTATTATTTCAGTAGGGTATCTGATGAAAACAAGTGTTACTTACCTTGATCTTTTCCAACGGTCCATCACCTTTTATTTGGAAATGTTTATTAAGTTTTTCTAGGGTGAGGTTGTGTGAAGGTGTGAGACATTTGAAGGGCTGACAGACGGACAGATAAGTTTGGAAGCAGGGTGGGGTTCAGATCCCCCCGGGCCGGGAGCAAATTTACTCAGCTAGCACAATGGTCAAAACAGAGAGCAAAGAGCAAAGCTTATGCTGCATCTCTGGAGATAAGCAGCTCAGGGCTGTGATTATTGTGTTCCTCACACACTCTCTTTCCTCTCTTCTCGCACACAATACAGGTGTACTCATGTTCTGACAGGTCCAGTTAAGACTGTTTGCTCATGGGATGTCAGTCATTTGCCGAGAGGAGAACAGTGTGAGATAGCAGACCGACATAATTCAGATAAGAGATGAGCTTTTCCAGTCTTTCACCACAGAGAAAGCAGAGAAATCAAGATCGGCGTGAGTGGAGATTTCTCCTGAGAGCTTAATTCAATTTTGTTTCACTCTACTGGAACTCCTCGTGTCAAAATCCTCATGGATTGTGTTGTGGTTAACCAAACAGATCAACCAGATTAATCGATACAAATCAACAACTGCAGGATCAGAGAAAAAGGTGCCAGTACTTACCAGCTTAGTGTTACTTCTACACATCAAGGTCAGCTGGAATCCTCAATATCATCATAAAATATGTTTACTGGAAAGACATTTTCATAGGTCATAATTAATCACAATAAATATAATAAATTAATTAATACAATTATATCATATACAGAAAATTAAATAGAAACATAAAAATGCACTACATTAATAAATAAAAATATGCACAAAACCTGGTTTTACTATAAGATATGGCTACTGTAAAATGGCTTAGAAAATTTAATTTAATTAAATAAAACAACAATGCAAATGCATGGTAAATAAAAAAAAACTAGATGAATAAACTCATAAATAAGCAAGCACAAGACTTGGTTTTACTATGACATACTCAAAAAGTTCAAATAAATAAGCACAAAATTTGGCTTTAAGACACACCTTAAAATAGCAGTTAAAATAAAAAACAAAAAGTGTAATAAAACAACCATGCAAATGCATGGAAAATGATAAAAAAAATAATTAATTAAAAATAAACAAATAATAAAATGTATATGCACAAAACTTGGTTTTACTAGGATATACTCTTAAGCGTCTGTTAATATTAAATAAAAATCATACAAATACACGGTAAATAAAAAGTAAATTCATCTGTATATGGCAAATAGTTCATGGATATGGTATATATAACATTTATTTAACTTATTTGATGCTGTACTTATACTATGTATATGTAATGTAAAAGAAGAAATCTGTAATTAAATCAACTTTTCCAAGACTGAATTAATAAACCATAAAAATAAACCATAGTTTCTACTGTTGAGGACATGTAAATGTTAAACATGTCAAGACAAAAACAAACTGGTCTGTCTAGGTACTCCAAAACTGAAAATTAAACTATCTGCATTTTACCCAAATGGAATTCTTTGCAAATGGGAGGATCATCCATTGAGCGCAGTATGTGTATCCTAATGAGTTGATAATGACAATGGGCAGAGGTGTGACTTCATTTAGTGCTCATCACATACTGCTGAGCAGACAAAAGGCTTGAACACGTCATTAGAATGGCCAATAGTCAGGTGTCAATAAGATCTGTTAACAAAAGCATGAAGGGAATCCACAGAGAGTGTTTCACACCTTCAACATGTTAGTTTTTCTTTCTGGAAGTAGTTCCATTTTAAGTTGTTTTGAGGTGAGAAGAGGTCAAATTTAATTAAACACTGTGAATCAAGTTAGTATTAAACCTAAAAGAATAATAGCTAAAAAGGAATTATCACATTTAGTTTTTACTAAAGCATAATCTAGAGAAATTTAGTCTAAAGAAACAAACAAATAAATAAAGCAAGATGTTACTTTAAGGAGCTTTTTCCACCTAACATGACCTTTAAAAAAGACTTTCATTTTTGTTGATTGAGTTATACTAAATATATTTTAATAGTGACCTAAATAAAAGGTTATGAGTCATTTGAATGTTATGAAGCATATTTTTTTAGTTTGACAAATCTAAAGAAATGAAAATAAATATCCATTTGTGGTCTAAATTGCTCTTAATTCTTTTAAAATCCCCTTTCAAAAAGAAATTTGTTTTTATATGGGCATTTCATTAAGTCCTCATCAAGTCTCATTTTAAATGGCATGACCACATAAAAGTGTTGGCCTCCTAAAACAATGCTGTTGTTTTTAGTGTTCAAAACCCTCATTTTGAGAGCTAATGAGCTATGCCAAGTCCACAGGCCCAAACAGAGGGAAGTTAGCTGAACGTGAATGTTATCAGTCTTTCCCACCTCCCCTCTATCAATCACCCCCTCCACTATCCATCTATCTTTTGTCATTTGTGTTATCAGCCCCACTCTATCACTCCTCTTTACAGAGAAGTGACATTGCAAGTACTCACCAATGGGAGGATGCCTTTGTTAGGGGTCTGGACCAGGCCCGCCCACTCCTCTTTCTCTTTTGGGGTGTGATTTGATTGACAGCCCCCGCATGGGGTGAGTGACAGGTGGTGTTCGTTAGCCTGTGACAGGCGGCATGGTGGTTGGAGTTTGTGCTGTAGATTGGGGCCCATTTACATTAGCATCCTTATGTGTGGTTGAGAATACAGTGCACTGCGTCCATACGGCACCCAGATTCCTGCTACATGTTCTGCTGCTTGAACGAAAGACTGGGATACTGCTGCTGCAAAGAAAAAAGAAAAAAAGAACAGAAGACAGGAACAAGAAAGTTCTATAAACAGAAAAGAGACATAAATATATGTATAGACAAAAATCTAAAATGTATTAGATAGATAGATAAATACTTTTGATAGATAAACATGTGTTAGATAGATGCTTTTGATAAAAATGTGTTAGACAATGCTTTTGATAAAAATGTGTTGATAGATAGATAGATAGATTATGCTTTTGATAGATAGATAATGCTTTTGATAGATAAAAATGTGATAGACAGACAGACGGATGTGCATTTGACAGATGGATAAAAGTGCATTAGATAGATAGATAGATAGATAGATAGATAGATAGATAGATAGATAGATGGATAGAGATAATGCATTAGATAAATAGATAGACAAGACAGACAGACAATGCATTAGATAGATAGATAAAAATGCGTTAGATAGATAATGCTTTTGATAGATAAAAATGCTTTAGATAGATAGATATGCATTTGATAGATAAAAATGTGATAGACGGATGTGCATTTGACAGATGGATAAAAATGCATTAGATAGATAGATACAGTAGATAGATAGATAGATAGATAGATAGATAGATAGATAGATAGATAGATAGATAGATAGATAGATAGATAGATAGATAAAAATGTGGTAGATAGACAGACGGATGTGCATAGATAGATAGATAGACAGATAGATAGATAGACAGACAGATATATAGATAAATAGATATAGACAATGCATTAGATAGATAGATAGATAGATAGATAGATAGATAGATAGATAGATAGATAGATAAAAATGTGATAGACCGACAGATGTGCATTTGACAGATGGATAAAAATGCATTAGATAGATAGATAGATAGATAGATAGATAGAGATAGATAGATAGATAGATAGATAGATAGATAGATAGATAGATAGATAGATAGATAGATAGATAAAAATGTGGTAGATAGACAGACGGATGTGCATAGATAGATAGATAGACAGATAGATAGATAGACAGACAGATATATAGATAAATAGATATAGACAATGCATTAGATAGATAGATAGATAGATAGATAGATAGATAGATAGATAGATAGATAGATAGATAGATAGATAGATAGATAGATAAAAATGTGATAGACCGACAGATGTGCATTTGACAGATGGATAAAAATGCATTAGATAGATAGATAGATAGATAGATAGATAGATAGATAGATAGATAGATAGATAGATAAAAATGTGGTAGATAGACAGACGGATGTGCATAGACAGATAGATAGATAGACAGACAGATAAATAGATATAGACAATGCATTAGATAGATAGATAGATAGATAGATAGATAGATAGATAGATAGATAGATAGATAGATAGATAGATAGATAAAGACGGATGTGCATTTGACAGATGGATAAAAATGCATTAGATAGATAGATAGATAATGCTTTTGATAGATAATGCGTTGATAGATAAATGCTTTTGTTAGATAATGCGTTAGATAGATGATAGATAATGCTTTTGATAGATAAAAATGCGTTTAGATAGATATGCATTTGACAGATAAAAATGTGATAGATAGACAGACAGACAGATGTGCATTTGACAGATGGATAAAAATGCATTAGATAGACCGACAGATAGACAGATAGATAGATAGATAATGCTTTTGATAGATAATGCATTGATAGATTGATAAATGCTTTTGATAAAAATGCGTTAGACAGATGGATAGATAGATATGCATTTGATAGATAAAAATGTGATAGACAGACAGATGTGCATTTGACAGATGGATAAAAATGCGATAGATAGATAGATAGATGCTTTTGATAGATAGATGCTTTTGATAGATAATGCGTTGATAGATAAAAATGCGTTAGATATATAGATGATAGATAGATAATGCTTTTGATAGATAATGCATTGATAGATAGATAAATGCTTTTGATATATAATGCGTTAGATAGATGATAGATAGATAATGCTTTTGATAGATAAAAATGCATTTAGATAGATTAAAAATGTGATGTGATAGACAGACAGATGGATGTGCGTTTGACAGATGGATAAAAATATATTAGATAGATGCTTTTGATAGATAATGCGTTGATAGATTGATAAATGCTTTTGATAAAAATGCATTAGATAGATATGTATTTGATAGATAAAAATGTGATAGACAGATGTGCATTTGACAGATGGATAAAAATGCGATAAATAGATAGATAGATAGATAAATAGATGATTTTGATAGATAAAAATGCGTTAGATATATAGATGATAGATAGATAATGCTTTTGATAGATAAAAATGCGTTAGATAGATAGATAAGGACAGAGATAGATGGATAGATTGATCAAAAATTTATTAGATAGATAAAGATATAGACAGTCAGGTGGATAGACAAAACGATAACTGATGGATAAGACATCATTGATCATTTGTGATCAGAAACTCAGAATAACAGCCAGCAGAGACTTGCATGAAGCGCTTAACTAATGCACTTTTTTCTCCTCACAATCAATACCTGGTGTGCTTGTAAGGCATCTGTGACATGACATCTACATTTTGGGTCATTTGTAAAACAAAGACTACAAGGAAGCTGGAGGCCTTGAGCCGCTGGTTTCAGTTCCCCCTCCCCGGCACAACGGCGGACCCTAACCGCAGGGGGAGCGGCCCTCAGATGGAAATGAGCAACCAAACCAACAATGTAGCGCCTAATCTCTTCAGAGAGCTGGGAATCAGTTACACAGCAGTGGAGGCCTCTCCGGGCTTTTCAGCAGGCTCCCCCCCCGCAAACGCAGACACGCACACACCCTCTGACCCCCCTCCTGTGTAGCCACAGGCTCCCCTTACACATGGGCCAGATACAAGGTATCCCCATGCAACAGAAGGGGCAAGAATAAGTGGAGCGCAGGGTGGGGCAGAGCCCTCAAAGCACGGGATTAGAGCTAATGTGCCCTCCCTGGGTTCTAATCTCTTCAGAGGAGCAGCGTGTTTGAGGACTGCGGGGCAGTCAGATAAGTATCTATTACAGCAAGGCCCTCTTATCCTTCAAACACCCCCATGCCCTTCAGAAATGAGGCACAAAACCACTTGCCTGTCTTCTCCTGTGATACCCAAAACCCGAAAGCAAGCACTGGCCTTTTGCGACTAAGCTGGAATTAAGGGCTCAGGACCTTACGGAGGGCCGCTAGGGCCCATATTTGCTCCATCTGGGGAGCTCAAAGCAGAGTGACCGATGGGCATCAAAGAAGGAGAGGAGAAAAGAACCGAGGAGCTTCGCTGGGAAGGTGCGAGCCAGGGGACAGTGACTGAGGTGGAAGATCTGATAGGGTGTAATCTTGTTAGGGTGATCCAGGAGAGTGATGAAAGAGCCGCACGCTAGATTAGCGCAAGGGCCCGGAGGAAAGGATGGAAGATTGGAGCGCAACACTTTATGACAAAAAATGATCTTAACAATTAGAGGGAATAATGAACAGGAAAAAAAGCACACATTACACACAGTACAATTTATTTTTCATTTTATACAAGGGAACATAAATTACATTATGAAAATAAACACTCAGGTAACAGGAAAGACCCTCAGATTTCCAGTATAAGGCACAAACTAGCAGATTTACTCAACATCATCCTTTGGAATGCACAAGGCATTTATTTTAATATAAAAATGGGATAAAACATACAATTAAAGACATTAGCACCAGGAAAGAATAAAAGAAAAGGCTCTCACAAAGTATTTAAATTCCATAAAATAATATTTGAATATTTTAAAAGTGAAATAATGTAGAATGAGACTAATTTTTTCATTGCAATTTGATCACAAAACTCTTGGTTGGGATATTGTTGGCTGATATTATATTTCCTGGTGCACAGAGCATTTGCCATGTCATCATAAAAGGAGAGTTATTTCAGGAGCAGAGAATTAATTAATTATTTGATTGTTTGTCTGAAAAAAATAAATAATGTTTATAATATATTTATACTTAATATTGTTCATTTATATGCCATCTATCTATCTATGCAAAAAGTAATGTAAAATATTAAGTATATTATAAAATAAGAGTATATAAAATATTTTAAAACTTGTAAATAAGGTATTTTTTGATTGTGTTGTCTTTAAGGATGAAAAACATTCTCACAGAACCATAAACTGTGATTCTGACTTTTAAGTTTGGTAAGGTGAAAATAAGGCAAATAAAAGCTGAAGTCAGTCTCTATTCAAGACAGAACTTTAGCATTAACATACAGACAACATAGTTCTTCATACTTGTAAAACTTTGGGATCATAAGACGAACAGGTTATTTAAAATGCACCTTTTCATTGCTCAATGAAAAATGTAAACGTTTAGCAGAGAAATCTCACACACTGCTGTGGCATAACACTACAAATGCTAATGAAGCTAAAAAGCTACTTAAATGTGAATACAACTACATCATACTATTTGTGCGAAAAAAGCAGCAAAGTGCGTTTTCATCTGTACACTATTCAAGAGATTTCACACAGTCTACCGTGAGAACTTTCTGGGTCTAAACGCAGGCAGCATGAGCTGATGAGCAACAGTCCTCTCCTCCGGCACGGGCGCCAGGTCCTCCGCTGAACCCCACTTCTTCATGGAGTGAAATAATGAGGTGATCTTCCTGTTCCTGCGCTCGCCGGCCTGGGTTAGGCTGTGGCGCTCGCCGGCCTGGGTTAGGCTGTGGCACTCGCTGACTTCAGCTTGGAAAACAAACATCAAAGCAGCGTTAAGAAGAAGACCACACTGTGCATGAAATAACACGCTGGAAGGACAAAGAGGGTGAAGACAAACAGTCCAAAACTGATCCACGAGGCACCCCGTAGATTCAGAGAAACCACATGCCTGCGCTAATGTGGAAAACATCCTCAGTGCTGCTCTTTCCACATGTGTCAAACACCCACATGCTGCATTGCATTTATGCACAAAAAAAGGAGAACTGAGACTGACTCACATAGTTCATGGTCTTGTAATTGTGTCTCCCGTAAATTGAGGTAATGATACGCTAAGTGGCCGCTGTAGTCCCGCAGATTCTCCTTCGCTCCTGTTGTCAAGCAACTTAAGTGTTACTGCTTTTATAAATAAATAAACATTTAATTCCATAAATGCAAATGGAATTTCGGACACAATATGTAAAGATATTTTGTTTATTTTTGCTCTGTTAATTTGAGTTGCATGCTTTTAGAAAAACAAAAAACAAAACAAAAACTAAACAAAAAAAGTGTAAAAAAACGATTTGTCATTGTGCGGTATGAATGCTTACCGTATGTCCTGACCAGCAGTTCAAATATATGTCGATGGCCGTGCAGTGCTGCGATGTGTAACGGTGTGTATCCCTGTAAGATCAAAAGACTGAATATCTCAAAAAGTGTCCAGGTCATATTTCATCCCATAATCAAAAGAATCAAATAAAAATATATATTTTTAATTAAATTAAATGATATAAAGATCTTTAATTTAATTAAAACATAATATATTTTACATTTACAAATATTTTACATGTAGTAATATTTGTTTTTTTTTAATGTATAAAATATATTAAAACACATTTTAGTTTTTTTGCGCTGTGACATTGTTTTCATGACAATTAAGCCTATTTAATAATTTTCATTTCCGTAATATGTACATAACACACGCACACATATAAATATAAATATATTGTATTAAACTCAATTAAACAAAAAATATTTCATTCAATGAAGACTTTTTTGTCCCGTGACATATATATATATATATATATATATATATATATATATATATATATATATATATATATATATATATATATATATATATATATATATATATATATAAGAATGAAAAATTAATTAAATTAATAAACACAAAAGTAATGCATACATTGCAATACTGAAAATTTGTGATTTTCTTCACTGCTAAATATAATTGTATTTATTTTCTCTTGATTTTGGGGTGAACATGTTATTTGTGAGATTCACCCAAACAGAAAAGGTTTTCTATTTTAAATATCTCTAGTGATCAATCTCACCGCAAAACAGAAATGAAAAGGAAACGGACAGGGTGAAGGAAAATTCGACACTCACCCCCTAGTGCCCATGTCCCAATCATTAAAAAAAAAAAAAAAAAAAACACAACACAACAGAATCAGAGAGTGACAGAAAGAAGAGAAGAGGGGGAGAGAAAGACGGGACACAAATTAACTGAGGTTACAGCAACAAAATCTAATGACAGAATCATAATTGCCTGGTAATTCAGTGAAATTGCTTTGCTCTGAGCCTGCTGTTGGAATACATGAAGACATTGTTTAAGGGAAGCTGTTAACATGACAGAGTTTGATTTATGAACAGACATTCTCAAACAGCGCCTGGCTTCATTTGCACAGCTGGGCACCCGCATACCCTTTCACAGGAGTTATGTCAGAAGCGGACATTTCAAAACCGGACACTTTCTGGCAGCCCGGCACACACGTGAGAAACATTAACCCAGGCATGCTGTCACAGCAAGGGTGAATGCAAGGTGAGCAGTACTTACATGCTGTGAGAGACACAAAAATATAATGATTAGTAAATGCATTTAAGTTTAGGCATGTATGCATTTGTTTTCAACTAAAAATGTAATGATTTATGAAGCACGTACTGCTTTTGTATTGACGTCAGCCCCAGCTTCTGCCAACATTGTGGTCATGTCTTCTTTACCGTGTTTCGCAGCCCAGTGTAGCGCTGTCTGTAAGAGATATTGAACATTACAATACTAAATATATAGCTACAAATGTAAATATGAATAATATATAGACACATAAAATACAACATATCACTTAAATAACATCCTCCTGTTCAAAATCTCTCTTTTATTCGTTTTTAAAATGCTTTTATTTTTAACATCTGACCTAGAAATTGTGCAGAATACTAAATATTCAGTCTTCAAATGGTGTTTCATTATATTTTATTGTAATATTTATTTATTTTCAAATGTATTTTAATATTTAATTATTTTACTTTATTTGCACTTTATTTTCTTATATTCATTTTTAAATGCTTTTATTACATTTGACATAGAAATTGTGCAGAATACTAAATATTCAATCCTCAAATAATATTTTTTGATCAATTTTATTCTAATATTTATTTTTACTTTGTTAATTTATCCATTCTTTCATTAATTCACCCTTAAATGTTTTAATTACCTTTAACCTAGAAATTGTGCATAATACTAAATATTTGTTCTTCAACATTTTTTCCATTATAATATTGTTTTAATTTAATATTTTTATTATTTACTTTATTTTATTACATTTATTTATTTTACTTCACTCACTCTTAAATGTTTTTATTATTACTACCAAGGAATTGTGCAGAATCTTAAGTACTCCTTCAAATATTATTTCTTCATACATTCTACATTTATATTTTGATAATTTTGTATTAGACTTTATCCATTCATTTTTTTATTATTTATTTTTTCACATAACAAAATTGGTTGAGAGGATTGGTTTAACATTTTTGGTCACTACATAATTCTCACACTTGCATTCATGTTATTTCATAGTTTTAATTTCTTTTTTTAAATAAATTTTAAGTGTATTTAACCATTTTTAAAAAATAAATAAATTTAATTTCATAGAATTAATTAAATAAGTTAAATCAATTAACATTTCAAAATTTTAAAACTAACCTAAAAAAAAACATTTTCTGTCTAAATCCAAAAAACAGCAGATTTTCAGTGTGGTCTGAGATTTTTGGGCAGCACGGTCGATCTGAAACCTCATATTGCTTGTTTGGCCAGCTTGTTTGAGCTAGTACACAATCGTCAAGCCATCTGATTCATCTTGTAATACATCATTTACACTCCGCATGTTCATTCTCTCTCACTAGGTAGATCCCCACCCCCCTAACGCCACGCGGTGGAGCGGCCCGCGGCTTCCATAGGCTGCCAACGGGCCCCAGCTGTGCACAGAGGGTGTGGAGGGGACGGTTTCCTGCCATCTAATGGCGGTCTAATTACAAAACAACAAACCAGTGTGCCCACTGCGGGGAGAACAGGCCTGTCACGGGGTGCAAGATTGATGATGTTGGTATGACCCTCTGATGGAGGACCCACCCAGGAATCAGCCTGTTGACAAGGCCTGTCAGGAGGAGAAGGGGCACACATGCACACGGACGCTGGAGCTTCAAACGCTCGGCGCTCTCAAACACGACGAATGGGGAAGATGGGAAAGCTATTGACCTCAGCCTGAGTGACACATCTCCTTTATCAGGATGATGATGCGAGCTGGATTCTTTAAGACGACACTGGATCAAAATCAGCCACTTTATGTGGTGGTACTGTGCTTAATTTTTAGTGCATGTTATTCTGGAGAAAAAAAAAAGATCAAATAACTTTTCTCCTCATTTGATGTGTTTTTCTTTCAAGAAGGGTCATGTGGGTGAGCAAAGATGTTTGAAATACTATCACATCTCAATTTGAATACAATGCATTTATGAACTACATTTAATATATTATTTAATATTTAATGCTTAATTTTCTATTTTTGGAAAGTTTAATTGACACTGTTTAAAGGTATTATTCACCCAAAAATGAAAATTACCCCACGAGTTACTCACCCTCAAGGGTATATGACTTTCTTCTTTCAGACGAATACAATCAGAGTTATATTAAAAAAAAAATGTCCTGGCTTTTCCAAGCTTTATAATGGCAATGAATGGGTGTTTAGATACCAATAAAGTGCATCCATCCATCATAAAAACTGCTCCATACGGCTCCTGGGGGTTGATAAAGGCCTTTTGAAACAAACCAATGCATTTGTGTAAGTAAAATATTGTGACAAATGCAGTAGTGCAGAAGAGAGAGCAAAACAAAACAACGGTTATGAATTAAAAGTATAAAAAGGAGGATTTGTAAAGAAAAATGTCGGATGATTTCGATATAAGCCAAGAGGAGACTGGTTTTCCTTTGCTCTAAACAAAACTTGGATCTTGTGAGACTTGGATCTTGGATCTTGTGAGACGCTTCACTTCAGAAGGCCTTTAATAACCCCCCGGAGCCACGTGGAGCACGTTTTCATTATGGATGGACACACTTTATTGGACTTAAAAATCAAAACCTGGACATTTTTTAATATAACTCCAATTGTATTCGTCTGAAAGAAGAAAGTCATATACACCTAGGATAGCTTGAGGGTGAGTAATTATCACAATGTTGTCATTTTCATTTATGTGTAGCAAATAATAAAATACAGTTCTGATCTACATTATTTAACTTTAAATTTCTGTTTCACTGATTTTAATGCATTGTGAAATATACCAAATAAATATAAGTCAAAAGTAAAAATGAAGTCATTTCTCCATGTTACATCAGCTGATATTATTTAGATTTTTACATCAATTTGTCAAATACTAATTCGGACTGCCTAGAGTTAAGATATTTCTATTCACAAAACTACACTAAAAACACAAAATAACTCCTGGAAGTAAACAAAATGATGTCATGTGACAACAATATATCATACTGGATTGCTTTTAGTGGCTATGGTTCCTAATAGCATACTACTCCAAATATTGCATCCCACAGTGCAATGGGCTTGAAGCGAGGTCGTTACTGCAACTGTGCAAAATTTTAGTATTGGTAAGATTTTGTGAATGATTTTAAAAGAAGTGATTTATGCTTAAACGCTTCATTTGTTCGATCATAAATACAGTAAAAAAAAAAACTAAAATGCTAATATTCAAAAATATTACGGTTTTCTATTTGAATATATTTTAAAATGTCGTTTATTCCTGTGATTAAAGCTGAATTTTCAGCATCATTACTCTAGCCTTCAGTGTCACATGATCCTTCAGAAATCATTCTAATATGTGACCCTGGACCACAAAACCAGTCTTAAGTCGCTGGGGTATATTTGTAGCAATAGCCAAAAATACATTTTATGGGTCAAAATTATCGATTTTTCTTTTATGCCAAAAATCATTAGGATATTAAGTAAAGATCATGTTCCATGAATATATTTTGTAAATTTCTTACCGTAAATGTATCAAAACTTAATTTTTGATTAGTAATATGCATTGCTAAGAACTTCATTTGGACAACTTTAAAGGCGATTTTCTCAATATTTAGATTTTTTTGCACCCTCAGATTCCAGATTTTCAAATAGTTGTATCTCAGCCAAATATTGTCAGATCCTAACAGACCATACATCAATGGAAAGATTATTTATTCAGCTTTCAGGTGATGTATAAATCTCAATTTCGAAAAATTAACACTTAAGACTGGTTTTGTCGTCCAGGGTCACATATACTAATTTGCTGCTCAAGAAACGTTTATTATCAACGCACTACAGTCTGAAATCTATGTACGCATACTTCATACTACTTCATCTGTACACGATACGCGTCACATCTCCACTATTGTGTATTCTTAAGCATGTGCTCTATACTACGGGAGGGTCCTGTCTCCTGTAGGTGTTTCCAGTCCTGCCCGTGAGACATATTGTGATAGATGAAGTCTGGTTTCCCTATCAGCCACTCTATTGTTTGGGCTGTCGCACTCTTGAGATGGATTGGCCGGCACACATGCTTGACTGACAGCGCGACAGGTCTCATGGAGGCTCGGTGTGATGGACGACGGCCAACAGGATGTGACGTCTCCTACCCTTGTTCCTCAGGTTCCTGTTTTGGCCTGGCGGGGAACCCTCAACTCTCACTAACCAAATAGCACCTTTGTGACGACTACCATTGGGGCACAACAGAGACATATTCACTGCGGCTTTCAAAGAAGAGCGATGGATAAATGATGTACTCACAAACTGGGCGGAGGAAGGAGGAAGTCCGGGATACATCGGGAAAGGATGACATGGTGGAGAAGAAGAGAAAGATTTACATTTACACCTGATGTACGGCAAAGTTTGTTTCAGAAATCATTCTAATATGCTGATTTGCTGCTCAAGGACAGTTTCTTATTATTAACAATGCTGCTTCATATTTTTGCAAGAAGTTTTTTTTTCCACTCTGGAATAGCGGTGTAAGAACCTGAAGCTGATGATGGTTACTGATATACAGCAAAGTTTGTTTCATTCTTCACTTACGGGTAAAAAGAAATTCATAATACCTGAGAATAATGGTATCAAACAGTATTTAGGCGCGGTCATATTAGTTTTTATGGGCAAAAAAGGTCAATTGTCCATCGTCAATATTGTAGAATATGAGCCCTCATTTTAGTTAGAGTTTGCAGGTTAATGACGGTAAATTTGAGACTTTTTACGACCAGGTTGAGAAAATTTAAAGGAATAAATTTAATAGAACACAATGTGTCAATTTGTTTATAAAAGCAAATGTCTTGCATTAATGCTTCAAAGTTTGAAAAAAAAAAACCACTTCCCAACTTCCAACAGATCTCCAGAACCTTTTAATTCATTTCACTAAATAATTAAATATTTATTTATTTATTAAGAAAGAATATTTATTTATTACCTTCTGCTTACAGTGAGTTTATGCTTAATAAACTAGTTGATTATTAGCACGAATATTACCAGAATATAAGACAATTATTAGTACTAATTAAGCACATATTAATGACTTATTCTACATTATTAGTTAACTATTAATAAGCAGCAAATTAGGAATTTATTAAAGGAAAAGTCGTAGTTAATAGTGAATAAGTGTTCCCCATTCTAAAGTGTTACCCAAATTCTTAATATCCACATGTTATGTGTGGGACTCTCGTGAAATGAACTCCAAACAAATGCTGTTTTGGTTCAACTTTGTTCAAAATTACGTCACATCAGTTAATCTTTGATTTCTCTTGAAGTACATCAGGGCCTTTATCTCGTTTGCGGCCAGAAAGCGAGCGGTCCTGCTCGAGTGGCTCAAAGCAAGGAGTGTTTACGTTGCATCTGAGATCGTGACTGTTTATTTATGGGCTTCACTGTGAGAGCTTCAATTGGAATTTTCCCCCAAAGGAGCTTCCAACGTGTGAAAGGAAAACAGAGATAATGCGCGTCGTGTCGGGTTACGGGCTCAGGGTGATGTGTAACTTTAGCGACTGAGGGGCTAAAGGGAAAGCTTAACTACTTAAACTTAAGACTTAAACAATAGAAGTGGCAGAAAAGATCCAGGACAGCAAAAAATGAGCATCCTTGGAAAAAAATTCTAACTTTTGTTTTGTCAGACAAACTCTACTTTAAAGGTTGGAAAAGCTGACATTACATATAATATTAAAGTCCATTTTTTGTTCATTTGTGACCCTGGACGACAAAACCAGTCTTAAGTGTCAATTTTTCGAAACTGAGATTTATACATCATTTGAAAGCTGATAAATAATCTTTCCATTGATGTATGGTTTGTTAGGATTGGACAATATTTGGCGGAGATACAACTATTTGAAAACCTGGAATCTGAGGGTTCAAAAAAAATCTAAATATTGAGAAAAACGCCTTTAAAGTTGTCCAAATGAAGTTCTTAGCAAAGCATATTACTAATCAAAAATTAAGTTTTGATACATTTACGGAAAGAAATTTACTAAATATCTTCATGGAACATGATCTTTACTTAATATCCTAATAAAAGAAAAACCGATAATTTTGACCCATACAATGTATTTTTGGCTATTGCTACAAATATACCCCAGCGACTTAAGACTGGTTTTATGGTCCAGGGTCACATTTAGTTTGAGAACTTACAATGTCAAGTTTAGTGGTGAGGGTCCAACTAAGAAAATATTGAGCATGCTCAGTTTGATCAGCATTGATGCACTTGAATAATTTGTATTTTTAGTCAAAGCACAGGGAGTTATAATAACAAATATTTGTTATTGTTTTAGCTCTATGTAGTGTTTCTGATTGTATTTTGCCATAAAATGTATGTTTTAAGTCACCATAAGTGTGATTGTTTTCAATAAGATGTTTTTCTATTTCAACACATATACACAACTTTCTTTGGTGAACAGAAGTAATTATTATTCTATATTTTCATATTTATCTGTATTTTTACATTGCTCAACAAATTGATACACAAGTTAGACAAACAAAGACAATTCTACACCACTAACACTTATATTAATTTAATATAATAATAATAATCTACAACTGAAAACATTAATTTCGAGTTCATAGAAAATATATTGCGTTTGATGAAACTTGTTAATTGTTAAAATGATACAACGATTTTTCCATAAGTTGAGTAAACTTAAAAACTCCTGATGCTGGTTGCCTGAAGTTTTTGAGTTTTTTCAGCTTCTGAAATTTTTTATTTGTTTTTTTACAGGTAAAACGCCTCTTAAACCATCATCTCGCAAGCACAGTCGCACTGTACCAAAACGAGGAGAGGTGACTCGCTTGGCATGCCGTCCCGGTTCAGGAATGGGGGCATCAAAGCCACATGGGGGTCAGACTTACCACCTTCCTGGGGACACGGCGGCGATTGTTCTCCAATTAATCCCAGCCTGCTCTATTACTTTCAGATTATCTTTAAGTGGTTGAAGTCTTTGAGGTGAGGCCTAATCTCTCCCGCACTTCAATGGCCGCCGTTGTATCTTGTCTGCGCGGGGAAGGCGAAGGGCTTAGAGGTTCTTAGAAGGTGGTCCGACACGGGACAGTGTGAGAACTCAGGCCCAGGCAGGGACCACAAACACCGGCTCAAAGCTCTTAAGCGCACAGGGGGGACAAATAAAAGGATTTGAGCTTGTTTTTTGGGGGGTGAAGGAGCTAAAAAGCTATCTTTCATAATCCTTCTGAAAATAAGCCTTTGAAATGCATGATCGGGGTTGAGCTTTGCTCTTTGGTCTGTGTTGCACCTGGGTACGAGAGTGGAAACTGTGGAAAGTCAGTAACCTTGCGAGGAGCCACAGGGAATCGGCGGTCCAGAACTCTAGTTAACGTCATGTACGTCGCTGACGAGCTTCTCACCAAGCTGGCAAATATTTACATGTGCTGGAATGCACTCAATTTGTAGCTTTTCTAGTAACTAGATTTTCCAACATGTGATAAAATACTACATTGCGGTTTTTCTTGCCGTTTTGAGAGAGAATGCAGCTTTACAGCCAAGCAAACGTAATAAAATGTGATCTCGACTTGGAAAACTAGTTTTTAAACCGTTTCCCCAACAATGAAAAAAGAAAAAGTTTTTTTACTCACCCCCTTTTGGAAGTCAAATCCAGGAGATATAAAAAGAGAGAGAGAGAGAGAGAGAAATCCATTAATGAACAAAATTACAATGACAAAATTATAGCAAGTGGAATTTGTCATTCAAGACTTTGAGGTTTTGTGTGTACTGTATCACCAGTTAAGTCTGGAAATATCAGCTCCTTTAATAGTCATTTTTTTTTACATTTGACATTTCAGAAGATTAGTGAAGTCAATAAAACTATCAAATATCACAAAGTGGAAGGTTATCATTTAGTGATTATGTCACTCAATCAATGTCACAAGCTTTATCCTACTTTTTAAACAGCATTCAAGGAACTAAAATATATATATATATATATATATATATATATATATATATATATATATATATATATATATATATATATATTTTTTTTTTTTTTTTACATTACATTTTAACGATTGATTTAACTTTTATTCATTTATTTTAACTAATTTATAACTAATTTATAATATAATGTATTAATATAATTGTAATTAATTAGTTTAACAGTAATTTATCATTAATTTATGAATATAGTATAATTTAACATTTATTTTATATTTAAAATTGAGAAAATTTCACAAATTTATTTCGTTATTATATTGAGGTTTTCAATATCATGAGAAATTTGAATTCAGACATACATGTCCTAACTTATACTTTAACTTTTACTGTAAGTGCAGTGTTGTATGATTGGTTGCAAACTTACTGAGGTGAAGTCCTATTTTGTTCCGAGCATGTGAAAAGACCAAGAAACGTTAATTATTAAAACTGAGCTTATGATATGAGACGCATTCAAATTGCATTCATGTATTCAGGCAGAGAGGGACACCATTATGCAACACATGACACTTAATGTGAGTATATACTGATGATATATACCTTTTTATTGGCCAGAGAGGAGTCTTGCTTCAGGAGCTGAGTGAGGTGAGACAGCTTGCCACTTGCTGCAGAGAAGATCCACTCTTTCTCAAGAGGATCAAGCTATGAACGAAACAAACACGAAAAGTCCTTTACATTACTGATATTACACTGAAATTCTCTCACTCATAGTCCCATGACTGCTTACAATTACACTACTACTAAAAAGTCTGAGGTCAGTAAAATGTTTTTGAACAATGTCAAGTCTCTCACCAAGGCTGCATTTATTTGATCAAACAGTAAAACAGTAATTTTGTGAAATATCACAATTTAACATTTTCAGCATCATTACTCCAGTCTTCAGTGTCACATGATCCTTCAGAATTTTTTTTAATATGCCGATTTGCTGCTCAAGAAACATTTCTGATTATTATCAATGCTAAAAACAGTTTTTGTGGAAAGAGTGTTTTTTTTTTTTTTTCAGGATACTTTAATAAATGTCTTGACTGTTACTTTTGGTAAATTTAAAGTGTCAAAGTATCAACAAAAGTATTTTTTTTTTTCTATTGACCCCAAACTTGTAAACAGTAGCGTCTTAGCCGCCTTACCAAGTGTGTTTCAGAAATTCCACATAATCCCCAACATTTACCATGGCAAATTATTATTATTTATGTGGTTTAATTGCTTTTTTTGATGACAGTGGTATATAAACCACAGTTTCACTGTCGCAACAGTAACAAAAGGTATTTTTCTGTAAACATACCATGATAAATGTTTCTTATAATGTGTGTTATGATCACTCACAGCCACAGCGGTGGATCCCAAACTGCCTCCACACTCCTCATCCTGCTCGGATTCACTCTGGGAAAGAAACAGGATATGATACAACTCACAAAATCACTCACAAAACCACCTGTCAGTATCAACCGGAGCTTGGAGGAGTCAGTGTGAAACTGTACAGTTAGTACACAAATAATGCGACACGTTAAAGTGGGCGTTTGGGTTTGGCAAGTTCCTCTTCCTGTTCTGTAGTTGCGGCATGAGTTGAGCGCTGTGAAGAATGAATGAACTCAAGCAAATAAATAAGGTAAACAGTCCACAAAGTCATCAGTACACACACAGACAGACATAAACAGACCCCAGCAAAGATGCAGTCAACACAGCAAATACAGGAAACACCCATAATGCCGCTCTGAATACCAGAAAGAAAACTTCCAGGGACATTTACCTAAAAAAAAAAAAAACAGTAAAAAAAAAAAACAAAAAAAAAACAAGGATAATTCCTCCAATCTGCCCTCTTGACAGGTCACACAACCATAAAAAAAACACTTAAAACTCCTCAGAGGTGAATGATTGGCTCCAATGAGCACCAAATTGCTTTAACTATGTCTTTTGTTTTTTATCGTACGCCGTTTTACCAGAAGCCACTAGTTTTGTGAGCCAAAGCGATGGTCAATTTCTCTTTATGTACCGAAGTGTCAGTCAGGCTGATTAATGTGAGGGAAAATGGAGCGGTTGGGTCATTTCTGCAGCGCACGTGATGGCTAATTGTTGTCAGGACAGCTGTAGAGTGTCCAAGACAGTGGGAAAACATTTGCACTCTTTCATATAGGCTACAATAACAAGGTCTCTTTTCCTAAAACTGTGTGCAATATTTGTTAACCTGTGGTTGAATAGGAACTAAGCCAGACATATTTCCTTTTGAAACAAGAATGAAAAGAGTGGGTGAGTGACTGAATAATTGCATGCAAAATTATTATTTTTCTATGTGGAAATCAACCACACTGGTGACAAATAAATCAAAGTAGTGAAACCGGAATGCAGTAATGAATACGTCAATGAAAGAGATTCGCTGCATTGTAAAATATTAAAAAGATCACATTGTATGCAGATGATTTCAGCTTCAATGCATCATATGAATAATTCCTATGAGGGACTAGTCAGTTTCGTCTCGCTTCTTGGAAAGAGCTTTCAGGCGTGAAGAGCTTTCAAGTGTGAATCTCTTCCACTTAAACAGTTTGCAAGTGGTGCGGTTGAAAGAGAAAGCTTTGATGCAAAAAAGCTCTAAGAACAAAATGTAAGACTTAATATTTACTTATATTGCTCGTACTTAAAATAAAAAGTATAAAAACACAATAAAAAATAAAATAAAATCTTATGTTTTAACATTATGCTATTGGCCTTTAACTAGCCGCATCTCAGGTTAATCTGCATACAAATGTTCGCAGGGCACAGATGATAATTTTCTCTATAATGAGGTGGAGCATGTTGCTGCTTTGCACAAGAATAGAAAGCTTCATTCAAATGTAAATGAATGTGTCTTTCATGCTGTCACCCCTGGCTGAAATAAGGCCTTTCAAAATCCAGCTATTTATTCTGGCGCCACCTTTTGGTTAGTCCTAGTATTACAGATATCATATGAGAAGATTGTTTAGGAGCTCCTGAATTACTGTGTCAGCTTTTGGGTGAATGATAAATAAGGATGTACAAATAAGAGCAATGACAAATGACAAATAATAATTAAAAAAATCAGATGCATGTGCTGATTTTTTAGAAATTGATTGCTTATCGTAATCATGATTTTTCAAAATTGCAATTTTTTGCTTTTCACTTTTTTTTTTTTTTAGAGTGCAAGCCTTTTTTGTACTTTTTGATTATAGATATATAGGTCTTGGCATCTAATCTAAATTTACTTTATAAAATTATACAAATTATATTATAATTAGTTTTTTACAATTTATCATTGTAATTTTAAATATTAAATACCATTATATTTAATATAATATTTTTAATAAAATATTATGATTATGTTATAATATTTTACATTTTGTTCTTTTTTATAATTTTTTTCTTTCTGGATGGTAAAGCCTCCTAGACATTTAATTCAAGCCCAGGATAAAACATCAAAATCAATTTTACTTAAAATATGTTAATAATGTTAAATCACAAAAGATATATTAAAGTCATTGTCTGTACAAAATGTTTTTTTTTTGTTTTTTTAAAGAACATACAGATATGCCATTGACCCTTCTATGTTCAAGTGCTTTTATGACAACTAAGAGAAGCTTGCTCTAAATCATTACAATTAGTTCCATTATAGCATATGATCAGTTTGAAAAAAACAAATAAGGTACTCATGCTACTTGACTCTAACCTTTGACCCTGAATCCTTGTCGAGTTCATCTTCTCGGTCTGAGGCTGAAAGCTCCTCTGGTTTCTCCTCTGCTTCTGGCAGTGAGAGGGTGCTGTCTGCCTGCTAATCACAAGAAAAGCAGAAGTTACACTTCACTATGATCACTTCACAGTGCTCAAATCAGCTGATGCTCACAAAATACCAGGTCAACGGCCAAACTCATTCTCAGTCGACATACATGGAAGAAATTCACTCCTCCTCATACTGAGATCAGGAAAACCAAAGTAGATGGTGTTTTCATTGCTCAGAAATAAATGCAGCTACTTTAATGCTTTCATATAGTAGGCTATGTCTGTTTAACAGTTTTCTAGACATTTTTCAATGTGATTGATTTAGGCGCTGACAGGAAATTCACACTGTTGTGTGTTGAACTGTATGTGCTGATGTGCTCAATGTGTGAGTGTAAACTGCCACTCATCAACCAGGGTTTTTAGCAGAATCTACTATCAAAGTTTATATTAACAATCTTGAATTATAAAGTTCAATTTTAATTTTTTTGTAGAAGTAGTTAGTAGTTTTAGTGCTTCATCTTATTTCAGTTAGTTGCCAAGGCAATATTTCAAAACCTAATTTGAAATTTTATATAAAACATAACATATATGTGTGTGTGTGCAAATAGAAAAAAATATATCATCTGTATAAATGTTAATGATATTAAGTGAATATATTAACATTTTCAATCATTTTACTTTTTTAGATTCTCACAATATGGACTCATAATGGATATGCTTATGATGTTTACCACATTTTCACATTAAATTTGTTTTCATTTACATTTTGAATTAAACTTGTTTTAAGATTTTCAGTATTATTTTTATTTTATATAGTATATTTTATATATTATATAGTATATTTTAAAATGTATTTAAATGTATTTTATTTTTTCATTTTATTAGATTTATTTATTTTTTAAAGAATATTAGTATTTTGGTTTATAACCCAAATTCCGGCAATGTTAGGACGTTTTTTAAATTTGAACTAATAGACTTTCAAATCACATGAGCCAATATTTTATTCACAACAGAACATAGAGAACATAACAAATGTTTAAACGGATAAATTTTACACTTTTACCCACTAAATGAGCTCATTTCAAATTTGATGCCTGCTACGTGTCTCAAAAAAGTTGGCTCGAGGGCAACAAAGGGCTGAAAAAGCAAGAAATTTTGAAAAGATTCAGCTGGGAGAACATCTAGCAACTAATTAAGTTAATTGACATCAGGGCCCGCATCTATAAAACTTCTCAAAACGCTCTTAAGAATAGTCTTAAGCTTTGACTTAAGTGTCAAAAAATTCTTAGTAAAAAGTAGGACTTTTCTAAGAGTAGGAGACTTTTATAAAGAAGCTAAAACCAACTTTCAGTAAAGTCTAAGACTGATTCTTAAGTGTTGACTGAGGTGACCCTCAAGTGTTGTGAACTAAGGACTACAATGATGTCAACACAAAATGGCTGACCTCGACCTCTGAATCAGCCAATAGTGAGCCTGTTCGTGTAAAGTCACAGCAGCACAACACCAATCATTTAATGTAACTACAATAAAATCATTTAAGACTCTGAAATATTTTAATATTTAAATGTATTTTTTTTTTTAAATGCTTTGCATTGTGCAAAATCATCACAAATTATTACTGATGCTTTGTTTTCTATTGGTATGTCTCCTCGTTTACAGTTGGAGCAATGATGTGAACATGAGTTCCATCAATGGCTTCAACGACTCCAGGAAAGCCCACAATCCCCATAAAACTGGCTTGTTTTTGTAATATGGTTTGGTGGTCAATTGGAAAGTCAATAAACTGCCATATAGTGGTGGCCAAAAGTGATGTCCGTCCTAGGAAATTTGACATCTTCAACCTTAATAAAAAAAAAAAGTGTGCAAGATTTTGTAAGCATATTGCATAGTTGCTTACAGTCAATTGTTTTATTTGTGATAATGCAATGAAACATGCCAAATTGTGTGGTCATAATTTTTGCCCATGCTGTCATACAAAGAAATTATGAAAACATGCAAAAACAAGAGGACTAATGAAATATTAATAACTTATGTTGTAGTCAATGTGCCAATGTTGCCAATTTAGTGATTTGTCACTAGATTTAGTGACTTCCTCATCCCTTTAGAGACTTTTTTTTTTAAAAGCCTAGCAACAAAATCAATTTCTTGGACAAACCTTTTCTACATTCTGAGACTCTCCCATGACGTCATAATGGCGAGTTCACTGATCTATATAAATATAAATATAGATCAGCGAACTCGCCTTTATATGGTCATCTAGCAACATTAAGTGAACAGTTTTAGCTACTTTCAATTGAAAGCAGTTGGCAACACTGGACAGTGTTTTTCAGAGTCTCTCAGAAGTAAAGATGGGCAGAGACTCTCCAATCTGTGAAAGAGTGCGTAAAAAGACTGTGGAATACTTTAAAAACAATGTTCCTCAAAGTCAAATTGCAAAGGCTTTGCAAATCTCATCATCTTCAGTGCATAACATCATCCAAAGATTCAGAGAAACTGGAGAAATCTCTGTGCGTAAGGGACAAGGCCGAAGACCTTTGTTGGATGCCCATGGTCTTCAGGCCCTCAGACGACACTGCATCACTCATCTGCATGATTCTGTCATTGACATTACTAAATGGGCCCACAAATACTTCCAGAAACCACTGACGGTAAACACAATCCGCCGTGCCATCTGCAAATGCCAACTAAACCTCTATCATGCAAAAAGGAAGCCATGTGTGAACATGGTCCAGAAGTGCCTTCGTGTCCTGTGGGCCAAGGCTCATTTAAAATGGACTGTTTTAAAGTGGAAAAGTGTTCTATGGTCAGTCGAGTCCAAATTTGACAATCTTGTTGGAAATAACAGACGCCGTGTCCTCCGGGCTAAAGAGGAGGGAGACCTTCCAGCGTGTTATCAGCATTCAGTTCAAAAGCCAGCATCTCTGATGGTATGGGGGTGCATAAGTGCATACTTTATGGGCAGCTTGGATGTTTTGGAAGGCACTATGAATGCTGAAAGGTATATAAAGATTTTAGAGCAACATATGCTCCCCTCCAGATGACGTCTATTTCAGCAGTACAATGGAAAACCACATACTTCAACTATTACAACAGCATGGCTTCGTAGTAGAAGAGTCCGGGTGCTGAATTGACCTATCGGTAAGCCCCTCCCCTCAAACGCAGACTAGCCAATGGCAGTCGAGTATCAGTTGCACGGGGAGCGGAACTCGGACATCTTCAGACAAGGACAAGGTTTTCACACTGCAGCTGTCACTGAAAGACAGTGAGCAACTCCGTTTGTTTGTCCGAGGGAGCAACAGTAACTAAGGGGGGGCGGGGCTTACCGATAGGTCTTTCACCTATAGAGAACATTTGGCGCATTATTAAACGAAAAATACGTCAAAGATGACCACAAACTCTTCAGCAGCTGGAAACATATCTGGCAAGAATGGGACCAAATTCCAACACCAAAACTCCAGAAACTCATAACCTCGATTCCCAGACGTCTTCAAACTGTTTTAAAAAGAAAAGGAGATGCTACACCATGGTAAACATGCCCCCATTCCAACTATTTTGAGACCTGTAGCAGGCATCAAATTTGAAATGTGCTCATTTTGTGCATAAAATTGTAAAATTTCTCAGTTTAAACATTTGTTATGTTATCTGTGTTCTATTGTGAATAAAATATTGGCTCTTGTGATTTTAAAGTCTTTTACTTTTCATTTTATTCAAATTTAAAAAACGTCCCAACATTTCCGGAATTCGGGTTGTAATTTTTTTTTTTTTTTTTTTCCCCAATTAGGTACTTTTAGTATTTCAACGAAGTTGCAGAGAGGCATTATTTTGAAGTTTTTCCATCAAATATTTATATTTTATTTCAATTAACTTTTATAATTTTACATTTGGTTAACTATAATAACCCTATCATCGGCTCAGTGAATAATGAAGACTCAATGAATATGCTTATGATGTTAACCTTTTTAGAGAGATGAACCACTTTTTCACATTAAAATCATAAGACCATCACAGATTTGCATTAATAGTTGCGTTTACTGTGAATGTTGTGCTGTGACAGTTGTGTGCCAACTTTAACCTACATACTCAGTACTCTTGTAAGTGAGGTTTTTCTCAAGGCCGCCACACAGAGGATGCAAACCTCACAGGCTTAAATGATCCAAAGATGCTTCCAGGCATCATAGATAAGTGAAGATTATCTTAAAACCAAGCAAAAAATAGCAATTAATCATTCCCAAAATGAAATTTTACATGCCCACTATACTCTCCCTCGCTGGAAGTCTTAATATGTGGTTCAAAATAACGCCTTTAACAGCTGAAGTCCTACAGCTAAAGATAAGGCAACTGAAACACTATGTTATCTGCTTTTGACAAGCTTTCTCTTATCACCAGCTGCTTCTTTAATCCAGACTAGAAAAGCTTTAGCAAACAGTCTGAGGAAAAACACCAGATTCTGCATGATGTCCAAGAGAATGATTAATAAAGACCTGAATTTCACAAGAGTTTTACACTATTTTAGTTGATGTGAACATGTCATACTAGTCTAACTGAGACAATGACAAATACTTGGTCAACAATAACATCTTACATTCAAGCAGAGCTTTAAATATTATGTTTAATGGAACGTCACATCACAGAAAACTGATGAAATACTATGGTAAAATCACTCATCCAGATTCTTCTTTAGTTCTTGTTTCTTCTTCTTCTTCATGTTTTTTTTTAGTAAAATCATAAGATGTCATGATGTGTCATGGATGATAACACGGATGTGACAAAAGTGGTCACTGAGCTATAAGAGAGGTTTTACTTGATGCTTACTCCTCTTAAAGAAACAGTTCACCCAAAAATGAAAAATTAACTTACAGTGAATGGGTGCCATCAGAATGAGACAGCTGATAAAAACATCACAAGTAATCCACACTACTCCAATCAAATAACATCTTGTGAAGTAAAAAGCTATGTGTTTGTAAGAAACAAATCCATCAATAAAGCATTTTAACTTTAAACCGTTGCTTCTTACCAAAGTCCATAATAACGCTTAATAGCCCATCCACTGTTGTCCTCTCACATCAAAATCCACTGACATTTGTTTAGAACTGTTTTGGAGTGTTTTCACTTGTATAATGTGAGATGTCAGATCTATAATGAGTATAACAGAACTATTATGATCAATAATCACTCACATCATCTGTATGGGTCGGTTCTGGTGCCTCCGTGACTGTAATCATGGGTCCTGAGCACCAGGCCACCAGTGCTGGTTTCTGAGCTGCTGGGTTAAGGTTCTGCACTGGATTGGAGACCCGGAGATCATTTTGTGGGTTCGGATGAACCGGCTTGATTGATTCTCCTCCCTTTCTAGCGCCGGACTCTCGTTCTTGCATTTGCTGTCTATACTTCTTCTTGAGGACGAGATATTTCTCTCCCTGTAATGAAAAAGGAACCATTACCTTCATTCTGTTATTTGAAAAAATAAAGAACTTTCTGACTTTCTGTGTATAAATAATGACTACATATATACTTTTAGGTTAACACTTTAACACAATTATTTAAACATAAATGTTTTTTTCTTAAAGAAATTAATATTTGTATTTAGCATAGATGCATTAAATTTATCAGAAGTGACATTAAAGATATGCAAGAAAGATTTCTATTTCTGTCTTAAAAAAAAAAAAAGATTTCTCAGATTCTCTAGAATGATTCCTGAAGAATCATGTGACACTGAAGACTGGAGTAATGATGCTGAAAATTCAGCTTTGCATCACAGGAATAAATTACATTTTACAATATTCAAATAGAAAAGTTGTTTGAAATTGTAATAATTGTTTCACAATATTTCACTGTATTTTTGATCAAATGCACTCTTTGGGAGTATAAGAGATAACCTTTAAAAACTTAAAAGTCTGACCCCAAACTTATGAATGGTAGTGTTTGGCTGGAAAACAATGGATTACAGTTGAGAACAGACTAAAAGTGATCTCATCCGAGGGAAAGTACGCATGTGTGACAATGATCCAAGATCATAAGGGTGTGGTGTACAGTATTAATGTGAGAAAGTGAAGACTATCCCACTCACTGAGTAAATAATGAATCACTGTGGGAATAGAGTCCTCTGCGACTATTCTTCAGGGACAGGGAATAAAATGTGATCGTATTACACATGCAAAAATGTCCTAATGACTATATAATCAGACTGAGGGAGGAGTTGATTAGTTTAAACTGTGCAATAATGATTAGACAACACATGTACTCACATTCTCAGATTTAACAACTGCAATTCGATCAATGATGAGTTTGAACTCTTCTCTGTATTTGGCTAGAGGGGGAAAAAAAGAGAGATTAAAGTGTCATGATGAGTATGTGCTTGCAAACATTTTTCCCCAGCATGTTTTCCAAATTTATCTTAGGAGAAAGGTTACTCGCACAATATGACCTTGCATTCGTTCTTTCCTTTGTAAATCTACACTCAGCATCAGAACAAACCCAAAGCATGCCAGAGGCTAGAATTAAAACCTGTATGGCTTTCTTCTGTGGAACACAAAATCAGTTACATTTTGTAATTACACCTTTTTTCTTTTGTGTTCCACTGAAAAAAAGAAAGTCACACAGTATTGGTTGGTGATAAGGGTGAGTAAAAGATGACAGAATTAGCATAGCTTTAAAGGAATAGTTGACCAAAAAAAAATGAAAATTTGCTGAAAATCCTCAGGTCATCTAAGATGTAGTGAGTTTGTTTTTTCATCGCAACAAATTTAAAGAAATTTAGTATTACATAATTTGCTCACCAATGGACCCTCTGCAGTGAATGGGTGCCGTCAGAATGAGAGTCCAAACATCAATCCACAAGTGATCCACATGACTACAGTTTATCTATTAACGTCTTGTGAAGTGAAAGCTGCATGTTTGTAAAAAATAAATCCACAGTTTCAGTGTTTTATCTTTAAACCATCGAAATACTAGTCCATAATCAATAAAGATGCTTCCTCCAGTGAAAAAGTCCATCTCTTGTTGTCCTCTCACATCAAAATCCACCAACATATTTGTTTAGAACAGTTTTTGCTTGCAAATGGTGCTTGATCTGCATATTTCTCTCTAAAAATGCCTTAATGATGGATTTGTTTCTTACATCTTATTAATTGATGGACTGGAGTGTTGTGCTGTTTGGACTCTCATTCCGACAGCACCCATTCACTGCAGAGGATCCATTGGCAAGCAAGTGATGTAATGCTAAATTTCTTCAAATCTGTTGCGATGAAAAAAACTCATCTACATCTTAGATGGCCAAATGTTCATTTTTGGGTGAACTACTTCTTTAAAAACAACATTTCCTGATTTGTGATTGAAATCAAACCTTGAACACTTGTTTATTGATCAATTTGTTCTGTGTGCATGTTTTTGACTGGAAAGATTAGCTGTGTAACGTTTGGCACAAACAATGGACTCTGATTCCTGAGACCTGTGGGAGTTTGTGATGTTATGCAACATCACTTCAGCACAGACTGACTGCAGCAGGGAGAAACCAGAAACTGGCTCGAATTACTATACAAGAATAGAAAATGATTAAATGACAGTGAGGGAGGAGAGCTGCACAAACAAATCCATCATTACTGCTGTGCTCATATGCCTTTTCAACAATCATTCCCAATGGGTCATCACTCAGATGCCCCCAGTGCTGGGTTATTTCATTTAGATTTTCCCTTTTTCAATTTCATTCCTTTGCTCCAAGTAGAATATACATTTTCCTTTAATTGGTGCGCAACACGTAAAAACACCTATGGTGTAATGAGTTTTGACATGAGTTGTAGGTAGCTGCTCTCATGGAGTTCATTAAAAGATTCATCAGATTGATTCAAATGGGTCATGAATGAGTCATTAAAAGAACCAACTATTAAGAGTCATTTGTTCATGAATCGGACTACACAGGTGGTGCTAATATATTGACATATAATAAACTACTTTTTAAAATGTCAAATATGCGTTTCTTAATAATTGATGAGCTTATGAACTAAAGATGTTACTGCTGATCAACATTATGAATACAGTGATATAATGAGCTTTGAGATGGAACTTGCAGTTCAGAAAGTGAGTCATTATTCAGTAGCCACTCTGACAGAGTTCATTCAGTAAAAAATTCATAAGACTGATTCAAACGAGTAACTATCAGTCACCAGAACGAGTCGTTAAAAGAACCGACCCATAAGAGTCATGAATCGGACTACACAGATGGTGATTGTTTGTTTTTACATGCACAGCAGACCACGAGGAGCGGGAGTTCAGGAAACGCTGCAGTAATGCGTCATGTCAGAAATATGTAAACACAAGATATGAACTGAATTTGAATACATACATGTTCTTGCATTTTGGCTGAACCGCTAACTTCCCTTCTGCGGTGATTCACGACCCACAGTTTGAAAACTGCTGGTCTAGTTGTAACTCTACATGGTCCTGTTTACTTTTTATATCACACAGAGGCTTCTGTTTGCAGAAGCGGTTTTACTCAATCCTACCTATATTTTCTGTGAAACAGTTATTTTGTTGCCACAGCAACAGACACATTCAATGCTAGACTTTGAGCCACTTTCTTGAAGGTCATCATGTATGCTTATTCTGAAGTATTCATCTTTCAAATGGACATAAATATACACAAAAAAATCTCTCATAACATATTTTGTGCATAGCATAGTCTAAGTCTGGGCTTTTCCATCTTTAAGATGCCATTGACCCCTAAATTTATTCACTCACCCCCAAGCCACCATAAGACTTAAATCAATATATTGTGGGGGAAAAAAAAAAAAAATGTTATAAAATGTTTAAAATAACTTTGCTGTTAGACGCATTATTTACATGTTTATTTTTAATCAAATTTTATTTTTAACAAATATAATTTTTTTTTTATTTAAATCAAATATTTTATTAAAAATGTATATCTTTATTATATTGATATATATAACAAGCAGGCATTTTTTAATAATTGATGACTTTATGAACTAATGGTTTCATTGCTGATGAACATGAATGAATAAAATGTAATATACACTGAACAATGAAATAAAAATAAACATACAAAAATTATTTCCCAGAATCCAATTTGTTTTATGAAATATTTGACTCTTTTTGTGTCAACAATCATACTTAAAAGTAGACTGGGTATGCTGCTGAACTTTCAAAAACATCACATTTACATATGGTGATATATAAAGGGTTAAAAATGAGAACCACTTAAACTGGACTGTGCCAAACAGCCAAAATATATCAGAACCAGGATCTTTAAATAGAGAATGTACCCTACACAACCTTTCCGTTTTCCTGCCAGGGGAAAAGACAGGGATGACATTGCAACACAGGATCCACAACAACAGGAAACCTTAAGGGAAGTCAACACTTAACAGTTGCAGCCTGCAGAATTCCTGTCATGGTGCTGAGAGGCACACAGTTTAGATTTCTGAGCAAATTTATTAGTCTATGCTTGCCAACTACATGAGGACTCTATGTTCCCACAGAGAATATAGCAACTGCCCGAGATCCCATCAAAACCACCATCCTAAAAAGGACTGGAATCATTATAACTCCAGAATTAGAGCATGTCATGCAGGCTGCTGCGGTAATCAAGAATAATTATGATAATTGGTTAGCTATGTCAGATGGTACCAGATGAAGACAGATTTTGAAACCTCTGTGCACAACTGTACCGGCACAGCTGGACGAGGCATTATAAGCCATTACGGATAATTGTTTCATAAATTTATGTTTGACACATGTATGTAAGATTAAATGAAACATCATCTAATGTAATTACTTATGAGAACATCATGTTTTTTTATTTGGCCCACTTTGCCGCACCCTTCTTTGCCGACATGCTATGCCATTTTTACATTAATATTTAATGTTCATAAACAAAACACTATCGTTCAAACAATATTCGTTTTCAGTGGCAGATGCTGATATCTAATAAAACGGGATTTTAAGCCATATTGAGAACGTAATAAAAAATTAAAAAATAAACTATCCGAAAATAAACTGCCTCAATTGACAAAGATGTTGAAATTGAGTGCTAATCAGGTGCAAATAATCTAAAAATGATCAAATGTTGGACAATTGATCAGCTCACAAGTCTATAAAACAACAACTGATTCATTTAGGTCATCGGAAAAGCATAAGCAGACAAATATTTGTCAGCATTAACAATTCAGCATTTATCAAAGTAAGACACTGAAAGTAGCGCTGTCAAACAATTAATCGTGATTAATCGAATCCAAAAAAAAAGAAAGAAATTTGTTTACATAATGTGTGTGTGTGCTGTGTATATTTATTATGTATATATAAATACACACATGCATGTAAATATTTCCAAAATATATACTGTATGTGTGTATTTATTTATACATAATAAATATACAAAGCACACACACATATATTATGTAAACTACAACTTTTATTTTGGATGCGATTAATCGTTTGACAGCACTAACTGACAGTGATAACTTGCACAGGAATATTCCAATATCAATCAGAATGTGGTCATATTCTGACTAAAGCAAGGAAAAGAGTCCTTGTGCCAATTACATATTTCTTCAATAGTTTAACTTTTCACAACTTTCTATAGCCTATATAATATCACTCAGATTTACCATTATTCCTATTTATAGAAATTGGAATATCAGCTTACTCTGGTTATTATGGCAGTCAGTTTAGTGTGTTATATAATTCAATCTGACCGTATTTTGATTAATCCTGCAATATGAATCAAACTGTAAACAACACAGTCAGTGAATATTGTATTTAGAACTCAACTGTCATGGTTTGGGAATGTGGAGGCCCTTCCTGAGGGAGCAAAGGAAATGACAGAATTCCATGTGTAATTCTATCTGTTGGTAGCTTTTTAATCTAAAGCAGATGTTTGCCACAGTTACTTCAGAGGGTTTTTTTGTTGTTGTTGTTGTTGTTGTTTTTTAAAGAAACTAAATACTTTACTGCGATTCCTCAAGCGAAGCGAGTATTTAAATCTTATTTTAGAGTTCCAAATGACACAATGTGCTCCCAAAAACACCTCATTAACGCTGTTAGCAACTCGACAAAATGAAAAGTCTATTCTAGCGCGGTTTTTAACCCTAGGTCTACACGTGCGTCAGTTGCGTCGCGTCTCGAGCGTTGCGTTTGCGTGTCAAATTAAAAATTAATTTAATTAATATACCTCACCAAAACGAGTCTCGAGACCCCACACGTTCTGTTTCATTCAGTTAAGATAATGTTTCTAAACGCAAAACGCGTCTTGTGTGAGTGAACGCGCATTGCGTCGCATCGTGCTTCCAGTGAAGACAAGGCTGTAAAGCAAAGGCGAATGTGAAAAATGTCATATTCTCATTTACTCACCACGAAGCTGCAAATCGCTATGGTTTATAAAATGCTTATATGTTTTGGACAGATCTGAATTTTTGACTTTTCCTCCAGAGGAACTGATGTAATCCAGTAAGGACGCTTCACTGATCTCGCCCATTTCTGACAGGGAACTGAAAACAAAATGTAATTTTACAACAGATGTGATCTAGTCGAGATGGGTTCTTCTCGAAGATGCTGAAGCATGGCTTTGCTAGAAGCCAAGCTAATTACTAAAGAAGAAAGTGTACACTGACTGGCCAAGTTCACTCCACCCTTATCTGCAAACAGAACCTCCTACAGTTAACCCTTTGCGCTCTGAAGACTAAAAGAAAATTAATAAAGGATAATTTCATTTGCATCTTATAATGACAGAACCGTCTCTATAAACACTCTTTATACACTAAATAAACACGATATGATTTTAGATACAGACAAAAGTATTTAGGAACACATTTAGGCTATACATTTTATTAAAATATCTATGAAATATAAACAAAATATATAAAATAAAAGTAATATAAAAGTAAATAAAAGAAAAAAATTATATATAAAACACGTGTTATGGAATGTTACAAAGCTTTTTCAATTTAGCTGTTTTCTGAAGAATTGTGTATAATAAAATTATTTATAATTTCATAAAATAATTTTTAAATTAGAGAGAGAGAGAGAGAGAATACAAGTAATGAAAAACACATGAAAACATTTAACCTTTTAAATTTTAGCTTATGATTTTTTTATGTGTCGCAGTTCTGTCAGCTGGCAGATTCCATTGTGACAACTTACCCCATATAGTTTAACAGTATGAGCTGTTATTGGGGCATGTTGTCACAGAAGGAAGGCCTTTCTTTTGATGGAAATGTTCAATAGCTTTTTGTAACCAAGACATGAAGACTACTGATATACAGAGCTGTACAATGAACTATAGGTCTTATTGTCAATTGAACTGGTGCATTCCCAAGGTGAGCTTGTCTGTTAATGTGTAATGACTGGAAGTGACGGGACATTTCGGGAGGTCAGTATTCTCTACTGGACACTCATTCAGCTGATGACGGCTAGTCACATGCTTTACCATTAGTCACACTTATTTAGCTACTATATGTATATGAAATAATCTGATATAAATTTGGGTTAATAATCAAACACAAATAGATTGGTGACTTATAATTTGCTCAAAGCACCACATGCAAGACACAATCAGACACCTAAATTTGCATTTAGAACACAAAATAATTTAATATTTCATGTTATCTTTTACTTTGGCTTCAGGGATTTGACATCTGGTAATCTGAAGGTATGAACTACAGTACACCAGATTAATTGCAAAAATGGTGGTAAATGCAACCCGTTTACATCACAACTCTACCGAGCAGCGTCTGGCATTTCCAAATGGATTTCCATTTAATTAAGTAATATGCTTGTCATTTCATTTTCATGTGCATTAACCACCTCAAAAATACAATACTGGAATGACAATAAGCTCCTTAAGGCTGATACAATAACTGTAATCTCTGTAAAGTTGTTTTTATAAACTGTGCCGTATGGTCACTTTCATTTTTCAAAACACCTAAGTAATGATTATGAGCTCGCAGACATATGTTATGTCTAATGGGACAGAATCAGAACAGAAAAACAGCTTAAATATTAAGCCAAGCAGAAGCAATTAAAAAAAAAAAAAAAAAAGAAAGAAAGAAAACTTATGGCATATGAATTGGTGATGCTTTTTATTGTTTATATTTATTATATATTTATCTTTATTATTTGTGGTGACAAATAATTACAAAAACTAAATAAAAAAATAATTGTAATAATAAAAATACCCATGTTATTATTAATCATCATCTGAAAGTATAAAAAAATTAGTGGCTGGCTCCTTCGAGCATATGTTGTTATTATTATTATTATTATTATTATTATTAATTATTATTACATAGAATACATTTTTGTGGTTTGTTTGTTTGTTTATTGTAACAAATAATTATGATAATGAAACAATAAAAATAATTCTAAGTAAAATAATAAGAATATGAGTAGAAATAAAATGGGAATATAGAAGTCATTCATAACAATAATTTAAAAAAAAAAACAGAAAATTCTAATTTGCTTCCTTTTAGCACATGAATTATGTGAACCTTATAAATTATATAAATTATAAACCTGTTTATTAATTATTTGTGGTGCTTTTATTATTTATGTTTTAATATTTCTATTTTATATATTAAAATATTATATTAATATTGTATTTTATTTGTGGTAACAAATAATCATGACAATGAAATAAAATAAAATAATAATAATAATAATAATAACAATGGCAATTAAAAGCTGCCAGGACACCGTTTCTCCATCTGATGTGTGGAGAGATATCAAACCTCAAACCAGATTTCCATGTCTCCTCTTTAGATCCGTACACAATATTCCATGTTAACCTGATAAAAACCACTGCCCCTAATGATGCCAGATGTTGCTTGGCAGCTTTAGTGACAATACAAAGGTCAATCAGCTGTTCTCATGGTGAGTCTCTCCATATGGCCGGTGCTTGTCACACAACCTAGTAAACATACCTCAGCTCTCATTCCCATTCCTCTTTCTCATACAAACACAACCTAAATCCTCTAAAGAGGATGATGTTGATTAAAGAGAACTCAGAGAACGGTGTTCACACTAACACACGTCACGAGCGCAGACACACCAGCAGGCTTATACAGAGGGATTGTTTCGACAGACAATGGCGTCTACCTGCTCTTAATCCCAGAGCTGCAGAGAGTGCTGGGATTGCCGCGTTTAATAAAGGAAAGTGCTCTCGTAATCTGGATTTGCCAAAGTGCCCTTTTGTGTTAATCAGACAATTTTTACAGGATGCTTTATGACATCTGTCACAAGGAGAAGCAGGAGTTCATGATCGTTTATGTCTGACCTGATGACAGACGTACAGTACAGTGTCAGTCAAAATAATCAAAATAATTGAAGAAAAATCTTTGTTATGTATTGAATTTTCATATATAGATATTAATATGTGGCTTTCTGCATCAAAACTACGTATTTTAGAGGCATATATAAGCATTATATATATATATATATATATATATCATTCTTTTTAAATTTGATTTTGCCTTGCAACTAGCTGAAATTAATTTTTACTTTATTTTATTTCTGTAAATGATTATTTATTTATATTTTTAATTTAAATCTTTTGTAACATTATTACAAAACTTTACTGTTACTTCTCAAAATGTATAATACGATCAAAATGTATATATTTAGGTTAAAGTTTTAATAATTTTGCTGTGTTTTGTCATTTTTATTATTGATTTTATTTTTATTATTTTGTTATTTATATTTTAGCATTTGTTATTTTAGTACAAGTTAAACTAAACTAAAATATTGCCTTGTCAACTAGCTGGAATTGATCAATTTATAAAAGTATTTTTTTTTCTTTTACATTTTAATTCATTTTAAATAATATTTGTTTTATTTTAACAAGTAATTCAGTTTTTCCATGGTTTTAACCCTGATGTTTTTGTGGAAACCATGATTCATTTTTTGCCCACGATTCTTTGATGAACAGAAAGTCCAAAAGAACGGGATTTATTCAAAATTTTAATGTCACTATTTATCAAATTAGTGCATCCTTGCTGAGTAATGCATTCATTTGTGTGTATATACTGTGTGTGTGTGTCTGTGTATACACACACATATATATATACATAGAAAATCACTGTACCATGATACTGTATGAGGTGTGTATACATACATACACACACACACACAACACACAAACAGAGCAGCTAATCGACTCAGGTTGTGTAATTACTTTTGGTCACAGCGTAAAGCTGCATTTTTATAATTAAAGTCCAGTGTATCAGCGATGAAGCATAATAAACTACTTCTAAAATGGAGGATTACATTGATAAGCCCTAGAAGGCCAGATGTGGGAATCGGGGGGGAGGTCGGGGCTGGATCCGGCAAATCTAGGATGGGATTAATGCAGAAAATCCCATGGGCCGGAACGCTGCCTTTTCCATGAGGATTAGGGTCTTGTGTGGAGTCAACATGCTGTAATCCACCGATTAGCTGATATAATCACCTGTAAATACACCTTGGCCCGCACACATCCCAGAATGCCAACCGCTGCCGTGCACAGAGGGTGAATGAGTTTAGGCCAACCCAGAAAGATCTGATTGCATGAATGTCAAAAACCTGACTGATAAGATATATAAAGCGTTTGAGAGTAAATGTAAGAGGAGGCCATGTACGGTTTAACATCCGCCACATGTAAATACAAAGCTGAGCATCTCATCTTGTGTTTATGTTTCTATAAAACATATTCAGTGAGACAGACATCTGCTGTTTGATGAATCAAAGCTGTTCTGTGTCTGATTACATACACTGTCTACATACTGTATAGTCAATGCTCAACAGATTTAGCAGTTGTAGCTGAATTTAGATCAGTGGAAGTAACTGTTTAGATATTAGATCTTTCTAGATTACACTTTCTAATGTTTGACTGTCTGGCTGCTGGAAAAACCTGAGACCCAGTAACACTGAGATGAGTAGCCTAGTAGTCAGCACTCACCCTTGAAGAGGCCTTTTTTAGAGTGAAGTTAGTTATTATAACTACATATACTGTGAAACTGCGTGAGAAACATTACCTTAAAACCTAAAGTAACATTAGCTTTCCTATGCAGAGCCAGGTCAATTACAATGAATCAGCGTATCTGTAGTTTTTTTGTAATTGTAAACTTGACTCAGTAGTTCCCTCTAGTGCTCATAGTGAGGAATTACTTTTGTCTGAAAGTTTTAGATACCAGGCGTATTTATAGACTCAATTTATATAGTGTAAAATATTATTTTGATTATATATTGCTTCTATTACTTATTACATAACATTATTATGTTTATTTTTGTTAATATGTGGCTTTTTGCATCAGAACCACGTTTTAGAAGCATATTTTACCTAAATACACACACAAATTATTTGATGAATAAGAGGTTAAAAACAAAAGCGTTTATTTAAAATAAAAATAATTTGCAATATTATTAATGTCTTTACTAAATATCTTTCCTACCCACTATAGCTATATTTATTGTTATATTTACGTTGTTCACCCAAACTTTTCCATACATCCCCTTATTTCTGTATCATATATGTGACCCTGGACCACAAAACCATTCTCAAGTCGCTGGGGTATATTTGTAGCAACAGCCAAAAATACACTGTATGGGTCAAAATGATAGATTTTTCTTTTATGCCAAAAATCATTAGTATATTAAGTAAAGATCATATTCCATGAAGATATTTTGTAATTTTACTACTGCAAATATATCAAAACTTAATTTTTGATTAGTAATATGCATTGCTAAGAACTTCATCTGGACAACTTTAAAGGTGATTTTCTCAATATTTAGATTTTTTTGCAACCTCAGATTCCAGATTTTCAAATAGTTGTATCTCGGCCAAATATTGTCCGATCCTAACAAACCATACATCAATGGAAAGCTTATTTATTCAGTATAAATCTCAATTTCAAAATTGGCACTTAAGACTTAATATGCAGGTTTTCTGTATGCATAAATCATCCAGATGACCCATTGCATAATGATCAAGCAGTCTGTTGGTCAACTTAAATATTTTATGTTCTTAGAAAAATCCTACTGTTCATTATCTTGACATGTCAGTTACTCCAAATTTCTTAAAAAAAAAAAAAAAAAATTGTGAAAGGCACTATTCATTTGAACATTTCATTTCAGATTTTTTTTTTTTTTTGCATTTTTAATGTTAAGAAAAAATCTATCTATCTGTCTATCTATCTAATCAGAGGTCACTAAAAAGTCACAACAAACTCCATGATTACTGAAAGATGTCTTTTATTTTGAAAGACATTTAAGGAACACTCCCTCACATGGGAAAACAAGGTTATTTTGGTTCTTAGCAGATTTCAGAATTAATTCAACAAATGACAATGAACAAATTAAGACAACAAAACGAAACAAAAAATAGAACCGTAAAGTGAAATGATACTATTATAGACCATATTTTATATATATAAAACAATGCAAGCTCAATAAATACGACAAACACAAAAAGCCTAATAAGTAAACGTATAATACACCATATTTACTTTGGGCAGGGTGTTTTTTTGTTTCTTTTTTTCAAAAAGGGAGCTCAGAAGGACTTGGTTTAGTAAAGCACCAGGCAGTTTCAGTTCAACCTTTCGGGTAACAGCAGTATCGGCAAAATCATAAGACTACAAAAAAACAATAAATCATCAATACATAGGTTAATGTTTGAAAACTAACATGAGCTTCCACTTAAACCAAACACCCTATTCAGTGTCAGATGACCTCTAATAAGTGCTCATCTAGTGTCAGGCGACGATTCCTGAATCCTTAAACGTCATAAACCAAAATACAGATTTTTTTTTCAGTCTGTTTGCCTTTAATACCACATCTGCTGAAGCATTTCAGATACTATTTATGCATTTATGAATCCAACTTCTCACACAACACAATATACAGTAAGGGGTTCGATGTGCTCATGTATAACTTATATAAGCCGCGTCAACCCAAAGATTTAATCGTATAAGCAGTTGCATGACAGAAATATTCCTGTCATATGAACATAACACTGGTCCTAAAGTAATGCGTAATGTGCCATAGTGGCTACTCAAGTTATCTGAAGTCAAACAGTGATTTAGGTTGAGATCTATAACTCACTCAGTCATACACAAATGTGTGTGAATTTGCACACACACACACACACACACACACACACACACACATACAGTAGTGCAGTTAACATGAATAACTTGAGTCCTCTTTGTCAGAACAGAAATACTCTTAGAAAGCAAACAGGGTGATTATGGTATCCAAGATGTGGTGTTTTATTCTCATTTCCACTTCTTCTCCACGTCATGTGACCCGTTGAAACCTCAGACGTCCCACGGTAAGGGCTTCGGTCACACTTTTTCTTTGATCATTTTGTATATTAGGTTATCGTTCTGATAATAGCGCTGTCTCACCGAAAGCTGTGACCTCTTAAGAAGTTAGTTGTGTTTTACAAAGTGCAAGGAGTTAATGAGTCTGTGGACGTCCCTCCCGCAGAGAAACGACAGGAAAGCTACACGCTGAGGAATCCATCTGACCGGGAGAGGGAGCGAGAGGGCAGCCGGAGAGCTCACTGGGTAGAGTGCATTTGTGTCCCGCAGAATTCATTCCCTCAACGCTGTCCCCAAAACGTCTGTGCCAGGAAGATGCTACACTTCTCTGAGGAGAAAGAGGATGACAAGAGTCAGAAAACTTTTTCACAGCAACACAAAATGTTTCAATGTCAATCCAAGAATAAAATTTCATCTGAGGGCAGGAGGAGGAAGTGTTGGAAAAGAGGCTAAAGATTTTTTAAATAAATTAGGGCTGCAAAACTGCATTCAAAATAGAAGTTTGTTTACTTACTGTGTATAATTATGTATATATAAATACAAAACAAACATGCATACATAGATGTTTATATTAAGGAAAAAATGTTTGATTTATATATAACCTATTTACATATAATATAAATTACATACAACTATAAATATATATATATGCATATTTAAAAAAAGATATATACATGTGTGTGTGTATTAATACACAATCATATACAGTACGTAAACAAACTTATTTTGAATGCGATTAATTGCGATGAATCATTTTGCAGCCCTATAATAAGTTAATTATTACAATGAAGTCAAATAGGTAATTCTTTCCAAAGCCTCTTATAAAAGTAATTAAGTAATAAAAGATAAATAAATAAAAGTATCCTGGCACAAAAGTAACAATTTATCTATCTACTGTATTTTTCATAACTATTTTTCACTATATAAATTTACTATATAAGATTAATAACTACCATCTTATATGGTGTAATTTATTAATATATCACCACAATTTAAATATATTATAATATTTAAATTTACACATATATACACACACACACACACACACACACACATATATATACATACATATAACATTTCTGATTGCCAATTATAGAAGATAAAATGTAAAATTGTATTTCATTAAATAAAATACCATTTAATTAAAAATAAAGAAAAATAAATTATAGAATTGTTATATTATTTTACATTATATCATAAAATAATGTTTTAGTTTTCTTTTTCAGTAATACTGCTTTGGAACAAACTATATTGTAAAAAGAGCTACATAAATTGAACAAATGGAATATTTGCTCAATTTGTGTAGTCCTGACTAATTGCCAATGTTATAATAAAATTGAAATGTGAATTTTTATTTAATTCAGAATAAATTCCATATACTTAAAATGATTTAAAAACAACAAGAAATATATATTCAGTTGTTTTATAATTGTTCCTTTTTTCTCCCTATATCTTACTGTACACAATAAAAAAAAAGCAACCAAAACATCACAAATAGCTTAAGAAATAAAATGTTCTGCATATGATTTTTAATTTCTGCAAAATTTCCGTAAAAGCACAAGACTAAAAATAACACCATCCAAATACACATACAATCACAAACATGACACTTACGAGGCTGTGAGTGTTGAGTTGAGCACCAGTGTGGTGCGTATCCTGTAGAGTTGGGCCAGTGTGAGTTTTTTGTGCTGCTGGGGTCTCTTACAGCGGCCCATTCCCTCCAGGTCACTAGGGGGCGAGATCTCCCCATCTGACGCACTGCAGGGAATCTGGTTGCTACCAGCCTCATGTGCAATTTTGGCTCGTCTCAATGTTTCCAAAAGCATGCCCGAGGGCAAGCTGCATGTGAGACTGTGGCTTTCGTCCGTCTCTGCATCGGTCGGGAGACCCTCGTCCGATTCTGCAGGGTTGAGCTCCGTCAGGCTTCTGCTGAGCGGCGCTTCTAAATATTTAACCCGTTGTTCCCATGTGTGCCGACTTCCTGTGCGCTCCGTGGCTGCCCTGACCACACCGTGATTACTGTTATCATGGTGAACTGTGGACAGCAGGTTGTCCTCGGAGAGGGATTTGATGGTGAGTCTCTCTAAAAACGGCAGGCGACACTGGACGGGCGGCCGGCGCCTGGGCTTTAGAGAAAGTGCCACTGAGTTCTGAGATCCGAATGAGTTTTTGTCTTCCTCATCGTCTTCCTCTTCTGCATTTTCTTGCTCTTCATCTTCTCCCTCGTCACCCGTCGTCTCCTTGTCGTCCTCGGAGTCGTCTTCCTCTACCGGGGCCACTCGACTCTGGGTTTCCACCATGGACTCTGGTGAGAGGGTCCCATAAGCGCTGTCCATGGACATGGAACGGCACTGTGGGTCCAGGTCTGAGCCCTCCTGACTGTCCGGATGGGGCTCAAAGTCCCGCTGTGGGACGCCAGAGTCAAGGTGTTGGGACAGACTGGCATCCTGGTCCGAATGCCCACCTAGGTCAGACTGAACAGTAGAAGGATCCAAAGATGATCCAGACTCATCCATATCCATCACTGACAGGGTTTCTGTGGAGCCATCTGATTGGCTAAGACAGAGAAACAATAATTTGAGTTTATCATTAAACAAAATGCCCAGCAGGTCAACTGATTTTTAAGCTAAGTTTATGTTAAAATAAAATTCAAATGAAAAAAAAAAAAAATGCATTAATTAGAAAAAAGAAAAAAAGGTAGTTATCATAATATAATATAATACAATACATTTATTAATTAGACAGGAACACAGAAAAAGGAAAAAATGGTAATTATGCCATGGTCTGTCTGAATACTCGATTCTGATTGGCTGGCAGGTGTTGATTAAATTCGTTGAACTGAACAGGTAATTCCAGGTCAGTTTAATCACATTCCATATTAATGTGCTTCCTATAAACATTGGTAACCATAGTAACATACAGTTACAGTTGAATAGTAATACAGACGAAAATAACCGTTATTTTTATCGTTCCGGTCAAATATTGCAGCGCAAATATTATTAACATCTTTAATATGTGAATGCTGGCAAATGACCATGGCATAAACGGGATAATCAACGGCTAGCTGTGCATTAAACGATTTGAATGCACTTCGCGGAGGCAACCGGTTCTTCGCCTCCACATCGTGCATTCAAATCGTTTAATGCACAGCTAGCCGTTGATTATCCCTTACATATAACATAATATAATATATCATAATTTTGTACATTTCTTTAATTGTATTTTTAGAATTAATGAATTTTTCTTTCTTTATTTATTTTTTATTTAATTAAATACAATTTTACATTTCTATTTTATAACACTGTTACTTAGTCAACTTTGATATTCACTTTTTTTAATTAGGTTATTCCAAAGCAGGTTTACAGAATTTTTTCAAATATAATATAATATAATATAATATAATATAATATAATATAATATAATATAATAAGACCGTAAAATATGATAACTAAATTACACCATAAAATATAAAGTTATCTTATACATTTTATTAATTAAATTAAAATAATAAAATGAATTACATTTAAAATATTCTTAAAATAAAATAAAATACCTGTTGCTCTGATCTTTGTGTCTAAATTGAGGTGAACTAGCTGTGGAGTTACAGCTGTCCTCATCTTCCTCGTGATCTTCCTGTAGTCTTTTCTTCAGACAAGCCTTCTGTCTGCGAGCTTCCTCTGACCGCAACCGCTGCAGTTGATTCTAAAATGAATTTATAAGTTAGCTTAATCAGCAAACAAACATTTCAAATGATTTACAGTATCAGAAATGTTAAACAGAGATCATTATTGGTAATGGACCAGTATTATTTTACCTGGACATTGCAAATTGCATCAGTCCAACTTCGCCCCTGGGTGGCGCTGTTGGCCTGGAAAGAGTAGGCAGCCACAGCGCTCTTGAACTCATTGAGGTAGATGAGGACAAATGAGCCTAAGGCAAGAAAGTCAGAACTATTATTTTTACATCTAAAATATCACAATACGATCATACACTGCTTGGTTCACCTCCTTTGTCATATTTAAATGTATAAAGTAGTTAAATGTGTACCCCTCACCTGTGTCTTTGAGCTCTCTGCACACCACATTATGCAGGAGGAGAGGCTGTCGGATCACTTTCACCTTCTCTAAACGCTTCACTGGTTTAGTGATCAGCAGCAGATCAGTGAAAAGGAAGCAGTAAACATCCATCTACACAAGAAAAAATAGATACTTGTAAAACACGACACACTACAATACTCACAAGCAGCACTAAAGCTTTGAGGAATCTTAAAGGGATATGTCCTATCATTTACTCACCCTCACATCATTTAAAACCTGTATTCACTTGTTTCTTCTGCTGAACACAAAAGAAGATATTTTGAAGAATGTTGATAACCACTACCATTGACTTGCAATGCATTTTTTCTCCATACTATGGAAGTCAATGGGAACTGAGATGGTTTAGCTACCAACATTCTTCAAAATATCTTTTGTCTACCACTGAAGAAAGTCAGTCTCACAGGTTTGGAATTTAATTTCTGTGTGGACTATCCCTTTAAGGACAGTGGCTACCATTAATGATTTTAAAACAACTACATTGCTAATGTTTCCAAATGCATCTGAAATCTGAACTAACCCTGCTGTCTTTGCCCTCTTTCATGCGGAGCGCCCCCTCCAGGTGCAGTTGCCTGGTCGCTTCTGGTGAAGTGTCAATCATCGGTGCTGTCAGGTCAATTCGGTTGAACTCCTTTAGAGCCTGTAGACATACATCAACAAGACTGAAGAGTTAAACAACACACAAATGTACTGCCTGCCACATAAATCATAGCCTGCTTAAACCAAATCCAAATGTTCTACAAGAAATTACAATGCATTTCTATGAAGTCCATAATACTGTAGCTAGGAGCTAGATAATGGATTATTTGTACTGTACGCAGTTCTTACCCTCTCCACCTCCTCACTAGCTCCCTCCACAGCCTCGTACGACTCCACTCGAGCCGAAATGGCGGCTAGTTTCTGCTGCTCCTGTTTCTGACGCATCTGAGAGTCTATACTGTTAATGAAGCTCTCCACACAAGCCACCTGTAAACATATACAAACATTTAACACATTTGATGGCCCAACACACTGAAAAATAAGAGCTTGGCATCTGCGAGTTATAGCTTGCGAAGTGTCTAACCATGTTGTTGAGTGCTTCTTTGGAGGTTTGGTCGTCAGTTTTCTTCAGGATGGTCTTCAGGAGCAGTGGGTACTTGGTTAGTCTCTGGTGCGGTTTGGCTAGCATGTCCGCTAGCTTCAGACGGTTACACTGTTTATTCGTTTCTGCCCACTGTTACGATAAAAGATTCAATGAGTACAAATTAAATTGAAAATTGAAATCAAAAGGGAGAAAAAAAAAAAGTGCATTTTTACATTTTATTTGCTTTATTTTACACTTTATTTTGCTGTTTTGTGAGGTTTTACTATATTATCTGTTTAGTAGCAAGCTCCTCACCGTGATGTAGATCTTGAAGAGTTCGTTGTCTCTCAGCAGTGAACGCATGTATTCCATACAGCTCTCCTCCTCCATACAGTACTGCATATACGGCTGGAACCTGGATGCAAACTATCCACACAAACAAGACACTTTTAACCTCTTGACCAGAAGATAAACAGCTTTACAACCAGCCTGTATCTATTCCACTTACTTATCTAAATGTCTCATGTCTATCCAAAGTGTTTGAAAAATTTCAGCAGATGTTTTTGTGACATTATGCATTGTAATGTATGTAAAACTACTGTTATGAAGATGTTTAACAGATGTTTGTACACAAATACAAATATATACACACAAACATACACATATACACACACACATACATACATATATATATATATATATATATATATATAAACATATATAAACAAACAAACAAACAAACAAACAAACAAGCAAACAAACATTCTTAAATCAAAATACAATTGAGAAGCAAAAAAAAAAATATATATAAATATATATATTTTACCCTACTGGCAGACGTTTATTGGAAGATCTAGAAGCGTAAAGTCACTTAATTTTTTATATATTTTTCAGCAAAATGACAAGATAACCAGTTGGGTTATTTTCCAAATTAAATGACTATGTTTAAAAAAAAAAAGAAAAAAAAAATGTCTACCAATAGGTTAAAAAATAAACGTGCTTTCCCTTTAAATTAAGTTTTTTCATTTTGATACATCTCTTTCAGAACACAAGACATGTCATTTTGCTTCTTAAGTAATTGAAAAACAATTCTGAAAAATATATACAAATTAAGTGACTATGCTTAAAAAGAAAGAATAAACATCTGCCAGTGGGTTAAGAAAAATAAACTTGTTTTCCCCTAGTTTCTTTTAAGCATAAAGTCACTTAATACATTTTTCAGAAAGAAAGACTCAGTATCTTAATGTATCTTGATTTAATATGTTTAGATAATTGTAATGAACGACAAGACAAAAATACAGAGGAAGAACATGTGAAGTCTGCTGATTTACTCATGTGCAACTCACCGTACTGAACCCCTGCTCCAGGTCCGCAGGGTCGATCAAGCTCCGTGTGCTTCGCGCTTTCTCCAGCACCGGAAACATGACTTGAACCCACAGCGTGGAGTGCAGACGTACAATGTCGTGGATGCTGCTGAAGAGCCGCGCGGGCTCCACCTCGAACAGGAGACCGTTGTCCTGAAGATTCAGCAGGCCACTCAGGAACAGCTGCACAAACAAAACAATCAGCATCCAGTTTCAATGGGGACAGTTATTTAAAAACAGCAAATTCAATTTAATGTCTTTGAATCTTCTTAAATGGCTGAAGCAACTTACATCAGTGATGACCCCGAGTTTCTTGATGTATGTAGCCTCGGTTTGGATCAGTTCCCATATCGCCTCTTGCTGTTGAAACTGACGTCGACTTAGACTCTGAAAACAGGCAGAAAATACTCAGTGATCGGTGATTCTGGGATGCAAAATACAATTGGTTAATGGGCCAACTGAGGGTAATTGTTAATGTGTATGCTCTAATGATCAATAGATGGAAATGGTTGTATATCGTCCCATGGGATTATGTCCCATGATAGAAGATCAGTCAATGTGTCGGTACCTCGGGGTCCTCCAGCAGTTGCCTCCAGCTGTCCTCGAGCGTCAGGTTCGGCTCCTCCTCTTCCTCCTCCCAGGAATCCTGGTGGAAGGCGAGCTGAGGAGGAACCTTGGGCAGACCGAACTGTGTGTACGCCTGCAGCTTAGTATGAAGCAGTTCCACGCGGTCCACCTCCTAACACACAGACAAAGCAAATAGAGAAAATTTACATCCTCTAGGATCCACATTGACTTTAAAACAAGATAAATTAAAGAAATATAATAAAATAACAATATAAAGTCCATTTTTAAAACATTACCATTTATTCCATTTAAAATAAATTATACTTTATTAACATGAACTTTATATATATAATTTAATATTTTATAACATTTATATTCAGCAAGAATACATTAAATTGATCAAAAGCAGCAGTAAAGACAAATTTACCCGTATTTCAAATAAATGTTGTTCTTTTGAACTTTATTCATCACAGAATCCAGAATTAAATCAGCATTTTAGAATGATTTCTGAAGACTATGTAATGGCTGCTGAAAATGCAGTGTTTTATCACAGGAATAAATTACATTTTAAAATATATTCAAACATTTATTTTAAGTTATATTAAGTTATATTATATATATATATATATATATATATATATATATATATATATAAGTAATATTTCACAATGTTAGTTTATTTTCTGATTTTTGATCAAATAAATGCAGCCTTTGGTGAGTATAAGAGACTTCTTTCAAAAACATTTAAAAATCTTACTAACTTCAACATTTTGAAAGGCAGTGTATCAAATAATTAGCAAATTCATAATATTAGAAGATATTTCAAAGAACACCAAGGCATTACCACGGTACATGTCCAAAAATCATAGTATCACCATGGTAATTATTCCCAAAATGCCATTATAGTTTGTTTTGTTAACGACAGAACCATTTTAAATCAACAAAACAACTTTAGAGTCTAACATTTTAGCAAACTCACAGCACAATTCACATCAGCAGACCACCGAAAACTGGCAGACAACTGAGGCGCTGCCTGTCTGTTCCAACAAAACACCCCCGACAGGGTTTATGACACCTTACAAACAGCCCTTTCACTAAACACCACCTTCTCTTTAACCTCACAATTAAAGCCCATCCATTCATGTCAGTGACCATCTCTGACGCCCCGTGTGCCACTGGGGCTATTGTCCTGTAATGGGATGGCCGGTGTACTTATGACAACAAGTATTTTGCATTGACTGCTTCCAAACAATAGAGGCCAGACACAGATGGACTATAGGCTGCCTGTAGTGGCCGCTGGAGATAGTTAGGTAGTTTGGCCCTGGTTAACCCTTCTTTTGTGAAAAAGATTCCCAGTGGGACACAAGAACACCCCATCTGTCTTGTTTGGGGGTTTCATGGCTGACTGTGAAAGGGATGGAAGTGTGAAATGACAGGTGAGTGACAGCTACAGTCTCTATTAGGCATGCATCTGGTGTAAATGCAGGCTGAATCTTTCCGAAGGAGTTTTTTTGTGTTGTTTTTGTTTTTTAGGCTCATGGGATTTTGTTTGTTGTATTGTTTTAGTCATCTATTTAAGGAATAATTCATCCTAAAATGAACAATTGTTCAAAATGTACTCACCCTCAGGCCATCCAGATGTAGTTGAGATTTAGAGAAATTTAGCATTACATCACTTGCTCACCAATGGATCCTCTAGAGTGAATGGGTGCCGTCAGAATGAGAGTCCAAACAGCTGATAAAAACACCACAATAATCCACACCACTCCAGTCCATCAATTAACATCTTGTGAAGTGAAAAGCTACATGTTTGTAAAGCATTTTAACTTTAAATCATCACTTCTGGCCAAAATATGTCAGTAATTCATAATAACACTTACTCCAGTACAAAATCCCACACCTTCTGTTGTTCTCTCACAATGAAATCCACCAACAAACAAAAAGCATGCAGCTTTTAGACTGATAGACTGGAGTTGTGTGAATTACTTGTGGATTATTGTGATGTTTTTATCATCTTTTTGAACTCATTCTGACGGCATCCATTCACTGCAGAAGATCCAATGTTGTGCAAATGATGTAATGCTAAATTTCTCCAAATCAGTTCTGATGAAGAAACAAACTCATCTACATCTTGGATGGCAGGTGAGTACATTTTCATAAACCCTAACATAAAATTCCAAGTTTATTTGAAACTAGATTATGGCGCAACCTACTATAAACAGAGATATTTCATCAGCCTCTAGCTTGAGTTTCAGTTTTTTGGCTCATCTTTACATCACACCATGGAAAGTTGCACCATCACGTCCTGCTTTCCATGAACTTCCTGAGGTTTTCAAGATGAACGAGATAAGTTTTACCTTTCCAGATCCGGCGCCGAAGAACACGCTGATCCGACTGGTGGCGCGGTTCTTCCAGTTGTCCGGTCCGGCGGCCACACCGGACAGCGAACCTCCTGGAGGCACGCTTGGTAAAGACCCGCCTAGCATGGCCAGAGTGTCCGGGGACGGGATGTTGGCATCGCCCAGAAACTCCGTCATGTTCTTCCGCCGACGGGCCTGACCCTGTGAGGAGGAAGAGATGGAAGATTGTAAGACCTAGGTGGGAATGACAAAATGTTTACCAAAGCAGAAAGATAGAGGTTTGTGAGAAGGATATCAACCAGTATGTCAAGGACAACAGACCGAGAGATAGGAGAGAGACCGTTATCAGTAACACTACCCTACAGAATGAGGGGGTGTGAGAGAGGTAAACAAGAGATTTAGAAAAAGATTGAGAGAGACAGGTGGGGTGGAAGTAAATCAAGTAAATGTACCAGCATTCTTCTAAAGTTAACAAACCACAACTACAAAATAAAATGAATAGGAAAATAAGGGTTGGCACACATTTGTAATCACAATATTTTTTTAAAGTTAACACCTGACCTATAAATAGTGCAGAATAGTAAACATTTCTTATTTCACATCATACAATTTCCTTTTCCGTTTGAGTTTTTTCAAAAGTTTTAGGTTCAATTATATTTAAATATAAAAATGTTTAACATATATGAATAACAAATTATTAACTGAACTAATTACCCAAACACATAAAAATGTATATTTTCTGATTAGATTTTTCAACTATTTCAGCTTTATCATATAAATACATAAATATATTTATTTAAATAAATGTATAACTAAATAAATACATAAAAATGTATGTATATTTTCTGTTTCGATATTTCATGTCAACTATTTTAACTTTTTAAGCTTGAATTACAATATAAATATGAATAGATTATCTATTTATATACACACACATATACAGATAGATAGACAGACAGACAGATAGATAGTTATTTTCCATTGCAACTTGGTTATCTAAGAAAAATAAAACCATAATAAATAACACTACGAAAATTATAATTTAACTAGAATTAGTTGACTGTAGTGAGTTTTTGCTTTGCTCTTAAATCAGACTTCTTCACAAATTATTTATGAATATTACTATTATCAATTAAAATGACATATCGCCCAACCCTAGCTTGACACATGGAAAAATTAGGGCTCCCGCAAAGAGATTACATTAACAGAAACAGTAATGCATTATGATTCACACCGATTTTTCCAAACAATAAGATCCTGCTGAATGTTACAATTTCCCATTACATCATACCAAAGTCAAGGAGGTCAGCAACCCTGCTCAGAAAGATCAAGACTGCTATTGTTTCATAAGCAATTGTTCTGCTAGAGAGCATTGCAACATCTTTTTATTTAGACACACTCCCTCTTACGAGCTGCAGCGAGTTGAACAAACAAACAGCTGTTTAGTATCTAAGGAAGTAGTAATCTTGCTGAGCGGGAGGCCGACGGGCTTGTTGACCCTTCGCCAGGGTGCAGGGAAGTGCACGTTACCCACTAACAACTCCTGCAAATTCCAGAGACTGCTACGACATTTTTGGGGAATGCACAAAAAACAGGAAAGGTCTGAAGACAAAACAATGGAATTCCCAAACAAACACGAGTGAAACTGATACCTGCCACAATAACAGAAGTATTTGATTTGGAAAACTTCAGAGACTTGTGCAGGTGTTACAATTAAATGCACTTCTAAATCAAGTACATTTTACTATATATAAAGACTTTTCAAAATGTTTTTGAAAGAAGTCTCATGCGTACAAGTGCTGCATTTATTTGGTCAAAAATACAGTAAAAAAGGAATATTTTGAAGAATTATTTTTAATTAAAATAAATGCTTTCTATTTTAATATATTAATATTAATATCTGTGATGCAAAGCTACATTTTCAGCATCATCACTCCAGTCGTCAGTGTCGCATGAAATAATTCTGATATGCTGGTTGACTACTCAAGGAATAATCATTATTGATGTTGAAAAAAGTTGTGCTGTTTAATATTTTTGAAAAAAGTGTCCCCCAGGATTCTTTGATGATAAACAAAGATGATCACCGTTTATTTGAAAAAGGAATATTTAACATTTTAAATGTCTTCACTGTCGCTTTTGATCAAATTAACGTGGAAAAAACGTATTAAATCTCATCAATATCACTTTAATAAAAACTTGCTATTGCTTAATTGAATTATGGCTAACATGTTTACATGATTTACATAAAAAATATGACCAAAGTTACCTTTCAAACCATTGCGGAGCGTCACAAACAACTAAATTCACTACCAAGCCATCCACTCCAAAGCATCTATATGGGATATTTAGAATTCTATTAAGATTGGTTTAAAAATTTTTTTGAACATCCCTGCAATAGAAGAAATCAAAGAATGGTGGATTGGCCACTATGCCCCCCTTGCTAAATTTAGAACAGAGGCAGAGAGACAGGCAGATGATGAGCTTTGATGAGGGGATTTTTGCGGAATCTGGGGTGAAAGGATGAGGACACAGATGTCAGGAAATGTCCCCACTTTGAGGAGGATGGACAGCGGACATCTGACTGCTGGTTATAACCACACTACCAGCACTAGGGATGAAAATTCAAGACAGAAATGAACTACTGGCACAACATTAGAAGTTATTGCCATAAAACAAAAAACACATTTATGCGTACTGTACATCTTTATGACCGTTTTATGATTTTATCATGGGTTTTTATTATATTATGCACAACCAACAAAGAAAGTACTGTATAAACATCAATGAGTAACACAAACGCCACATCAAAAAGATTCCGTGTGTTGAAAGCTACACATCTATAATTTACATGGATCGGTAAATCAATGTTTAGCTTTCTTCCACCACTTAATTCCACTTACAAACAACATTCTTGATAAACTTTATAGAGCACCAGTAAAGCAAATAATTTCTCCAAAAGCTAAAAAAAAAAAAAAAAAGCAATTTGTTCAAACTCATGGAATGACATCCACTTTCAGATCAGCTGTAACCGGCAACTCTCATTCTCTGCAGACAGGCTGAATGACCAACAAATTTATGATGCGGAACAGGGTTCCTAGAGCGTCTGATCTACTCACCATGGAAGCGAGTGGCATGTCAAATGAGAGGTAGACCATGGTAATCTCTCAGCCGTGTTCACAGAGCCTGACCCATGCTAGAGCCAGCTGCTACGATCACTCAAAACCTCCTCTCTTCAAACGCTCACAAATACACCAACAGATACACAAGTACAGTAGACCCTGCAACTCCTGGATGAGTGTTGAGAAAGTTCTTGAAAAAATACAAAAATAATAAATCACTATTTGTAACTCTGCGCCCCTTAATTTCCTTCTAAAAATATGAGCTGCATCAGGGCTCCCTACGAGGTCCTTTCTAGTTTCCCAATGCTTCTCAACCTGCAATAAGAGGTAAAGCTGTCCAACTGAGCCTGTCTGCCTGCATTACTGAATAGGACAGCCCAAACGTCATGGCAACTAGGAGGATCCTGTCCCATTGTGCGGGACAGGAAAAAGAGGTGTGGCTGCTTAAAGGCAGAGGGTCACATGTGAAGAGGGAGGGGAGAAGACAGCTTGCAGGGTCCCAGGAACACATCCTGGTGCCTCAAAAAAGCCAACCGTTGGTTTGGAAACATATTTTTCCATTTAAAAGTCTTCTAAAAATAACTTTACTTTGGTCCTCGTGTACAGAAAAAAAAACAATTACACATTTAAGAAAAGTACATTTAAGACTATTACAATCAGCTTAAAATCATATTTTACATTGCAAAACTGTTACTGCGAGTATATTCATTTAATCCATTTAATGATTTAGTCTATCATCATAAGAGAGAGGTTCTGATGATCCTCTGGATTTACAATGAAACGAAAGTGACAGCAGCATGGTATTCCTGTGCCTTGAATGATTTCCAAGCATACCCATTCTTCCTTGTAACAGGGAAATGATCTCTGCAATATGGAACTTTGGGGAATCCCAGACTACAGTATGTGCTGCAACAAGTCTTGAATTTCTGCATCGTTATTATGAATCCAAACAAGCCATGGCCTACCTAATGATGTGTTAGCTCTACTTCTACATAAAATAAACAGGTTCACCATCTTTAATGAAACGACTGAATGGATGATACTCCTTAATAGAGCTGCTTAAAAAAAAAAAAAAAAAAAAGTCCCAGCCCTGGACCTGCAGGTTTAGCACATTAATAACTCATTAGAGGACATGTATGCATGACCTGATGTATACTGAAATTAGGGGTGTGCGATATGACGATTTTTGATCGTGGACGATAAAAATGTCTCCACGATCTGCTTTTGAAGAAATATCGTAGTATCGTGCTACAGCGCACATTCTATCAGCTGCAGTTCTTATTCCTCCGTCTCAATATACTGTACATTATTCGGATCTGCTTTAAAGCCTTGCCGGTTAAATGTTTTATTCACGCGTTGGTCTGACGTGCGCTTTTTCTGAGCCCGTACACCCGAAGCGCGCGTGCTAAAGCCTGTCAAAAAGCGCCTGATAACTAAGTTATCTTGTGCACCAATACTGTCAAAACACACAAGGTTTATGTATAGACTCCGTTGCTTATGTCTAAAATGAGTAAGTAAACAGCTGAGAGAAAACGGATGCGTGCATGTCTTAAAGGGGCAGTACTGAACATGCTGCCGACTGTCATTAAAGGGATAGTTCACCTTAAAATTTAATTTCTGTCATTATTTACTAACTCGCATGTTGTCCCAAACCTGTATTAATTTTTTTTTCTTGTGCTGAACACAAAAGAAGATATTTTGAAGAATGTGGGTAACCAAATAGTATCTGGTCCACATTGACTTTTGATAGAAGGAAAAAAAAAATACTATGGAATAAGTCACTGGGGACCAGCAACTGTTTGGTTTTCCATGTTCCTCAAAATAGCATTTATGTTCAGCAGAAGAAACTCATTCAGGTTTAAAGAAACTTTTGAGTGAGTAAATGATAGTATAAATATAAAAGTTTTTATTTTGGGGTTAATTATTCCTTTAATGTTAATAAAACACCAAAACACAAAGAGAAAAATCACTCACTACTCTTGACTGAAAAACGTTAATACAGTTGATTTAATAGGAATCAATCTATATAGTGTTTTATTTTTATATTTGTTGATTCAATTTCTCGAATGCTCCTGCTAAATACACCTATTGTACCTGAAAATAAAACACAGTTTTATTTGTATAGTATGTGTATTTGTAATGTGTATCTTTGTTCTCATTTTTTAATAACAAAGATAAAATAAATGACAAAGATTTTTATCTTCGCCCACTTTGGCCTAAATCTCCGCCATTCTTTTTAAATATTTTTGTTACCTTGAAAGGTTTTGTCTTTATAATAGGGAAATTAGTTTGGCTGTAATGCTCAGACAACTTGCAAAATAGTAAAACCAACATGACAAAGAATCGTGATAAAATCGTGAATCGTGATTTTTCTTAAAAATATCGTGATATTATATTTTTGCCATATCGCCCACCCCTAAATTATACATAACAATAGATGTAATGTATAATAACTCTATAATGATAATAGATATAATGTTCTATAACAATCCATTTACTTTAGTAATGTAATGTCTAAAGTGACATTCGGAGAGACAAAATGTAGAGCAGAACTGGTCTTTAATGAATCGAAGACCAGAAAAAAGCCAATAAATTCATTTTATTATAATGCTGACTAAAGAAATCTTCAACATTTAAATGACACAATATGTTCCTTATGATTTTACGGAACTACATATAAAATTATATATAATTCAAAAAAATAAAAATAAAATCATATTTACTTCCCTCAATGAATGCACAGAAATAAAATAAAATAACCACAGTGGATGCACAGATGTTTACCGTCTAAGTGCTATGAATGAACTTTAATAATCATGTTAATCGTTTAGCAGTCAGCTGAGGTGTTTAAGTTGACACTGGTTGAGTTTACCAGAACTCAAATCAATTCCTCTTTCACCTAGTTAAAATATTACTGCTTGCCACAGCATATTCCTAAACTTTCCTGTCCGAGACTCTGATTCCTGTCAACAACAGACTGATCACTGGGAACTGATGCATGTAGCTCCCTTTTTACTTAAAACTTCTCTAGACTACATAGTTCAGCTGAAGAACATAAACCAGTGTGAAGATAAGACCAACTTTTGATCGAGCTTTGAATGATGATGAAACAAACAAAAGGGAACTGGAAGAACAGTTTAAGTGACCAACACTTACGCCACAAAAACATGTTAGACAAACACCATTCTGCCAGGTCACATTTCATCTCCTACCTTTACCTTGAGTGTCAACACAGGACTAGTCTCAGGGCCAATAACACCCACAATGTCACCCACTTCAATTAGTCAAAGCAGAGACAGAACAAAGAGCCATTGAAGCTTAAGGACAGACGATTAATCAGTGATCAAAACCACGATACGACCTTATCATCTGACGAGATAACCGTGTCTGTCTAGCATAGGGGCCTAAACTTGTGTCATCAGTTAGCGGAATGATGCTAACGGCTTTCCATTACGTGCACATTCAGCTTCCATTACACAGATACGTAGCATCTTCCCACTCAATACAAATATTTGCTCAATGAGAAATACAGTGGTGTGCAATCAAAATGATGCAACAAAGAAGTTTAATAATTGACGAAGCATTCACTGAAACATGAATGCTCAAAATGTGGCTACATGCATTATGAGTAACTCTTGCTTTACCTGACACTTTGTTGGCGATGGACTTTTGAGAGACGCTTCACCAGACAGACTTTCAGGATCCATGTGGAGGGGATCCCAACTGTGCCATGAGGAAAGACGTCCAAAACGTACCATGATCCAGCCTGGATGTCGTCTCTGACCTCGCTCAAACACTAAAGTGCACGTCCTACTCTAAACTTCAGCAGTCAACATCCAGAGAACAGGCAAAAAAAATGAAGAGACAAGCTAGAAATCCCCACATGTGCTCAAGGTCTGGATGACAGCGAGTAGTTTTTAAGCTTCTGCTTTGTGACTTCATCAATCTACTCCTCCCATCTCCTCCAAAGTCAGTTTCCACATCACAATCACACACTAGATGCTGATCCCTCCCCCAGCAGACACTCACAAGATCACTTCCTTACAGTATAGAAGTATCAGGTAAGTAGGTGAGCAAACTTAGGTCATGTTTCACCATGACGCCAAAGAAAATAAACAAGAAATTACATAATAATAATAAATTTACTATAGTACCATAGTACTACTAGTTGGTTAAATACATTCAAAATAAAAGGAATGTGTCCACATACTGTACATATAGGTTTAAAATTCTTCAAAAATTGGATTCACGGTCTTCATGTAAAATATCATACAAATTTTACAGCAAAAGAAATAAGAAAAAAAAAAAAGTATTTTGCTAAAATGAAAATGAAGCATTTTCAAGACTATGTCACAATTTCATGGAGTGAAGCATTATCCCACTTTACTGCAATATATATATTCAGTATTTGTATTTGCTGATCATACAACCTTTACGCTAATTTAAAAACAGCTAAAAGGAAAAATATCTACACATTACATTACAGACACTACTAATTCTCAATTTTTAAGGTGATTTATGTGAATTTGCTTTCCACACAATGTGTGCTAAGAAATCTTACATCATTTTTGATTCACCCCACTAGTTTCCCATGAAGATAAGACCCATTTTTTGCTAAAGTCGTGTTTTGTTCTATTGTCTTTAAACACTGGGTGTTAATGGTCAGAAACTAATTGCATGGTAATTGTGTTAACTTCACAAGCGCATCAAACACATGTGGGGGTTTGCCGCTTCAAGAGCTCTTAACAGAGGAGTGCTTTGTTGATATCCCAGGTAAATAAATGATTACTACTGTTTGCATTGGTCTCTTGCTTAATGAGAGAGACTGAGAAACACAGATCAGCTATATTTTTTTTTCCAAAGCTTGCAAGAATTATACACACCTTAAAATAAACATTAAACAACTTGATCCTTTCATTTAAAGAGGGAAACCGATGCAGATTAAATCTGTCTGCTCCGACACTAACCTCTACGCTGTGATATTAATACACTTTTGAACCAGTCTCTTATCAGAGAGGTCAAATAGGAACAGGAAAAGGCTCATTTCCTGCAGTTAGTCGCAGCCGACAGATGCTGTGTAGTTTATCCAGATCTTTGATATTCCATTGACTGAGTTACGTTTGATCAAACACGTCGTTTCCCTATTTAACACTCCTCTGGCAGCTTTTGATATCATTTTGAAGAGAAAACTCTGTAGTCTCTGAAGACAAATGTTTCTTAAAGGCCAAATTATTTACATCAATCACGCTTCTGTATAGCTACAGGTTCTTTTGCAAGCTAATGAAAGTAATGCAATATATATAATGTATATAATGTTACAATGCAAAGTAAGCCTCATTGGTAACAGCAGAATAAATCAATCAATCAATGAATAAATAAAACATAATAATGCAATATATATATATGAATCCCATTAGGGTACAATTTGGTTCAATTCTGTTTTTTTCTCCTCCCATGTGGCACATACCAGATATGACCCACAAACAAAGCAGCATATGGATTATGATGTTCTCAGATCAGTTTCAGGACTCATTCATATGTGGAAATAAATCTGAAAAATGTGAATCGGATGTGTGCATTTGCATCTGCCATGTAAGTGGATATTACCCGATGCAAGTTGTACATCAGTGGGAAAAAACAACGGTGGAGAAAGACGTCAACTCAGGTGGACACCAACAAGAGCTCTCTTCTTTTTTGTATAAGCATTTGATAGCAATATCCTGAAGCATTTGAGTGCAGATGCCACTTGGATTTTCATCTAATGCAATGCCTTTATAGATAAATAGTTAGTAGCTGGAGGTGTCTGGCATACACAACATGACCAAGATTCACTAAATCCATCATAATGACACATTCTCTATGCCGCTGCGCAGTGGAGGCCCCTGAGGGCCACGGGGACTTCTGATGTAATCACCTGTAGTGTTGTGTAATAACCTCTCAGGCCATTACACAGGTGAAATGTCTGTGTGGGTGAATGGTACAGCTCAAATGCCAGCTAGCATTATCAATCTGAGGCTATTTGACTAATGCAACAGAGCCGGAGGTTAAAGGTGAAGAGGGGAGGCCTGAAGTCGAGGTCTCCGAAGGTGAGAGATGAATCTTACACAACAGGACATGCTTAAAACGACAGAATCACAGCGTGCATTTAAAACCAAACACCAATTGTAACCACACTGTGCTTATGCATATTTATACACATAACCACTAGAGGGCCATCATATTTAGGCAAGTTGATGTCAAAAGCAGGGCCGGATCGAAGCTGCAACTGCAAAAACACGACTTTCACCTGAAAACCTGCTTTCGTGAGACACTTGACTTTCAGCTCCTGGGAGCGTAAAAGTCACGGCGCTACATCAAACGCTCGCGCTTCAAAGGTCACTACCCCACCGGGGCGGATCTGGCCAATCAAACCTCAAAGAGGAGTCCTGGTGTCACCGCCGCACCAATAATCCGAGGGGTGATGGGTTCCTTTCTAAAGGTCAGGCTTTGGTGAGGGGGCAAGACACAGTGGGTGAGTTACCACATACAGGTCAAACGCGCCCACAGACAAAACCGAGCAGCTCTCATAAAAATTCCAACGGAATAGTTGGCAGATGAGCTGAGAATTCCATCAGCGGGAAACCAGGAGGTCGGAGGACATCAGTGGACTTTACTATAGATCACTGCTACTATCTATCTAGGACAAATTAAATTGATCAAAAGAGACAATGAAAACTGTTGTTGCAATGTTGCAAAGTAATTATATTTCAAATAAATGCAATTCTTTTGTACTTTCTATTTATTAAATAATCCTGATTATCATGGGTTACACAAAAATATTAAGCAGCAGAACTGTTTTCAACATTGATAATATGAAATGTTTCTTTGGAAGAGAATAAGCATGTTAGAATGATTTTTGAAGGATCCCAGGAATAAAAAATGCTTCAAATATATAATATATTCAAATAGAAGAGATATTACTGTTTTAATACACAATATTACTGTGTTTTTACTGTATTAAATGCAGACTTGGTGAGCATAACAGACTTCTTTAAAAAACTTCTTTACAATTCTTTGCTGTGTTTTAACCAAAAATACTATTTACAACAAATCTTTACAGAACGAAAATATAATATTTTGCGAATAAACAAACATTATTATTATTATTTTTAAATGTAATACTTTTTTCCACAACTTTGATGGCCATTTAATTCATTTATTATTTTTTTAAATAACAAATTACTTAAATCTATCAGGATGCCACAAAAAAAGTTTCTTGATCAAGTTAAATTTAATGATAAAAAGTTATGCATTAAATGGCCATAAAAGTTCTTGAAAAATAATATTTTTGGTGAAACATTTGCGTTACATTGTGCTATTTGCATATAATGAAAAACTACAATGGGAATTGCGTAACGGAGTGATAAGGAATGCCCTGCTGGAAAACAAGGGGGTGGTGGAACTTACAAACTCGGATATTGATACCACTATGCAAACTCATGCTGATCGTTATCAAACAAATGTGCGTGAATCCAAAAGCACTAGCCTTAAACGACATCAGTGGCTACGTCTGTGAAGGCAGAAACAGAAATAACAGCCATTCTTTGTATTAAAATTAGGGCTGTAGCCATCGAATATTTTATTAATCAAGTATTCTACCGAATATTCTATCTATTAATTGAGTAATCGGATAAGAATAATTTTTTCTTTATTAAAGAGCAATACTAAATACACAAGAGAAAATAAAGACAGGTCTCTGCATATATTAATAACTGTGAAAACTAAACCCATTTAGTGCATTTAATTGCTATATTACATTCAAAATGCAAATACAAATATATAAAAATATAGGTAACACTTTACAATAAGGTTCATTAGTTAACAACATTAGTAAACATGAACTAAGAATGAACAATACATCTACAACATTTATTAATCTTAATGTTAATTTCAGCATTTACTAATGCATTATTAAAACAACAAGTTGTGTTTGTTAACATTAGTTAATGCACTGTGAACTAACATTAACAAAGATGAATAAATAGTGTAATAAATGCATTGTTCATTGTTTGTTCATGTTAGTTAATACATTAACTAATGTTAATAAATGACACCTTATTGTAAAGTGTTATCAAAATATAAAAATCAATTTCAAATTATTTTAAAAAAGGTAAACATAGCACAACCTAAAACTAAGGCATAAATCAAAATAATAAAATAAAATAAAACCTAAACATTGTGCAACTTAATTTTCAAGTTTCAGCCTAACTATAGCTCAGTTGTGACATGAGCCTTTACTGTCTTATTAGAAGGCTTTGTGGCTTTTGTAAGAGGCAAAAATTTGTGGGCAGGAAGCTAATGTGGAACAAAAACAAGAGTCCATACACAACATTTAACACGTTTTTCAGCAACATGAATTTAAAGTTATTTGGAGAATAAACCCTCTTAAATGTCTCTCTGCATACTGCTGTGTGTGTGTGTGTGTGTGATCCTTTAAAGGAGCATGTGGTTGCAAACACAGTGCTCTGTAGGTAGTTACAGTAAATGGTAGGGATGCACCAAAATGAAAATTCTGGGCCGAAACTGAGAATTCTGGATGTGCTTGGTCGAAAACCAAAACTGCTTTGTAGTAATTATTTATTTTATTCTATAATATAAAGTAGTTTTGTAAGACTTTTTAAATTTAACTCAAATTTTAATGACACGGAATTTAAAAAACAAGCCAAAAAAACCCCACACTTTTATTGAAAGAAAATTGGACAGAAAATATAGTATTAAATATCAATGTATTATTTTTATTCAGTTCTATGCAACAGAATTAGACATAACTGCTGTTGTTGTTGTTTTTGACTAATTATCCAAATAATGTATAGTCCTGCAAACAGGGTTTTTCCTTCCCAAAATGCGGCGGAGGTGGTACCATCCTGATCATGTGCATTGTGCACACAATGTACCCACCCTTCAAATGGATGAAACAAACACTTTTTACATACAACATATTTTAGGTGTTATTATAATTATAGCTATGATTAAAGAAAGTGACAATTATAAAGTCACGTTTTATTTTCTCTCACCTAATGTTTTATTGTTATTTATTCTTAAAATAGCCTTATGAAATGCTTTATTTTTCCTCAGAAATTCTGTGTTGTGTGTCTGGTTATCAAATGAAGGCATAAAACATTACATTTTATTTATCTTTAAATTATTGAAAATTAAACCTTTTTGGTAAACAAAGGGGATTTACTATTAAAATTAAAACATGGAAGAAATGTTGTGTGATCATTCCTTAAAAAATAAAGTTTTCATAATTTTAGTAGTAGTAGGCTAGTATGTACATTCTGCTGAACAATAGTACTATATTTCTGCTGCAATGTCTTCAAATTAAACTTAGACTTTTATTTTGACGGTAAATACCTTTAAATTTCTCTGTGTATATGATATGACGCTAGTTTTACTCAAATGAAATGGTGAAACGCTCATGAAGTGACTCTCAGGGCAGTTCTGGAGATGTTGTTCGTGTGTTTATGTCCTGATTGAGACGGCAGACGCTGAAATCACCGCGAGCGTCACGCGCGCTTCAGTGTGTGTGTGGTAAAGGAAAAAGCGCGCGCGCCTCTTCCATTTATTCATACAGAGATATGATCGCGTAATATGAGTTAATTCTCATCAGATCGTGTAAATCAGTGGGAAATGAATAAAAATGATGATTCTGTGTAAAGAAATATCAAATAAACGTATAAAAATATAAAAACCCTGGCAATGCTATTATTATCTTAGCTTTTCAGGTGAGCATGAGCAGTAAATGAGCAGAATGCACATTGATAGAGCGGAATATTGAACGGAGAGTCACGCGGCGCAGTGATGAGAGTGAAACCTGAACACTGCTGAGCGGCGCAGCTTATTCGGCGGCCGAACATTCAGTGCATCCCTAGTAAATGAACTAAGCGATTCTTCGAAGCACATAATTTGATTTTTGTATTCGAGTTACTCGAGGAATCGTTTCAGCCCCAATTAAAATCGATGGAAAAATTGCTTTAAAGAATAACAGCACACCTTTTCTAAACAAGCTACATAATTTGAAATAAAGCATCTTTCCTAAATGTTGATTCTCTATCCAAAGAAGAAACCGTAATTAAGAGAAAAAAAACCTCAGAAGAGAATTTTCCTTTTTGGATTGCAAATTGAACCTTTTACCACAAATTCAAAAAAAAAAAAAAAAGTGTAAATGTAATCCCAGGTCTGATTCTGCGTTTCAGACCAGTGTTACAGAACTAGAAAAACAAACCCGGGTCTGATGTGTAATACCTGTGCAACATTCGTCCAACATGTGTTAAGACTTGTTTTATGCCGTTACGTAACCTACATCCACATAACGCCAAGCAAAGCCTGATGAGATGACACAGCCTACACCTGAATGCTCTGTTCTCAAGTTTTTATTGCTAAGCCTGACGATTCAACCTCAAATCACAGTAAAAACCCACAAGGTACATCGACAGGCCTTTGCCTTCAATCCTACAGTCTGCACTCATCTCCGAGGCCTGCATATCCATGTTTGTACACGCTCACAGGAGTACGTTCAGGCTTGTCTTTTCCATGAATCCAGCTTTACTGAGTATCACGGTGCAGACGGGGAAATCCAAGCCCATGATGTTGAAAGAGTCACCAGTCATTTCTACAGAAAAGAGCTAAAAAACCAAAGAAACACCAGCGTCAGTCAGAGGGTCAGTGTCGTATGTGGCGGAGGATGCACTCAGTAAGCTTCCTGTATGAGGTCATGTGCTATGCTTAAGATGATTTACACCAAGCTGGCCCCTTAAAAGGAAGTTCAAGTGGAACCGAGGTGTTTAGAAATCAAGAAAGAGAGGGACGAGTGAATTTAGAGCCAACTGGGTCAGAAAACATACTTATTTTACACACAAATAGATTAGCCAGTCATAACAGAGATCATTTATGGTTAGAAGTCTCAAAGTGGCAAAAAAAAGGAGTCCGTTTACTTTTAAAGGGATGGAAAATGGTCTTCGTAAAACTAAATATTGACTAAAAATGCTCTAAGGACTTGGTGTAAAAAATGTAATGCTGTGAAAATGTAAAAAGTAATTTAAAAGTAATTTAGGCCATGTGTCTAAAACAGATATGACACAAAATGAAATGAAATAAAATAACCCCGTGCAAAATGTTTCTAAAACACAAAATCTAAAAAATAAAAAAAATAATTCCCCCACATGTAAAAAGTGAAAAAAGAAGCAAGAAAAAGAAAATGCACATTAGACCATGTTTCCAGAACAGATAAGACATAAAATAAAATAAATGAAAAAATAACCCCCTACTATCTATGGGGCTGAAAATTGTCTAAAACTAAATAAAAAATAAAATGTTGGGGGAAAACGGTAAATTAAAAATCCATAAACACACTAGGCCACGTTTCCAAAATGGATACGTAACAAATTGGTTCTAAAACATAAATAAATAAAATAAAATAATCCCCCACATTATCTAGAGGGAATACTATAAAAGGACTAAAAAAATAAATAAAAGGCTGCCAAAAATGAAAAATAAATAAATAAATCCATAAGCATATTAGGCCATATTTCTAAATAGATTTATAACACAAAAAATTAAATTAAATCTAAGGTGAAGAAAAAAAAAAAAAAAGGTGTCTTGTAAAATTAATTATGACTAAAAACCTTGACCAACACTGTAAGTATTTATATGTAACATATTGCCCTTTTGGCATCCATTAGAACATTAAAACAGATTTTTAATTTAATGGAATTTAATTTATGACACAAACTGGCTTTTGAAAGGCATGAGTGGCTGTACACAGGAAGCAGCAGCATCACTGACCAGTATGTCAACGTTCTCCCGCCGTGGCAGGGACCCGTGTTCGGCCCTCTCACTGCCCGGTGTGAGGATGTAGACGGTGCCCCCTCCTGACGGCTTCATGTTGGGTAGACTGAGAGAGCGCAGATCCTTCACGCTCTGCTCCACCTTCAGCTCATCGCCGGGCCGAGCTGCAGAAAAACAACCTTTGTAAGAAATACTCATATGAATGTGAACAAATAATGTTCTTATTCTGAAAACACGGGTTATGAAATAGATCTAACAATACTTTATAATGGATAAATGTTTCACTGCAAAAGAAATCAAATGACTTCAAAATGTCAAATCCTAATAAAATATAGTTTAAAAAAATTTAAGGAAAATTCCAATATGTAATAATATATTATATTAATAAATAATAACTTTTAACACATGGCTTTGAACAGCTAATTTGCTTTTATGAATCACAATTTTAAATATGACATTAAATAAATCACTATTTTAAATATGACATACAGATATTTCAAATATGACATACCAACATTACAATTACAGATTATTACTGTTATTATTATCATTGATATTAATAATAATAATAAGAAGAAGTAGTGATATTAATATTATTGTGCTTTTGTTATTTTTAAAAAGGAATAATTCCTGTTAAATTAAATAAATTAACCATTTTAAAAAATGTAGTTTTAATTAAACAAATAAAATAATTTAAAAAATACACTATAAGGGAGTAGAACACTACTGTGGATTATTGTTTGTTAAATATCACCATATATTCATCATCACTGAAATCCGCTCTTAGTATTAATAAAAGTAACGGAAGGTCTTCAACAGAGCAGATTTTCAGCATGAATGAAACTCTTCAGTGCGGCTGCTAATGTCCCAATCATTTTAATGCTAACCCTCTCTTCGTTCTCACGTCACAGGCTGTGTATTACGCAAGCAGCCATCCAGCACCTGTGGGATGTCTGTGTCGGCGTGTGTTGGCGTTATCTGATTAAAGACATGGGGATGGGGATGGGGATTTGTAAAGACAGGCACATGGCTGAATAATCACGAAAAACGTTGTGTGAATGTGATGATCTACTTGAAGAAACAACACGTCCCTGTGAGGCTCCTTTAGATGCATAACAACTCTAATGAAGTGTAATTGGTCACACCTCATTTCCAAGGAAACTGTCTGGTTCTGTGGACACAATGACGGCTGTGTTGTGTAATACAGAGATTCGGTGTATGTTTTGAACTTCAATGCTGTAAATGTGTAGGAAGAAAAGGTTATCGAAACGCTGACGGCACAATTGAAGCAATAAGTTGTCACAGTGATTAGCTGGAAACGGTAGAAGAAGCTGGGCACCACAGAGAGATGTGTCATGGTTCAAACGCTTACCTTTCACTTTGAGGTAATGTCCTCCGAAACGATACGCCTCAAAGTGGAGCGAGAGTGGAGTGTTGGACTGGTCCAGGAACAGATCCACTCGGGATAATTCAATGCCCTTGCGCTCAAAAATGGGTCCGAGCACCTCTCTGAAGAACAATAAAATGAGCAAATGAGCTTCACGGATAAAATGAACAAAGCAAAGACAGAGTTATGGAAATTTTCGATCAAATTAATACCCAATCAAAGATTTAGACATAAAAGCTGCAAGAAGATATGGTGCTTTTATTTGGAAAGCTGGCATGAAATACTCCTTTCTTATGGTATGGCATGTTATAGTCTAAAACTATTTTTCAAATTATTTTTGATGACATTAAGATACAACATGCAACTTTTGTTCTTTTAATATTAAAAAATAATTTTTTACATGGCATAGTTTAAAATAAACTATAGTAAAAGGTAAAAATGCAGACTATTCCTTATATACTATAATTCAAAACATTTCTTAAGTCTTTTGAGGCTGCATTTATTTGATCACAAATACAGTAAAAAAAAACTGTAATATTCTTAAATATTACAATTTAAAATAACTTGTATATTTGAATGCACAGTCATATTATAATTTAAAAAATAAACTTTTTACATTACAATATTTCAAATAAACCATAGTGAAGGTACAAATATATACACTTTTACTTATACACTACAGTTCAAAATATTTTTTCTTTAGTATTACTCAGAGAAATAGTATTACAATTTAAAATAACTGTTGTCTATTTGAATATATTTTAAAATGTAATTTATTCCTGTGATGAAAATCTGAATTTTTTAGCATCATTACTCCAGTCTTCAGTGTCACATGCTCCTTCAGAAATCATTCCAATAAACTGATTTGCTAATCAAGAAACATTTCTTATTATTATCATCATCATTATTCAAAACAGTTGTGCTGCTTAATATTTTTGTGGAAACTGTAAAGTAAAAAAAAAAAACTGCATTTATTTGAAATAGAAATCTTTTGTAAAATTATAAAGGTCTTTACTGTCACTTTTGATCAATTTAATTCATCATTGCTGAATAAAATATTTTCTTAAAAAGAGTCCAAACTTTCAAAGAGTACTGTATATTCAAATGAATTCTAACCTAAAATATATTGATTACGCAATGGATGCATTTAGTATAAACTACCTATTTAACAGAAACACAACAAAAACTTTTTTATTCCTCAGCTGGTAGAGAACGGTCCAAGGTTGCTGGGGAACACAGATTTGTTCTCTGACTTACTGTAATGTCTTCTTTTTGACAGCGGGGACGATCTCTGTGTCAATGTCTATGTTGAGGTCAAACTTGAGGCTGAAGCACTCCTTCCTGGGGTCCTATAGGGGGCGACAGAACAGCGCTGGTCAAAGGTGGGCGACAGACAGACCACTTCCTGCCATTTACTACGAACTCTAGATCAAGATATCCATCAAGCCACTACATCCTGGGGCTGCTGATGATTCAGAAACGTGTCATTTCCTGTACACTATGTTGGACAGGGAAGCCCACATACAAGTCTATACAGGTACTTATACAGTAAAAATATTGAGAGGGTATATTAATATAATATGTAGGATGTAAAGGAGCTATACACGCTTGTTTTTAGACTTATCAGTGTGTACAGTGAGCTAGGATTTCAAAAGTTTCCCATGAGCCTTTGCGAAAGGAGGCCAGCACTCACATCAGTGTGGCGTCGCCGAGGCTTTTTTCCTTCTCTGCTTTTCAACTTCATTCCTCCTGTCTTACGTTCTCTGTTAAAAGACAGAAAACACAACAGACACATGAGGAGAATGGCCATGGCATCTGTATTTTAATCTAAAAACTCAAATTGCAATTTTGTGGTAAAATTTGTGCATTAAAAAAAACAAAAAAAAAAACAATAAAAGCTCCAGGTTTGCTGTGCTTGCTTGAAAGGCTGCACAATTTGGACAAAATTGTGATTAAATAATAATAATAATAATAATAATAAAATTGAATTTCGCATCACTTTGCTGTGCCTCTTAGTATTCCATTTAGTTATTTGAATGTTGTGGATCACTGACTTACCCTCGTTCAGAGCTTCCTTCTTCGTCTTCATCCAGGTCTGAAGGGGGGCTTGTGCGAGGGGGACAGGAACGAGTGGACACATTCCGCGCCAGGATAGAACCTGACGACACAGATTTAGCGCAAATCTGATCTTACATGCTTCACTCCTTACAGAAATGATCAGTTTATAATAGTAAATCAACCAATAAACTAATAACTTATATATAATGGCGCAAGGATGGTATTAAATTATTATTTTTTTTAATTATAAAACAACTTCTAGATTCATCAAAAAGATACACATTTAAAAAGAAAAAATATATTTATCAAAAACACACATAAATTTACCTTGTGGCTGTACGTCGAAGCGGAGATGCCGGTCAAAGTGCATGCTGTCAGACTCATCCAGGTGACTGCGAGAATCACATGACTCGCACAGGTGCAGGGGGCTTTTACCGTTCAGTTCCTGACAGTCGGGATGATGACAAACCTACAGGAACAGAGAGAGAAATCAGACATCAGACACTTTGAGTCACTCAGGGTCAGGTTCACAAAAAAACCTTGTATGCCGTTTCTGTCGGTTTTGAACTTTCTCTTCTGCCAGTTCACATCACATCACATACAGTCTCAAACGCAACCATACAAAGACAAACATGGCCAAAAGACATTGTTTAGACCTCACACCAATCCAAAAACATAGCGGAGAATGGTTTAGAAGAATTCATGTGCCATGGTATTTACACGGTACTCCAAGGCCCTTTCAAGAATACCACAATTGCACATTTGAAAAACCATTGTTTGTGATATCATTTACCATGTTTTGGGACATGTACTATGGTAAAACCAAGATATAACCATTTTCTATTAGAATATCATTTAAAATGTAAATATTCCTGTGATGCAAAGCTGAATTTTCAGCAGCGCAACTCCAGTCTTCAGTGTCACATGATCCTTCAGAAATCATTCTATGCTAAATTCTGCATTCATTTGAAACAGGAATCTTTTGTAACATTATATATGACTGTCACTTTTGATCAATTTAATACATGCTTGCTGAATAAAAGTATTAATTTCATCCAAAGAAATCTTACTAATCCAAATTATCACCCCTTTAGTGATAAAGCCAACGGTTGCCTTGTTTTGACAAGCAAAAAGTCATGCGAATCAACTAAATCAAGCTAAAGTTGCACAAGCAGCTCTGAACAGTTAAAATCCACGAGAAAACCAAGAACCACAACTAGTCTTTTGTGCATACTGTACACCTGCATATCTGAAGCTTGCGGTTTTATATAAAAGCCTCGACTGCCACACCTACTCAAGCTTAATCCAAATCCCTCCGAAATGACTCATATTGAAACACATCAATCAGACGACTGTCCCCTCCTCTTACCTTCCATTTCATGGGATGTGTGCAGGCCACCCCATTTGTTGGACACCGGTCCATGGCGGCAAAGGATAGCGCTTCAGTACAGTCACACACCCCAAAACCTTATGGAAGGGTCCCAATTCATCCCCTTCCCCCAAAGAACCAACAAGATTTGGTCCAATTAATCTTGGCCCACCCCCTCTGTGTCTAGTCAAGTTAAGCGCTCATGGGGGCAGGGAAGTTTTAGGGTAGTCCTGGTCTTCCCCAACAACCAAATCAGTCTTCAGATGTCCAAAACCCCTCTAATCTGAGGAGCTAATCATCTGTGTGCTCTCATGAACCCATCTGATGGGGCGGTGGAGATTAGATTTCGCTCATCTCTTTCTCAGACTGGACTCCACCTCAAAAGGAGGAAGAAAGGCAGTCTCGGCTCCATAAAGTTTTTAAATAGCGCTTGCTTTTAAATGGGCCTTGTTGTCTGTAATAGGCATGACATGGTCTACCACAATAAGCACAATTAGGTTAGGTGTACTTTCATGTTTTTCAGATTCAAGGGCTTGCTGGGACTTTGTGCGAAGCTTCAGCAGCTTTTAAGGCACGAATGGTCAAATATGGAGTCAATGTGACTACACAAATCACTTTAGGCCAGAACAAATTCTATTTGTGCATGCTTGGATGTCGGAGTTTTATAGATTCGCATAAATGTGGAAATTAAATGGGCAAATGTTGCAAGAGCTGCAAAGCAAGCAACATTATTGGGTTTCCATGGTCATAGCATGCTCTAGGGCAAAGGTTTTCAAATTGGGGATCTTGAGAGGCCCGAAAGAGGAGTCTTCAGAAAAAATAAAATAAATAAAAAAATAAAACAGTTTTATAAAAATGTAATAACGTGTTATTCAATAATAAATAAAATATTAAGATATAAAATTAAAAAGAATACCAAAAACAAAAAACAAAACTGAATTTAGAAGGCTACAAGCAGAGTCTGCTGAAAGTGTCAGTTTTTGAAACAAAATAACATTCAATAATAAATCAAATATGAATAAATAAATATTACAAACAGAATTTAGAAGGCCACAAGGGGATCCTGCTTTAAAAAAATATATAATAAATAAATAAAAATAAATAAAATTTTATTCAAATGAGAAAAAAAATAATAATACCGGTAATAAAGATATAATATTAAAAATGATATATTAAAACAAAATTTAGAAGGCCACAAGGTCTGCAGAAAATTTCAGTAAAATAATTAATTAATAAAGATATTTTAAAAGAGTGGTGCCCTTTTAAAAGAATGCTAACAAATTTTGCTAAAGCTTTTTGGGCAACAGATCACCAACAACAGTAGGGATGGGTCAAAATCCGTACAACCACCAAGTGAAATAGACAGGTCAAAACATACATACACATAAACAACATAACAAACGACAGGTCATTCCTCTTTACAGTAAAACTTCCAGCAGTCGACAGAGATTCTCCGTACACCACGGTCAACAGAACAGCCCGTTTGCTCATGTAACGGCGTGTTTGTCGTGAGCCGCTGCTATGACAACTGTCAGGAAAAGAGTTTGGAGAGCCAAGCTGAATCACCGGGAGGGACTCATGTTCTTCGACGAGTTACGGCACATTCGTCTGAAGGAGAACGAGGGACTCACTGTTTACAGACCGGCTGAGAGTGTGAACTTGACCTCGGGGCAGTGACATGAGACACGCAATCACGTATTCACACGCGCTCAGTGATTATTTACAGTGAAGTGATGGAGAGAGAGGTGATGGAGCAACTTCAGGAAGTTGATGCTAGTTCTGCACAAGTGAGCTTCTTCCCTACTTAGGCAGCTATCTTCTAAGATGGCATACTACTGATTTGAAGCGCTCTACACAGGCAGCAACTGTCTAAACACATTTAGTCTTTATGAAATGTACTCTACAAAACTCGACTCCAATTGATTCCAATCATTGTTATAGTAACTATCTATTAAGATTATTTTAGTAACTGAAATATAAATTAGATGAAAAACTTAAATTTATTTATTTCAGTTAGCTGCCAAGACAACATTTCTAATTTTGAAGAAAAAAAACACCACAACAACACTAAACCTTAAAATAAAATGAAAACAAATGTATAAAAATAAAAGCTAATTCTAAATATTAATAAACACTACAATAGTTTATAAATGATACTAAATCACCACTGATAAACCAGGGTTGAGGTGCATTCTGGGATTGAAATAGAAATATGCTGACTTTGCATCTGTAGCACATCCATAATTTTGTAGGTAAGACAACTGATAAATGGCCAATATTAAAGTTTTTTACCGTTTTGTATAAATGATCTAAAAATAAAACATCTAAAACTAAAATTAATTTAAATACTACTATATATCTAAATGCAAACCACCATTTTAAATGGTATAATTTTAAGCATCACAACATTATAATTGCATAGTTAATTTTTAGATTTATAACAAATAAGATTGCATTTAAAAGCATTATGAAACAATTAATGTTTTAAAATAATAAACTAAAAGTGAATTTATGGAAAATATTCCAAATGTAAAACTACATCTCTAGTATTATTTTAGCATAATTTTTTTTTTTAATTTATAATTTTTATTCATATTTTAAATAAGGTTTTTTTTTTTTCGTTTTTCATTTGGATTTTAGATAAGGTTTTGGCAATTTTGTTGCATTTTTGTCTATATAGTTTTTATTCAATTTAGTTTTAGTTATTCTAGCACATCAAGTTAAAATAAGAAATATGTTACCTTGCCAACAAACTGAAATAATTTATATATTTTATTTTTACTAAACGTTTATTTCATTTCAAGTAATGAAAAAAATGTGTATTTTTTTTTTTTATGATTTTAGTTCTATTTTCACTTTTAGTTTAATATAATAAACCTGCTCTCGACCCATAATTGCCTTTAAATACTCTAGGTGGGAAGTTCACCAGGTTTTGAAACAGAACTTGAGCGAGAACAGGAACAGAGATTGAGTGGGGTGGCACGCACAGATGAGTCTTTCTGAAACAGCTAAATCGAGAGACTTCAAGCAAGTTACATGCTGACCAAACAGTTGAGCAATTAAAAGGACCCTCAGCCAGGGATCAAAGCCAAGGACAGCTGAGAGTGTGTGTGTGTGTGTGTGTGTGTGTGTGTGTGTGTGTGTGTGTGTGTAGGCTGTCTGATTCTGAAGTTCTGCTGGATTACCCATGGGCCTCAGGAAGGGGTGATGTGTTTGGAGTGTGGAGGTGAATGTAAGTGAACAGCAGAGAGAAACAGACAGCTGTGAACACATACAAACGTCCAGAGGGGCTTATTGAATTCAAACACACATGGCACCATTCTTGCCACTATAGGGCCCAATGAAATCTGTTTTATTTTTTCCCAAATTCTTTTTTCTGTTTTTTTTTTTTATTCCCATTGTCATTTTTCTTGACTTTGTTTTAATGGATAAATTAAATTGTGTTAATAAAAAAAAGCATGTTTAATTAATTGAAATCATGAAGTGTAAATATACAGTTAAACAGCAATTTATTAAAAGTTAAATTACATTTTTAGGTTCCTATGAAATGTGTTTTTTTTTCTCCCCTCAAATTCATTTTATTTTATTTTTCTGAATTTGTGTTTTCCATTTTAATGGTTTAATTTAATTTTAATAAACAAAGGCATGTCTTATCAATTGAAATTTCTTCATTTATTAATTTCTTTACAATAATAGGGCCCTTTTTTTCAGAAATTCTGCATTGTCTATTTCATTTTATAGTAATCAAATGAAGGCATAAAACATTAATTTTTAGCAAACAATGTGCTGCAAAATGTATCACTGCCTGCCCGACGGGCTCCTTAAATACAGATCCCGCGGGTCCTTAAACTCTTAAAGTGAGTTGTATCAAACTTAAGGCCATAAAAAGTTTTAAATACGTTAAATGGTATAAGAAATGTCTTAATTATAATTTCTAGAAGTCTTACAGTTGGCGACAGAAAGACGAGAGTCGCGATACAGCTGGATTAAACTTCAAAAGGCAATGATGTCATTGAATTTAAATATTAGCGCTGCACATTTCAAGTCAAAACGCGGCACGGATTTCTTTATGTGACTCCGGTCATTCTGTGTTCATTTTACTCGTGCAGCTCTTAAAATGGGTCATAAATTGCCTTAAATTTATTTTTTAAAATTCTGCAGATACCCTGTAAATAGTGAAATGAGATTCCTTCCTTCCTTCATATTTGTTGATATTTGTGTATTGAAAATATTTTTGATTGACATTTAAACTCCTATCTTTTTTTCTATATTTAAAAAAAATAAATAAAAAGGTCTTTTTTTTTTATTTGGGCTAGTTAAATTAATTTTCAGGCTACCAAAATCTGAAGAGTACCTGCCCGAAAGGCTACCAGGGATTTTGAAATTTTGCGAGCCCTGAGAGGTTTACTGTTAAAATGAAAAACAATTTAATTATTTAGTAGTAGTAGTAGTACTACATTAAAACGTACATGGTAATATTTCTGTCATAATTTCTTCAAGTTAAATTGAACTTTTATTTTGACGGGTTGCCATGAAGACCTTTATGTTCTGTGTGCATATGAGACAATAGTTTCTCAAATAAAACAGTAAAATGGTGGTGAAGTGACTTTCAGAGCAGCTCTGGAGATGAAGTTCACTTTCATGTCCTCATATTGTGAGACACAGACGCTGAAAAAAACTGCATGCTTCATGTGTGTAGTAGACAAAACTGTGCTTTTACACCATTCAACACGGAGACACGCAGAATTCATATTTAAATAAAATTATTTGAGGTTTAATATTCACACACTAATCGATAATCACAATTTACTGACCTACTTTAGATTTTTTCATCCAAAATTAGTCAACATTCTGTGACACTCCACATTCTACAGTTAATTACATTTTTATGAATGGATTCTGCAATTCCATAAATAATTTTTGCATTGCAGAAATCATAGGGCCCACACTTAAAAACAGACAAAAACTTATTTAGTAAACAAAACGTACATAATACTAAAACAACCAAAAATCGAATTACTTGTCACTGGAAACGTGTTTCACTCTTGGTTACAACACATAAAACAATAGCAGCCGCCATCCCTATTTATCAGAGCATGTCTGAGGATTATGACATTATGTATGCTTTAATAATTTCATGCCCTCATTTCCCTCCTCAATAATCTTTCAAGCAATTAAGCCTTGATTTGCAAAAGCTTTTCATGCCTGAGAGTTTTTTTAATATTTCATCAGCATCGATCTGCAAAGATGATCTGGAGTGAAGGGGACCCATGGTGAACAGGTTCTGTGGTCTCTATTTGGCTAACGTGTTCTCCTGTACATATCTGGTGAAGGGGGTGCTGTGCAGACAGTGTGAAGAGTTTCAGGTCAAAAGTCAAGTGCAGTGTCCTTTAGTGCAGGATTAATCCATCTGCCGCAAAACTGAGCACCTGTTCCCGACAAATGTACAGCTCCAGCGGTCTTACATAATGTACATTTTCATCCCTCTTTCACACACAGATAATTATGCCAGCATTTAATCTCTCCTTTCATGGAAAGCCGCACAAGAAATTTGCCCTCACTGTTTTGAAGGGCGAATGAAATTATGCGTGAGCAACAAAAGACTGGAAAATGGAAAAGAGTGACATTGAGTGTTGAATGACTAAGAGAAAATAGTCTTTAGAAATAGAGACTGTTTTATTATACACTACCAGTCAAAAGATTGGAATAATTAGGATTTTTATATTAGAATGATTTCTGAAGGATCATGTGGGCTGTTAAAAATTCTGAAATATATTTCAATAGAAAAGAGTGTTGAAACAGGAAATTTGGGTGGAACATATCAAAAGCTCATTCTAGAGAGCATTTAATTGAACAAAAATCTGCAACATAAGCCATCATTATTTTTGGTCCGTTGTCCAGGAAGTTCAAAACAGTCATTTTAAATGCATATCTGTTAAAAATGAACTTTTAGGAGTGCACTAGCACTGTAGACGACCACACAGCTAGCAGACATTAACTCAAAGTCACAGAATTTCATAATGAAGTTTAGCAAAACACATTTTCATAGAATAGCTTGACTTCAATTCAACAAGGAAGAGTTTAAATTGGTGAACAGGAAATGCTAAAACTCAAAACAGAGGGAAATTACAAAATTGAGCAACATCAATTAAAACTCACAGGGCAAAACTGTAAAAAGCACACCTGTGCTTTAAATACATTACATATGCATACAAATGCATAACACAATCACATGACTGCACCTCAAATCAGCTGATAATGTGCATAAGCATAATTAAATAGAGGAGTTAGTGAAGGTCACACCCAAAAAAAAAAAAAAAAAAACAAGTAAACAAGCTCTTCTACAGATTTGCCAGTTCTCTAGACTTCTCTCACCTTGACAATACAAGAAGTGAAGCAAGCATTGTATGACAGTGCTCATGCGGACGCCACAAGTTTGAGTCTATGACAAAAGGCCAAACAAGTCCTGAAACTCACTCACTTGTGGCATCAGCTTCAGATTCTAACTAAAATTCACTGAATCGTCATTGCAGTCAGTGCAATAGATTTTGAAATCGCTCACATGCACTGCAGTAGCTTCAACCTCAGACACCACACCTAAGGACCTGTTCACTGAGCGTCCAACACATTTTGCACATAAAAATGACAAAAGTGAGCCGAGTTGATGGAATAAGACATTAAGACAATACTAGGTTAGTGGTATTAAATAAAAAAGTCAAGAGTTTGAGGAAATTAGGAGCAAGTAAACTAGATATCTGTTTGAATAATCAGTACTTTTAGACAGCTTTTATGTCATGTTTTAACAAAAACACTGACTCAGAATGATCCTAAAATCACACAAAGCCTGATGATTAAAAAACAGGCTTAAATTCAGCCCAACCCTGACAGCATCACGGTGACTTAATGTGAGAGAACGATGTGAATCACTAAACGGCCTTAAATGTCTTGATTCACACTCACGAAACTGAAATTCCCGTCTGACGCTGGTGACGTCTATAAACACAGACACGCTGCCATTTAAACACAACAGACCCAAACATACAGACTCATATAACGCTGATTCACATCCTTCTCGAGTTAAACCCAAACGCAGTTATCAGTCAAGCTACACTTGCTAAAACAAACACAGTTAACTACATTAATTAACCATTTTGAGAAGTGAGTAAGAGTTCTGCTACAACTGTTAGAAGACTTTAAGACTCCGATTTTTCTTCCATTTATATAATATGAGCATGTCATCACAAAACAGAGCTGGGTGTGAACTTAAATGAAGCATAGCCAAAATTTTCCATAAAAATAATCATGAAAACTTGTGTCGCATAGGCATTATTATGATAATAAAATAAACAAAAAATAAACAAACAAAAAATCTTAAGTGGTCCAAACTTCTGAATGGTAGTATATATATATAATATTTTTTACATACATTTTTGTGTCTTATATATTTATGCAAATATTGCTTTGTATTAAAAAACTTACAGCACTGTTAGATAATTATATATTTAAAAAGATAAGAAAAATAAACGCAACAAAAACATTCTAAAAAGCAAACAAAATTATAAACCAAAAAAAAAGATTTAAAATAAAAAATGTAAAATGAATAACGGCAAATGTCTTATGTTACAAGTTGTTTGGTTTACAAACTACACCCAGACACATGATGTGGTTAAGCAATTACATGAATGAGTAATTACGCAACTGAAGCCACAGCCAAACATCTTTCGACTTCTCTGGATCTGTGTGTTTAGAGAAAAACACGACCGTTGAAGGAAACTAAATCAGAGCCATTGCAGTTTGCATTGGCTTTTCAGTACCAGACTGCTCTGGATGGAGAACTGCCATACTTGCCACAACCGTTGACTCCAAGACAAGCGTCTGGCCCATAAAGTACACATTAAAAGAAGATGAATTAAAAAATAAAAAAGGCATTTACGCAAACCAAGGCGGCGTTATATTAGTTTGGTTCACCATACTTTGTTTTCCTAGAGTTCTCTTAAACTGGGGCTAAAAACAGAAAGCCACATTATTGCAATTCTTTTGAACAAGCTGTGAGTCCATATGGTTTTTAGCTTAGCCTTTATTATCATAAAAGAATAATTTTATCCACTCCAAAACTTCTCACATAATCTCTTATACCTCCAAACCAAAATATGAAAACTGGCTACAGGCGAACTTTTCCAGAACTTTCATGTACGTAAAAATGATCCAACAGCACCAGAAGAACCTAAAACTAATCCACAGAGAATCTGTGTCTATGGCTATATTCGGAATAGCATACAATCCTTATTTAGCAGCAAGCACACACTAAAATGAGGAAAAATGATTGTAAAAAATTGAACAAAATTGAATTTCAAAGAAATTCTGTTCTTTTGAACTTTCATTCTAAAACTTGCAAAACTGTTTCCACAAAAATATCAGGCAGCACAACTTTTTAACACTGATAAGAAGAAATGTTTCTTAAGCAGCAAATCAGCATATTAGAATGATTTCTGAAGGATCATGTGACACTGAAGATGCTGAAAATTCAGCTTTACTTTCACAGGAATAAATTACATTTTAAAACCTATTCCAATAGAAAGCAGCTATTTTGGAATAATATATAATAAAAAAATATTAATGACATTTTTAAATCAAATAAATAATAAGACACTATCATTCAAGATTATTACTATAAGGGACCCCCAATCGAAATGCCATAAATTTACACAAACCTGCAAAACATTGATAGCTGGACACTACCGGCTGAATTAAGCCTGCAAAGTGATAATTATACTAAGGTTTACATAATCGGGACTGTTTTAGATACATTACATACTGTGCAGTATGCAGTAAGCTAGTATTCTATTCCAAACAAAGACAAAAGACATTCTTATGTCTCTACAAGAGATGAAACGGGTCTAAGGCAAGGAAATTACCAGCATACAAGTCGTCACAGAAGTATGCAGACCGGGGCTAGTGACTGACGGGTCAGAGTCTTGGGTCAGTGGACATCCGGAACAATTAAGAGGAAAGAGCGCATTACCACAAAAGTGGTCTACATGCATGTGTCAGAATACAGTGGCCACAGTCTAGATTTACCAAGACTTAGCTGCTTCTGCATAATTATGACACATGCAAAAACCAAAGACTTGCAGCCAGCAGAAAACTGTCATATGGACTACTTTTAAGTTAGACAAGCACTGGTCACAAAATGCATTGATTTTATGAACAAAAATCATCCACTCAAAACAATAATTAGGCCTAAATTTAAGATTTGTGTATTTGAACTTCCACCAATTTGGATTACACAGTTTTAACACAAACGAATAAACTTATCAGTCATACTTAGAAATCTGTAAGATTCCTGCACCTGAAAAATCATGACAGTTTATTATAAACTATTTGCGTCTATCTGAGTTTATTTAAATAATCATATTAAAAACATCAAATGACAATCATTAAAATACGGCTAGCTGCGTTTACAGAAATCCGACCTGTTTTTCTTCCTTTATGTATGACTGACAAACATGCATCACATTAAATTTATTAGTCAGTTTGTGTTAAAACGTTGTAATCCAAATGAATGAAAATTTTACATGCAATTCAATTCAAATTTAGGCCTAAATCCTTTTTTTTGTCGGATATTCATCAAAATGTATTACGCAGAATTCCACAGTAGAAAGTCACACAGGTTTGATGGTAAAGGTAAATGATGCCAGAATTGTCATTTTCAGGTGATATTCTTAGAAACTCCTCTTACAAATAGAATTTCCAAAAGGGATGTTTCACAGTGATGTCTTAGAAGAACCATTTTGGGTTCCAAAAGAACCATTTTTATCTAGAATATTTTAATAATTTAAAGTACCTTTTTCCACTTTAAATAACCCTTCGAAATGTTCCATGGATGCTAGAGATTCTTCATGGAACCATAGATGCCAATAAAGAACTTTGTCTTACCAAAACAATTACGGAGGCCCCCAGTGATCGATCCCTCACTTTAGAAGATGAATTTTGGTTAAAACTTTCTAGAATTAACCTGCAGTTTCAACAGTCAAGCAGGTGAAACCAAAAGCACACATTCAGACAAACTTCTTGGCATGTCATGGTTTTAGCCAATCACAGATCACAGTAGACCAGCCACAAACAGTCTGAGTCTGAGAAGACCAGCCTATTCACAGAAGCTGATGACAAATGTCTGAGGAGAGATGTGGGATTTCCATGCTTACATACAGAGAACATCAAAAGGCCTATTTGGTCACCATGGAAGGACCAAAACTTCCTTGAGTGACTAATCCTGAGTTTAAACCTGTGTTTCACATACAAGCCACTAAACAATCACTTCCCTCCAAAAGCAAAGTTCACTCCAGGGAAATAGAGTTTGCCAACTCATGTCCATTAAATAAAGGCTATTCTACCAAGTTCTCTCATCTCTGAATTGCTTTCTACCAGTAGTTTTCCCATGTTTCAGTGCCCTAAACAAAGCTAGACATCTTGTAATGCAGATGTTCATTAAATCAATTTGAAATAAAAACACTTGGTTGCCGTTTAGACTTGGAAGAGCTCAAGAAAAATGAACTAAGAATGACCAAAAGGACAAGTCCATCCATGCCAAAGGAGACCAACTAACTTTACTTTTTCGCAAGAAACATTCCTCTCAGTGTGTGTTTCAACATGTAGCATCAGCAAAAGCAAATGTACATGTACACACCCACACACACCTGGAAAACAGCCACCATTATTACAGAAGTGAGCAAGAATAAGAATTACTATGTGCTTTTGAAACTGGTTTCTAAATTAACGTTCCACCATGAAAAACTTTAGCAAACAGTATTTCGTACTTTGCTATAAAAACAAAATGAAACCACAATTTTCACAAACTTAAACCCAATTAGAGACAATGACTTGCATAGTTCAACATGTATAAACTTTGTTAAACATGCTTTGAAATTATAGCTGAAAGTTAAATCGTTCAACATTAATAATGTAAATGACATAAAATAGACTTTTAAGAAGGAAAAAACCTAGGAGGCATAACGTCTAGCCATCTGCTGGGTAACCAGAGACATATGTAGTGAAGACAGAAGCGAAAACTCACCAGCAGCTGCGCGCATTCAACTCAAACTCTGTCAAGTGCGCTGAGAGAGCCGTCTCAAGCTCCACTCTGTGACGCAACGCTGCTATCCATAGCTTTAGGGGAGGAATAGGAGGAGGAATTGACATACAGCAAAGAGGGAGGGGGAGAGAAAGAGAAGGAGAGAGAGAGAGAGTGTGTATCTAGAAGGAAGTGAAAGGAGAAGCAACGCTGCATTCAAAGTTAGTGTTCTCTCTGAGCTGAAAATGACAGGAGAGAGCTAAATTTTACAAGGCCAAGGTCATATTTTAGCTAAAAATATTCAAACTAAAACTAAAATAAATAAATACACAGTGTGAAAATTGTTCGAAAGGTCACAATTTCACGTGAATGTATGAAAATATATTCACATATAAATATAAATCAATGTATATGAACTACAGATCTGTTTAAAACTACAACATGCTTAATTTTTTAAAATAATTTAAGTTATTATAAACAGTTAAAATAACAGTTAAAATGCAAAATTAAATTTAAAAAAAATTAAAAAAAATTGAAAATTATTAAAAATAAAATGAAACCAACACAGCATAAAGAATGTTTTAGCATTGACATTATCATGACAATTAAGGAGATTTTCTCCCTAAAGCTTCATTACCATAATGCACCTGGAGGATTTAATCTTGAGATTTTTTTTGGCCATTGTCATTACGTTAATACAGTAATTTTTGCTCTATTAATTACAGTAATATAATTATACATGTAAATCAAACATTATAAGCCATACAACTAATACTAACTTTATGTATACAAACCTCACAATTTAACCAATATATATAACACAATGAGAATATATATGGTAAGATAGTTGTATTTTTATATCGCTTTTAAAGTTGTCCAAATGAAGTCCTTAGCAATGCATATTGCTAATCAAAAATTAAGTTTTAATATGTATTTTTGGTACAATATACCCGTGCTACTTATGACTTATGTTTTGTGGTCCAGGGTCACATATCGGAAATACTTATTGCAACAAAATTAATTTCTCAACGCAAAAAAACAATTCAAAAGAACACAATTATTTCACCATGGTACATGTCCGATAAATCATAGTAATACCATGGTGCTTAATGACTACCATAATCATATACCATGTTATTCACATAGTACATGGAAGAATACCATGTTATAGGTCCAGAAAAAAAAAAAAAAAAAAATCTGTACTATTGTATTACAATATTTTTTGTAAGATTAATTTTTGAAGTGCACAAAAGCAGAGCTTGGGATTGGGAAAAGAAAAGGAAAAAGAGTGAACATAGCCGTCCTACCCCAGTCCAGACCTGCACGCTCACCCCACTACTTTAACATGTTTAAACTCTTCCCACTACTCATCACGATCCAAAAATCCATGCAATTTTCTCCTGAAATTTCTGTACGCTCATGCACCGTCAATGCCAACATAAAGATTACTCATGCAACATGATAACCAAGAAAAATAAAATGGCCAAATGTTAAAAAAAACATCCAAATGATTAGAAGGAATGGCTCTCCGGCATGCCTTTAGATGCACTCACCGCCAGCCGGTCACAGTCGCATGCGTGTTTGCATGTGTGCATGATGCTCTACACCTGTGTGCGTCAAACCGCTGTCCTGTTCTCCCTCCAGAGCACACTGCAGCGTCCTCCTGCAGTCTGGCAGGATTTGTTGAACCGGGCTGCTTTCAATCTAATAACTCCGTAAGCTGGTGTGTGTATGTGCGTGTGAGTTATACAAGGTGAATGCTTCTACCCCTGGTGTCGTTTCTTCCAACGTGGGCGCAGTTTAGCCCCTGAAGGTGTTTGTGGGACCATTTAACTGCTGGCGTCTCTATAAGGAAGGAAGACATCAGATATAATCTTGTTGTCAGTCGGGACTGAAGACCTGGGGTGTGTTTACGAAAAAACACACAATGCACATACACTGCTTCGTCTTCAGATGAAGCTTATCTGTTAATCAGTTCACATGAACCGCTTTAATGGATTCTTGAGGAGGGGAGATGACGATAATCTGGCAAAAGTGCTAAAAAGGGAAAGGAGGAAGCCTAAAAACGATAGTGCATACTGATGACACATTATAAAATACATTCTCATGAGCAACTCTGAAATAATGCATTCTGACTGGTCAGTCGTAGCATTCTGTGGTCATATAATTGAATATAATGACTTATTAGGGTGGATGATTATCCTTTATTTGCCACATAGCTGTGCTGGTATCTTGTTTCTTATGTAATATAAATATTTTTAACTAAAACCATTTCATGGGCCTTTCTTTTTTTATTTTATTTAGTAAGTAGCTGCATTACAAGTGGGGCAAATCACAGGCAGATGGACATTATCACAAAATTAGCCCCTTCAGGCTGATACAATACCCCTGATCATGCTGTCGGGGTGAATTCTGTTTAGATGGCCATCTGGCTGTAGATTAAACAATACATATGATGTTTAACAGAATTCATTTTATTTGCACAATTGCTAATTACAGGAAAAACTGGTTTTAATGCTTGTCAGTTCAAAAAAGGAAAAAGGCTATTTTACTTGTATTTGGACCTTGGCTAATTAGTTAGAAAAGAATGAGTTAGAAAGAAATGTCAAATAAAAAGTAAAATACATTTTATTCAATCTCATTTCAGCATTTTCTAAATAAATATATAAATAAATAAAATAAATAAATATTTGCCTTCAGATTTTGGTAAGTGTTCATTTTGGAACCTAGTTAAAAAGGTCAAATGTTTCAAGGTCAAAAATGTCATGTGAGACTTATTAAATTAAATATTAAATTACATTTTTGCATTGGCATTATCATGAATAAAATAATAAATAAAATTAAATATTAAATTAAATTAAATTTTTGCATGGTTAATTTTATAATGACTTCATGAAATTAAGAAAATTTTCTGCAAGTTTTTTTTCCCCTTAATCTGGATGTTTTGGACCCTGAACAAGTTTCTTAAACTTTCAAAGACTTTTTAGATTAAAGTTATTATAAACTGTTACCAAACATAATAAATTTAATATAACAAATATAAAAAAATAAAATAATATATTATATTATATATATATATATATATATATATATATATATATATATATATATAAAAATACAACAAATAAAATAAATTTTTCCACCACTACTGACACCAAACGCAATTGCAAAAATAATTATTTTTAATATTTTAATAAAATTGTAATAACTAACACCAACCTCTCCACTCTCATCTGACATTGGTCAGAAAAACAGATCGTCCCAAACTGGCATCATTGGTGGTGCCAGCATTTCTGTATTGAGCCGGTTGAGATGCTCAAACAAGCAATGTTTCAAAACCACCGCAGAGCTGATCATGTCACATAAGGCTTGTCAGTCAAACATATGAGTAAATCCTAATGAACCCCAAACAGATGACTGCACAACGCTAGTTTACAAAGATTTACCACAATACTACATAAAACGCCACACCCTCAGCAAAACACGCTCTGAAAGGGAGGCTTTGTTTGTTCTGCTTTGTAAATTGCATCAGCATTGTATTTCCAGGATAAGATATTTAGGGCGTAAAATATACTTGACGTACTAGTCCACATGAGTCATAACGAGTCCATCTCTACCAAAGACACTCTCTAACTAGTCTAGATCTGACGTTCCAGAGCTTCCTAAACAAAACTCACCATTCCTCTGGCATTCGAAGTAAACCACGCTGAGCTTCTCTTAAGTCCTCTACAATTAGCTTCCTACGTGAGAGACGGTGTGTGTGTGTGTGTGTGTGTGTGTGTCTGGGGAATAGCGTCCCATCCTCCAGAACCCCCTGCTGTCTACCTCAATTAAAAGAGTCTATATTTAAAGAGGCAGACAGCAGCAACACAATTACCTGAGGGGATCAGGTGCTCCGGGCAAAGCAATCGGGAAGATGCAGCACAAGTGCTTCAACACAGCTGACGCCCATCTGACACAATATAGCCATTTTTGTCGTAACACAAGGACGCAGACCCTTCCTGCTCGTGTGTCGTGACTGTTCCATCGCCATGATCGTCAGAATATCTTATTTCAAGGTCTACCAGTGATTTTAGCTTGACAAATCGAATTCCTTGTTATCAATGTTGAAAACAGTCGCTTAATGTTTTTGTGGAAACTGATACATTTTTTTCCCCCAAAACTATTTGATAAATAGAAAGGAAAAAACAAAAAACAATCCAAGTTTTTGTGCAAGTTTGTGCAACAAATGCAAAGTTTGACCAAATCATGAGCAAATCATTTTTTTGTGAACAGGGTCAAGTGATTCATTGAACAGATCCAACTGGAAAAAAACAACAACAACACGTATAAACAAAACAAGTTTTACTGCATTAATTATGCCTTGTAATGCACCTTGTAATTATGCATGAGATTGTACAATTAATTATAAGAACAGTTAAAACATAACACTTGTCAATTCATTGTTACACTATGCATTTTAAATTCGGTTCTAATTATTTACGACAAGACAATGTAGTACAATGCATATTATGAATAATAATAAATACACTTTAACAACCCTTTGTAATGCATTATACATAAAGGATTTAAGAAAAGTGTTACCATAATTTACAAAAATTTTAAAAGTAATACGACAGTAAAAAGTCTCACAAAAGTAATTTGTGAGATAGACCAAAATGAGTCCGTTATTTACTGAAAATCTGAGTCAGTGAGCAAGTTAATCTTGAGAACTGAATCAGTCAGATTCAAATGATTCATTGAACATCCAACTCCAAAAAAAAAAATAAATAAATAAATAAATAAATAATATTATATATATATATATATATATATATTTATTCACAAAATTTCAAAAGTCTCAATATAAATTTGTGAGACAAATAGACTGAAATGAGTTCATTATATACTGAAAATCTTGCAGTAACTCAAAGAAAACAAGTGTATGGTAAGTGCTAATTTTGGATATGTTCAAGGAACCTAAATGCATTTTATAGCAAATGCAAAGTATGACCAAAGTTCAAGTCTCTGCTAATTTGTAGGTCACGTTTCTGTCTCATACTAATAGTGTTTGTTTTTCAGGTTTTCTTGTAAAAATCTCAGAGCTGATTCACTCCATCAGCACCAGAGAAACAACTACTCATCTTGCAGAATGCAGGCAGGATTTAAATGTCCATTCCTAAGAAACAAACATTACACAACAGCTTTTTCCCAAGAAGGTGCACAAACGCGCCCAGAAAACACCTCACACTAAAACCAGGCATTATGTATTATCTGGAACTATTATAATTGTGACGCAGCGGTTGATAAACACATTGATTAAAATATGTGTCAGACCTTACTTGGCCATTTATCCATGTGGCTTCATCATTTACAATATCAAATCCACTGATGCCATAGGCCAACCGATGAACGAAAAGGCTCCTGTGTGGTTTCCGTGACTGATGAACAACATTATCATGCAGCGCTCTAAAGACACCCCATGCATTCTGCATTGAAAAGCCATTATCTTCCTCTGACGGGCAGATTTTCGTACCCATGCCACATCCTCTCCATCACACCGGCATTAATGCCAGCAGACGCTCCAATGGTGAGCGGTCAATGACCATTACGCAACAGTGAAGCAATCCTCCCATTCCTGCACGAAGGAAACCGCTCATTTCATATATGAGCCATTACCTTGTCCATTCAAGCTGAATTTATGCTTTCGGTGGTTATTTAATGGCATAACAATCTGTGGGGAAAAAAATTCAACTACGACCTGGGCACACATCTTACAATTCAGACACCGATGACAGAAAACACACACTGAAGAGTGCAAAACCATACGCTGCCACAAAGACCTGTTACACCTTCCAATATGCTACTTACAATTTGTTTTTAAGTAATAATGTGCAAAATTTGACCTTTATGAATTAATATCAAACGAGCTGGATGTGGAAAACCATGTCTAAAACTCACTTACAATATAAATGTGTCATTTTCTCTCCCGTCATTATGTCAGATTTTCTTTTTTTACACAAAAGTAGAAATTTAAGACAATAGTAATGAGGCAACATTAAAAGATTTGTATGAGCTTGAGAAATGAATCAGTCCAATTCATGAGAAAAATTGTGACATTTTTGTGACCTGGATCAAACTAATTATTAAAAATATCCAAATCAAAATTCACAAACTTTTTATATTTATATATAAATATATAATAATGATAATGAACTACAGGTGCACCTCAATAAATTAGAATGTCGTGGAAAAGTTCATTTCAGTAATTCAACTCAAATTGTGAAACTCGTGTATTAAATAAATTTAATGCACACAGACTGAAGTAGTTTAAGTCTTTGGTTCTTTTAATTGTGATGATTTGAAAAGATGAAAAGGTTTCCTGAGCCTTCAAAATGGTCTCTCAGTTTGGTTCACTAGGCTACACAATCATGGGGAAGACTGCTGATCTGAAAGTTGTACAGAAGAAAATCATTGACACCCTTCACAAGGAGGGTAAGCCACAAACATTCATTGCCAAAGAAGCTGGCTGTTCACAGAGTGCTGTATCCAAGCATGCTAACAGAAAGTTGAGTGGAAGGAAAAAGATGCACAACCAACCAAGAGAACCGCAGCCTTATGAGGATTGTCAAGCAAAATCGATTCAAGAATTTGGGTGAATTCACAAGGAATGGACTGAGGCTGGGGTCAAGGCATCAAGAGCCACCACACACAGACGTGTCGAGGAATTTGGCTACAGTTGTCGTATTCCTCTTGTTAAGCCACTCCTGAACCACAGACAATGTCAGAGGTGTCTTACCTGGGCTAAGGAGAAGAAGAACTGGACTGTTGCCCAGTGGTCCAAAGTCCTCTTTTCAGATGAGAGCAAGTTTTGTATTTTATTTGGAAACCAAGGTCCTAGAGTCTGGAGGAAGGGTGGAGAAGCTCATAGCCCAAGTTGCTTGAAGTCCAGTGTTAAGTTTCCACAGTCTGTGATGATTTGGGGTGCAATGTCATCTGCTGGTGTTGGTCCATTGTGTTTTTTGAAAACCAAAGTCACTGCACCCGTTTACCAAGAAATTTTGGAGCACTTCATGCTTCCTTCTGCTGACCAGCTTTTTAAAGATGCTGATTTCATTTTCCAGCAGGGTTTGGCACCTGCCCACACTGCCAAAAGCACCAAAAGTTGGTTAAATGACCATGGTGTTGGTGTGCTTGACTGGCCAGCAAACTCACCAGACCTGAACCTCATAGAGAATCTGGTATTGTCAAGAGGAAAATGAGAAACAAGAGACCAAAAAATTCAGATGAGCTGAAGGCCACTGTCAAAGAAACCTGGGCTTCCATACCACCTCAGCAGTGCCACAAACTGATCACCTCCATGCCACGCCGAATTGAGGCAGTAATTAAAGCAAAAGGAGCCCCTACCAAGTATTGAGTACATATACAGTAAATGAACATACTTTCCAGAAGGCCAACAATTCACTAAAAATGTTTTTTTTTTTTTTTTTATTGGTCTTATGAAGTATTCTGATTTGTTGAGATAGTGAATTGGTGGGTTTTTGTTAAATGAGAGTCAAAATCATCACAATTAAAAGAACCAAAGACTTAAACTACTTCAGTCTGTGTGCACTGGATTTATTTAATACACGTGTTTCACAATTGGAGTTGAATTACTGAAATAAGTGAACTTTTCCACGACAGTCTAATTTATTGAGATGCACCTGTATATTTTTATAGTTTTTTTTTTACTGAGACTATTCGAGTCTTTACTCTGTACATTGAACTTGACAACTGAATCAATCCGATTCATGAGCGAATCATTTTTGTGGATCAAACAGACCATTACAAAGACCCAATTCAAAACAAACAAGCTATACGAAGTATTTTTGGAACAAACAGACCAAAATTAGCTCTTAATTTACTGAAAATATCGGAGTCATTTAGTTGATTCAATCTTTAGAATTGAATCAATTCCAATCATGAGCAATTAAATTTGTAAACAGTCAAATGTTGAATAAAAAAAAAACATTTAAAATCACTATTTTTTTTAATTCATACAATATATTTATTTGAATTTTTTTTCTGAAAAAGTCTGCAAGTTGATAACTTAGTTGTGAATCAGTCTAATTCATTCAATTCAAGTTTATTTGTATAGCGCTTTTTACGATACAATCGCTGCAAAGCAGCTTTACAGGAAATTAAGTTTCTACATCTAATATATATCTCTCTCTATCTCTCTCTATCTCTCTCTATATATCCACACACACACACACACACACACACACACACACACGGAAAGTATTCAGACCCCCTTAAATTTTTCACTCTTTGTTATATTGCAGCCATTTGCTAAAATCATTTAAGTTCATTTTTTTCATCACACACAGCACCCCATATTGACACAAAAACACAGAATTGTTGACATTTTTGCAGATTTATTAAAAAAGAAAAACTGAAATATCACATGGTCCTAAGTATTCAGACCCTTTGCTGTGACACTGATATATTTAACTCAGGTGCTGTCCATTTCTTCTGATCATCCTTGAGATGGTTCTACACCTTCATTTGAGTCCAGCTGTGTTTGATTATACTGATTGGACTTGATTAGGAAAGCCACACACCTGTCTATATAAGACCTTACAGCTCACAGTGCATGTCAGAGCAAATGAGAATCATGAGGTCAAAGGAACTGCCTGAAGAGCTCAGAGACAGAATTGTGGCAAGGCACAGATCTGGCCAAGGTTACAAAAAAAAATTCTGCTGCACTTAAGGTTCCTAAGAGCACAGTGGCCTCCATAATCCTTAAATGGAAGACGTTTGAGACGACCAGAACCCTTCCTAGAGCTGGCCGTCCGGCCAAACTGAGCTATCGGGGGAGAAGAGCCTTGGTGAGAGAGGTAAAGAAGAACCCAAAGATCACTGTGGCTGAGCTCCAGAGATGCAGTCAGGAGATGGGAGAAAGTTGTAGAAAGTCAACCATCACTGCAGCCCTCCACCAGTCGGGGCTTTATGGCAGAGTGGCCCGACGGAAGCCTCTCCTCAGTGCAAGACACATGAAAGCCCGCATGGAGTTTGCTAAAAAACACCTGAAGGACTCCAAGATGGTGAGAAATAAGATTCTCTGGTCTGATGAGACCAAGATAGAACTTTTTGGCCTTAATTCTAAGCGGTATGTGTGGAGAAAACCAGGCACTGCTCATCACTTGTCCAACACAGTCCCAACAGTGAAGCATGGGGGTGGCAGCATCATGCTGTGGGGGTGTTTTTCAGCTGCAGGGACAGGACGACTGGTTGCAATCAAGGGAAGATGAAGGCCAAGTACAGGGATATCCTGGACGAAAACCTTCTCCAGAGTGCTCAGGACCTCAGACTGGGCCGAAGGTTTACCTTCCAACAAGACAATGACCCTAAGCACACAGCTAAAATAACGAAGGAGTGGCTTCACAACAACTCCGTGACTGTTCTTGAATGGCCCAGCCAGAGTCCTGACTTAAACCCAATTGAGCATCTCTGGAGAGACCTAAAAATGGCTGTCCACCAACGTTTACCATCCAACCTGACAGAACTGGAGAGGATCTGCAAGGAGGAATGGCAGAGGATCCCCAAATCCAGGTGTGAAAAACTGAAAGACTCATGGCTGTATTAGATCAAAAGGGTGCTTCTACTAAATACTGAGCAAAGGGTCTGAATACTTAGGACCATGTGATATTTCAGTTTTCTTTTTAATAAATCTGCAAAATGTCAACAATTCTGTGTTTTCTGTCAATATGGGGTGCTGTGTGTACATTAATGAGGGGGGAAAAAATGAACAAATGATTTTAGCAAATGGCTGCAATATAACAAAGAGTGAAAAATTTAAGGGGGCCTGAATACTTTCCATACCCACTGTGTAAAATATACATACATACATACATACATACATACATACATACATACATACATACATACAGCAGAAACCCAATATATTTAAGTTAATTTATGAGTACATTTTTGTAAACTGGATCAAACTAAATTAAAAAGATCCAAATCAAAATTCACAAATTTAAAAAGCCATACGAAATATTTGCGTGAGAAACTGACTGAAATTAGTTTGTTGTTCACTGAAAATATATGAATATTTGAATTAAATCTTGAATCTTAAAAAAATTGAAATCAGTCTAAGCAAATTATTTTCGTTAACAGAACTGGATAAAATTATTTATTAAAAAGGTAAAAAAAAAAAAAAAAGATTTACAAATTTTAAAAGCCTGATAGATTTGTGGGCAAACAGACCAAAATTTGTGTTACTTACCAAAAGTGAGTTGAACTAGAAAATTGAATCAGCCTTAAAAATGATCAAATCATGTGTGAACTGGATCAAATGATTCATTGAAAAGATCTCAAAACTAAAAAAAGAGATTTATTAGCAAATTACACACCTCTACTTCTCTGCTGAAGTTTCATAATCATGCTAACAAGAGCTAGACAGGGATGTTAATGTCTAATAATAATTTTAGACCTGATTCACTTTCATTATCTCACACCTTACTGGTTTGAACAACATGAAAGGAAGTAAATGATTTTTGTATTAAATATTCCTTTAAAGCCAAAAGGTTAAACCCAAAATCAGCTACGGTCTAAACCAGTGGTTTAGACCGAAAAAAAATGGGTCACCAGGATGATTTAAGGAAAATGTATGTAACCAAGTTCAAGACTCAGGAAAGAAGCAACTAAATAAACAACAAAATGAAAGTAACTGGCAGCCGCCTCAGGTCAGAATCACGTGTATTTGTGTTTGCGCTCTGTTTTTGCTGTACATTGTAGCAAATAGGAGACATATCTGTTGATTTCTATAAAGCAAATCAGTGATTTTGGAACAGAGCATCCTTCCCTACGGCGGGACTCGAGATCGGTCTGTAGCGCAGTTGTCTTTCTTTCTTATTTTATATATATATATATATATATATATATATATATATGGGTTGCGTCAAAAATAGGATCCCTCTTTAAAAAAAGTTTGAAATCCACTGGTCTAAACAGTCTGTGTGGCCCCATGCCGTTGTCTTACAGCTCATTTCGCATCTTAAAGGAGCCCTCCAGGATTATTTATAAAATCATCTGCTGCTCAGAGTTACCCATGAATCATTTGGGTAATGAAAAGCTAAATATTTATGGGCCGTTTCAGAACTGGAAAAGAACAGACATAAATGAGAAAAGACGGCTGATGGAGACGGCATGCGCTCCATCACTCAGCATGCCTCGGGAAAGATTAACAGCAGAATAAGGAAACAGAAGGTGGAGTTATCTGGAAACGCTTTCCCTGAAGGAAACTCTGAGAGTGGCGGTTGAGTGGGCGGCTCGATGGCAGAGAATTGATTTTGACGAGGATGAGGTGTTGTGGAGAAAGTGAGGGCAATTATCTGATCTATCGCTGCGCCTGTCACGCACGCACGCACACACACACACACAGAGCTGTCAGCTGTTTGTCTTTGGAGGGGTGTATTTCCCTGGCGATCCACACCTTGTCTAGTCCTGTTGGGGAGTGAATAGAGGTAACTGGCTCTGAGTGATGGAAGCACGCTCAGACTGGCCCAGTCTCCACACGGAAACATGATCAGATACCAGAAGATACAAACTAAAAGACAAACGGACTCCAGAGTACTGTTAGCCATTTAGATTTATTTATTTTTTATTAGAAAAGGGGGGAAATGGGATCATAAAAATGTTCTTCAAAAAGTTGAAGTACTAAAACTATTAAAACTGCATAAAAATAGTTTTAAAAATAAAATAAAAAAGTTAACCAAAAACAAAAATTACTAAAACAGACTATTAAAATAAAATACAAAACTTAAAAATTAAAAATAAAAAGTAATATAAATATTAGATGGAAATTAATACAAAGAAATGAAAGAAATTACCTAACCAAATTAATATATAAAAAAAAAGGGTAACCAAAATAGAGCTGAAAAAAATTCAATTTATAAAATTAAATTGAGAATTAAAAATGCTGTCTTGACAACTGAATAAGATAAATAATTGCAAGTACTAAAATTACTAAAATGGAAATAAACATTAAAGCCATAAATAAAATACAAAATTATAAAAGCACAAAATTACTAAAAATTTGACTAGTAAAAATTGTTTTTAATTACTGAAAAGCTTGCAAATATAAATAAAGTTAAAAATGACAAATACAAACAAAAAATAAAACTCATGAAAACTAACTGAAATAAATTGTTTTAAGTAGCTAAAATTAAAAAATAATAAATTAAAGCTATACGCAAAAAAAAAAAAAAAAAGCATCAGTAAAAATAGGGGAAAATGTACTGTATAATTTGAAGGATTTTTAAAATTATTTTTAACAGGTGATTCACCAGTTGTTGTTTATTTTACACTGCATCACATTGTATTTTAGAGTTAGCAGAAATGTAAAATTATTGGATTATGTCCTGTGCAATAATCTGCCAGTACCTTTTCTGTTATTTTACAAATTAATTTTTAAAGTCTATATGGAAAAAAAAAGAAAAAGAAAAATGACAAAATAACAAAATTACTACAACGTAAATGCCAATTCGACATATTAATGAATAAAATAGAATATCATTTCCAAAAAAAAAAAAAAAAAAAGAAAACAGACTGAATTTCTATAAATTTCTTTCAACCTTCTATCCTCAAGAGTATTACAGTTTCCACAAAAATAATGAGAACAACTGTTTTCAACAATGATAATAAGAAATGTTTCTTGAGCAGAAAATCAGAATGATTTCTAAAGGATCATGTGACACTGAAGTAATGAAGCTGAAAAAGCTTTGCATCACAGGAATAAATTACATTTTAAAATGAATTCAAATAGAAGAGACTTTTCAAATTTTGAGTTTGTTCACAGCATGTGCCGTACCGTCAGGCAGCGTCTCTGATAATCAGCTAATTTTCAAAGCTTTCCATAATAACCTGGTTAAAGTAACCTTGTATAAATCGGTCATATTTACACAAACAGCACCACAGCATTTGTGAAATTGTTGAAAGCACGCACTTTCTAAAAGTGTATTTCCAAAACATCTAAGACATGCATTTAAACTTTGTCTTGTCAGCATTATTCCTACGGCAGCGCAAACTATAAATACAATCCTCCTTAAACCAGTCTGAAGGGCTGTAGAGCAACATTAGCGACTGTTGTGCAAGAGCTGTGACTAGTAAAGCAGCAGATGATACACATACAGTGATCAGACATCTGCACCCATGCGTTTGTCATCAGGCTCTAGCTGGGCCTTGTATTAAACAGCAAGATGCTAACAGATTTTTTGCACAGTTTAACAGCACTTAAAGGGTTATGGGTTGTTTGTCATCTCAGAAAGCACCACTAATGATTTGACAGCAGATTTCTTGTCAGTTAGAGTTCTGTCCTACACACACACACACACACACACACACACACACACACACACACACACACATCTCTCTGCCTCCGCCTAGTGGTGAGGATGAGTTACTGCAGCACAGGGATCCTGACGTACTTCTGACAACTAAAGCTGCTTTTATTGTGCAGGAATTCAAAATTATGACTTACAAAATTGTATGTTTATAGTATAAAGAAAAGTAGGGGAAAGAGGGCTAAGACGTGTCAGTGGGTAAGCTGCGTCACCCTCTTAATTTAGCAAATACAGCATTACATCACTTCTCCACATGTTGAGGTCAATCAAGCACAGCTGTTCACATATACGAGAAAATGAAAATGTCTTAAAGTTATTTCTTTTTTCATTTTCATTTATGATTTGAGAGTAAAATATTTTGTTATGATTATAATTATAATTAAAATTTATTTATTTATTTTTGCATATTCTAAATGGCTGGAAAAAAAGACTGTCAAAGCGAACTTATTCAGGTCTAGAAATAAATCTCAGATATTTTTACATGAAACAAATGTATAAAACAATGTAAATTATGTAAAGTGGCACAGCTATAGTTATAGTGAATTTTTGCATCAAAATGCAATAAATACTAATAACAAAATACTAATAATTCAAAAACTTACAAACATTTCATTACAATAAGATATTCAAATTATGTTCAGAAAATTTTCCTTTATTATAATTACACATACATACATATATATATATATATATTTTTTTTGATAAATACTTTTACTCAGTAGGGACATGAAATTATAATTTTTTACTGTCACACTTGATCAATTTAATTTAATTTTAAATAAATTATAAATTCTTTTCAACCTTCTATCCTCAAGAGTATTACAGTTTCCACAAAAATAATGAGAACTGTTTTCAACAATGATAATAAGAAATGTTTCTTGAGCAGAAAATCAGAATGATTTCTAAAGGATCATGTGACACTGAAGTAATGAAGCTGAAAATTCAGCTTTGCAGCACAGGAATAAATTACATTTTAAAATGAATTCAAATAGAAAAGAGACGAGACTTTTCAAAAACAATAAAACCTTCCCGACCCCAAACTTTTAATTAATATATCACTCACTCTCTGTTAATTCTTAGAGCAAGAACGAGGAGTAATAAAAACGAGCTAACAAAATTAAAATATTAACATCTTAATGAGGAGGTGACCAGTGATAAATATAAAGCAGGTACAGGTGACAATGAGACTAGAGACATTCCTCTCTCATGCACATTTCCTCATAATCTCCTTACATAACCGCAGCCCGTGACCTCGGGGTGACGGGCGCCAGACGGAGGTTTTCCTACAGGCCGACCCCCTACAGCGGTCCCAGAGCCCTCAGCGCTCACTTACACGCACAAACACGTCACAGCAGCTGACTGCAGCACTTGGGATGATGGGAGAGACATGCTGCCTTTCTTAAAAGAATGATTAGTTCAACTTAGCAAGCTCCAACAGGTAACAGCTCTCGGCTCCATTTCTGTTATATTTTAAAACTAAATGAGCTCAACACTTTCTGTTCATACAATAAAGAGGAATGAGCAACTCCTCTGTTTTGACAGAATCTGAAGTAAAACTGCTGTCCATAAAGGCATTATACACTCGTGTGCTTCTTTAAGTCCACTTATAAATTTTGCATCATAATGTAGTTTTTCTTTCATTTTATATATATAGTACAGAGTAAATACCAAAAACTAAAGGCCAAAAGTGACAAGTTATTTTATAATGTCAGTTTTCATGACCTTTTTATTTATTTTTCAGAATTTAAAGACATATTGCAGACTTTGTATTTTTAATTATTTTAATTTTTTTTAATTATTTTATTCAGCAAAGATGCATTAAACTGACCAAAAGTAAAAGGCATTTATATATATTGCTGAATTATTTAAAAATTAAAAGTATAAAATCTGTAATTTAGTTCTGTGATGAAAAGCTGAATTTTCTGCATCCTTACACCAATCTTCAGTGTCACATGATCCTTCAGAAATCATTCTAATATGCTGATTTATTACTTTTATCATCAATGTTGGAAACAGTTTTTTTCAGGATTCTTTGATTAATAAAATTTTTAAAAGAACAGCATTTATTATTTATTCAAAATAGAAATCTTTTCTAACAATATAAGTCTTTGCTATCACTTTTTTGTTGTTATCACTATCCTGAATAAATATTCATTTCTTTCAAAAAAGGAATGAATAAAAATGTACTGACCACAAATTTTTAAAAATGGTAGTTTATGTTATTACAAAAGATTCTATTTTAAATAAATGTTGTTCCTTTAACTTTTTATTTATTAAAAAGTCCTGAAAAAAGTATAACATTCTAGAAAAATATAATGAAGCACAACTGTTTTCAACATTGATAATGAATCAGAATATTAGAATGATTTCTGAAGGATCGTGACACTGAAGATTGGAGTAATGATGCTGAAAATTCAGCTTTGCATCACAGGAATGAGTTACATTTTACAATATATTCACATAGAAAACATTTATTTTACATTGAAATAATATTGCACAATTTTTTCTTGATTTCTGATCAAATAAATGCAACCCTGATGAGCATAAGATAAAAAACATTAAAAATCTTACTGATCCCAAACTTTTGAACAGCAGTGTAAATTTTACAAATATAAATTACTTATAAATTGCTTAGATATTTCACAATATTACTGTTTTTCATCAAATACTACACTCTTTTAGCAAGCTGAACGCATTATCAAAGTACCTAACAAATAAAGTGAATATGCACAAGTATTTTCCGGTCACCATTACAACCCAACACACTACATAACGTGCCCCTCAACACAATAACAGCCATCTACCTCATTCCCAACAGTCCCCACGATGATTCCCCAAAGCAAACCGTATAAGTTAGCAAAGCAAGGAGAGTCGACTTGAGTAGTTTCTCTTGTTTCAGAGAGCATCAGCTTATGACAGCAAATTCATTTCACGGTCTGGTGGCCAGAGAGGAGACCTCATACCCAGCAGGCCTCTCTCTGATGCTTGAAAGCACGAGATGGACCCTCCACAGAGAAGCTGAGATCTCCCAGCGGTCTTCAGAAAGGCCCGGGTGTCTGCTGTGTGGCTCTTACCTTTGAGGCGTGACGGCGCTCGCTGCAGTCTGGATGCTGGCAAACCACACACTCCTCATCCTGAGCCGGCTTCTCATCTGCAACATTAAATAACACACACATACACATCAAAACACCTCATGAACCCACTGGAAAACTCGATATTTTCTGAAAAAAAAAAAAAAAAAAAAGAAAAAGAATAGTTGCTATGTGGTTCTAGGGTTATTATAGTTAACTAAAACCATAAAAGAAAATAAAATTGATTCAAATCAAATACAAAATCTATAATACAATATTTAAAAATAAACTTATAAAATGTATTTGCAAAGGTGACATTTCTCATTTTCATTTAGTTGAACCGGATATGCTAAAATTTGTCATTTTTATTAGTTTTTGTTGCTTTTAAATATATCTGTATCGTTTTTATTTATTTTTATTTCCGTTTTAGGTAACTTGATGTGTTAAAATAAACTAAAACAAAAATTAATCATATTAATACAGACATATTTAAAAGTAACAAAAACAAAAAAAAATTACAATTCAAAAACAAACCTAAATTATTAAAATTAAAATATTACATAAATATAAAATCTAACTCAAAATAATAATAAACAATAGTACATCAGTGTTACTAAAATATAATAGTATGTCAGTGTTAAAAAACACTTTGGTTATGTTTTTTTTTTGTTTTTTTGTTTTCCAAAAGATTGCTGCTTTGCTAGTTTATAAAATAAAATAAAATAAATAAAAATACACTGGATACTAGGGTGTTCTTTTGACCGTTTTATTGTCTGGTTATTGTTCAATTTTTATTTTTTTCCAAAAACAAAATAAAATAGGTAAATGAAAATGAAAAGAAAATACAAAAATAGATACTGGTTATTAGGGTGTTCTTTTGATCATTTTATTGACTGGTTAAAAACAAAGCAAAATAAAAAAATAAAATAAATACAAAAAATAAAATAATTTTATAAATAACACTAAGAGGATATATAATGCAATAAAGGGATAAAGACTGAGACAGACAGAGGAACTTAACAGGATATTAACAAGACAGGAGAAAGGAAGACAACAACAAAAAAAAAGTTAAAAAAAGGAAGAAAACACACAAACATGGTTTAGTTTCACTTCATTACTAACTGGATGAAAAGGTGAATGCAAAACTAACAATAAACCACACTATAAATACTCATTTTATGAATTTTACTATAAATGTCTAATTATTCCACATGCTGTAAGATCGATGTGTCTGTATGTAGATGAGAATTTCAAGACAGTTAACAGCCACATATTTAAGTGATTCTCCATAGTAGGAATCGACCCAACAACAACTTTCCACTCTCCTCTCCGCTTACAGATTCAATATTCTCAGGAAAATTCCCAACATCTTTTCCATCTGCAGATCTTTCACTAGAAATCAGCTAAATGTGTGCCTTCTTTAATAATATGCCTCAGTATCCATTTTTTTTAGACTGAATCAAAGCCGTCATGAATCAAAAACTTGTGGCGAAACCTAAAATCATGTGAGTCAACAGTGTCTGACCAGCAGCAGCTGCCTGCTCGAACCACTTCATTGTTTTTGCATCGTTATTCCTCATACTTATGGTTTGAAAAACCATAAGTATAACACTTCAGTGATACTTAACCTTCTGCAGATGATGAAACAGGTGGAAATAAAGCATAGGCTTTTACAGTCCCTGCTGGAAAAAACAGTTTAAGCTAGGAAGTGTATGTTGTAGCATGGTGTTATGTTTAAAAATATTTTTTTTCCTTCTTTTTTTTGCTGCTACAACACGGTCTGCTTTAAATGAACAATCTAAAAAGCATTTAAATCCACTGACTCGACTCGACTCGACGATGATGTTATTTGACATTTATATTGAATAAAGACCTTAAGGACAAGCAGCAAGTTTGTTTAGCGTAGGATGCTAATGATGTGTGTTAAGAGTCTGATTCAGCAGTATTCATCCACTCTCTTCTCTCTTAACTTCCTCCTGTTCTTCACTCTCTCTCTCTCTCACTCCCTCTCAGTCTCTGTTTAACATGGAGAGGAATGTCTGACCTCAGCACTGCTGATTAAGCCCAAATCAAGCAAATAAAAGCAAGCTAGCGGCACATGCATTGTCAACACACACAGTGAGCCAGCGTGTGCGTACAGCCACTGATGCAGTCACACTCAGAGAAAACTCACTGCACCCAACTTTCTAAAGCCATAGTGAGTTTTTACAGCATCTGAATAAAATGTGAGTATTGTTTGCCTGTTGGGATACCAACTTCAGCAGAGCAAAAAGAAACGCTGTTTAAAGCTTTTAATAACGTAAAATAAATAAATAAATTACAATGGTATTTGACTTTAGATAATAATAATAATAATAATAATAATAATAAAGTAGTAAGTACTATTAACAAAAACAATAAAAAAAGTTAAAAAAATTAAACTGAACTATTACTTGAAAGAGCTGATAATCTTACAATGGTATTTGACTTTAGATAATAACAACAATAATAATTATAAATATTATAATAATAATAATAATAATAATAATAATAATAATAATAATATGGAAAAATCATTAAAAATGAAATAGAAAACCATTACTTGAAAGAGAATCATCGTACAATACTATTTGCCTTTGTACAGATGTAGATACATAATAATTTAAAAAAAATCAATCCTCAGCCATCTTCAAGAATCGGCTAAAAACACATCTCTTCCATTTTTATTTGACCCTCTAACTCCAGAACTCTCTATTCTAATTATATCCTTAAAAAAAATATATAAATTAAAAAAAAATAGACCCTTTTAGACTTGCACTCTATTCATTTAAAAAAATAAATTAAAAAAACAAAACAAAATAACTAGCTTTTCTAATCTTTTTGTGTTCTATCGGTTTTCTTTTTATTTATTATACAATTAACAAAAGCAAAAAAGGCCTCTGACACTAGCTTGCTCTATTCCATCTGTTTTCTTTTTATTTATTATATAATTAAAACACACAAACCTTGCTACGTGTACTGCGTTAAGCTAACTGAGACTTGTTATAGCGCTTACATATCATTGCTCTTTTGTTGGTCTTGATTCATTTGTAACTCGCTTTGGATAAAAGCGTCTGCTAAATGACTAAATGTAAATGAAATAATAATAATAATAATAATAAAAACATTTATAAAAAAAAAAAAAAGAGACTTATCTTACAGTGGTATAAAATACAAAAAAATTAAATTAACAATAACCATAATAAATGACTACTTTTTTGCATTAAATATAGCGTTCACATTCGTAGTACAAAATCTTTAGGCCAAATTACATGCCAGAGTTTAATACTCTAGATAGTGACATGCTAAGCCCCTAAAACCAAAGTATGAGCATTAGAACTAGTGATGCTTGTCTTTTTATATAAATAAGTGATCCATAAAACAAAGGTGTACAGTTCCCAACGACAATCCCACAGTCCCGCAGCCTTATCATACTCTTCCTCAAAGAAGACCACACAGCGAGGACCCTTGACCTGGACTGTACCATGTTTACCATGTATAGGCAGAGTGGAGGTTTCTAAGAGCATGTTGAAGCATCGCTTTTGTACAGCTTTTATGAGGAATGTACGGAATGCCTCAGATCAGCGGTGAATTTTTCCCTCTGTTCTGTTGCATGGGACGGCTGGCACACTACTGGACCTGTCTGATGGTCCTCCTCCTCCTCCTCCTCCTCTCTGAAGGCTAAAGTGCCCCGTCAGCCGGAGACGCCGTGTGAGTTATGCAACGTGAGGCGTCTGCTGGAAGACAGATGGCAGACGGCAACAGACTGCCAAGGTCCGAGGTGCTTCACTTAACTGTCAGAGATGCAGCCAACTGCTGTATCGCTTCACGGGACAGTAAGAGAGTTTAAATTCAACGGCAAGAACAAGGGATATATAGATATAGATAGATTATATATAGTCAAGTCAAGTCACCTTTATTTATATAGCGCTTTTAACAATACAGATTGTGTCAAAGCACTTAACAGTATCAAATTGGAGGATAGAGTGTCAGTAATGTATAATGATAATATTAAACACTCAATTTTCAATTAAAGGCATTTCATTATTGAATTCAGAGATGTCATTGTCTAGCTCAGTTTAGTTTAAATAGTATCTGTGCAATCAAATCGGCGATAGTCGCTAGAAATTAAGTGTCCCCAACTGAGCAAGCCAGAGGCGACAGCGGCAAGGAACCAAAACTCCCTCTGTGACAGAATGGAGAAAAAAAAACCTTGGGAGAAACCAGGCTCAGTCGGGGGACCAGTTCTCCTCTGACCAGACGAAACCCGCAGTTCAAAAGTTTATATTTCTATTTTAATTTTGTTGCAATTTCTAACAATAGTAGTATTATGTAGTTAGGTATTTTATTATATTATATTATATTATATTATATTATATATACACATACACAGTCATGGCCAAAAATATTGGCACCCTTGGTAAATATGCTCAAAGGCGGCTGTGAAAATTAATCTGCATTGTTAATCTTTTATTTATTAAAATAAATAAATAAAAAAAAAAATCACAAAAAACACAAAAGTCTAACCTTTCATTGGATAATAAGAATTTAAAATGGGGAGAAATATCATTATGAAATAAATGTTTTTCTCTAATACACATTGGCCACAATTAACGGCACCCTTTTATTCAATATTTTTTTAAACCTCCATTTGCCAGTTTAACAGCTCTATATTTTCTCCTATAATGCCTGATGAGGTTAGAGAACACCTGACAAGAGATCAGAGACCATTCCTTCATCCAGAATCACTCCAGACCCTTAAGATTCCCAGCTCCATGTTGGTGCTTCTTCTCTTCAGTTCACTCATTTTCTACAGGGTTCAGGTCAGAGGACTGGAATGGCCAGCAGAAGCTTGGTTTTGTGCTCAGTGACCAATTTGTGTGTTGTTTTTGAGGTTTGTGTTTGGATTTTTGTACGGTTGGAAGATCCAAACATGGCCCATTATAAGATTTCTAACAGAGTCAGTCACTTACTGATTTTTTATGTGTTGGTATTTGACAGAATCAATGATGTCATGTGTCTAAACAAGATATCCACAGGACCTCCAGCAGAAATATAGGCCCACAACATCAAAAATACAGCAGTATATTTCATTGTACACATGGGGTACTTTTTATCCCCGTGTTCACCAAACCCATCTTGAGTGTTTGCAGCTAAAAAGCTCATTTTTTAGTTTCATCTGACCATAGAAGCCAGTCCCATTTGAAGTTCCAGTCGTGTCTGATAACTGAATATGCTGGAGATTGTTTTTGGATGAGCTAGGAGAATTTTCCTTGAAACCCTCCCAAAAAACATGTGGAGATGTAGGGGCTGTTTGACTATTTTTTTAAGGTTTTCTGACCCCGAGACTCAACTATTTTCTGCAGTTCTCCAGCTGTGGTCCTTGAGTCTTTAGCCACTCAAACTCTCCTTCTCACCGTGCATTAGGACGATATAGACACACATCCTCTTCCAGGCAGTTTCGTAACTTATGTTAATTGGAAATTCGTAATTATTGCCCTGATGGTGGAAATGGGAATTTTCACTGCTCTAGCTCTTTTCTTAAATCCGCTTCACTAATTTGTGAAGCTCAATTATCTTTTGCTGCACATCAGAAATATATTCTTTGGTTTTTCTCATTGTGATGGATGATTAGGGGAATTTGGGCTTTGTTTTCCCTCCTATTTATATTTCTGTGAAACAGGAAGCCATGGCTGGATAATTTCATGTTCATAATCACCCTGGAGTGCTCAAAATTGTGAATATGAATGTGAATATACTTCAGAGATATTTTACTCAAAAGAATTTCTAGGGGTGCCAATAATTGTGTCCAACGTGTATTTGAGAAAAACATTCATTTCATAATGATATTTCCCTCCATTTTAAATTCTTATTTTCCAATGAAAGGTTAGAGTTTTTGAATGTTTTTAATAAAAGATCAAAAGCATTTACAATGCAGATTAATTTTCACAGCCTTCTTTGATCATATTTACCAAGGGTGCCGATATTTTTGGCCATGACTATAAATACACAGCAAAATAAAACCAGACAAGGTGAACAGGATCCCACCGATTAAACATTAAACTGACTTTTGGCTACAAAATGTACCCTACAAAAATTGCTTACAAATACAAAACAAAAGACATTTTCTGTTTCTATAGGAAAGGAACATGAGTGCAGGAGTGATGCTACCTATTTTCATCCATTAGATGAGAAGCTGCTTTAAATGGCCTCTCGCTGTTTTACTATTTTTACAATCAGCGCAAAAAAAAAAAATCATTATTAGCATTAAACATCATTAATGCAGCCAAAAATAAAAATAAATAGCATTTGCAACCTGAACCAATTTTGAATTTTTACCACAATATGTTTTCATAACTTTGGTTATCAGACATTAGATTAAAACCCATTTCCAGAGGGGAAAAAAGGAAAATGTACTGTTGATTATCCAGTTATTTTATGACAGTGATCGACTGGTAGATCTTTTTCACTGTCCCAGCAGATCCCGAAAATAACAGTAAAATAAGTACAAAAATGCATTACATTTCTCCATTCTTTGTACTGTATTTTTCTGCTATTTTCGGTAGCTACTGTGACAGTGATAAAGAAAAATACATCACGTCTGAGTAGGGCAACAGGATGTTAACAGAGGTCAGAGACGCAGAAGACAGATGCAAAGAGGAGAAAATACTGTAGCAGGCACAGAACAATAGCTCACGGTTCACAATGGTCGAAATATAGGAAGAAAATATAAATATTAAATTGGAGATATAGGGTTATAAGCTATTAATGCATCACTGAGGGAAACTGTCTTGAGAAATGTTTTGATGGCAATGGCAATTTCTTCTCCTCTTACCTCCGTATAAAAGTGCAGCTCTGCTTTGTTTACTGCGGTAACCAAGAAAACGTTATATCGTGGCTGGTTCATAAGCGCCACCTGCTGTCAGAGAGTGAATTTGCATCAAATTCAGACCTGCTGTTTTTGTTTGATCCTCAAATTATACAATCCAATTCAAATAAAAAACAACTGCTTGTGAAACGTGTGTAGCATCTTTGCTTGTATCATGATTAAAATGCAGTGGTTGCCTCTAATTTCAAATGGATACAGATATTTTTGTCTGAAGCCAGTTTGTTTGTTATAAATCAAACAGTCAATAAATAAATTGCTTAAAAAAAAAAAATCAGAGTCAGCCAATTTGCTAGTTTAAAAAAAGGAAAAAAAAGGAAATCTGATTATGAATTGGCTATGATCGGTGCATCACTAATTAAAATACTAAACAAAAGGCCTCAAATTGGAAGTACAATCTGGGATGTCTTCTTTTATAAATTCTTCAATAGGTAGATCTCGTCTTTCATAAAGGCCGAGGTCAGGGATCTTAGGCTTAAAAAGGTTGGTGACCACTGTTTTATGGACATTTCCATTAACCCTAAAACACAATGCAATGAAGTGCAAAATTCAAAATACAGGTAAAACACCAGTAAAAATAAATACGGAAAATAAAACAGTACATACCAATACATTTTATTTATTTATTTGTTAGTTTGGTTATAGTGTTGAGTGAGAGTGTTGAAAATAAGAAAGTCATATTGTGAAAAATATAGTTGCTATTATGAGGAATGACTTTGCAAATGTGATCTAAAGAGTCAATATAAAGTCAGAAATTTAAAATATAATTTTAAATGATAAAGACTCAAATAATGAGAATGTTAAAAAAAAAAAAAAAAAAAATTACAAAATTATTTGAAACAGAAATTGGCAATACGTCAACCAAAATTTCCACTGAAAATATTTTTAATAAAATATTTAATGAATACATTTAAAAAAAAAAAAAAAAAAAAAAAAAATATATATATATATATATATATATATATATATATAAACATTTTACTTTGTTTTCAGTAACAAAATACATTAATTTTTAACAAATACAAAAGTACTTTAAGTTTCCACATCTTAAATAAATTTTGTATTTTTTTTTCTCTCTTTTTGCTGAAAACCGAATGTAAACTATGTAATTTTATTGCACTGTCAACCAAAATCTTTCCAAGCTGTCTGTTTGTGCATACCTATTTCAATTAGACACTGCCCAGGTAAATAAAACTACATACTTTAAGATGATTTTCTGTACTAACATTTAAAAATTTGGTCTGCTTGAAAAACTAAAAATGCAGCATGCATTTTCATTCATGTCATTGACTGAAAACTGACAGCAAGTCTTTGACCGCACAGACTTCCTGCCTCCAGCCATACTGCTTCTTACACTACATGCAAGGACTTAAGAGGCCACACACTTGAATCCTGAGTACATACAGTAATAAGACCATTTTGAAGCTAATCTTACAGCAGCGGGTCCCATAAGATGACTGTATAAACCACTATGAGTTTGTGACATTTTCCCATCACTATTACCAACTCAAACACCAAAGTGAGCCACGACCCACCATTTTAATCCCCCAGACTAATTATGGCATTTGAGAAGACAAGTATGCACTTAGAAATGCAGTACGCTCCTCTTCTCAAGGCCACAGCAGCCAGAGAGCGGCTCTCAGTAATGGATCGGCCTTAATTACAGGTCTTATGGATGGAAGACATCAAAGAAAGACTCATTGCTGCAGTTTTCCATCTCTGTTGAAGTGTCCCAAATGTTCCGGAAGAAATCTGGGTTGAGTAAGTGACAAACAAATAAACCATTGAGGACTGAATGATGGGCTAATGAAAAACAGCGTCAGGGAAACATGGAGATGACAGCAATAACTGACCATAACACATTTTCAACTTCAAAACACACAAATGCAGGGCAGCAACAGCATTCAAAGTATTATAAGATGTTCAGAAATGCTGAAAAAGAGCTTAAAGTAGCACTACAAAACAGCAGGATGCAATGCAATGGCTGAAGATATCCATCTGACACGTATACATGAACAAGGGATGTAACAATTTAAAATTTTGTTTAAAAAAGTAAATTGTTTTTTAATATAATTTCTTAATTTTTTATAAAACAATATAATATATAATTCATACATTAAAATTCTATACTATTTTGTCTAATTAGCTATTTTAATAATAAAAAGCTAAAATAAGTGACCATTACATTATTAAATATACAATATCAACTGAAACATATCCAACAGAGATAATAATAATAATAATAAATTACAATAATAAAAAAATAAAATAAAATCTGATATCTGTAGGTATGCTTATTTGCACTAATTTCTGTCAAATGGAATGAATCAAATTTGATTCTGATTCAGAAAATTGTTTATATTATGAACCCTAAGCATTGCAATTCGACTTTCATATTCACAAAAAGTGAGCGGACATGTCAGATAAGCATTTTAGCGAATATTTAATAAACATTCAGCCTGCTTCACTCACCAATTTTTAAGACATGAGTTGTAAATAAACATACACGGGGTCATAAGACATAAAACATATGTAAACATACGCATCACAATCCTGAACATTATTTTTTAATCCCATTGAGGAAATACTTGGATGCAAATGTTTACATATTAATCCTGCCCTGACAAACCTGAACAGTTTAATGACAGTGTCACAAAGACATTTAAAAGCAGCATTTCAACTACTGAAATCCTGAATGATATTACCAAAAACAACAGTACATTTATGACTTCGGGTTCCAAACAATTTAACAAAGTTGTATAGATTTAAGCAAGTACTGAGTATACAAAAGACAACAACTCACTGGTTAGTGACTGAGGAATGTCAGTATTTTGGGTATGTGGATCCAGCCTTACCATAAACATCACAGATGACATCCAGAGGGGACGACCAAGAGTACCGTTCCGCCCCCTGTTCTGTCAAAGAAGATGGGAGTGTCTCAAGTTCATAAGCTCCCCGTTTCCTCCAGTAAAGGAACATTGTGAAGGATGAGGCTATAAACACTAACTGCAAAAATAAACTGATCTTCTAAAGGCTACTTTAAAAGGAAACAATGCCCACTCGCACAATAATCAAACACTCAACATCTAACGCGGCATCTTTACGTCCAGCTCTGATGTGCCCTAAACGGGATATAGTCAATCTCAAACAATTCCCCATAAAGCAGGCACCTGCAGTTACCTCATCTTCCCTAACAATTAAACCTTGCTTTGATCCCGCTTCACGAGTTCCAACCCATAAAAGTGCGCAACTAGGCATGCCAAAACCGGATCTACGTTCCAAAACCGAGCAAATCCTGGCACCCATTTCACAGCAACTCAATGCAACTCTTGACAATGAATCTCAATTGAGAACGTATGACGAGTTCCTTGCTTCTAGAACTGTGGATCCCTCAGTGGGATCTTGCAGTACGCCAAAACAGGAACGCCTAAAAGTCCTCTAAAAACTTTGGGAAGAAAAAAACAAATAAAAGTCTTCCAAAGCTGCTTGATGTCTTGACAAGAATGTCTCGCCTTCTTTGAAAAGTTGACGGTGCTTCTTCAGCTTCATCTTAGATCCCATTACCAGATCTACGTTCTAAACCCAAGCAAACACTGGCACCCATTTCACAGCAACTCAATGCAACTCTTTCGAATAAATCTCAATTGAGAACGCATGATAGGTTCCTCGATTCTTGAATTGTGGTTCCCAAGTCGGAAACACCTACAGGTCCTCTAAACCTTGGCAAGAAAAAACGAATTAAAGTCTTCCAAAGTTGCTTGATTTCCAGACAAAAATGTCTCAACTTCTTTGAGAAGTTGACGGTGCATCATCTTCAGCTTCATCTTAGATCCCAAAACCAGACCTATGTTGCAAACCCAAGCAAAACCTGGCACCCATTTCACAGCAACCCAATGCAACTCTTGATAATGCAAATAATGCTCTGAATGGATAACGTATGACGCGATCCTTGCTTCTCAAACTGTGGATCCCACAATGGGATCTTGCTGTACGCTAGACAGGAACACCTAAAAGTCCTCTACACCTTGGCAAAAACAAACCAAATTAAAGTCTTCCAAAGTTATTTGACGTCTTGACGAGAGTGTCTCGCCTTCTTTGAGAAGCTGACGGTGCTTCTTCTTCAACTTCATCTCAGAAGTTCTTTGCTTTCTTCGCCAAACAATCAGTATTTTCAAGTCTGCAAGGAACAGGCACATCGGTGTCAAAGTCTGCGCAAGCAAGTTGGGCAAAGAGGTCTGGTTGTCAGAGGGTGTTCAACCCACACTACCAGACAAATGTTGTATTCATTCTGGGCTGAAGTGCATGCTGGGATTGATAGACTAGGCCAATACCTTCCAGTATTTGGGAAACAAAGATCCCTTGCAAACCCCTCCTACACAGACAGCGAACTTTGTCTATGATTTGCACAAACAATAAAAGCCAGACATTTCTGCATTGATTAGAGTCCTAGTCCTCCTTTTTCCGAGAGATTTATGAGTTACGAATGCCGTGTGACTACAACAATGTCAGCTGTTTCCTTGGATGGACACTGGCCAGCAGTGGCTCCTGATAAGATATCCGCTCTATGGAGGTGGATGAATGTCAAAATGACAAGTTCAAACGTGGCATTTCCCCAATGTCTTGTTGCAGTAAGGTTGTTTTAGTTATCCTGCAGAGAAGAATTATTGTGAGAACGTACCGTGCAAGAGTCGGAGGGGAGGGACGATGTTGCACAGCCATTCAGATGTCCAATTTTGGGATAAGAAATTAGAGGGTACGGCTGGGGCAGAATTACTCTTGGAGTCTGGCTTTGCAGACATATGGTAGTAATCCAGAACCTGGCTTTGAACTTGCAGCTTTTTTAAATGAACAGGCCGCTCGGGCAGCTGCAGAATGAGACTCAACAGAGAAGCAGATTTAAACAATGAATCTAAGGTTTTTCCTCTGCAACTTCAGCGTCTTTTTTAAACACAAACAGTGGGCTTCAATATTCTGCATTAGCATAAAAAGTGCGCTTACATAACCGTTTGAGTGCAGATGTGTGACTGAGAGGCAGAATGAGTGTGTGCAACAGGAACAGTGAAAAAGTGAGTTTTCCCAAGCCTCAGTGGTGTTGACAGGTGGAGAGCAGTTTCACTCTCTGGTTGCCAAAGTAGTGGAAAATACATTTAACCTATATTTAGATGGAACAGCCACATCATATGCTATATTAACCCCTTAAATACTACTAGAAATGCTATTGTAATACTTCAAAACTTACAACACAACAACAAACTGATGACATTAACTGAAGATAATTCACTAACTCAATTTCAAATATTACCATTCAAAAATTTGGGGTTGTTAAGATTTTTAAAAGTAAGTATCTTATGCTCACCAAGGCTACATTTATTTGATCAAAAACAAAGTAAAAACAGTAATATTTAAAATACCTGTAAAAAAATTCTATTTTAATCATTCTAATATTCTGATTTGGTGCTCAAAAAGCATTTCTTATTATCAGTGTTGAAAAAAACTGTGATGCTTTTTTTCAGGATCCTTTCAGGATGAATATTACATTTACAAAAGTATTTATGTGAACTAGAAATCTTTGGTAACACAATGAACAATACAATGCATCCTTGCTGAATAAAAGTAAATTTCTAAAAAAAAAAATAAAAATACAAAAAAAAAACATTACTTGGTGGTTTCAAAACATGTTTATAGATAATGTTTCCATCCATAATGTTTAATGAAAATAACTGTAAAATATTTCTTTGGTTCCAAAGAACACAATTTTTTTTTAATAGAGCGTTTTTCACAATGTATGTTTATTATGTATGAGCATTAATGTCAAATTCAGAGAAAATACAAATAAGCAATAGAAATAAATATTGGTGAAGGCACTGTGGCCTCCTTTACTAAAAGGCATTTATTAAATATAATATCACATAAAAACACATGAATGGAAACCTAGCAATCATCTGCAACAATTTGTCTGTCAGTAACATGCGGTTAAAACACAACCCATCTAGATCGCCTTTTTTTTTTTTTTTTTTTTTTACACCTCTAACTAGGTGGATAACCTTGAAAATAAGTGATATGCCTTTCACTCAAATCCCATTTTTCAAAATCCCTAAATTGTTACTGTAAGAGCACAGGGGTATTTATGACATAATGAAAAGCTAGACCGTCTTGCTCTGTACAGAAGCAGATATTACAGAGCTCATCCTTGGCAGAGACGTGGTCATTAACACGAGGCTGAGATCCGCCTAAATGGACTTAAGCTGGGTGGGGGAAGCTCTTCAGCAGTAGTCGACATGGGACAAAGTGATGACATGAACTCAGGCTGAAGGGCCCTTTTAATCTTCCGTAATCGTCACACGGAGAGAAGGGTGACACACAAGCGTTTCATTCCTCTAATGAGCAGAGCATGATCGCTGCTAGTCTATTAGCAAGGCCAAGAATCCAAGAGCTACAGAAGTTACTTTAGATCTACACAGTCAATAGAAATCTAACATAAAAAACAAACACAAATAGTTCTGATTCTAAACTTTTTTTTTAAAAGAATTTTGCTGTTCACTGCAGCAAAATACCTAATTTTAATATTCTCTTGCAACAAAACAAAAAGCACCAACAGTAACGCTGACTGTAATAAAATGCCATAAACTGAAAAAGTAAGTTGTGGACTTGTTGAATCCACTGCTATTTTGTATTTCTTTGTCAACTTGTTATTTCTGTTTCCAACTTGTAATTAGATGAAAACATGAAACATGTTTTTACTTGTTGGAAATGATTTCACAGTATAATGCACCATTGTTATGTTGTATGTCAGCTATAAAAAAATCCTGCTGAAAAATGACTGAACTGGTTTGCAACTCAGCCACTAAACAACTCTAAAACCAACCAAAAGACTAGCCAGGCTGGGATATCAATGAAGATCAGCTTAGGCTGGTTTAAGGTGTTTTTTTGTTTTGTTTTAACATGTTTCTTCAGCAGGAACCCATCTAACAAAAATGTGTTTCAAGAACGTTTTTCTAATGTTCCCATTGAGTTATAAAAATGTTGTTATTTCTGAATGTTCTCCCATTTTTAAAAATGTTTTGAATAAATTTTTCCTTGGTTTTATACAAATGTTGTATGAATGAACATTACATTTGCAAACATAATGGGAATGTTACTTTTGAATGATCTCATTTTTAGAACGTTATTAAAGACCAGATAACTTTGAGCGAACATTCTATTATTGTCGGTGGAAGAACTTTGAAAGAACCTTGCCAGAACGTTTGCCAAAATTCTGCACAGAAATTTTTGCCAGAACTTTCTCTCTTATTTGGGAAAGCTCAGTGTTATTATAATAAGCTACATTACTCAGCAGAATAACTGTCTATTATGATTATTATTAATAAAAAAATTTAATTGTTGCATTTTATCATATTGCAGTTTCAGCCATTTGATAAAAGCAACTGAGGCTGTTTTGTGTCACACCTACAACACACTTTGTGGTCAAATAAATGGCTGTTTGCATTGATCTAAAATAGTCTAAAAATATATTCCTCATTATGAATTATAAAAAAAAATTTTGTATTATTATTTAAGCCAAATCTTCCGCAGAGAAGCATCTGTAGCATACAAGAGTGAACATTTTCATTACTCCTCACAGCTGGCGCTGCATCAGTCATACAAACCGAACAACTCCAACTGCAAGTTCACGGCTAAATTACTGCTAATCTCTTTCATTCAACAAGTCTAATAGCTGTACAACCACTTAAACCAAGGGCAGGACCTGGAGGAAGAACAATATGCTAATAGCACTGTCTTAAGCCTTTCTTGCGTGTGATAAAAGCAAGCTGAAAGCGTGACAGAGTGAGGGATGATGGGAAAGCCGTAAGGCTAGGAGGGCTGTTGAACGGTGAAGGGAATGGCTGACAGCTGCGAGAGCCTGTTCATGAGCATTACATCATCTCAGGACTTGAAAAGCTGATAGCAATAACCCTGCGGTTTGTTTTTGTGTGCATGTGGGGGTTGCATTTGGGTTTTGGAGTCAGACTTACAATACAGTCTTTCAAGTAAAGGCCATACTCGATTACATCATTATGAGTTACCAACAATATTTCGTTATTTGTTTACGTTTGATCAAACTAATCAAATGCAAGGTGTCTTTTGACTAAAAACTAAGCACTTGTAAATGAATTGGTCAATTTATTGACAAGAAAATGGTGTCAATGTTAGCAGGCAAGTTAAATGTCTTTTTTATGGTTTTAATCACTTTTGTAGTATGATTAATTAGATTTGTACATTTTACCCATGCAAAACGCATAACCACAATGCCAGGACATTGCTATGCAGTTGCTAAGTGGTTCATTACTGATCCCAAGACACAAAATCACATATATTCTGGTTATTGATTGATTTTCTGGTTTCTACATAGTTCTTCTATGGCATCACTATGAAAACCAATCAAAAGTTATTTAGAAAACTCAAACAAAGGCCACAATTTAGCAAAAATCTCAAAGTTTTTTTATTTATTTTTTTAGAAAACCTGACTATCACTGGACAAGCCAAATTTAGCTAAGCGAAACACAAACTGGTAAATAAATACCCTTGACACTTCAGATAATAAGATTAGTCTTTAAGCAGAAGGATTTGTCGGTGTTTAAGGCAAAGATTTAGTGGATGCAAAAGGAACCAACTTAAAACGAGTGATGCAATGACATTTTTCAGGAAGCATATCAAGCTAAGAGCTTTAAAGGTCAGTCAGTTGACATCATGCATCCAAACTGAAGGGGAAAAACACACACTAGGTAGAACTGTTAAGATAAAATGCCTAATCAAACTTGAGTTAGCCAGAAGCTTCTCTCAGACAAGCCTTAAACAACAGATGCTCTGAGATTAAACCCATGTATTTCAGGGAGGCTTGAGTGGTCTGGTGCGCTAAGGGTAACTTGCAGCCCCCGCTGAGCTAAGAAGCCTCTGGTGTACACCACACGTTAGTTTTGGGGTTTCTATAAATAACCATTCAGGCTGGAAGGCTAATCTTATCGTGATTGCAGAGGTCAATATAATCGAGCAGGAAAATGTTTGGCAACATATATACCATAGTATTGTGGTCAAAGCATCAAAGAATTGGATTTGAATCTGATTTTAAAAGTCCAATAAAATGACAAAACAATTTCTAAATGAATGTTTGTTGACTTTATTGGACTTTTCGATATGCATGCTTGTATTTATTTATGCACAGAATATACTAAATATTTCAACGAAGGCCAATAAGCAACCATGCACCTTTCCATCAGAAATGTAAAATGCATGTAAAAATATTGTAATTTATTAATTTAATACAAAACAGGCCACTTCAGGTTTCATTCTCAATTAATTAAAAATCCCTAATATGCAAATGATTTAAAATGAATTATAATGAACTAAACTGCCAATTTAAAATAATGAGCTGAAAGAATTGCTGTAACTCATTTCTATGAGTCTACTGGACAAATACATCACATAAAAACAACAACAACAAAAAAAGTTGTTTAACATTTCCACAGGTCTAAATTATTATCAGAGAGTGCTTATGTCCAAATAAATGTATATAAAGTCACTTTTTAATGCCAAACCACAACTATTGATTTGTTTATGGGATTTGAAGCATCAGCATCAATCATTTGATCAAACAATGTCATGTAATTTGCCAAGACATACAAATTTAGTCATTTACCTTGCCTGCATTATTGATTTCAAGATTATAAATTAATTAACATTTCGCAAGAGTCAGAGAAAACAAACTTACTGAGACGTAGTCGGATGCCAAGCCAGCTTCTGGGAGGCGATTTGTGAAGAACTGGATGCATAATCCACTTGTTGGGTACCATGCTGTCTGCTTTACTCTGCGTCCTCTGTGTTGAGGTAGAAATCCACACTATAGCAGCTGGCGGAGGGGTCACCAGCGGTCAGATACGACTCCTGGCATGACGATTGGAGAATGAACAATACTTTTACTGCCAGAGATATAGATCCCAGGTGGGACACAACCCCCAAATTTGAGTACACATCAAATTGACAATATTAAAACCAGATTATCTCTTTCAACAAACTTGTTTAAATTGAAAATATACACACACACCAAAAAAAAAACAACAACACAATGACTGTTCAGAAATTACAAATATCAATATATAGGCCTATATACTGCATGTAATGCTATATTCTCTCCGTATCTATTAGGTTATTTAGAAAGGCACTAAAAATATGAAAAACATGTTTTCAGTTAGTGAATTACATATAATGCTGATATTTTTGTCTGGCTTAAAGTTAAAAATGTCAACATGTTTTAACTGAATTTTTTTTTTAAAAACATGTTGAATAAAGTAGTTTGCCATAATCTTTCATTTAAAAAAATTAAAGCAATTATGTTTTAAAATATAACTTGACAAACATTTTAACTTTAGAAAACAATGATTAAGTTGACAAGCACACATATTTTAAAGATGTAATTAAAGTATTTTAGTGCTTTTGTCACACCACTTAACATTTTAGAGTCTAACATATGTTTAAAATGGTATAAACAGTGCAAAAATGTATGAAACTAACTAACATAAATTACATTTCTAAGAACTTGCCACGTTTTAAACTAGGTTCTATAAAGTATTTTTTTTCTTTTTTATTTCATCACATCCTTATTTCACTGATCCAAATTTTATTTGCAATGCATGCACATATTAAATGCAGAGCCCGTTTGCACATTTCAAACAGGCCTGATTTGGCTACATCTCCTTTGATCCTGTTCACAGTATTGTGTTGCATTGTAATTACAATGGCTCGGTAAGCGTGCACGCTGCTTGCATCTCAGGGATTTGAATACACTGACTACAACATGACCAATGCAACAATTAGATCCAGTGATCGCATTCGAATCTGTGATCTATCAATGTATATCGAAACTCAGTCTAACCTGTTGCATTGCAAAGCTTCATCATCCACCCGCAGAACCAAAATAAACTCGTCCATTCAGTAGCAGCAGGACTTTAAATTCACTCCAATGTCGCTTTCATCCCCTCAGAAAGGTGTTGAATCTACTGCACCGCCGCTGTCTTCTGTAAATCCATGCCTGGTGAGACAGGACTGGCGATTATCAGCGTGAAAGTTTCTCGCTTGCTTTGTCTGGGCTGCTCCCTCTGCTCTGTTTCACCCATGGAAAGCGTTTCCCATTCATTCAAATCACCTTTAGTCAAGAGCTCCCGCTGCACTACATGCGTTCAACCGCTAGAGGCGCCAAAGACAGACTAGTGCACAGGCGCGTGTGTAGAGTTCATTTTACCGCAATTTACGCACCTTTTAGTATCTTAACTGAATAATTCATGACTATGTAATACATATAAATATATCCATATAACATGTTAAAAAGATTATTCCAATTGCTTTCATAATTGCATTTTCCCTTAGTGGCTGTAGTTCAGAAGTTCATCTGCAGGCTTGTCTGAATACTTGTGAATTTATGACTCCACCTGCTGGTCATCATGTCCATCTACAAACAGTTCAAGCTCCACAAGTGCACGTAGGTCCATTTGGATGATATTACATCTCTGAAACAGTGTTGAACCTGGTATGAAGAGAGACTGGGGAAATTGTGATCAATTTGCAGCCTGTGGTACAATTGTGGTAGCCTACTAACAACTGCAATGGTACAATCATTGTACTTGTCTAATATTCTCAACAATTCCCTAATGAGAACTGGGAAATACACGTTGTTCAACCTAACAGAGATCAGTGTGTTTCCATTTTTGTAAGAACAAAAAGAAACTGAATAGGCCTACTGTTAATTAGGCCAATCAGCTTGCCTAACATAGTTGAGGGAGTGTACAATCTGTCGGGTTTCTTCTGTCAGTTACTTGACAAACGAAAGCGCGAATCAGAAGAAACAAGTAGATTTGCTGTCAAGATGAAAGCATTTAATCTTTTAATGTATTTTTTTTCTGCCATCTGCATTATGTTGTACACAAGATGTGTTTTTGATTATTATGGGCGCCCTGGGTGTGATATTGATTTCGACATTATTCATACAAGAGGATCCTTTACTGCCTTTTGATCCTAAACGTGAGTATAAATTCTCATTTATCGTTAAGTTTTATTAACACAACATCGTACTAGCTACTATATAAGCTTTCAAAGGAAAGCAAGATCATCCTCAGATGTTATAATAAGATATTGGTGAAATGTGTTTGTGCTGTGGAGAGCTTCAAAGGTTTATATTTACAACGTGCTCTTGCAGCATTGAGCAAATTAGCCAATGCCATAGGCCTACCTCCTAGTTTTCCCTCTTGTGTCATTATGCCCATATTTGGTTATCTTCCTATTCCTGTCCTTGTTGTTTCATTATTAGTTCATTAGTATCCACCTGTGTTTGTTAATTATCTCGTTTAATTTGAGTTACTTAAAGGTGCCATAGAATGCATTGATACAATATTTTAAATTGTTCTCTGATATCTACATGCACTGTAAAATCTAACAAATGTGCTAACTCAATTCATTTTGTTGACTTTACTTAAAGTGCTATTGTTTGTTTGTTTACCTTACTGATGTAGATCTATTCAATCTTACTATACGTACTACTGGCACATCCGGGAACTTAACTGTCAATTTCGTCACCGCCCCTTTTTAGGGAAAACAAACTAGACTTCCCAAAAAAAAAAAAAAATAGACTTCCCATAGACTTCAATACAAAATAGCGGCACAAAGCAACGTCTGTACACAGCCGGCAGGCGTGAATAACTTAAGAAATCACTAAGATTAAACATGTCAAGTAATTATATGTCCACCCTGCCTGCCATAGAGCGTGAAAGATACATCCACAAACTTAATTTGGTCAATTTAAAAACTCATTATCCCAGCGTCAAATTGGTGTAACAACCCCACCCAGTGGCCAGAGGTGTCTTACCGGACATTTACTCGTACCTAATCTAATCACCAGGGGCCTGTACCATGAAGCCGGATTAGCTGGCTAGCCAGGTAAGTTTCAGTTTAGTTTGCCCCAACTCTGGGTTTTAGGTACCATGAAGGTAGCTCGGCTTTAAGCGTTGTTTGTCGCCATGGTATCTTATGCTGCACGGCTAACCTGCTCCGGGGCAGGTTATGTTCTGGATTCGAGATCTCAGACTGAAATTCGACCAATCAGCTGTGATCAAAGAAACATATAGGTGACGTCACATATCCCAGTGTCTGTTGCAATGGCTTCACCTTTTCTACCAAATCCTGTGGACATCTCCGCACAAATTGTTAGACGAGCACTTCGTAGAGAAAGAGTTTTTAGGGACAGACAAAATCCCCTAGATTTTCCTGATACTTACTTGTATGAAAGATACAGATTCTCCGCGGAAAGAATCTCTTATATTTGCGAACTTCTTGAGCCGCACATATCAAATGTGACACGTCGAAGTCATGCTCTTACTGTACCGCAAATGGTATGCATTGCGTTGCGTTTTTTTGCAAGCGGTACGTACTTATATGCGGTCGGTGATGCAGAGAACCTTGGGAAAAACACGGTTTGTCGAACCATTCGCAAGGTGGTCCTCGCACTGCAGGGGTACATGAATAGATTCATAGTGTTCCTCGGACATTTATCGACCATGTCCATAAAAGAGGGCTTTTATAAAATTGCCGGTAAGACTCATAGGGTGACACTACATGAACAGATTTACTTTTATACATTCACTTTTTTTCTCCCCAGAAAGCAGATTTCACTTAGAACACTTAAATTATACAATACATGTTAATATTATTCTAAATTTAACAAATATATTAATCTTATGATAGGATTCCCTAGAGTCATAGGAGCAATAGACTGCACACATGTTGCAATCTCCACAGCTCTTGGAGAACATGAGGCAGATTATGTGAATAGAAAGTCCTTTCACAGCCTCAATGTTCAGGTAGGTATACTATAGATTCAAGATGACTTATTTTCAGTGAGATGAATCATTAACACATATGACAATGATCTACTGTACATTTCATCTTCAGATAACTTGTGATCATGAATGCATGATCACAAGCTTGGATGACAAATGGCCTGGCTCAGTGCATGACTCACGAATTTTCCGTGAGTCTGTGTTGTGTCAGCGCTTTGAGGAAGGCAAGTTACAGTACAAAACACTTTAAAGTGTTCTTTTAATTGACAAAGCAAAACTTATACAATTTTCCCTTTTCTGTTCTGTGACAGGGCTTTTTGATGGCCTGTTGGTAGGAGACAGGGGTTATGCATGCCAGAGATTTTTACTAACCCCCTATCCTGACCCTCAGACAAGGCCACAAAACCGGTTCAATGTGGCCCTCAGTAAAACCAGGGTCAAGATCGAGATGACCTTTGGCATCCTAAAGGCACGTTTCAACTGCCTTCGCTGTTAAGGGTGTCACCAGAGCGGGCATCACAGATAGTGGCTGCATGTGCCATTCTGCACAATATAGCCACTATCAGAAAGGAGCAAGCACCATCACTAAACCAGCTTCTCCCCGATGAAATTGACCCAATCACACTTGACCACCCAGCTGGCACAGCTGTCAGAGATGCAATCACCATACAATATTTTACTTAATAAAAGTAAATTGAAACTGCAGATAGGTCTCAAATGGTTTTATTGTTGATGTGGCTAAGGAGGGAGAAAGAGAGAAAGATGCATTAATAAGTATTGAGTGTTCATACTAATGTGTTGCCTGTTTTAGTAAGTTCACATACTGAGATCTGTTTTTCCAGCTGTTTGATCTCCAATTTAATTTTTTTAATTTGGAGGCTCCTCAGCTCACAGTCCAGCTCCTTTAGTGTGCAGTCCAATTCTAGGCTCCTTTTGTAAAGGGCCCTGACGGAGTCAGTTTCCACCTGAAACATAATTCCACCACAAACAGTCATTACAAGTCTTAAGGTAAATCAAATGACAAAAGGCATGACTTAATACAGGCACAGGACTGGCTGTAATTTATGTCAAGGGTTTAAAGCAGTACCTTGTTCACATTCCTTCTGAAGCCCATTGAGGTAGAGGCGTCAGTTTGTGGGGTAGGTTGTGAAAAATCCTACAATAAAAGATAAGGGCCAGTCACATTGGTGTGACATTAAAATGTGTGCCATAAAAATAAAAAAAACAATGCTTTCACCTCAGCAATGGTTTCAGAACACACAGAGAGGGTGTCTTCGTCATTTGCGTCACCCTAATAAATAAAAGTAGGCCAATGTAAAGCGTAACTGTTGTAAAGCATATTCATAGTGTTCTGTCTGCTGCAAGCTCACCTCTGTGTGGGAGACTGTGTGAACGTGTGCCGGCTTCAACAGGGACACTGTATTTCCCTCTACTGCAGAACATACAGTCAGCCACATGTACAACTTTTAAAAGGTAGTAATGCATTGGACACATACCCAGTGTCACTTGCTTAGAGGAGCCAGCACCAGGGTCAGATTGTACAGCACCTGTAATACCATCCATAATCGGCCGCCCCTTATTGCTACTCAGAGCCAGCTCCTCTGCCACAGTGTATTGTTTTCCGAATGTCACACTTTTTTCTGTTTGCTGCAAAAAAGTTTTTGTGAAAATGTTCACGAAAATAATAAAAGGTTATGGTAAATACTCACCACTTTGAATGATATTTTTATATTTTGTCTTTATCTGCTGCCAAGAACGTTTGTAGTTGGGGTTGCATCTAAAAATCAATGAATAGCCTATTAATCTATATGACGTAGGCCTAATATACAGTCACATTTTTATACACAAACCTTTGTACATACAGTATACGTATATACACATTTTAATTTAAGCATTAATACATTTTTAAAATAAAACTAACTGTTAACATACGTCTAATGCACAGTGAAGTAACATGAGTAACTTGAACAACTAACGGAATTAACATTAGATTAATAAATGCTGAAAAACTATCGTTCATTGTCAATTCATGTTAGCTAATGCATTACGTTCTCTAAACAAATACAACCTTATTGTAAAGGCATCATATACACGCGCGCACACACATACATCATGCACATCATTTTTAATTAATATTGAATGTATATTTGTTTAACTTACGCATTAACGCAATCAGCGATCTTTTTCCAACACTCTTCTCTTGCTTTGGCAGCAGATACAGTATTACTGCGTCCTTGAAACACGTTTATATTCTTCATACTTTTGAATAATTATTTCTTGCTCCTCCGCAGAAAAATAGACAGCTCTCGCTCTATCCATATTGAACGCGATTGGTTGTTCGGTGCCGACGTCACTCTTTTATGTGCACGCGCCCGTGGAGTAATCATAGCTTAAGGATCAAAGCCCGAGTTGACAGAGAAAGTTGATGAGCTGCTTCATGGTACCAATTAAGCCTGATTGCATCGGTTTGGTTTTGTCAACTCAAAACTAATCCTGTAACCCGGAGTTTGTTTAGCCACCATCATGGTACAGGCCCCAGGTAAACCAGTGAATGATTTTACTTCGTATTTGAAAGTAAACATCTTTAAATGTATATATTATGTATTTATATTTAGAGTAAGTTACTGAGTGCACTTTTCTGTCCAGCCATACAACTAGCCTGGTTTAGCTTTCCATAGCATCATCCGTAACTCATGATATTTCCATAACAGCAAGATATGGATGATGATGGCAGGTAGCCTGGGCTAAATTTGGGTTTTTACAAACATTATTGGTGCACTCTTTGGTATGTTGTAAGGTTAGTCTTCCTCGATCCGATGCTGTATGGCGGTTTGTTTTCCCCTAAAAGTGGGCGTGAACCTGTTCAGAGACATTCTATGACGTTGTGCCGGTTGTGAGTATTTGTGCTAAAAGTTCTAGTTACTCAAATGTCTCTAGTTAAGGTTACATGATTTGTTTGAGTGCTGTGCAAGCCATGTGACCACTGATGTCATCAGGGTGTGGATTGAGTATTTTCTGATCAACGGCCATCTTGTTTTGTGGAAGACGTCGGCTGATAAACAATAAAACTGGTGAGCATTTACACGTATAAATTTGAGTTTAATGTTAAGGAACTTGATTATATGATATTAAAGTCAAAGTGAATGGATTAATTCACGTGTTTTTTCGAATATAAACTGTCAATATACATTTTATGTCGCGCATAATATATTGTGTTTGAATTACTGACATGTTAGAGTGATGAAGCAGGGAAGAATGGAGATTAAAGAACAGGAAGAGCTCGACACTCGCGCGACGGATCTCTGTGCGCGCGCTGATGCCTGTCAGCACTGGCATAAAGTTGGCTTGACGTTCGATATTCGCATATTTAGGGACAGTCTCTAAAGTTACATGCAATATTAGTATACATTTTTCTAGCTTCAATAGCATATGAGCAGAATGACTTAGTCATAAAAACAACTGTAAACTCTACAACTAGGTGTCAACTATAATGCAAACCTTTTACATTTTTGATATTTATTCAAATAAATACTAAATTGTTTTTAAAAAATCAGTTTTTTTCGGTACCGAATGGGCTCAAATGCAAATTTAAAGCTCAATAGCATTTGAGGAGAATGACTTACAGCCATAAAAATAATTGTAAACTGTTCATCTAGGTGTCCACTATAATGCACACCTTTTAAATTTTTTTATATTTATTAAAATCTACTGTAAATCATATCTAAAAATTGCTATTTTTCAGTACCGAATGAGCTCAAATGCAAATATTCCATTATTTAAAGCTCAATAGCATTTGAGGAGAATGACTTGCAGTCATAAAACAAACAGTAAACTGTTCAGCTAGATGTCAACTATAATGCACGCCTTTTAAAAAAAATTTATTTATTAAAATCTACCGCAAATCATACCTAAAATTTGCTATTTTTCAGTACCGAATGCATTCTGAGGGACTGATTCATTGAATGACACTCTGTGCCTCATCAAACTTAACCCAAATCCTTCCATTTACTGTACAACCACAATTATCCGCTGCATTTGCAACATCTTCCCTCAACTCTAAACTCTTCTGTATAATGATGATAATTGAGGGGAGCATTTTTTTTCGCAGAAATCAGCTAAAGCTAACAAATCATCAATAATCCCTCGCCAAACACCACAAGTGAAAGAGGGGTTGGCTCTTCAAATTGAGGCGAAAGTTGATTGGTCACTCCCACGTGTGTACTGTCCAATGGCATTTTTTTAACTCGATTGACAAATGGACAAAGAAAAGCAATTGGCAAATAGAGAAAAGCGTTTGCCAAATGCTTTTTAAAAAAAAGCGATTTTAAAAAGTGCATTTTAAAATGTATTAATGTACTTTTTTAATTATTTTATTAATCCACATATTAAAACATGAATTAAATAAACTGTTTTAAAAAAAATGTATTTACACATTTAAAAATGATTTTTTTTAAATTGATTGTTTTATTAAACTACATTTAAAAACACTAATTAAATAAACATCTTTAAATATGTCAATTAATGTCCATTTAAAAGTGATTTATTTATATACATTTTTATGTTTGAATTATTAAATCAATAAATTGATTCTTCATTTTATTTTTAAGTGACATTCTTGGTCCTCCATAGTCACTGTAAGTCAATATTCTCTATTTCTGGGCCTCTTACAGGTCTAGTTGCAGTTTCTATTGTTTGTTTTTTTAAATCCTGAAGGACTTACAGAAATGTTAGTACACTGTTGACAGTGAAAGATACTGCAGTACTTCAGAGTGTTCGACTTAGTTTGCACATGGTTGTGTAATTAATTTTCAGTAATTTCGCTCACTCACTTTTAATGTTAAAAAGACTAGATTTTCCGAATAAAGTAAAGAACTAATGTAGGCCTAAGACCGTAGGCGAAAAAGTTACCTGATTACAGGGCTACAGTGTGTTTTTTATATACACATATACATATACATACGTGTGTGTGTGTGTGTGTGTGTGTGTGTGTGTGTGTATGTGTAAACCAGGACTCTCTCTTCTTCAAAAATGTACATGTTTCAAGCTTGTTGCATTATTTTGTATGTGTATAAAACAACAACTCCCCGTATGTTCATATGATACTTGAGTGCAGAAATCCACCTGTAGAGCATACACAAGAATTCAAATAATTATTTCCAGAGAAAATAATTTAATTTAAATAATAGAAGAATGTTACCACATATTCAGGAATGGATAAACCAAATTATTTGAGAATTAATTTTTATTATTATTATTTACCCTAACAATCCTGGAATGTTTGTGTTAGTGACTGACAAAACATGGGTAAACATACTGTATTGAAAGTTAACCTTTCAGTTCATACTTTTCTCATTCTTGATGTTTTCAGAGATCTTCATTGATCATTATATTCCGTTCCTACCTCTGGATCTAAAGTCGATGTGTCATGGCTCAGATGTGCCATCTGAACATGACTCAAGACTTTGATTTGGTAGATAAAGTGGTCAGAGACGTGCCCTTCTACCCTGAAGAAGAGAGAATATTTTCTTTTAAAGACTGCAAGGCTGTCAGACAGAAGCTGGGCCTCTGTCAATGAATAAATGAAAGACTATAGCAGTACTTGTTATACTGTTCAATACAGTTTTTCTTTTGTAAATAGTTATCTCAGAACAACAAGGTATGACGTGCCTTTTAATGCTCTGCCTCGAGTTAAGGCTGTGTATTTTAAAAAGAGAATGTTAAAAGTTTTAATCTGTTTGTCAAACTACAGTGTGCTCTAAAAATAGGCATGTTCACGTTTTGGGATTACTTTTAAGAAGGGCAGCTTTTTTAAGTTCCTATCATAAAAGCAATGGGACAAAGCCGTCATGACACCTTCTGAACAAAGTTTAGGATTTAAGATTTCAGGCAGCAGCCCTTATGATAAATTGTTCAATGGTTGTTCAAATTCGGATGCCTATCTCAGCACATAGCCTACCTGTCTGTTAAGGTGTGCTCGTCAAATTTAATATTTTTGCGAATTCCTCATAAAAACATACCTTTGACGCATTACAGCAGAAGAACAAGCAAGCCTCTTGCAGCAGGTGAGGCCGGTGTTCTGACGATTTGTGCTACCCTGTCAGATTTTGCTATCTCCCATTAAAACAGATGGTAGCATAATTCGATGCCGAAAAATGCTAGTTACCTCCAAAACTGCTTTTCCTTGAATTGAATATGAATATATTTTGCTAAACATTATATTCCTCGCTGGTTTTATTATTGGTTGATTTTTAAATAATTACATTTGCATTCAATACGATTAATTCCTGAATATATGGTTACATTATTAGATTTTTTTTATTATGGGGCTGTTGAATGCTTGAATCTGATTGGTTGACAAAGGTTCTAAGGTGTGCAATTATTTTTAGGGAAACGCACCGCAAAAGTAGTTCCCTGGCAGGTCTTAACCAAATTACATGTTCATATCACTGCACCAAATGATTTAAGTTATTTCAAAGGTCCTTGCAGCTTATAACAGCAAAGGACCAAAACCCACATCGACAATGACCAAGCTAATAAACATAGGAAACAATAGGATAAAAACTACTTATTTCCATGTTTTTGGCACCAAATTGTTTTATTATGTACAGAAAGGATACTCTTTTTCTCTCACTCTCTACCACTCAAACGCGCACACATACAGGTGCTGGTCATATAATTAGATTATCATCAAAAAGTTGATTTATTTCACTAATTCCATTCAAAAAGTGAAACTTGTATATTATATTCATTCATTACACACAGACTGATATATTTCAAATGTTTATTTCTTTTAATTTTGATGATTAGAGCTTACAGCTCATGAAAGTCAAAAATCAGTATCTCAAAATATTACTTAAGACCAATACAAAGAAAGGATTTTTAGAAATCTTGGCCAACTGAAAAGTATGAAAATGAAAAGTATGAGCATGTACAGCACTCAGTACTTAGTTGGGGCTCCTTTTGCCTGAATTACTGCAGCAATGCGGCGTGGCATGGAGTTGATCAGTCTGTGGCACTGCTGAGGTGTTATGGAAGCCCAGGTTTCTCTGATAGTGGCCTTCAGCTCATCTGCATTGTTGGGTCTGGTGTCTCTCATCTTCCTCTTGACAATACCCCACAGATTCTCTATGGGGTTCAGGTCAGGCGAGTTTGCTGGCCAATCAAGCACAGTAACACTATGGTCATTGAACCAGCTTTTGGTACCTTTGGCAGTGTGGGCAGGTGCCAAGTCCTGCTGGAAAATGAAATCAGCATCTCCATAAAGCTTGTCAACAGAAGGAAGCATGACGTGCTCTAAAATTTCCTGTTAGATGGCTGCGTTGACTGTGAACTTCAGAAAACACAGTGGACCAACACCAGCAGATGACATGGCAGCCCAAATCATCACTGACTGTGGAAACTTCACACTGGACTTCAAGCAACATGGATTCTGTGCCTCCACTCTTCCTTCAGACTCTGGGACCTTGATTTCCAAATGAAATGTAAAATTTACTTTCATCTGAAAAGAGGACTTTGGACCACTGAGCAACAGTCCAGTTCTTTTCTCCACAGCCCAGGTAAGATGCTTCTGACGTTGTCTCTGTTTCAGAAGTAGCTTGGTAGCCCTTTTCCTGAAGATGTCTGAGCGTGGTGACTCTTGATGCACTGACTCCAGCTTCAGTTCACTCCTTGTGAAGCTCTCACAAGTGTTTGAATCGGCTTTGCTTGACTGTATTCTCAAGCTTGCGGTCATCCCTGTTGCTTGTGCACCTTTTCCTACCCAAATTCTTCCTTCCAGTCAACTTTGCATTTAATATGCTTTGATACAGCACTCTGTAAACAGCCACACCTTTCAGTAATGACCTTCTGTGACTTACCCTCTTTGTGGAGGGTGTCAATGTTCGTCTTCTGGATCATTTCCAAGTCAGCAGTCTTCCCCATTATTGTGGTTTCAAAGAACAAGAGATACCCAGAATTTATACTGTAGGGATGGTCATTTATTCAAACTCAAATGTAATGTAATTTTTGTAATTTTTGACTTTCATGAGCTGTAAGCTCTAATCATCAAAATTAAAAGAAATAAACATTTGAAATATATCGGTCTGTGTGTAATGAATGAATATAATATACAAGTTTCACTTTTTGAATGGAATTGGTGAAATCAACTTTTTGATGATATTCTAATTATATGACCAGCACCTGTAGAATATTGTGAAAAGGTTCAATATTGAAGACACCTGGTGCCACACTCTAATCAGCTAATTAACTCAAAACACCTGCAAAGGCCTTTAAATGGTCTCTCAGTCTAGTTCTGTAGGCTACACAATCATGGGGAAGACTGCTGACTTGACAGTTGTCCAAAAGACGACCACTGAAACGTTGCACAAGGAGGGCAAGACACAAAAGGTCATTGCAAAAGAGGCTGGCTGTTCACGGAGCTCTGTGTCTAAGCACATTAATAGAGAGGCGACGGGAAGGAAAAGATGTGGTAGAAAAAAAAGTGTACAAGCAATAGGGATAACCGCACCCTGGAGAGGATTGTGAAACAAAACCCATTCAAAAATGTGGGGGAGATTCACAAAGAGTGGACTGCAGCTGGAGTCAGTGCTTCAAGAACCACTACGCACAGACGTATGCAAGACATGGGTTTCAGCTGTCGCATTCCTTGTCAAGCCACTCTTGAACAACAGACAGCGTCAGAAGCATCTCGCCTGGGCTAAAGACAAAAAGGACTGGACTGCTGCTGAGTGGTCCAAAGTTATGTTCTCTGATGAAAGTAAATTTTGCATTTCCTTTGGAAATCAGGGTCCCAGAGTATGGAGGAAGAGAGGCACACAATCCACGTTGCTTGAGGTCCAGTGTAAAGTTTCCACAGTCAGTGATGGTTTGGGGTGCCATGTCATCTGCTGGTGTTGGTCCACTGTGTTTTCTGAGGTCCAAGGTCAACGCAGCCGTATACCAGGAAGTTTTGGAGCACTTCATGCTTCCTGCTGCTGACCAACTTCATGGAGATGCAGATTTCATTTTCCAACAGGACTTGGCACCTGCACACAGTGCCAAAGCAACCAGTATCTGGTTTAAGGACCATGGTATCCCTGTTCTTAATTGGCCAGCAAACTCACCTGACCTTAACCCATAGAAAATCTATGGGGTATTGTGAAGAGGAAGATGCGATATGCCAGACCCAACAATGCAGAAGAGCTGAAGGCCACTATCAGAGCAACCTGGGCTCTCATAACACCTGAGCAGTGCCACAGACTGATCGACTCCATGCCACGCCGCATTGCTGCAGTAATTCAGGCAAAAGGAGCCCCAACTAAGTATTGAGTGCTGTCCATGCTCATACTTTTCAGTTGGCCAAGATTTCTAAAAATCCTTTCTTTGTATTGGTCTTTTTGATGATATTCTAATTATATGACCAGCACCTGTACAGTACTGATACACACTCACTCACACACACCGAAACATACACACGCACAGAAACATATTGTTAGCGCTGCTCTGATGATTTTATCAGTGAATTGGCAACATAAAAGCTACATGACCTTTCTCACTAGTGAGGTAATAACTGCGCTGTTCTTGAAGCAGATGAGCTTACAGTTCCGCTGTTAGTAGAGACACTGCTGCCGAACACTGTTGAGAGACACACGTAATTCACACACGCTTATAATCTCTCTTAATTGTTGTGCATGTCTGTTCAGCAGGTGGATTTTCACACTCAAGACTAATAAATCATTATATTCCTTTCCTACCTCTGGAGCTGAAGCATGTGCGTCAGTGTGTCATGGCTGAGATGCGCTTTCTGAACATGACCCAAGATGCTGATCTCGCAGATAAAGTGGCCAGAGACATGTCCTTCTTCCCTGAAGAAGAGAGAATCTTTGTTGTTAAAGGCTGTCAGACAGAAGTTGATCCTCAATAATGATAAATGAACAACTAGCAGTACTTGATGTTTTTCTTTTTATTCACATGGTTACCTCAGAACAACAAAGCCATCACATGACACCTTACAGAGCTTAGGATTTAAGGTTTCAGGCAGCAGCTCTTAGGATAAGTTGTTCAAATTAAGATGTATTACAGTGCCAGAAATATGTGGAGCCATGGTTTTGTGAAGCCTCATACATGCCTCAGTGTGCTTGTCAGACTTCATTTTTTTAATACCTTATGAAAAACATACCTTTGACACTTCACTTGTGAAACTTAAAGCAGAAAAGGAAGCATCTTGATGATAAAAAATAATAATAAATATATAATAGATATATATATATATATATATATATTTCTATTGCCTCTCACAACAGCTGAGGCAGAATTCTTTCACTTTATTGATATGATTTATTAAAAAAACGTTTTACTTCCTTTTCATTGAGAAAGTAAGCAAAACAAGGTCAAATTTTGCATGTTCTATCTGTAATGGGGTGGAGGTAGTATTGGTATTGGCTCTATATTAAGCTTGTTTAGGACTACAAATGAGTTGGACTACAAATCCCATGAGTCTAGTTACTATAAAGAGAAAATCAAATGGTTTGGCCTTCCTCTTTGTGGTACCATGTGCTAAGCAGGAGGAGCTGTGTTTCAAGGCTGTGTGATAGCCGAAACGACTAGTTGCCTTGTGAGCAGTATGGAACTAAATTATGGAGGTCAGGGTTGTGACTCTCATGGTTACAGTTAGTGTGTTTAGCTTTAACGTGTGTTTGTTTGTTTTTATTGTGCTTACTGGAGATATACTGATGGGTGCCTCAGAGAATTGAGTAGAGTTATTCAATAACACAGGTTCTGATTTTAATTTAATTAATGGATATTAGAAATTTGTTTTTAAGCTTTTCTATTGTAAGTTGTGTGTTATGTTTTATTGTGTTGTGTGGTTTTTTTTTTTTTTGGTTTTTTTTTTATTCCAATATTCTAAAGGGGCAATCATGAATCGTATTTTCTTTGTTTTTACAGATGATGCATGACTGCCGTATACTTTTATTGAAAATATTGGTGGCTTTATGTTGGGTCTCAAGATATGACTTTAAATGTTACATTGTGATGAAGTGGCTTGAATTTATTGTGAGATTGTGTTTTAATATTTTGTTTTGTTTAAACCAACAAACAACAATGGTGTTCCCATTTTCTTATACATGGTTAACTCCGTTAAGGTGAGGGGGAGCAATTTGTAGTGGTTTGAGTTGAGTGAGTGTTGGGTTTTGACACTTGTGGTGAAAATTGGTTTTGTCCTGTGATTGAGTGTATATTCTTTTTCACAAAGGAATTGCCATTCCATATGGTTGGGGAACCCTATGGTCCGTAGTGGGTTTAACCTTATTTGTTTTGTTCCTTTTTATTTCTTTGCCACTTCTAATTACCTTTTGTGTACAATAAACAACTGTACAATAAATTTTGTTGTATTTGCAAGGAAACACTGGTTGTTGTCCTTCTTTTATGTCTTCCCCATCACTTGTAAGGTCTGGGGAGGGTTACATATTCCAGAACTATTGCTTTTTTTTTTTTTTTTTTTCTTATTGGTTTTAAAATTGTGACAACGTGAACAATGATCAATTTTGTCTCTGTGTGTTACAAAATATTTGTAATTAAAACGGTGAACTCAATTTTTGATAAATGTGTGTCACTACTGATGTTGAACATACTGTCGCTTTGGAGAAAGCTCTAAAGAAGTTTATATATAGGCAGTATATTGCATTGTATTCTTATAATTTAGTACTTTTTATAAGGATTTTTACAACACTTGACATTTTAGGGTCGTTAAATCTAACTTTTGTATAAACCTTGTCCAAAAATGTATGAAACAAACACAAATTACATTTCTAGGAATTTAAAACTTATTTCTTTTTTTTTTTTTTTTTAAAATATATTTAATCACATCCTTAATCCACTGATACACACTTTATTTGCAAAGCAAGCTCATATTACTATAAATGCAGAGCCAATTTGCACATTTCAAACATCTCCTTTGATCTCATAGTATTGTGTTGCATTGTAATTTCAATGGCTCAGTAAGCGTGCACGCTCTTTACTTCTGCATTTCAGCTATTAAAACACGGACTACAACATAACCAATGCAATTAGATCCAGTGATCGCATTCGATTCTGTGGTCTATTAATGTATATTGAAACTTACTCTAACCTGTTGCATTGTAAAGCTTATCAACACGCAGAACCAAAATTAGCTCGTCCATTCAGCAGCAGTATGAATTAACTCCAACGTCGCTTTCTCCCCTCAGAAATGTGTCTAGTCAATATTTTATGTCCTTATGTGATACACTTGAATGAGACACATTTGTTTTACACCAAATTAACAGTTTGAGGGTTTATTCTCGCAAGTGAAGAAATTAGGACTTTAAGTTTTGTAATTTTCCTATTATAAAATTAAATTCTTTATTACAAATGACACACAGATAGGAATGTTGTTTACTGAAATGCTCATGTATATATATATACACACACACACACACACACACACAGGTTTTATCACTCACTGGAAGACTTGCCCATTATTGCTTGAGAGCTAGCAAACTATGGCAACTCAAATAGCTCAAAATGCACAGCACTTTTTTTTTTTTCTTGTGGTGACTGTTCCTGCATTCCAAATTATATAAATCACCCTTCGAATGGCCCTTTGAAGGGAGGATCATCAAGGTATATTTCAAAATTGATCCAGAATTGATAGCCTCACACGGCTAGTTACAACAACTGCTGAAACTATTGCTAAAATAGAACAAAGACGTGAGACTTGGACTTGGACTTGGCTTGGACTTGGACCTCAGGGACTTGTGAACATTCAGTCCAAAACGAAAGGTTGAACTAAAGAGGTGATTTTCTTTCACAATGAAAGCGTTGCATCTTTTAATAGTTTTGTGTCTGGTGTCTAATATAACATTAGCATTTCAAGACTGGAGTGCTACAAATGTCTTTGTTGTGGGTGTAGGTGTGGGAATAACTGCATTATATCCTGTGATAGTCACAATTATGGATCATTTATTGCCTTTTGAGTCCAAACGTGAGTAAAAATTCTAACTTATTTATCTTATTTGTGTTTGAGTCAGGTTTCATTACCAAACCCAACTTCTACATGTGTGATTCGTGTAACTCTATATAACCAATTTTCAGTGAAAGTTGCATTTTTAATTGCTTCTTGTCTGTAGGCTACTCATAAATTGTATGATATCTCATATCCTAGGCTATTTTCAGAAAACTTTGATATAATTAGTGATACAATTAGTTTGAGTTAAAAGTGTCTTATCTCATAAACATGGCCTTCTGTTTGCCTCATGCGCACTGCAGCTCAGTCACTTTCGAGACTTTGATACTGAGTCTCATTCACAATGTTTTAAATAAAATGTTAACTCATTTACTTTTAAGTTGGGTTGTGTTTGGCATTTGAGGTAAGAAGCCTGTTGCTGGGCCCCATTAAAGGGATATTTCACCCACTGCTGCACACAAAAGAAGATATTTTGAAGACTGTTGGTAACCAAACAGTTGCTGCTAGTCATTGACTCATTGAGTTCCATAGTATAAAAAATGCCATGGAATTCAGTGGTTACCAGAAACCGTTTGGTTACCCACATTCTTCAAAATAACATTTTTTTGTTTTAACACAAACCTTGTAATGTAGCCTGCAGCTACCATTTCTATTTTCCCGTTGTTTTTAAAACGAAAATAGAACATTGTTGAAATCAGGGCTTGAAAACGAAAAAAAAAATCAATCGGTTCACTACGAGCATAATCGATATTTTAACGTTTCTGTTCCTGCGTTCCTCATTATTATTAATGTTCCGAAACCGGTTAATAACGTTATTTAAAAAAAATAAGAAAAATAAGAAAATCACTCGCATCGATCATCATTCTTCGCATATCAGCATATAGTGGTCACGCTGAATGCAACAGATTGTACAACGGAGCAGTGCTACTTATTTATATGGTTCTTTAACTGTATTTTGATAATGAATTTTGATAATGAACAGGCTGCAATATCTCAAAAATATGTTGTCTGTCTGGCTCTCATGCTTGTCATATGACACACAGCAGCCACAATACCACTGTATAACTGATATAGGCTTAAATGTATTTATTTATTTATTTTCGAAATATTCCCAAAATATATCATGAAATATCTCGATTCTCAAATATGTGTAAGTAAATGCATTTTGCACCTTTATAGATTGTTAGTTGATCTATAATGGGCGATGGGCAAAGTAGCCTAATAGTGTATCTTTTAACTTTGCATAAAAATCCGTCTTTTTACTTAAGTACCAGATATGAGTGTCATACCATACAATGAATGTCATAATACGACTAACTTTGTATTTTATGTGGATTTAATAAAAACATTGTAAGTTACTAATTAGCCCATAACACTTTCAGGGCTCAACATAATCGTATGTGATTGGTTATAATGCGCAGCGCTTTAAAAACGTGTGTGTCTCTGGCTCTGCCAGCCAGCAACGCAGATTTGAATTTAACAGCTGTTTTTCTTTTTATATAGTTTACAGGACAAACTAAGCATTTCACCCAAAATTGTTTGGTGTGATATGATTCCAAATCCTACAACTTGAATTCGTGACTGGTTGACAGCAAATTTCAAATATTAAATGGAACGATAAAATAATGTTATTAACCGGTTAATGGCCATTTCAAATTTTTGATTCCGTTCGGAACTATAACATTTGATTTCGTTTCTGGTTCTGTTCTTGTCAAAATTTCGTTCGTTTCCGGTTTTCGTTTTCGTTCTTTGAACCGGTTCAGAGCCCTGGTTGAAATGTTTTGTGCTTGCTTTGTTTTCTGTATGAGCTACCAGATTACCACAGATTTTGTAAATTATAATTTCAAATCTTCAAATTAATATCTTTTAATTAAACAATGTCGTTTTACATTCATATCTTTCAGGTTTGAGGACAGATTTGAGAGATTCTCTCTTTGGGCAGCACATTGTGTCTGATGTTGTACTAAAAGCAGTATCGTCATTTATGACTGACAAAAACCCAAACAAACCGCTGGTCCTCTCTTTGCATGGGTCTACAGGAACTGGAAAAAACCATGTGGCTAAAATCATTGCAAGAAACATTTACAAAAAAGGGGAAAATTGCAAGCATGTTCACACATATATATCTGAATATAATTTCCCAAACAAACAATATTCACACATCTACAGTGTAAGTAAATAATATTTTACTAAGATAGTTTAGAATAGGTGTAGCCTAAGTGTTGTAACTGTTTAGCCAATTGATTTCTCTACCAGAGCAGTTCAAGCCTTGATTAGGTGAGGTAGACCCAACATGGAGTCACGCATGGGCTCGAATTGAGGGGGGATGCGGGGGATGGCATCCCCCTGGTGGAAATAAATTACAAAAAGCATCCCCTCAGTAAAAACACCATCCGCCCTAACCATCCCCTTTAGATTAATAATGTTGTGTATTATGTAAAACTTATCGTGTAAATCTAATGTTAAAATTCTCTACTTATAATTCACAAACCATATAACGGAGATTGGCCAATCAGAACTCGGTACTGTAACAAGCTGCGCACAAGCTGAAGCAAGTTTCGGTCATTTTTCGCGCTAAATGTTTCAACTTACATAATAATAATAACAACTTTTGAAGTTCTTTAATACTAAGACAGCAGAAGGTATGATTTTTCCTTGATTGGAATTTAAAGACATTCCCCTTACTTAATGTTATTGTGCTGTATGTGTGTGAGGGACTGAGAGACGATAGGAGAGCTGACAGAGTCACCGACTTTGCAAAAAAAAAAAAAAAACACGTCTTGAGAGTCCAAGAGCGTTCACTGCGCGATTAAGCTCATTAGAGTGCCCTTATAATTCAAGCAATGAAAGAAAAAATGCCCGTGTAAGTTTTTATATTCATTGCACAAACAATGTACTTTTCTGAATTTCAGTACATGTGCGTGAGCATAAATATGCTAATAATTTTATACAACAGAGCAACACAGCGTTTCATTCCTTGAATGAAAACGAATCAAGTGAGCCAGTGATTCAACGGTCCATTCACTTATTTTGTTTTATATTACATTATATTATATTATTTTATATATTTTAAATATATTTTAAAAAAGCTTATAAATAATAGTTTGTTTAATAAGGCAAATTTTTCATTAAATAAAAACCTTTTTAGACAAATTTTGTAATCATTGTGTAAAATTAGCTACAGTACATTAACATAACACAAGAAGTTATTCCTCTAACTAAGTGGCATGTTCTGTATATTCAGGCACAGTTAAAGCAGCAGATTATTACCGCGGTATATTGGTTTCCCCGCTCCATGTTCATATTTGATGAAATGGACAAGATGCATCCACAGCTGATTGACATCATAAAACCTTTTCTGGACTACAATGCCCAAGTAGACGGCGTCTCATTCAACAAAGCAATCTTCATTTTTCTCAGGTGATGCATTACAATTTCTCTCTTTCTTTTTTTTCTAATTTCCACATTGTGTTTGTAGGCACCATATTAGCTATAAAATTTAATTCTGCAGCTAAATTCCTTCACTGTCCCAAAGGAGTGATCCAATCCATGAAAAGCTTTGTTTTTTTTATAGTAATGCAGGTGGGAATGTGATTACTGAAGTGGCTCTGGATTTCTGGAGAAGTGGGAGAGCTCGGGAAGAGATCAGGATGAACAGCAAAGAACTGGAGACTAAGATCTCTGAAAACATCAACAAGAATTCGAAAGGTACTGTGTGAATTGAAAGATTTTCTTAATTTAATTATATGAACATTCTGTATGTTTCATCTACATGAGTACAGTATATAACAAGTAGTCATTCCATTTTTTCTTGTTTTCAATGAATGATAGATGTATTTTGTTGAATAAACAAACACTCATTATTGTTTGGTAAATAGTAAAAAAAGAACATTATATGCCACACTTTTTTTTTTCTTTCTCAATTGTAGCTTTTAAAATATTTACATTTGGTTAATCCATTCCTAAATATGTGGTTACATGCTTGCATTAACTTAAATTTGTTCAGCGCCAGACGCCAAGCTGAGTGGTTGCCTCCGCGACGTGCATTAAAATCTTCAAGACGCACCCTCTCTCTCCTAATGTTTGTGTGTGCGCGCGCGAGCGATGCGTGTTGGTTAGTGTGCATCAATTAAAGCAGCGCATTAATATAGAACGGTGATTAAACTGACTTGGAACTACCTGTGCATTAAACGGTTATACTGCATACCTGCCTATGGCAAGCCGTTTTAGCATTTAATCTATAAGCTGTACTAGTATCTATTTTCATGCTACTAATACTTATTTTTTAGATACTATCTTTTCCATTAAGTACTAGTACTTATTCATTAGCTACTAGTGCTTATTATTTAGTTACTAGTGTTTATTCTTTAGGTACTAGTGTCTTTTGTAAAGTTACTAGTACTTATTCATTAGATACTAGTTCTTATTTATTAGATACTAGTACTTATTCCAATAGTGACTAGTATTTAATTATACTCTTCTTGTTAAGAAAAAATAGAACTGGTTGTTACTCCCCTCGAGTTGAATCAGAGGCTCAGGTTGTTCTTGGTTTTAACAGACATTTATTCAGACACGAGTCTGTGTCTTGTACATTCTAGTCTTGCATCCCTTTTATATCCCAACAATGCCGTCAGAACTGCGAAAGGAAAGATATAAAACTTAAATTAACCCTCTAAAAGTAGTGTTTATACATATTAACGAACGAAAAATACATACAAACGAATAAATAAGGTGCACATTCAGCACATAAGAAAATACACTTAATTGGCTAATTATACATTAATACACGGTCACTTTACACATGTTCACATACGGCAAAGCAATTAACACGATAAAACACATACCTCATTGACTTCTCTAATTCAAGAGGAATAAACTTGGAGGGTTACAGTTTCTTCTTCTTAAACAAAAACCAATATAACTTCTTACAGGCGTAACTCTTACAGACATGTTACTAGTGCAGCACCTCGTGTGGCTATTCTACTTGTAGTGCACCGGAATAAATATCTTGATTGCAACAATACGGGTTATGCGCAACAGACTTCCGTATTCTGCTAACCAGGTCTTGTTGCTTCCGGTTCACGCGTTTTGCAAGTGCCCTTTAAATATGAAGCTTTTTTACTCAAGATGCCTTCAAAGTAGACACTAAAGATAATCATAACCAATGTCCATCACATATGTGGATTGATATATAAAAGTTTAAAATTGTTATTCTTTTCAGTAACATTTATATATAAAAGTCGAATAAAACGTCAACAATAAAAACAGCTAGCTGATTTAACTGATTACCTTAAAAGTCCATTGATATCGCCATTTTTTAAATACTGCTATTAATACGTTCTCCGACAAGCGGAAGCGATGAGACCTGTTTTCCAGGTTTGGTTAGGTGACGTTCGACATATACCCAATTAAATAATTCCCAAGCTAAACAAAGGAGAAATAGGTTCCCCCCTTTTTCTATAGTTTTAGTTGAATAATATGAAATTAATTGACATGTATTAACAAGAAAAATATATATTACTTATTTATTCTAATGATTACTCTGAACATTTTAACTATTTATTGACCTTTTAACTGTAAAGTGCATATTATGAACTGAAATATATGAGAGTTGCCTCTGACGGCAGCTACACTCCCACCAAATCACTTGTGATTTCCACATGAACTTATGAACTGTACTAATCAGCTTCCAGTAAAGTGACAGTTTTGTGGATTGGTCTTATTAGATGAACTGGTTTACTCAGTTTCTTCCCATGATCATCTAATGTTGAGTCGCTGATTAGCAGCTGCACCGTTCGTACGCATCCATCTTGACTTGGGTACACGGCAGTAACTTTAGCCAGCTTCCAATCGTTTCTGGGTGTTGTATTGTCTTGTATGATCACTATGTCATTGATTTTCGCATTTCTGTTTGTCTTGTGCCACCTTTGTCTTTTTTGTAGGCTCAACAGATATTTTCATTCTTCCATCTTTGCCCAAATTCGTTAGCTAGGTACTGCACTCTACGCCGCCATCTACGAAGGTAAAGGACTTCCTTTACAAAATCTCCTGGTGGAGGCAGTATTATTGATGATTTCATTGTCAAAAGAAGGTTGGGTGTAAGTGGCTGAGGTCCAGTAGGATCATTGAGTAGGTGTGTTGTTATAGGTCGGTTGTTTACGATTGCCATCACTTCATATAGATAAGTTCTTAAAGATGAACTGTCAAGTGTTCGGGATGACTGATCCAGGATGGATGTTAACACACTTCTGATTGTTCGGATTTGCCTTTCCCAGGCTCCACCCATATGGCTGGCAGAGGGTGGGTTCATGACAAACTCGCAGCCTAGTTGTTTCAGGCATTCTTGGTCCATTTCTTTTACTGCTTCCAAGAACTCACGTCTTGCTCCAACAAAATTGGTGCCTTTGATCTGATTGCAGTTGACGGATGTTTCCGCGTAGAGCAATGAAAGCACGAAGTGAGTTGAGGAATGCGTCAGTTGATAAATCATCAAGTGACTCTATATGTACTGCACGAGAGCACAAACATGTGAACAGCAGTCCATAGCGTTTTAGTTCCTTTCTTCCCGAAACAATCCATCCCACAATATGTAAAGGGGGGAGTTGTCTCCATTTGTTCGCTAGGCAGGTTTGCCATCTTTTGTTCTTCTGTTTGACGTCTGAATTTCCTGCATTTGACACAGTTGTAGATAAACGATGATACTGCTTGACTACAGCCGAGAATCCATATGCCATTAGATCTCAATTCGTTTATGGTCATGCCACGCCCTTGATGTCTCACTTGCTGATGATAGTGGTCAATCAGTAACTTGGTGATATGGCTGGTCTTTGGTAAGATAACAGGATGTTTGACGTGTAGATGTAAAGTTGCATGCTCTAATCTACCTCCCACTCTGAGGATGCCCTTGTGATCCAGGAAGAGATTGAGTCGATACAATCTGCTTACTTTGTCTTTAGTAATTAACTCCTTTCGGGACTGAAGTTCTTTAATTTATTTGGAGAAGACTAACCTTTGTACAATGGCAATAACTGTGTGTTCAGCTTCTTGCCTTTCTTCAAGACTTGTAGCTTTGTTGGTTCTCTTTATTGAGCCTTTAAACTCCTTTACAAATCTGGTAAGTCTTGCAATAGCTTTAACTAGTTTTATCCAGCTGGAGAATTTCAGGAAACGTTCTGCCAGAGAATTCACTGTTGTTATGTAACAGTGTGGTGTACAAGAACTTTGCGCATTTCTGGGTCCTCTGTGTTAAGTTCTCCCACCTTAATCTCTCCAGTGGGAAGTTGATCCTGCCAGAGAAAACTTGGACCACTAAACCAGTTGGAAGCAATGAACTCTTTAGATTTGAGTCCTCGAGACGCATGGTCGGCGGGGTTGTCTTCTGATGCGGTTTAGTACTTTCCTTGATATGCTGGATAAGGTTCGCTACGAAAACATGAAAACGCCTCGCTTCATTGTTTATATATCCTAAAACGACTTGCGAATCCGTCCAGAAGAATTCTTGAATATTTTCCAACTCTAGTTCTCCTTTGAGCATGTCACTTATGCGCACTGCTACTACTGCTGCAGACAACTCCAGTCTTGGCACAGTAGTTACCTTGGTGGGTGCTACTCTGGACTTGGCAGTGACAAGTGAACAGTGGATTTGTCCTGATTTACTGATTGCTCTTAGATAGGTACAGACGCCACAAAGCCAAGTGGGTCGTAGACGGAGGCTACAGTTGACAAGACTCCTCGTCTGGAGAGTGGACGCTCACTCACGACTAATCGAAACTGGAGATGGTCTGAAGCGACGCTCCATTTAACACCTAAAGCTCTTTCAATCGGTTGCTCGCCCAGTGCTAGGTCTTGGTTTCTTACTGTCTCTACACAATCTTCTTTAGGGAGAGAGTCAAGAACTTGTGGGCTATTGGAAACAAACTTGTGCAGTCACAATTTTCCAGTACTGCAGAGTTGTTTCGCTTCATGGACTAGACTAATAGCCTCTTCTTCTGAGTGGAAACTGATAAGGCCATCATCCACGTAAAAGTTTTTTTTTCGATGAATCTTATAGTTGCTTCACTGAACTGGCCTTGAACTGGTGAAACATACGTTCTATGTCGCACATCACTGCCACTGGACCCTTGCGAAACTGGCACAAGACACCTATCAGGGTGTTGGTTAGCTCTGGCCCTGTGAGTAGGTGATCATTTAATGACAAGCCCTTATACTTCGCTGAACAATCAAACACTACTCTTATTTTCCCAGGTTTTTGGGGGTGGTACACCCCATGGCGCGGAATGTACCAGGCAGGGCTTTTATTCAGTTCTTCAAGTGGGACCCTTTCTGCATCTCCACGCTCTATTGTTTCGTTCATGAATGTTGTATAGTTGTTGCGATATTGTTTGTCTCTTTCAAGTCTTTTCTTGAGACATTTGAGTCTGTGTTCTGCACAGCTCTTCTTGTTGGCCAGACCCGGCCTGTCCTCTTTAAATGGCAAAGGTAGCTCACAATGTCCGTCCGCTTTCACTTTCACTCCTTAAATTTCACTCCACAAAATAACTAAAAATATAATAAAATACCTAACTACATAATACTACTATTGTTAGAAATTGCAAAAAAAATAAAATAGAAATATAAACTTTTGAACTGCGGGTTTCGTCTGGTCAGAGGAGAACTGGCCCCCCGACTGAGCCTGGTTTCTCCCAAGGTTTTTTTTTCTCCATTCTGTCACAGAGGGAGTTTTGGTTCCTTGCCGCTGTCGCCTCTGGCTTGCTCAGTTAGGGACACTTAATTTCTAGCGATTATCGCCGATTTGGTTGCACAGATACTATTTAAACTAAACTGAGCTAGACAATGACATCTCTGAATTCAATAATGAAATGCCTTTAACTGAAAATTTAGTGTTTAATCTTATCATTATACATTACTGACACTCTTTCCTCCAATTTGATACTGTTAAGTGCTTTGACACAATCTGTATTGTTAAAAGCGCTATATAAATAAAGGTGACTTGACTTGACTTGACTCCTTCTTCCATTATAGAAATAAAGCGCCGATCCTCTTGGGAGAAGTGAGAATCTTTCACCTTTCTTTCGTTGAAATCAGACTCAAGGACTTTAATCACATCTGGTGGTGTGATTACTTCTTTGACTTGTGTGCGACAAATGTAATGGACTTCATTTGGCAACTGATCTGATGACTGACTGAGTGTCACTTCCTTGACAATAATCCTGTGGCTGCATCCCATAGCATCACCATAGTCAACACAAGGGTCAACACCAGCGATTATTGTCCAGCCCAAGTCTGTTCTTTGTGCGAATGGCTCATTGTCTTTTCCTGACACAACTTCTCTGGGTAACAGTGCTTGTGAGCAGTTGTAACCTATGAGCAGCCCAACATCGCATTCTATGAGAGGGGCAATCTCTTCGGCAAGGTGCTCAAGGTGGGGCCATGCTCTTGCTGTCTTAGGAGTGGAGATGTGATTTAAATTGGCAGGAATAAACTCTCTTGTATAGGTTACAGGAAGAGGGATTCTTTTTGAGGAACTGCTCTGACTTGCAGCCCAGACAGCCTTTCACTTGGAATGACTGTATCTCTGGTTGACAGCGTGGAAAGCTTTAACTGTACATGTCTCTTGTCAGAGTCCAGAGCATCTGCCTTTTCTTGTAGAATGAATGTGGTGTTTTTGTGTTCTGGGTTGTTTGTTGTGGATAACCAAACTGGACTGATTGTGGATGTGGGATCACTGCTGTTGTTTTGGACTACACGGTGTGATATTGTCTCGTTTGGTTCTTCTTTACTTTGTTTGATTTACTTTGTGTCTTTTATGCCTTTGCTTTCCTTTTGTTCCTTGTCACTTTCTTTGTTCTTTCTGATTTCTTTGTCCCGTTCCTCATGTAAACAGGTTGGATGTTTTCCTTTGCATGTGTCACAAACACTTCTTTCCACACTTCTTTGAATGGTGTCCAGAGTTAAGGCATCCAAAACATAGTCCTTTTGTTTGTACAAACTTGACTCGTTCCATTATTGTCTTGTCCATGAACTGTCTTGTGATGAAGTCGACAAAGTTACTGAATGTTGGAAAGGAACCGTACTGCTCTTCAACCTCAATGACCTTTCTGTTCCATCTTGCTGTTAGCCAATCGGGAAGCTTGCTTAGTATTTTCTGATTTTCGCTGCAATTATTTAGGATTTCAAGACTCTTGATTTGTAGCATAGCAGCTTCACAGCCTCTGAGAAAGTCAGAGAACTCTCGTAACTCAGCACTGTCCTTTGTTCTGATCTCTGGCCTTTGGCTAACGTAGCTTATCTCTGTAGGCTTTGACGATTACAAATGAACCTCCATATCTTTCCTCCAGAGTGTCCCATGCTGCATAGTACGCTGCCTCCATACCCAGCAAGAAGTAACTTTCGACAGCTCTTCTGGCTGGTCCGCCAACATACTTGCGGAGATGGTAAATCTTTTCATTCACTGGAATGTTTTTCCTGTCTATTAGTGATTTAAATTAGTGATTAAATTAGATTATTTTCCAATCTTTGTACTTGAGAGGGTCTCCACTGAAAATAGCAGGCTCTGGTACTAGTAGACGGCTTATGTTAATGGACTCGGCTAACGCTCTAGCCAGTGCTGTGGTGCTATCTTCTTGTGTGGTATTTCTTGTGGTCTGTTGTGGAGAAGAAAACTGTCGCAGTTTTGCAGTAGGTTGTGATGGTGTGAGCTGAAGTTCAGGCAGACTTGTTAGCTTAGGAGCAGCTTTTCTTTGTTCAACATTGTTGTGTAGGAGGTCTGAGATTTCTTCATCTGAGTTGATCTCTTGCTCATACACGTTCAGTCGTGCTTTGACAGCATTCATTTTCTTTATAGTTTCTAGACGTTCTAGCTCTCTTCGCTTCTGTTCTAATGCTTTTAATTTTTCAGCATTTTCTGCTTCTTGTATTGCTAACCTTTGTCGGTTTTCTGCTTCGAGGGTTTCAAGCTTGTTTCTTTCGCGATCCATTTCCTCCATAACTTTCAGAGTGGCTTCAGTTGCAGCTAGTTCAGCTGCTGCTTCTTGTTTCTTTACAGACAACCTGCTCTTTAACTTGAACATGTGCTTCTTGAACCTTTGGATTTTTGGGAGGCTGCTGAGATGAACACTGAACCAGCTTCACTCCAGCGAATTGATCTCTTCGCTGGATCTTTTACATTTCCTTCTTCTGCAAGACATTCTTGAGCTTGTTGTATAAGCTTTTGAGAAACAGCATCACATGTGTCCACTCTTCGACGAGTGTTTCCGTCAGGAATTACATGACCGCGCAGCTTGTCATAGGATTGTTTTACTTCTGCTGAGGTATATTGGATCTGGACAATGTGATCATGTAATCTTGCACTAAAAGGTGCTTCAAGTGCCCCTTTAACTTGTTTAGCAGCAGCTTTCCATTCATCATAGCTTGCCTTAAAGCGAGTTTGAAGCTTATTCACTTTTTCTTTGTGCAGTGCTTGGCCCTTTTCAGTAAATTTCCTAACTCTTTGACTTTTCCTCAAACTCTCTTCTTTAGCAGCTTGACTTGTGCTTGGCTCTTTTGGGCTCGTGTCCAGAGTTTCATCATCAGGACTTACTTGTAACTGCAGCTCCACAGCTTCAGTGTCACAGTCTTCTTGATCAGCCATGCCACTATTCTAGTGTGCTTTAGACTTTGTTACTATTATTACTTTAACTCAACTAAATGATTTCACGCTCTAAATGTGCTTATGAACTTAAATTCGTCACTCTTTAAATATCTTGATGTACCCTTAAATTAACAAAATACTTGTAGTTAACTTGAAATAAGCTTAGTAACAGTCACCTTATATTAAAACAAGCAATAACTTAAGCTTGGACTTACATTTTTGACCACTGCATTTTACCCCTTTTAAGCACTTAATAGAGTCCCTTTAAAGTTACCAAGGTTAATCTACTTCTTCACATTTAACTTTTTAAATGTGTTACTTCTTCTTATCTTAACCACTAAGCATTTCTGCCCAGTATGCTAATCGTATGTTGAATATTAGAGAATGGGAACCTACGTCACGCCGCGTCAGATTCCGCCATGTTTTAGGTCACTCAGGAGCACACAGTGTAAACAAATGCAAATCGCCGCAGAAAAAGCCACAAGAGGTCTTCGCTGCAGCCTGTAGCACGATGATGCACTGGACTATATCCACTACGTAGTGGATGTTTTACGCGCATGCGCTGTAGTAGGTCTCAAATAAAGTCATATTTTTATTTACATTTAATCATTTTGCAGACGCTTTTATCCAACGCGAATTAGTCTAACGACTTAGTCTAAGTGAAGTATAAAGCAGTACATGTAGCAAGGGTTTTTGGCCTACATTACAATACGCAATGACCTACATTAAATTACAATGTAAAAACTTTAATGTCTAAATTCATCCACAATTTTTTTGTCTTTACTGGCGACGTCAAAGTTTTTTTTTTTTTCGTTTTTTTTTTTCATTTCATATGTTATCGCCAGGATGCCCACATATGGTGCTGTATCCATTATTATAAGGATACAATAAGCAACATGATATGAAGAGATTTATTTGCAAAAACAGATAACAGATAACTATTTTTTATAGTTATTTTTATAGATAATTATTTTTAACCGTCAAAATAACCCAAATGCAGTTTGATTGAGCATGATTTCTGAGAATTTGCAAATGAACTCTTCATATGCAGATGTTGCACTGCATATAGCTAATTATAAAGCTATACACCACTCTGACAGAGTTAGCCTAAATGTCTTTTTTGATTGTATCCGTCATGTTTATTTAAATTTAATTGGGGGTATTAAATGAATGCCGATCCATTTTGTTTATTTAGATTTTATATTATTCTAATATAGCTATTACAAACATTTACAATAGGCTAATAATAATATTTTTTTTTAAAAACATTAAATTTATATTAAGACTTTACCTCGCTAATAAGGCCTCAGTCAGGTAAAATAAATGTTTTATTAGTTGCTTTTCACACATCGTCTGATACAATACAAAACACTCAAAAAAAGTCTCCATAGAGAGAGAGAGTGCTCTCGTAACGGAATGGATGGTATGTCTAGCCATTAGGTCCATCTATCTGCAGGGATTTAACTTGCATATGAATAACACACAAAAAAATAGAAATGGTCATCTTTGTGTTAATATACCTTGTCCCCGACCGTGTATTTATTTGTTGGACATGTGATTGACAGTAAAAACTCGGGATAACGGGTCTATTGACTAACGGAACCTTTTTTAAACTGTATAAAAAAAGATGTCCGCGTATTTTAGTAGGCCTATAACTTTTATACTCTGTAGGCCTATATAGCACAGAGAGTGAGAACGAAAAATAATATGCGATTCATGAACGAATTGACAGAACTATAAGACTATTATGGAAAAATAAAGACAATAGAACCCATTTTTTTCATAAAGAACAAACAAAATTGTAATTAGTAGATTTGTATTTCCAAAACGAATCAAACTAATAAAAAATAAACTTGTTCATTTAAACTACGCCATCCTTGCTTAAATAAAGTTTGAATAGCCTGCACTACTGGTTTAAAATCACAGTATACTATAATTTGTGTAAGCCTATGAAACACATCTATATATCTCGTAATTACAATTAAATTTACATTTAATACTAGCTTTAATGACAACCCCACTTTGCGCATGCACATTAAAATCCAATACTGCGCATGCGTGTCAAACATCCAGATCCAATACGTCATCATGCTACAGGCTGCAGCGAGGACAGACTCGAAAAAGCCGACCGTTTTACATTAATATTTTTTGAAAAACATCTTACATGCGCTTAGAATAAAATGGAGTAATATGTAAATCTCTTTAAATAAAAAAAAAATGCTGTTATTTGTCTGAGAGGCTGCAAATATTCATTACTATCAGTCTCCTTCACTACAGTGGTACTGATATAGGCTAACTGCTAAAACACTTACGACAATTAACCATGGTTTTACTATAGTAAACGTGTAGCGACCGTGTTTTTGGTGTATGTATTACCATTCGTATAACCACAATCTTATTAAATACCATGGATAAACTATGGTTAGAGTAGCAAAACCATGGCTAATTTTGTAAGGGGAGAATACACAGCTAGATCTCAAACAGTGGATCATTGTTATATCGTCATATTGCCCGGTTAAACTGCTCAGTGTTAAGAGTTAAGCCATTATAGAGGTAACAGAACTTGAAGCTGCTTTGAAACAATGTGTATTGTGGATGCTATGCAAATAAATACATTGACTTGACCAAACCAAGTTGAAGAATCCTACTAGTGATGCCGAACAACAATGCGAGCGATTAAATAAATGAATGAACGAAACTTAATCTGTACAACCCTGATAGCACACGTACATCTCTGAGACATCTATTTGACGTCTGCATTTACATCTGCAAGACGTATTTTTTAGGGTATTTGCTCATCTGCAATGCGTCTATAGGACGTCTCCTTTTAGATGTCCAATAGACATCTATTAGATGTCTTTAAGATGTTTATGATTTAGAATGTATGTAAAACTGACATCTTACCCTGATAGCACACGTACATCTAGGAGACATCTATTTGACATCTGCATTTACATCTGCAAGACGTATTTTTTAGGGTGTTTGCTCATCTGCAATGCGTCTATAGGACGTCTCCTTTTAGATGTCCAATAGACATCTATTAGACTGTAATGACGTTTGTAGACTGCAGATGCTTTCCAGATCAAGAGATCTTTAACAGACATCTCGCAGACGTACGTGTGCTATCTGGGTACAGACGTCTGTCAGACGTTTATAGACAGCAGATGCTTTCCAGATCTAGAGATCTTTAACAGACATCTTATTATACATTACTGACACTCTATCTTCCAATTTGATACTGTTAAGTGCTTTGACACAATCTGTATTGTTAAAAGCGCTATATAAATAAAGGTGACTTGACTTGACTTGACATCTTGCAGACGTACGTGTGCTATCTGGGAAAAAGTGGCCGGGTATTAACGAGCTGCCGCAAATAAAATTTCCATATGATTTCCTTCTATTTGTGGTGTGAGGGCTTACAGTTTAATGCAAATCACTGTATATTAAATCTACAGAGATGATAATGCCACATTTTATTTTAGATGTTTACCATACCGAGTTTCAGTTTAATTTTCATCCGAGTTCCGTAGTGAATGTAGACATATTTAATGTTTATATGATTCAACTTAGAATGATCAATTGCCATAGCCCTTATCATCAATGTCTGCAGGTAAACTCTCGGCTTTTTCGGCTTTCTAACGCGGAGAAAGCACCTTTTTCACACCGGCCGTGCAAAGGGATATGGCAATTGATGATAAGTAAGCCTTAACCACTGCAACGCAATCTTAAGTAGAATAATATAAACATTAAATAATATACAACGTCTACATTCACTACCACTTGAGGCTGCGTCCGAAATCGCATACTACTCGTGTAGGTACTACATTTGAGTTAAAAAAGTATGTTCTATATAGTATGAATGAGGGTAGTATGAATGGAATTGGACATACTACATCCGCCATGTTGATGTTGTCACGTGTCATGCATCTTCACAACAGCGCGAAAATTTAAAGAGCCCACTTCACTACGCGAACATCGTTAATGATTTAAATTCTTACCGCTTAACGAACCGTCTATTTAAAGAAAGCAGCATTAACATGCTGATGTTCTACATTGAGGTTAACCTAACTCCATCTGATCGGTAATGATTAGAGATCTTTTTACACCCAATTCACAAAATCGTTTCATCTGTTTGTTAAACCCTCAACAAGTCAGTCGTTTACTTTGATGTTAAACAAGTACAAGTTAACCACAATGAACAACAACAACAATGTATTTCCCTGAGGTACATTGAAGACATTTTTCGAATATGACGCCGCCTCTCCCGCGGCCTCATGGGATAGTAAAGTGTCCATCGTTTGCCTACTACAGAATTCGGGCGGAAGCAGTAGGTCAACTGGGTACTTCTCGCCTACTGTTTTTCGAATACTATGAATTCGGACATACTATATATATATATATATATATATATATATACACACATCAATAAAACTAATAGTGATTATGGTTATAATTTCTAAATAAGAACATTAAACAAAATAAGGAATGTTACTTTTGTAATAACACTATTTCACTATAATATACAAAACTGAGTATTTAAGAATAAATATAATAATAAATATAGCTGCTGTTACGGGGCTGACGAGACGAGAGACGTGCGGATCCATATGCAGACTTTTATTGAGCAGAGACGTGGTCATAACAGGCAGGGTCGAACAGTGGCAAACAGGTATAACATGGGCGAGACAAAGAGTAAACAGAGACAAGCGTGGGTTGACGATCGGCGAACAGTATCCAAAGGGGCGAGACAGGAGAGGTAATCCAAAACGTCAGCGATAGTCCAGGCAGGGGAAAACACAATCCGACAAAGGCAAGGCTAGGCGAGGCGAGGCGAGGCAAGGCAAGATAAGACTAGGAAAACTAACAGGGCTCTGTAGGGCAGCGATAATGCATACAATACTCGGCAGTGACGGAAGGAAAGTCCAGGGTTGAAATAGAGTGTGTGATTAGTGAGAGCTGTGTGTGCAGTCAGTGCAATTGTAATATGTGACAGCTGTGTAATCTGTGCGATGGATGATGGTGAGTGAGTGATCTCTGGTGGTGAGTGAATGGAAGTACAGACCAGATTCGTGACAGCTGCAAGAAAAATAAAAAAAATTACACTTCTCTACACTGAAGAAAAACGTAAGGATTTGCAAATGTTTACCTCAAAGTTCTTAATTATTTTTGCTATTTTTACTCGTTATTTTGTGAGCAATAACGAGTAATTTCGTTTTATTCATACTCTTCGCCAGAGGGCGCCTTCGCGCAGAAACTCCACTAGTGAGACTCACTTCCAGGAAATCCCTTATATGGACAAAGACATTCAGCTTTCGCTGTTTATGTAGCCTAGTAGCTACATGCAAATTTTACTGATGAAACATGAAGAAAATAAACATTTATTGCGACAATATATGGTTTTATCTGTGTTCTTCAATCCATCTCGGGTATTTTTATAAGAATAAAGTATGTTTAAAATGCAATGCTAATCGGCATAGCCTTTATCACTGTATAGAATAATATAAAGTGGCATGATTTCTGCCTCATTCTGTTTAATGAAACCATGTCAGATCACAATAGGAACTTATTTCAAACGCTCGACTGATGTTATGATGTGAATTTGGAGTAAAAACATGTCAATATACTTTTGTTGGACAACAGGTTTGTAATCTTTTCTTTGTGTTTTTATGGTAACCAATTAGCAAGGTAGGCTAACACAAAGCCAGTCAGCCCTACTTAACAATCAAATTAATGTATTGCTATGTGGACTCTGATTGGACGGTTGAGAGGTACGCGTGTTTATGTAATGATTTGTTTGAATTAAGATATCTCCAAATACATTCTTACTAGTTCTTTATGAGGTTGAAGATATCTCCAAATGAACAGGTAGTGGAGGTGTTCTGTTTTTGATATCATCTTTTAATTTCTGACTAGTAATTATTGTGATAGTGACTAGTATCTATTTAAATATTACTAGTAAGCATTCATTAGATAGTACTTATTTTTTAGATACTGGTACTTATTCATTAGATACAAGTACCTATTTAATAGATACTAGTAGTTATTCATTAGCTACTAGTACTTATTTATTAGACACTAGTATCTTTTGTAATTACTACTAGTAACAATTCTTATCTTACTAGTCAGATCTGCTTTTTTACTTGTCTTATGTTATGACTAGTCCAAATGGCTACAGTAGAGTTCAATTAAAAAAATGTACTAGTAAAATAAAAATCTTACTAGTAACATTTCGAATAAGTACTAGTATCTAATAAATGTGTACTAGTTTCTAATGAATAAGTACTAGTACCTAAAAATTAAATACTAGTCACTAGTGGAATACTTACTAGTCAAAACTGAATAGTTGATATCTCAATGACGGATCCCTATAGAAATCAATGGCAAAAATTTCAAATGTGTTACTAGTAACAATATAATAGTTACTAGTCACTATTGAATTAAGTACTAGTATTTAATCAATAAGTACTAATATCTAATGAATAAGTACTAGTACCTAATAAATAAGCACTAGTATCTAATAAATAAGCACTAGTATCTAATGAAACCGTACTAGTATTTACTGATTAAGTACTAGTATCTAATGAATAAGTACTAGTAAATTTACAAAAGACACTAGTACCTAAAGAATAAGCACTAGTAGTTAATGAATAAGTACTAGTACTTAATGGAAAATATACTAGTATTTAAAAAATAAGTACCAGTAACGTTAAATTAGATACTAGTGCAGCTTATATATTAAATGTTAAAACGGCTTGCCATAACCTGCCAGCCAATCAGAATCCAGTATTCAGACAGACCATGGAATAAAATTAAGTTACTTATCTTTGTGTATGTCTGTTCTACAGGTGGATTTTCACACTCTAGTCTAGTCAATAATCATCTGATTGATCACTATATTCCTTTCCTACCTCTGGAGCTGGAGCATGTGGGCCAGTGTGCCGTGGCTGAGATGATCCATCTGAACATCAAACCAAACTATGATGTAGCACTCAGAGTGGCCAAAGACATGCCCTTCTTCCCTGAAAAAGAGAGGGTCTTTGCTGTTAAAGGCTGCAAGTCTGTCAGACAGAAGTTGGTGCTGTATTTTGATTAATAGGAGACATTTCAGCTTTTTTTGCTGTAAATTCCACTATATGCAATTAATATAAGGCAAAACCAATAAAGTAATAATTATGCGGAGTCATTTTAATTTTATTTATCTATAATCTTTATGAATCTTTATGAATATTTTATGCACATTTAAATATTTTGCACAGAGTAGTTTGAGATCAACTTTATATAAAATGCTGCAGATGAGTAGAAGCTCAAGATCACAAAAACACTGGACAGGACATCAGACTTGCAGAATTAGATGTGCAGCCTCTGTTGCATATGTGGAAGTGATTGCTTTACTAGACTCAGTTTCATTCATTTTAACACAATTCATTTTATTCTAACTCTTATTTTACTCACCTTTTAGTTTCTAATTTTAATATTTTATGTCCCTATGTAATATAAATGAATATATTAAAATATTTTGAAATGCTTACAAAATAATGTGACTTTTTGTGGTTGTTGGAATCAAGTTCCAGACACTCTAATTCAACAATTCATTTACCTTCTAGAAATTCATCTGCTTGTATGATTTTTTTGGCTCTGGATTTCTGGATATGAGGCAGAGATCGGGAAGAGATCAGAATGCACAGCGGGGATCTAGAGATTATGATCTCTGAAAACATCAACAAGAATGAGAAAAGTATGAATTAAAAGATTTAATTCATGTAAATCTTTGCTTTGCTGTGAAAGGCTGCAAGTCTGCCAGACAGAAGTTGGTGCTGTATGTTGATGACAGGGCTGGATTTACCCCTGAAGGCCGATTCACAATGTACTGACAGCCAACTGATTACAGTATGACACTTCTCAGACATTCAATCTGACAAACGGCAATAGACACCAACAGGGTAACACACTGATCAGACAAAAGTTAAACCCAACGAATGTGTCTGTTGTTGTTTGTCTGTCTGTCAGTGCAGTGTGAATTTGCCTTTGTGACAAAGGCTAGTGTGAATAGGGGCCCATTGTCTAATATTTCAGGTAAATTATAAAAACAATTGAAACAATATAAATTTACTTTGCAAGATATTAAGACTTGTTTACAGAAAATGTGTTTAAAGTGAGTGTATTTTGTGTAATTGCACTGACAGATTATTTCACGTAAACCTGTAATCAAGAATGTTAAACGCATAGATCCACAGTATATACAGTAATCTATTTTAGGCAAATGATTTTGTCTGTTTTTCAGATATAGATTTAGAGGTTGTTAAAAGACATTATTGTGCTCTTGTATTTGGTTCGATTCTTGTATTTCATCCCATATACTATTTCAGATTAAACAATTAAGTCCAATTTTAGCCTTGTATATCTTCCTTTGTAAACTGCAATTTGTTGTTTCAACTTAGCAAAGCATACAAAAACATAATTGATAAATATTTAAAATTGAATTAATTTTATGAATTACTAATGTGCATTCTGTTTTAAAGTTACAGATCACTTCACTTTTTTATTAGCCTATTAATAAGCATATATATATATATATATATATAACAAAACGACAAATGTTTACTTACACAAGCCCTCACGTATAGGCTTGTAGCAAGCTGTCTCTTGCCTGGAGACTCAATCAGCTAACAAAAAGTGTCGGGAAACGACACCTCTGGCCATTCCGTTGGGTCATTTGGCCAGTCACAGATACCGTATGGACAGTCCAAACCAATACGGCTCAGTTTTTGACGTATGTTGTTCTGTCGAGCAGCAGAAATGTACACCAGGGGTGTCAAACTCGGTCCTGGAGGGCCGTAGCCCTGCAGAGTTTAGTTCCAACCCTGCTCCAACACACAAACCATGTAGTTTTCAAATAAGCCTAAATGACATGATTAGCTGGATCTGGTGTGTTTAATTAGGGTTTTATCTAAACTCTGCAGGGCTCCGGCCCTCCAGGAACTGAGTTTGACACCCCTGATGTACACCATTCTGGGTCAACACCGTGCTTTTCCAATGAGGGGGAAAGGATCGTTTTCCCCCACACCGACTCTGGCTGCAACAAAATAGATACGTTTTTAATCTAATTCATAATTCACTGTCTTTGTCATGGAACACAATTGTTGGTTTGCATTGAGTTTACAGTCTTTGCGTACATGTTTGCTTTAATTTATTTGATCTGAGGTAAATTATCCATTGTAACTTTCAGTATGGCTATAAACTCATGAAGAGTTTATAGAGGCCACAAAATCAACACACAAAGAATACTCATCATGCAAAAGAAAACAATTTTTCATAAACAGTTCATACAATGTGAACTCAATTACATGTTTAAATAATTTAAGCGGTCATAAAGATCAATATTATTATCACCCAGGTCATAGTAAGGAGCACGTTGCGTAACTTATTAATGTAAAAAATACTGTAGTTATACAAAAATACATGGTTACGGCTGATGTCAGCATACTGAAAACAAGAAAAACAAGAAAAGCATGTTTCTTTTGTGTCGTCAGTGACTATGTAGGCTAAGGTCTATAAATACAAGCAAGTATTTGTGCAGTTTTACTCATCCTCGAAACCAAGGCTGAAATATGCCTGGATAATTCACTTCTGCAATGAAAGCACACCATTTGTAATAGCTTTATTGCTGCTGTCTAATATAACATTATCTTCATGTTTTCTGGATGTGTTCGTGGCTGCTGCATCTGTGGTTCACACATATTTTGAAAGGGATGATTTGCTGCCTTTTGACTCTAAACGTGAGTAAAACTGCAAAATTACATAATGTCTTGATGATAAATTTATGAGTTGTTTAGGGTTCAAATGTCATTTTTTTCCCCCCCCTTTGTTTCCAACAGATAGATTGTTGAATAACTTCCCAATAAGCACAGCTACATTGTATTTTTAATTACATTTAAATTTAATTGATTTATTTATCTGTAAAAGGGATAACGATAATGCACAGAAGGGTTAAACGCAATATTTCCCCCCAAACTATGGTTATGATGTTGACAGCACATTTCCACGTGATTACGTTCAACCTGGTACCACATATATGCAGTGCTGGGCAGATTACATGAGAGAAATTATCATCTGATTATTTTTGATCTTCCCACCCATATTCGGAGTGCTGGATCCCTGTCAATCTTCAAGCAACAGCTGAAAACTCATCTCTTTCGACACTACTTGACTTCACCCTACACATAAAAAAAAAAAAAAAAACTCTTTCTCCTTATTTATTCCTTCCCTTGCTAGCTTGTACTTATTTAAACAATGCCTGAGACTTGGTGTTACAGGCACATCGTTTGTCGGATTGCCTCTTCAAGATGAATCACTTTATGTATTCCCCAATTGTAAGTCGCTTTGGATAAAAGCGTCTGCAAAATGACTAAATGTAAATGTAAATGTGTAACACAATCTATTGGATTACATAAATTAGGTAATGTATTATGTTATGTATTCTGATTATTTTTGATTACTTTTAGATTACTTTTGACCTAAAATAGATATTCCATTCTTTGTTGTTAACATCATGAAGAGTATTTAACATTATATTATGCCAGAGATTCATGAAAGCATTTGTCGTTTTGTTTTGGTTAATTTTAATAAAGTGATAAAGACTAGAGTAAAAGCCTGTCCTACTTCATATATTAAATATATTGATATATTAAAAAGAATTTTAACATTGACAAAACATAGGTAACATTAAAGGTCTACTGAAGTGCTTTGAAACAGCCGCAGGAACATATTTTATCTGGGGGGTGCTGGGGGGGGGATTGATGTGGTAGGGCGGGGCCACGGTGGGGGATTTTTGACAAAACATATAAATGAAGAAATTTAGAAAGGAAAATCTAAGAGACAGACAGAAAAAATAAGAATTGGGGCAAACAAAATAAATAATTTACTGCCATTGTGTGAATAATATGTAATCTATAAATAATTAAGTGTAATCTGTACTTAATTTTTGGAATCTGATTTAGTAATCCAGATTATATGTAATCATGCACTGCATATATGTTGTCAAATAGTTCTACATAAATCCTCTTTCAAAGTAAAGTGTTAAACAGCATTAATTAAAAAAGAGATATAAATAGTGTCATATGCAATTTAGAAGTTATTATAAGATATAATTTGTCATGTGGTAAAAGTGTCTGAATTGGCTGGTTTAACTTTTTTCAGCCTGCTACACTCATCTTAAAACTTATTTTCACAAAATTGTTATTTGTCAACTTCACATATCTTCACATCTTTCAGGTTTGGAAGAAGATTTAAGAGAAAACTTCTTTGGACAGCATATTGCATCGAATGTTATACTAAGAGCTGTGTCGTCATTTATGACTGACAGCAAACCAAACAAACCGCTGGTCCTGTCTTTGCATGGGACTACAGGAATTGGAAAGAGTCATGTTGCTAAAATCATCACAAGAAATGTGTACAAAGAAGGGGAAAACAGCAACTATGTTCACACATATACAGCTATGTATCATTTCCCACACAGAGCAGAGTCAGACTTGTACAGTGTAAGTAAATAAATAGTAGTACTTTTAGTCTTGGCCTAGGACTCTAGCAACCGCATTTATTGCTTCTTTGTCATGGTCGGGTTCTAAATTTAAGATGTAAGATGGCCCACAGGACTCACAGACTCAGAGATGGCAGGATAGTTGGGGATTTCAGTATTTTCTTTTCATACTGTAATGATGCTGCTGTTAAACTGACAGCATTTTTCACCCATATTAATTTATTAAAAATAATAATTTTTGTAAAATGAGAGAGCTGAGGGAGTGTTGCACATATCAGAAGTAATTTCTTCAACTGGGATTTACATGTTCTGTCAGGCACAGCTAAAGCAGTGGATTCATGGAAATGTATCAAGTTTTCCCCGCTCCATGTTCATATTTGATGAAATGGACAAGATGCATCCACAGCTGATCGATGCCATAAAACCTTTTCTGGACTACAACGCCCGTGTAGATGGAGTGTCATTCCGCGAAGCAATCTTCCTTTTTCTCAGGTGATGCCCTCAAATCAGGGGATTGTTTTATGGATTTACTTAAATGCAGCTGTAATAACAATTAAATGCTCTTTATGTTCCCAAAAGAGTGCCACAACTAATGATAAGCTTGTTGATTTATAGTAATGCAGGTGGGAATGTGATTGCTGAAGTGGCTCTGGATTTCTGGAGAAGAGGCAAAATTCGGGAAGAGCTACGGATGAACAGCAAGGAATTGGAGTTTAAAATCTCTCAAAACATCTTCAATGATAAGAACAGTGTGTATTGAAAGAACACTGAAATGATTTATATATATTTCAAAATAAAAGATAGATTTTAAAATATATTTACAATAAAATATTTTGATACATTTTATTTACTTATATTTCCTCATATGTTATTTGTTCATTTTATGAATGACTATGATCTGGCAGATGAAGTGGCCAAAGACATGCCTTACTACCCTGAAGAAGAGGAAATTTTTGCTGTTAAAGGCTGTAAGTCTGTCAGACAGAAGTTGGCCCAGTGTATTGATTTTTAGCAGAACATGTTGTCCAGTTTACTGACACCAGTTGAACAGCAATAAAAATGACCTTACATTTCTTCTTTGTTTTTACTTATTAATAATTCAGTCTTGATGAGTTATCTGGAGTCTGGACTATTCTGCTTATTGAGAAGTTAAGATTGTCTCAGTAGGCTATTAAATATTTTAATCTATGTGTACAGTCTGTTTAGTTTTTGACTTACTTTTGACTAGTTTTCATTCTGATGAGTGAGTTGACAGTACTGGGCAAGCCTGAGGCACTTAGGCTACTGAAAATATGCTAATTATGATTACTGCTATAAATTAACATTTTATTAAAACCTGCAAAACTAAATACATTTCCAAAAATAAAATTTCACTACAGTTTATTGCGCTTGCTTGCAGATTATTTTTAAGTTGTTTAAGCGAAATCAATGAGTTTGGTTTATTCCTTCTTTATACTTAGACCAAGGGCATAGGTTTGCCTTTGACATTGGTGGGGACATAAACCCAAGTAACGGAACTTTCATGCACATTTGACAGATAAACCGCATGCTTATTTCAGTGTTGTTTTTTTATTAAGTGGATATTTCAGCTACCAGTTTGATTTGTACATTCAGTTGAACAATATTAATTTAAAGTTAAAAATGTTCATAATGACTTTATCCTAGGCTGGAAGATTGTGTATCTTTCCGCACAAGTGAACTTTTTTATTTACTGTTTTAGACTGCTGTCTTGAATTGGGTGCAATACCTGTGAGTTGTTCTAAATGCGGAGCTGCGCTTCTCGTCCGGTGTGCAACTACATTCCTCCCATGTATTAAATGCGCTTCCTTGAAAGCGCGCAGTTTTCTAACATATTTACTTTAAATAATATCAATGGTATGACCTTTCAGATGCATCTGAAATTACAAAAACATACATATATTTAATTGTTTGATCAAAATTATTGCTAGGTACAGTTTGGTAGTTGCTGGATATTGGTAGTGACACGTCCCTTGCGTACTTTGCATCACTAAAAGGAACATACTCAGGAGATCAGAGGGAGCAAAACAACCAAATTAATGCAAAACAAGAACAGACAATGGAAATGAGCAAACTCAGGACTAATGCTGCATTCACCTGTTATCGGAATTATTGTAAATACAAGCTTCCTAGTCGGAAATTGGACATGGACGGCCTTAGAGAGGCCTAGGGCCAATTTTCGACTAGGAAACTCGTATTTATGATAACTCCGATAGCACGTGAATGCAGCATTATATACAGAGAAACTGAATCAGAACAGGTGCGAACTAATCAATTGACTAATGAGTAACCAGGGCAACTAACTAGATGAGGGAAAACAGGAACTAAGGAAACACAAGGAAAACCAGACCAGATTATAATCCTAACTAATAAAATGGAAGTCTCGCACATTCACAGAAAACAGCCTACTACTTCATGCAAAATAAGGTGGATAATGCCTACTGTTTAAAAAAAAATTGTACTTAAACTATATGACATACAATGCTAAACTTGTCAGTAAACAGTGTCATACATTAAATAAATATTTTTTACTAATATAAATATTATATTAATTACATTTTTTTAATGTCTTAACATTTGCCAGTCCAAAAATACATGTTGTTTGTTAATTACACTGAAAATGGAAGATTAAGTTGTGTATTACTTTGTGTGATACAGTTTTGTGTTTTGGAAATTTCTTAAAATACTCCTAAAATAAATCAGAAAAGGTTTAACCTTAATATGCACTGAAATTTTAATTCAATCTTCAATATTTTCATCTCCAGTTATTTCTCTGTATTGTCCATGTTACTCGCTCTTGAAAGAGTGAACCAGTGCATGATGAGCTGTATTACCTATAGTCAAACAGGTGGGCATATCATCACAAACATGACTGGATTTCTGGAGAAAAGGCAACGATCGGGAGGAGCTACAACTCCAGAGTGAGGGAATGGAGACTCAAATCTTCGAATACCTCTTCAATCATGAGAACAGAATGTGTGAAAGTATTTGCAGAGTGTAATGTCAAAGACAAGGTTGCTAGTAAATCACACCATAAAGAGAAGAGTGGACATTGCACAGGAGCTGTCTTTTAAATAAAATCTTTGCAAGCAATTCATGCAAATTCCAGAGTTGAACATACGCATCTTAAACAGGGAAAACAAGAAAAGCGTGTTTTCTTTCTTGTGGGCAAAGCTAATTATTTGTTAAAGGAGTGCAGTTTATCCGTCAGTTCCCCTCCGAGTTACTTTCAAAAACAAAACTGAAATTGAAAGTTGCCTGGATGATTCGCTTTTACAATGAACGGGTGGCATTTGTTAATAGTTTTATTGCTATTAAAGCCACCATGTTCACACGTATATATCTGAGCATCATTTCCCACACAAAGAAAAGTCAGACTTATACACGGTAAGTAAATAAATGGTATTTTAATCCATGGCCTAAGACTCAAGTAATCACATGTAGACAAATAATTACTTCTTTATCATGGTCATGTTCTTTAAGATGTACAGTAAGATGGCCCATAGGACTCATGTACTCAGAGTTGGCTGGACCAACACATTCTCAATACCAACTTATCACATGATGCAATGCATGCCATCTTGATCTGATGCACAAGGCAAACAAATGAAAGCAATGATATCCTGAGCATTAAAAAGTGACACAGAGGGATCCTGACCAAGTGTCAATATGTGATGAGTTGGGAGTGAGAATGCCCTGTCTGGACAGTTAGAAATTTGGGTCATTTACAGACTCAGTATATTCAGTATCAATTGATATAGTAATCAAGTTCCATATCATTTCTATTAAAGAAGTAGTTCACCCAAAAATGAAAATTTACTCACCCTTAGGCCATCCAAGATATTTTTGTTTCTTTAGCAGAATAGATTTGGAGAAATATAGCATTATATCACATGCTTAAAAATGGATCCTCTGCAGTGAATGGGTGCCGTCAGAATGAAAGTCTAAACAGCTGATAAAAACATCACAATAATCCACAAGTAATCCACACCACTCCAGTCCATCAATTAATGACTTGTGAAGTGAAAAGGTAAAGTTTTAACTTGAAAGAGATTGGGCAAACTACCAATCCATAATAATACTTCCTCCAGAGAAAAAGTCCATCCCCTGTTGTCCTCTTACATCAAAACCCACCAACATATTTGTTTAGAATTGTTTTGCTTGTAAACAGTCCTGGTTCAGATCAGACAACTTTTTTAACTCGAGAATTATTAATGATGATCTTAATGATTAATTTGTTAATACAAACATTTAGCTTTTAATTTCACAAGACATTAACTGACGAACTGGATTCTTGTGGATTACTTGAGGATTATTGTGATGTTTTTATCAGCTGTTTGGACCCTCATTCAGACAGAACCCATTCACTGCAGAGGATCCACTGGTGGGCAAGTGACATAATGCTCTATTTCTACAAATATTTTCCAAGGAAGAAACAAACTCTATTGATGACCTGAGGGTGAGTAAACTGTCAGCAAATTAACATTTTTGGGTGAACTATGACAGCATTTTTTACCTGATATTAAACATGGTAAAATCAAACATTCAAAATTAAATAATCCACATTTTGTGGGACCGTTACACATAATTCATTTCTCAAACAATGATTTGCATGTTCTGTATATTCAGGCACAGTTAAAGCAGGGGATTTATAAAAGTGTTTCAAGTTTTCCCCGCTCCATGTTCATATTTGATGAAATGGACAAGATGCATCCACAGCTGATTGATGTGCGTCAATGTGTCATGACTGAGATGGGCCATCTGAATATCAAACCAAACTATGATCTGGCAGATAAAGTAGCCAGAGAAATGCCCTTCTTTCCTGAAAAAGAGAGAATATTTTCTGCTAAAGGCTGCAAGTCTGTCAGACAGAAGTTGGTGCTGTATGTTAATTAATAGATGAACAACTTTAGCAGCACTTGTATGTTGTCCAATTTGTTGTTATAACTTTTTAACACTCAGTTGAACAGAAATTATATGTGACCTTAATCCCTCCTTTGTATTAATTTATCAATATTTCAGTCTTGAAACCACTGCTGTGGAGTCTGGACTGGAGTCACTACATTAAACTTTTTAATCTAGACCTATGTCCAGTCTGTTTAGCTTTTAAATTCACTTTTTTAAAATTCTTACCTGATTTTGGAAGTAACTTAGACCTTCTAGTGTTTTTGTATTAAAGGCCATGATAATACTATCTTAAATGTTTGTTAGTATAATGAAATACCATGAAAGAGCTCAGAGAACGAGAGAGAAAGGATGTTTTTTTTTTGGTTTTTTTGGTGAATCTGTAAATCTCTGCTAACATTAATGCCATATCTTTTATGAACACATCACTCGGATGGATGAACTTCTGTCAACAACAGGGGTGTCATTAGACCCTTTTGTGAAATACTGCTGACCCAGTAAAATAATACCTTATGTGTCGAATGTACAACTAACTGACCGATGTATACTGACCAATTTAATTTTATGTGATTTCTAGCAAGATATGAGTACTGTAGCATTTAAATATGCCTATTCACTTAGTTATCACCAAAGATCTGTCTTTTGTTGTAGATCATTAAACTATTATGCTGCCAAAGAAGCTTGTCTGAAATCAGTTTCGGGAGGTACATTGTACATAAGCACTGCATGCAAAGTCACTGCCAGTGAGGCAACAAGTCGGCTTCAGGACGCAACATACGTCATTGCATGTTGGTGATGAGAGCCTTAGGCCACTAGTATTTTCACCAGTTCAAAAATGGTTTAAAGTCAGTCATTTCTATCTTTTGCTGTAGTGTGTCTGTAGGAAATATCAGTTTACATTTCCAAACATTCATTTTGCCATTAATTGTAATAATCCAGTGAGATTTGTATTTGCACAAGGAGTCTGACAAGGTTATCTGAAAGGTGTTTTATGGTGCTAAATTTCCTACACCTTCTATCTTATTTTATTTATTCTCAGGTTAGGTAAAGTAAGTCAAATCTGTCCTATCTCATAAGCATCTAAGTTCATACTTACAAAACAGGTCACAGAAGACTTCTCCGTGGTCTGTTCTGGCTTAGCTATAAATCAATGCCAGGGGAGGTAGACTTGTGTTATATAAATACAAATCAGTTTATTATTACAAGTAGTAAGTAAGCAGTACATATATTCTACAACTACTGTATATAAGTATTAAATAAAGTATAAATATGAAAAAGTTCTTTGCTCAAGGCAATATCAGCAATGGTTCTGGTGCCGGAGAGCTCTTCAGGTGGTCTCAAAGCAGCATCTGATTTCATCATTGCACTTCAGTCTCTTATAGACAGCAGGTGGATCCCAATGTCTTGTGACTTCATACTGGAAATCCCTTAAGAAGTTGTTTATAAAGGCCTCACATTTACCCATTTTTCTTCTTCGGGATTTCTCTGCTCTGCTGTCTTCAACGCTTCATCTGAAACACACCAGATGATGTAATACCCAGCTTCTTTTTCTTTAAAGCTCATCTCTAACTATGCTCTTGCTAATACATGTTATAAACATTTTCCCAATAAATGCTTAAAACAATAACGTGTGGTGTTTTACTTAATAAACCACTTTCTAAATAAAACAAAAACAATGACATGAAGTAGTTACATAATTGCCCATATGAGGCTTTTCCAGGAAATAAACAAAATAATACATGATTACATTTAGCAGATGCTTTTATCCAAAGCGACTTACAAATGAGGACATTAGAAGCAATCAAACCAACAAAAGAGCAACAACATGCAAGTGCTATTACAAGTCTTGGTTAGCCTAACGCAGTACACGTAGCAAGGTCTTTTTTTTCTTCTTTTTTTATAAAGAAAACGAGTAGATAGAATATAAAAAAAAAGAAACCTAGTGTTTTTTTATTTTTGTTTTTATAAGAAACAAATAGATAGAATAGAAAAAAGAAAGCTAGTGTTAGTTTTACAAGAAAAGCTAGCAGTTAGAGAATAAATATGCAGTTGATAGAGGGTCAAATGTGTTTTTTTATTTATTTATTTTTGTTAAATAAAAAGAAGACATAGATAAAATAAAATTAGAATAGAGAGTGCTAGAGTCAGAGGGTCAAATAAAGATGGAAGAGATGTGTTTTTAGCCGTTTCTTGAAGATGGCTAAGGATTCAGCTGCTCGGATTGAGATGGGCAGGTCATTTCACCAGGAGGGAAGAGTTAATGAAAAAGTCAGTGAAAGTGATTTTGTGCCTCTTTGGGATGGCACAATAATGCGTCGTTCACTTGCAGAACATAAGCTTCTAGAGGGCACATAGGTCTGAAGTACTGAATTTAGGTAAAGGGGTGCAGAGCCAGAGGTGGTTCTGTAGGCAAACATTAATGCCTTGAATTTAATGCGAGCAGCTATTGGTAGCCAGTGCAAATTAGAGGTGTGACGTGCGTTCTTTTCGGCTCATTAAAGAGACATATTATTAGACATTATCTAATATCTTATCTATTATCTATTAGACATATTATATTAACTAAATACATAAAACAATGAGGCAGGGTAATTGCATTCTTATGCATATTACACAACAAAGGCTACGAGGATGGCAGCGTGTAACCAATACCGTACAGGATTTTAGAAATATGCGCAGGATGCTTAGCTTGCACACTTACCACAATGTGGATTTTAGAAAGTGCACAGAAGCTCAGCGTGTGCACTTACCATAACATATATTTCTAGAATCACCATTGCTAAGGGGTCATCGAGGCTGTTTCTAGACAGGCCTAGGAACCCTATGTTACTATGGCACGCTCAAGGCAGCAGTTACTTAATTCAGCGGGAGTCGTGTGTATTCAGAGCGCATGCAGATTGGAAATGGTGTGCCTCATAGAAAAACCCTCCATATGAGGGGAGCATCGCCAACTCAACCATAATAGTCACAGGACAGGCTCTGGAGCTCATACATAACTTGAAGTAGTGTAGCACCCAACTCTCAAACCGAGAGGGGGACACAAACACTCAACTTAGGAGCAGTGTGCTCACAGATAACCCTCTAGAGTGAGGGGAGCACTACAGGCTTAACCATAAGAACAGCATATCAGGGAGGCAGAAAAAGAGGCCTAAAAACCTGGTGTTGCTGACTCACGGAGCTCTGGGGAGCGGAGAACTCAACTCTCAGGATGAGAGGGAAACTCCAAATGCTCAGGAGGGAGCAGTGTGCTCATAGGTGACCCTCTAGAGTGAGGGGAGCACTACAGGCTCACCATGAGAGCAGCCTAAGGGGGAGGGCAGAGAAAGGCCTGACCCCCTGAAGTGGTTTTGTGGCAGATTGACTGCAAATGGGACATCAGAAATGGGATCCAGCTTAGAAGGGGATCACACATTCCAACTGGGAGCAACAGGGTCCCACCAAAGAGGCAACTGACCAAGGAGGCGACAGTGACGGGCCTAATGACTCGGTATGGTTGCATATGGAGATCTTGGGAGAGGCGCTTTCGGCTCTCAGGCTGAGGTGGACCCTCATAGCTCAAGCTGCACTCTTAAAAATAAAGGTGCTTCAAAAGGTTCTTCAAGCGATGCCATAGAAGAACCATTTTTGGTTCCACAAAGAAGTTGAACCATTCAGTAGAAGGTTCTTTAAGAACCATCTCTTCCTTACCTTTTTATAAGCTAAAGAGCCTTCTTTCACCACAAAGAACCTTTTGTGAAACAGAAAGGTTCTTCAGATGTTAAAGGTTCTTTATGGAACCATTTAGACAAAAAGGTTCTTCTATGGCATCATGAAGCACCTTTATTTTTAAGATTGTGGGAGCGATAGGCTCATAGCTAGCCCTCGCAGTGAGTGGAGCACTTCCTAACTCAACCACAAGGCAGCACTAGACTAGAGGGGGCAGTCTAGCAGGGTCCGATAAGAGACCATCCACTGTTACAGCCGAACGTAGTCCTATGCTCTCTGTCTTGATAGAGAGTGTGGGTCCCGTTTAACCAGACTCAAAAGAACCTGTAGAAACAACGGTACCCAATAACCCATTCATGCATTCAGGAAGGGTCTCCGCAGAAACACATCTCACTTGTAACTCAGGGAAAGCAGTGTACTCAAGCCCACTCCACGGAGGGGAGATGGTTCGACCATAAGGGTAGTGTAAAAGGGAGGTCCAAGTGGGCCTGACCACCTATCAAAACTGCAGAGAGGAGTTAAGGAGTGAAGCCATTCAACGCCTCAGCGAGAGGAGCTCTAACTCAGAGAATGTACATGATGGTCTCAGAAGGCCCCTCGGGGCGAGGCATGAGTAGCATGTTCTGGCCGGGGCAGCTTCTCGAAGCAAACATCCAGCCGGGACGTCAGGGAGCACGTTACAAAGCATTACTCTCCAAAAATGCTCAACCTGAATGGAGGACCTGCGGGTCCTTGAGGATGCATGAAAGCCCTTAAGCGGAGGAAGATGATGGCATATGTTAATACTCTCAGAGGGAGGTGAGTAGATGTTTTACTCTGGTCCGGATGAAAGCGTTGAGAATGCCTCGTCTGGATCACCTCCCTCAGATCTTGCCTGCAACCTTCGACTTCACACCTCCTTTGAACCCTACCCAGAGGCGGGGGAGGGGTGTGTGTAGCGACAATAGTCTTTTGCGCTCGTCTCTGATCCTTAGACTGAGACGGGCCAGGACCCCTTTGCTGTTCGGGCTCAGACTGGGCCTTCATGGAATGAAGGACCTAAAGGCAGTGGGGCGCGCCTTCGCCTCCTTTTGGAAGTGCCGAAAAGTTCAGAAGGTGAAACCGGCGCATAATAACCGGCTGTTATTTAATAGATTAAATGCACTAGAATTTTATTGAATACGTGGAGAAACGTTTTTAATTAAAATATTTATATTAATAAAGGATTTATTGACTTAATGCACCTTATTTCGAAATGTCCTTTATGATTATTTCATTTTATTCACTAAACTATTTATTACTAATGTCTCATTTCAGTCTTAGTTAGGCTCTAATTTTGTATTTATTCCAGTTTATATGAAAAGGCAGCACCACCTTTACAGCCGCAATAATCACGCCTGTTTCGCACCGCAAGCGTGAGCTTTGAGGCAGCTTCATTAACTGCAGCTGCAGACTCGTGAGAGTATTCACACTGGAAGCGTTTGTACAGCATCACAGCAGCGGCTCCAAAGCCACATATTTCTTTACAAAGACTTTAAAGTTTTAAAGTCTTGAAAGTTTGTTAACATGGGGATTTGCATGTTAACGCGGGTACTCGCATATAAATACTTTTTTTTTTTTAAATATTACACAATACTTTACTACGGCGTTTTAGTGCCTCGTTAAAAAAAAAAAAAATCTAAGATTACGAGATTAAAGTCGTAAGATTATGAGAATAAAGTCGAAATGTTTCGAGAATGAAGTCGAAATATTACGAAAATAAAGTCGAAACGTTTCGAGAATAAAGTCGAAATGTTTCGATAATTTAAATCGTAGAAATTAAAGTTATAATATTTTGAGAGTATAGCCTATATTGCGCATGCAAATGGCCCGCATTGAGAGCACCGGGAGAAGTTGCCAGACCTTGATTTGAATATTGTTGCATCCGAGCGACCGCATCATCTTACTGGGATGTCAATTTTAAGGACTCGCGGAAACAGCTCAATATCAAGAATATGATATTTATTAACAGACTGTACAGGAACAACTGTTTATCTTAACATCAGCTCACACACTCAATCGACATTCCTTTGGGGGGCGCTGTAGCTCTCTTATTTAACCCTTTTTTAATACACTGCAAATATATGTGGGATTATTAGCAGAAATCATACCATGTGTCATACTCGCGGGGACAGTATGCTTGGAAATAATATTTCATGTCTTCTATTCCATTCATTGGACTCAAATTTGTTAACATGTTATATTGTTGCCTTTTCTGCTGTAAACGTTAAGTGACTATTCACAAACTATTTTATTAATGGTATACTGTAAATGAGGACATAATATTTAACGTCTTCCATTCATTATTTGTAGCGCGCCAGCCAACCAGTAATCACGACAATTTTGTGCTTTGTTGCTTTTACACAGTTCAGCTTTCAAATTCTGCCAGTTTTATAACGAAATACAAATTATAAATGTGTTTTGCTCTTTATTTCAAGTTTATAGCAAGATATAAATTGAAGAAACGCATAAAAAACAGTTTAGCCTAATTTATAATGAAAATGTCTCGTGGTTCGTTATTGTAATCGGAAAGATGATTGACTCACATGCCGCTTAACAAGCACATTATTGCAATATAGCCTACATATTGTTTGTATTTCGCTATAAAACTGACCGATTTTGAAAACTGAGATTTGGAATATCTCCCGGTGCTTCCAATCCGGGCCATTTGCATGAGCAAAAGCCTAGAATAGCCTATCTCAAAATATTATAACTATAATCTTTATTCTCAAAACATTTCGACTTTATTCTCGTAATATTTCGACTTTATTCTCGTAGTGTTTCGACTTTATTCTTGATATATTTCGACTTTATTCTCGAAACATTTCTACTTTATTCTCGTAGTTTCGACTTTATTCTCGAAATATTACTACTTTAATCTCGTAATCTTAGATTTTTTTTTTTTAACGAGGCACTAAAACGCCGTCGTACTTTAACCCAAACTGAATAATTAAAATATTTTTGATTCTTTTTTTTCTGCCGTACTCCAATCCTTGTTATAACACGCTAGACATGCTTATTCTGTGCATTTTACCACTTTTTGTGTGAAATCATTTTTATTATGTCCATCAAAAGTGTGTTGTCACTTTAATTGAGCTTGGCGCTCACGCGCTGCTCCCGCTCCCAGTGAGAATGCACTCATTTGTTAACATGCACGCCGGGAAAAATACATGCTGCTCACACTTGTGGTATGAAACCGGTGTCATTTCTGCGTTGCTAAGGCGCTACCTTCGAGTCCAAGGAAGTGGACAGATCTGAGTTGAACACCACATGAGAACATCACATGTTGAACACCGCTAACTTTCAAAAAGGTCAAACGTTACTGCTGGCCGTCAACAGCAGCTGTAAATTGCTGAGCGACGTGAGCAATCCTCCATACATAAAAAGGCCACAGTAGCAGAATACGGTTGTCGGTGAGGGTGATTTCACCAAGTACATGTTCCTGGATCATAATTCCAACCAATCAGAATTGAGGAACAACTTTTCAGGAAATATCTGCTTTAGGCTTATGTTCAGGTTTAGGTGCTTTGACACCCTTGTTAATCAGTTATCATTTCACACTGATTTTAGGAATAAATTATGGGTAGGGTTAGGTTTAGGGGTGAGGGATTGAGTTAAGTCTATATTTTTGGACAATAATGTTGATCCAGGATCAACAAAAGATGTTGATCCAGGAACATGTCTTACTTGGCAAAATCACGGCGACCTACAGTTGTCAGTCCTGTATTTGAGTCCTTAATACAGTTATGTTCACACACAGTTATTTACGGATATGACAACCGCATTCTATAACCAAACTTACATCTTACATATTTATATTAAAGTATTTGGTAATTTTATAATTAAAGCCTTTTTAATGTTTTGAAATGGTTGTATTTGTATTTCACTTGATGAATTACATTTAGCAGTTTCTGGCCAGACAAATTTTGCTATCTGGGACCTAGTAAATACAACTTGAGAGGCCGTGAAGGCAGCATTAATTATAGATACCAAAGATAACAAAACCTTCCTCATCATGATCATGTGGTTCGCTGCCAAGAGGATAACGCCAGAGGTTTTTATAGAGAAAAATTAATAGGTTTGCAATATTCAAAAATGAGTAATGTTAATTTTAACATTTAACTATAAAAACATGTAATATGTAGATAAACAAGTGTGTAAATAAATGCCATAATAATAAAGAAATATAAGGTGTAAAGATAAGTCCATAAATCCAAAATTAGAACCTTGAAATATTTCAAATATAATACAAATATTTCTCTGCTTTTATTATTTTATGTTTGGCTACGTTCACACTGTCAGTTCAGTTCTTATCAAATGGTGTCAGTGCAGTCAAGTCAACAATATTGCTGAATATTAGGTGTCTTCAACCAAGCAAGACAAAAGGCTACAGTGACAAGGAACCCAAATCCAAACAAGACCCGGTTCAGTCAGGAAACCAGTTCTCCTCTGGCCAAACGAATGAACGTGGTGTGATTATTCCAGGCTGCATCACAAGTCAGATTGCGGATTGATATCATTCAGAATATATCATTCAGAATATTTCATCCAACTTCTTCTGCTTGAAGAAACATCATCTGTGCTGGGGTCATCAATGAGGTCTTCACAGGGATCTGTCATCTAGCTGACATGGTCTCCGCTGACAGTCAGGGATGTGTTGTGGTCGTTCTTGGGTGCAGGTCCACCGTCTGGTCTGGATACCGACTGGATCAGCTGATTACTGTAACCTAGGGATAAGGGTGAGACAGTACATAAGCAACTAATATAAGCATTGATGTCATTCTTCTTACAAATTAACAAGTACATTAGATATTATAGGAAGTATTGCTGCTTACACTAATTGGTGCAGCATAAAAATCCTTTAAGAGATTTGAATTATAGAAATGTGATAGTGTGTCATGTGTATGGATGGTTAAAGAGATTAAACTTTTAAACTCACAGTGTGTGTCTGCCTCCTGAAGTCCACCCTTTTGATCAGCTGGAGCCACCTCTTCATAGTCCCCTTGAACTCCATTGCAGCAGCATTAGCTTGAAAGTTTTTTACCAAATTGCAGCCTTGAAATATGTATAAATATATATTGTAAGGTAATTATTAAATCTTAAGCATTAGTTTTTTTTACAATCATTAGGACCAGACCCAGAATTCGCACCTTATATGTTTGATGAATGTTCATGCAGCAGCTCAGAATTTCTGTAAAAAAAAAAAATGTAAAAAAAATAAATGTCAGATTACATAGTGTTCAGATTAAACTTTTAAATTTGTTTGCTCATAATAATCCCCACCACAGTAAAATAAGTATGATTTTAATCACATCATACAGCATATCTATGCTTCAAAAGTTTTCATTCACTCTAAAAACTGAACCTGCTCTACTGCAGCAGACAGATTAGGCCTCCATTCAAGAACAAAAGATGATGCACTTACATTTTACAGCTCTCTCTTACATATCTATAGTGTTTTTCTCTGTCAGAGCTTCCCACACGGCAGTGTTACCACAAAATAAATATTATTATTAAATTCAGATTGCACATATTGAATTGTCTTAGCAGGTGTAATGCTACAACAGCGTGCTCAGTTTGATTCACAAACAAATGACTCATTTGAATGGTTAAAAGAATCGAAACAGACAGAGTCACACATATAGATGTTGATGGCGCCACCAGCGCAGTCCGACTCCTTTGATTCAATAGCAATCACTCGTTGAAAAAGACGAATCGAATGAATTATAGCAAACAAAATAGAATTTAACTCATTAAAATTTAATTACCTAACATTATCGTGCACTGGATACAGCTCATCGGTTTTTTATATTAAAAAATTACATACTGTTTTCCAGGCCCGGAGTGGCCATCGGGAGAACCGGGCGAATTCCCGGTGGGCCGCTCTGCCCCGCTCATAAATTGGGCCGAGCTTTTTATTTTATTTTAATTAAAAAAAATTTTTTTTTTTACATACACAGAATAACGTCAATGTGTATAAGTTATTTTGTGGCTGATAACTAAGCTAATATTACTATATTTGAATTTAACAGTAAAATGTGACGTTTTCTGTTGTCAGAGCGCGCGCGCTCGCGCTTGTCCCAGGTCGTTGCCATGGAGACAACCCGAAACCATTAATGCTAGTGCGCTAATTGCGGGAAGAATGAAATGGATAGTAAAAAAAAGCCAGGTTAAAAAAAAGAAAGGCATTGGAGGATGACACGGCCAAATGTGCCAAACTGACAAAATATTTTTTCAAGAAGACAAACGAGCACACGTGACCTGGCGACTCAAGGTACATTAGCAACATTTACAGTTATGCAAATGGTGGTGGGCTGGTCTTGAGCATTACACTCCCGGGCTGAAAATTGATCCCACTCCGGCCCTGCTGTTTTCCTAAAGAGACCGCGCCTAAAGGTGCGTTCACACCAGACGCGAATGAAGCGTTAAGCGCGAGTGATTTACATGTTAAGTCAATGCAAAGACGCGAATAGACATCTTGCGGCGCGGTTCGCGCGAATGAGGCGGCGCGAATTGAGCGTTTTGGGCGTTTGACGCGCAGGCCCGGATTAACACAGTGTAGTGCCCTAGGGTGACCACATTTGAAGTGCCCCCGTTTTTAATAAAAAAAAAAAATTCCATAAGAACAGGTAGAATAAGAAGAATAAGTTACTAATCAAAAGAAATCATTTAACAAAATTAGTTTCCACTACAAAGGTGGCACAGAAGAACACAAAAGTGGCATGTAGGTAAATTTACAGACATTTAGAGAGGCTCAGAGGTGGCATGGATGTTTTAAATTCATAACAATGTTGTGAGATTAATGTTTTAAATATAACATTTTGAATATAGAACTATTGTTTGATTGAAATTATTTAAATAACTGAAAGGACACTTTAAACATAAAATAAAACTGCCAACAGGTGGCGGTAAATCACTGATTCGTTTGAACAGCTGATTCATTCAGGAACGAAGCAAGTGACTCACTTTATGAGTGGGTAATTGAATCACTGACTCACTAGACTCATTTAAAAACGCAGGTTCATTCATAAATGAAACACCGCTATGTTTGAATGGAGATGCAGCTGCTCGGCTGTGACTGTTTGAAACTATGTTCCTTGACTAAATAGAGCAAAATCAGGCAATATTGTTAAAAGTCATACAATGTACATCACTTTATATAACTTATTGTTTATTGAGCTGTTGTATTAATTTAATATCACATTTACAAACACCTTTAATAATCTTTAAAAGCTGTTACTCACTTCAGCAATCTCACAAAACTCCATTATAATCAATGAAGCTCTCTACACTGCACAACGAATCTCTTATTTACACCATCTACACTTTGTTTGTTATAACGAGAGCATTTGTGAGCGTGCATAACTCAGCAATGAACAAAAGTATTTTGAGCAGTGAGTGGATTCTGATTAACATTGCATTCAAGGAATCAACATATGTCTGCGATACATTACTCAACGCTGCACAAACACGCAAGTAGAAATCTTTGAAGCTCCTCTCAGCGCAAACACAAATAGCCTATGCTGATCCAACCCATTCTCACACCCAACTCGTCACATATTGAAGCTTGGTCAGGACCACTTGGCGTCGCTTTTGACGCTCAAGGTACCCTTAGCGTCATTTTTCGACTTGCAGGGTCCTCCGTTGCTTTAAATAGGAAACCCTTAGCGTCAATATGCCGACGCCACACTGGGAATTTTATCGTCATAATTAAATTATATATTGTGCAATAACATTGCCATTATTGCATATATGTTGGGGTGTGATTTTTCAATGTAAACAGCCACAACAGTTTTATTTATATTACATTATTTACACATTATGAGCACATAACCCAACCCCTGCCCCTAAATTTGTCAATAAAACACAAGATATAACAGGCAGATACAACTACTGTCATAATTTATTCAAAAATATTAATATTCCAAGTCTTCGAGGCAAAACATTTGATTTGTGAGAGGAGTAGACGTTAAGCTCATCCGTATGCAGTCTGTGCGCAATTCAAAAATGCCGCCAGAAGAAGCCTTGGTTGTGAAATGCTATTGGCTCTTGTGTGTCTCGTGACCGATTGCGTTTTGCTGTTCTGACAGGCTATTGGCTCTTCTGTGTCTCGTGACCAATTGCGTCATGCTACGGGACTTGAGTATCTTTTTGAATGAGATCAGGTGCTCCTAAATATGTTTTGATAGTCGCACACAGTAGCTACTTTTCAGTCGCCCTGTATAGCCCTGGCAATGTGTCATGATATTTTCTCTTCTTTTTTAAATTTACGTTTCGCACAACCGCCAAGTCGATGCTGCCTATCCATTTGTGAATAAATATGCTCGACTCTGACTGGGGAGGGGCAAATACACTGGGACCTGACCCAATCGCAATTCTTTATATGCGTGCATATATTTGATATTCTCTCTGTATATTGTATCATTAACTGTTCATTTTCTATGCATCTGTATCTCTTCCAGCAAAATAATATATACAAAACATGAAAAAATATTTTAAAGGTCTTGTCATTATCGTAATCACTTGGTGCCCCCCTATTGGCTGGTGCCCCAGGGCACTCGCCCAATCCGTCTATGGATAATCCGGCCCTGTTGACGCGCTTAACGCGTGATTCGCGCGAGTTGAAAAATCTGAACTTTGGCGAAAATTCGCGCCGCGTTAACCAATCAGGAGCTTGCTCTAGTAGTGACGTGATTATGACATAGCGAGCGGCGGGAATCCGAAACAACAATGGAGGACAAAGTGATCGTAGCTGTTTGTGGGCTCCCGGAGCTGTATGATACATCTTCGTATCATTACAGAAACAGGAATAAAAAGGATCTTACTTGGAGGAAAGTGAGTGAGGAGGTCGGACAATCTGGTAAGTTGTAAAAAACGCTCTTTACTCAATTTGAGCTATATATATATACATACTGAGACTACAAGTTAGTTAAAGGCGGGAAATTGAGCTTATACGCCGTATTTTACTACTTTCCCGCTGAAGAGTTGATGTGTTTATTCAGAGGAAGTGTGCAGAAAGAAGTGGAAGAGTCTGAGGGACACATATTTAAAGGAGAGGAGAAAGGACACGGAGAAGAGGAGTGGGTCAGCAGCAGGGTCAGGGAAAAAGTGGAAGTACTCTGCGGTCCTGTCTTTCCTCGACCCCTTCGTCTCCCCACGGGAGACAAGCGGGAATATGGAGAGGGGGGATGAGGAGAATCAGGCCGCAGGGTACGACCACCCCGAGGACCAGGGCGAGACAGAAGCAGCAGCAGGGCAGTCAGAGACAGGTGTGTTGACGAGAAGCAACACAACAGGGCATATATGTTGTTGTTTTTTTGATAAAGTCTAAAGTAATTTCTTTCTGACTGGTGTAATATGCAGTGTGTGTAATGTTGTATTAATATTTAATATTGTCATTACAGAGCCGACTGGTCCTTTTGATGGTAGTGAGCCTGGGTCCCTTCTGCCAGAACCTGCTGCTGCTTCTGCTTCCCCTGCCGGCCCTTCAACATCTGCTGCTACTGTGCCCACAGGTGTGTACAGGCAATAATGACCATGTTTACATGCATATTATATTTACAGTAAGCACTCGGCCTCACACAACACTGATGGTTTGTGAATGAGTTTACTCCTTTTCTGCCTTCTCATTGTACAAAATGTGTTATCATTTGATACAGCGCCGCCAAGAAGAAGAGCTCAGAAAAGGCCTAGGGAGCAGCCATCGGAGGTGGAGCGGCAGCTCCTGGAAGTACTCCGGACCCGTCCTGAAGCTCCAGCACCGCCTCCACGCTCAGAGGATGAGCTCTTCCTCTTGAGTCTGGTCCCTTCCCTGCAGAAGTTGCCGCCTCAGACAAAAGATTTCGTAAAATTTCAAATTCACAAATTAATTTACGAAAGCAGCACAGTTCTGCTTAATTTGGAACAATTGGAGCCTCAATAAAAGTTTTAAAAAAGAGGCAGCAATCTCTGCAGGGAATGAACCAGACTTTCTCTCCTTTCTCCACTCCTTCACTTTGGCCCTCACTCTTCCCTCTTCCAAGCAAGATCCTTTTATGCGTGCATATATTTGATATTCTCTCTGTATATTGTATCATTAACTGTTCATTTTCTATGCATCTGTATCTCTTCCAGCAAAATAATATATACAAAACATGAAAAAATATTTTAAAGGTCTTGTCATTATCGTAATCACTTGGTGCCCCCTATTGGCTGGTGCCCCAGGGCACTCGCCCAATCCGTCTATGGATAATCCGGCCCTGTTGACGCGCTTAACGCGTGATTCGCGCGAGTTGAAAAATCTGAACTTTGGCGAAAATTCGCGCCGCGTTAACCAATCAGGAGCTTGCTCTAGTAGTGACGTGATTATGACATAGCGAGCGGCGGAATCGAAACAACAATGGAGGACAAAGTGATCGTAGCTGTTTGTGGGCTCCGGAGCTGTATGATACATCTTCGTATCAGTACAGAAACAGGAATAAAAAGGATCTTGCTTGGAGGAAAGTGAGTGAGGAGGTCGGACAATCTGGTAAGTTGTAAAAAACGCTCTTTACTCAATTTGAGCTATATATATATACATACTGAGACTACAAGTTAGTTAAAGGCGGGAAATTGAGCTTATACGCCGTATTTTACTACTTTCCCGCTGAAGAGTTGATGTGTTTATTCAGAGGAAGTGTGCAGAAAGAAGTGGAAGAGTCTGAGGGACACATATTTAAAGGAGAGGAGAAAGGACACGGAGAAGAGGAGTGGGTCAGCAGCAGGGTCAGGGAAAAAGTGGAAGTACTCTGCGGTCCTGTCTTTCCTCGACCCCTTCGTCTCCCCACGGGAGACAAGCGGGAATATGGAGAGGGGGGATGAGGAGAATCAGGCCGCAGGGTACGACCACCCCGAGGACCAGGGCGAGACAGAAGCAGCAGCAGGGCAGTCAGAGACAGGTGTGTTGACAAGAGAAGCAACACAACAGGGCATATATGTTGTTGTTTTTTTGATAAAGTCTAAAGTAATTTCTTTCTGACTGGTGTAATATGCAGTGTGTGTAATGTTGTATTAATATTTAATATTGTCATTACAGAGCCGACTGGTCCTTTTGATGGTAGTGAGCCTGGGTCCCTTCTGCCAGAACCTGCTGCTGCTTCTGCTTCCCCTGCCGGCCCTTCAACATCTGCTGCTACTGTGCCCACAGGTGTGTACAGGCAATAATGACCATGTTTACATGCATATTATATTTACAGTAAGCACTCGGCCTCACACAACACTGATGGTTTGTGAATGAGTTTACTCCTTTTCTGCCTTCTCATTGTACAAAATGTGTTATCATTTGATACAGCGCCAAGAAGAAGAGCTCAGAAAAGGCCTAGGGAGCAACCATCGGAGGTGGAGCGGCAGCTCCTGGAAGTACTCGGACCCGTCCTGAAGCTCCAGCACCGCCTCCACGCTCAGAGGATGAGCTCTTCCTCTTGAGTCTGGTCCCTTCCCTGCAGAAGTTGCCGCCTCAGACAAAAGATTTCGTAAAATTTCAAATTCACAAATTAATTTACGAAAGCAGCACAGTTCTGCTTAATTTGGAACAATTGGAGCCTCAATAAAAGTTTTAAAAAAGAGGCAGCAATCTCTGCAGGGAATGAACCAGACTTTCTCTCCTTTCTCCACTCCTTCACTTTGGCCCTCACTCTTCCCTCTTCCAAGCAAGATCCTTTTTATTCCTGCATGTAAATTGTTGTAAATGTTCTTTGTATATAGTTTTTATATATTTTATTTTATTTATTTTGTATAAATAAATGTTCTATACAATGATCAAAGGTTTTGGTGTGTTACTTTGTGCACAACATAGTAAATCATAATTTATTTGTTACATAAAAATATTTTTTCTATGTTAAGACTAGAATACTTATGGCAAACATTTGTAATTTCATTCTAATTATATTCTATTGCAAATACACTCACAATAGTATAGTTAAAAAAAGTTATTTGTGATTGGACCAGTGTTGTATAGTGTAATGAGAATGCAGCAACGAGACAGGGATTCATTTTGGAGGCTGGCTCCATTTTATAATTTGAAAACAAGAAAAATATAAACTTGAACAAAAAATAATGAAAAATGTACAAGAGCTAAGGATGAAAAAAAGATAGCAATATTTACAAGAGAGGTTGAAAAGATGTGATTATTTACAATATATAAAGGGTGTAAATCAAAAGAAAAGACAAAAGGATGAGAATATTTACAAGAGCAAAACATAAAGGACATAAACAGCACAAGATATAATAAACAAAAACTATTCGGTCGGTTGCCACGTGAGTGCTCCCTCGGCTGAAAAGTGAGCCATGAAGCTGTCCCTGACCCGGATGGCCTCTCTGGCAGAATTATTGGCTGCAACCCGACCGAGACTCTGCAGCGAGTCCTCTGCACCTTGTACCGCCCCCCTCACAGCAGGTGCCTCTGCAGATCTCCTCATGAAGTTGTGGAGGACACATGTTGCCAACAGTTACACCGTGTCCTAAATACACGCGACGCGACAAGATTCCAGCGACAAGCAATTTGGGTGTCCACACCAGACGCGACGCGACACCGCGACGCGACAGAATCAATCAAATATCACAGCCAATCAGAAGCGTGTGTGGGCGGGCTCTCTCTGGAAGCGCACTGCTCTTGCAACGAAATGGATACGTTTATAATCTAATTCATAAATTTTAAAGCTTTTTAACATCATTAAATATACATACTGAGTGACTGATAACATCTTTGTTATGGAATACACTTGTTGGTTTCGCAGTGAGTTCACAGTTTTAACGGTCATCTTTGATTTAATTTATTTTTCAAGATCGGAGTTAACTATCTGTTGTTGCTTTCAGTGTGGCTATAGGGTCACGCAATATGATATTTAAACTCATATTAGACACGTTTAACTTTGAATAAAGCATATAATCACCTGAGATTATCTACTGTCATATAGTTTGTATGTTGTTGTTCCAGCCGCGACGTCGCGGAAATAGAAACCGTTTCTAAATTAGAAATTTCGCTTGTCACCGTCGCGGTGATTAACATGGAAAAGATACCTTTTATCGCGTGTAGTTAGGACACGGTGTTAGGCCTAACGTCAGGCGGCTGAGTTCCTTCATTCTAGCAGCGGCCCACCGCCGACAAAACCAGCTCAGGCCGAAGGTAAATTCACGCAACTACACCGAGTGTGGACCTGCCGCACGTACAACAGCTTTCAGCCGAGACCGGCCCAGAGAGAAAAAGCCGTCTATCAGCCAGAAGTGTTTTGTAGAGTCGGCGCGGCTCTGGCCCCCATTATCTTCTCACCGATGTCGTGCCGCATTTCAGCCAGAATCGGCCCGAGTGTGCTTGATATCTGGGTACGTTCACGCCATATCGTAATTACCGTAATTATGAGATACCAACTTGTAAAAAGCGTTCACGTCCTCATAGAACTCGTAATTTCAATTTGTGAACTGGGAGCTTTCTGAAAGCTACGGCTTGTACCACGTGACCGCTGCACCTCACGCGGAACCAGAGAAAAATGCTTTCAAAGAAAGCTATATTACTGCTCTTAAAAAGAGGAAAATAGATGCATATATATTGATACTATAATAATAATTAAAAAAAAACATATGTAAGTGTTCATAATGTTTTTATTTTGTTATTGTTCTCAACATTCTTTCACGCTGGTTCATTTTGTTGACGCTATAGAAACGGATAATCCCCAGTCAGGATGTGAACAGCACCAAATTGAACATCACGTGTTGTCATCTCGGAATTACGGTAATTATGATGATACCAGAGTTTCCGAGTTGGGCAATAATTTTTTTTTTTAGACGTTTGATTCATTGCCCTGCAACATTTCGATGTAAGTACTTAATCTTAATGTAATAATCATTTTGAGAATATCAACTAGAAATTGATTTGGACTTATAACAACAAATTCTGTGTCACAAAGTTAATGAAGTTTACTTTAAAATTATACATATCATTTATCCAACTAACCAGTTTCTCAAGAGATACAGAGCTGATCTCTCTGAATGCTGTGTTTTTTGTGGAATGGATGTAGAGACTGTTATGCATCTTTTTTTTTTTTTTGAATGTATGCATGTTAAATTTTTCTGGATTTATGTTGAATTTTTATTTACTAGCTTGAGTGGATCTAAAATTAATATAAGAAAAGAGATGTTATATTTCATTTTGATAAAAAAAAATAGATATGGATAAGAATGACATTTTTATGCTAAATCTTTTTTTTATACACAAATGTAAATGGTCAGAAAGGAAGCCCAGTATCTCCCACTTCAAAGTTGATTTGAGGATTTATTTTGAAACTCTTCAAGGTCTTTCAAATCGGAAAGCAACCAGAACTATGAACACGCTCAAAGAACTAAACTCCTCTATTGTGATTACTGATATATATATATATATATATTATATTACTGATACCTTGTTATTTTTTCTAATTTAATTAAAAAATGTTTTTACCTTTTTTGTTTTCTTTTCTTCCAGGAAACGTGAACATCATGTTTGTAACATTGTTATAATTTTGAATGTTAATTGTTCAATTTATACAATTAATAAAAAAATAAATAAAAAAAGAGTTTCCGAGTTGGGCGGGTCATAAACTTTAAACATGGTGGAGGGAACAACCATTGCTGCTGTCTGCTGTTCTCACAACAACTACATCCTTTTGTCTTGTCGCTAAAGTAGTGCATTTATAGGCTAGATATCGAACGATCATTCGAAGCATATGTTAGTATAAATGTTAGTTCCCCTTCGAGTTCCTTCCAAAAACGAAACCGTGACTGAAAGACCGCCTAGATTATTCACTTTCACAATGAAAGCGCCACATTTCTTAATAGTTTTATTGCTGGTGTCTAATATAACATTATCTTCAGGTGTTCTGGATTTTTTCGCGGCTGCTGCATCTTATGTGATTCACAAATTTTTTCAACGGGACAATTTGCTGCCTTTTGACTTTAAACGTGAGTAAAACGGCAAAATAACACATCGTAGGTCTATGTTTTAACTATATATTTATGAGTTGGTTATGGCTCATCATATGTTAAATGTTTCCTTTGTTTCCAACAGCGTGTTTTTGATTATCGTATACATTTTTTTTCATAAAAATGTATACAGTTTTTATCCTTCATACTACATACGACAGGGTTAAACTTAGTATTTTCAGCACGTTCCCACGGCATTACTGGTATAATACCACATACTAGGCTATACGTTATCAAATCTTCTTTCAAAGTAAAGTGTTTACCCAATAAAAACTGCATTAATGAAAGAAAGGGAGAGGGACAGAAATTAAACTAAACTCCATGTTGTTTCTTCATGATAATTCCCTTCCTGAATTACAGCAATATTTAGTTAGGCCTAAATGTTACAATAAAATTACCCTTTTATGCTATATATACACACAATTTTAGAGGTTTTTGCAAGGTATAATTTGTCACGTGGTAAAAGTGTAAGAAAAACCTCAGAAATGCAAAGGTGTTACGGGTTATTTTGTTATTTGTTGACTTCACATATCTTCACATCTTCCAGGTTTGGAGAAAGATTTAAGAGGCTCTCTCTTTGGGCAGCACATTGTGTCTGATGTTGTACTGAAAGCTGTAACATCATTTATAAATGACAGCAACCCAAACAAACCGCTGGTCCTCTCTTTCCATGGGACTACAGGAGTTGGGAAAAATCATGTTGCTAAAATTATTGCAAGAAATGTGTACAAAAAAGGGGACCAGAGCAAGCATGTTCACACATATATATCTGAGCATCATTTCCGACACAGAACAAAATTAGACTTATACAGCGTAAGTAAATCATTTGTTTTTAGCTTTGGCCTAAGACTATAGCAATCATTTATAACAACAGATCAGGCTCTAGCTTTAAGATGTAATGCCCACAGGACTCATGTACTCATGTAGTTGGCTGGACAAGTGTGGATTTGGGTCATTTACAGATTCAGTATTTTCACTTGAAATAATAATGAAATTGCATTTCATTTCTATTAACCTGATGGAATATTTTGCCTAGTATTCATTACTGCATTAAAAACATAGTAAATAATATATTTAAAATTGTAATACTAAAATAAAAAAAATAATGCACATTTTTGTAAAACGGCTGTGAGAATGTTGTACATATCAGAAGTCATTCCTCTAAATGGGATTTGCATGTTCTGTATATTTAGGCACAGCTAAAGCAGTGGATTCATGGAAATGTATCACGCTTTCCCCGCTCCATGTTCATATTTGATGAAATGGACAAGATGCATCCACAGCTGATCGATGTCATAAAACCTTTTCTGGACTACAATGCCAATGTAGATGGAGTGTCATTCCGCGAAGCAATCTTCATTTTTCTTAGGTAAAGCCCTCAAAAAATCAAGGGTTTGTTTTTGGGATTACTGAAAATATAGTTGTATTCAAAATATTAGCTCTATAAAATTCAAACACAGTGGTAATTAAATGCCTCTACTCTTCCTAACGAGTGACACACAATTATAAGCTGTTTATCTGTTTGTTTATAGTAATGCAGGTGGGAATGTGATTGCTGAAGTGGCTCTGGATTTCTGGAGAGAGGGCAAAGATCGGGAAGAGCTTTGGATGAACAGCAAGGAGCTGGAGACTAAGATCCTTCAAAACATCTTCAATGATAAGAACAGTGTGTATTGAAAGACACTCTCTCTCTCTCTCTCTCTCTCTATATATATATATACAGCGGGTAAAATAAGTATTGAACGCATCACTATTTTTCTCAGTAAATATATTTCTAAAGGTGCTGTTGACATGAAATTTTCACCAGGTGTCGGTAACAAACCAAGTAATCCATACATACCATCAAAAAAATGAGTTCAAATAAGGTCTCGTACTGTATCGCATCCCTTGTCAGTGCCGGGTGCTTGCTTGGCCATTTGTTGTGATTAACAGGAAAGTGTGTTCCGCTGAATTGGATTAGTATTTTGTTAGATGGGTATAAAAGCTTAGTTTACCGCGGCAGCCGTCGCATGAAGGCCTCCTCGTGTGAAGATCGAAGAGTGTAAAGACCATCGACTCTACCGTGCGACTCCACCGGACAGGGACACCGGCAAAGGATATAAGTATCGCTTTCTATTTATCCTCTTTCCTACTACTTGTTTCACTTCTGTTTCAGTTTTTTTATAACCATTTCTTACTATGTGTAAGTAAGTTGTTGTTGTTTTTTAGCATGTGTGTTTGGTTCAGTGTTATTTTTTAGGATTACTGATAAACTAATGTAGCTTGATTTGTATTTGTTATCTATTTTAGTTTTAGTTACAGTTGTAGTAATGTTGTCATTTTATTATGTCTGTATAGGTTTTTTATTATGGGCAGTCGTGGCCTAATGGATAGCGAGTCGGACTTGTAACCCGAAGGTCATGGGTTCGAGTCTCAGGTCCGGCAGGGATTGTAGGTGGGGGAAGTGAATAACCAGCACTCTCTCCACCCTCAATACAATGACTGAGGTGAGACCCTTGAGCAAGGCACCAAACCCCCAATTGCTCCCCGGGCAGTATGTTCACTACTGTGTGTGTGCACTTGGATGGGTTAAATGTGCACAAATTCCGAGTATGGGTCACCATACTTGGCCACACACCACTTCCCTTTCCCTTTATTTAGTTTTAGTTGTATTTAATTTGAGTTGAGTTATTTTAGTACTTCATACTACATGTAAATTAAACAATATATATTGAATTTATTTTTATATGTATGTGTGTGTGGCTGTACATACACATATGTAGTTGTTTTTTTTTTGGTGTTTGGCTTAGTGTTATGTTAGAATCATTATTATACTCATACCTTTTGTTTTAATATTTTGAATTGTTTTTAGCTTTATTTTCTGTTTTCATTTAAATGTTTAGTTTTGAAACGTTGTCGTATGAATTTGTCATTTTTATTTAATTTCTTTATTTTCTTAAATGTGTTTTAACTTTTAGTTTTAGTTACTTTTTCTTATTTGTAAGTCGCTTTGGATAAAAGCGTCTGCTAAATGACTAAAAGTAAAGTTCAGAAATTAAGTTGTGTGTTATAAAATGCGATGACAAAGGGAAAAAGTATTGAACACGCTTACTGAAATGTATTTAATACTTCGTACAAAAGCCTTTGTTGGTAATGACAGCTTCAAGACGCCTCCTGTATGGACAAACTAGTCGCATGCATTGCTCAGGTGTGATTTTGGCCCATTCTTCCACACAAACACAAACAGTCTTCAAATGTTAATGGTTCCATGGGCATCTTCTATGAACTCTGATCTTTAGTTCTTTCCACTGATTTTCTATTGGATTCAAGTCAGGTGATTGGCTGGGCCATTCTAGCTTTATTTTCTTTCTCTGAAACCAGTCGAGAGTTTTCTTGGCGGTGTGTTTGGGATTATTGTCTTCCTGAAATGTCCACTCTCATTTCATCTTCATCATCCTGGTACTGTAGGTGTTGGGACTGAACCAGCTAATATTAATTTCCACTGACAAGGAGCAGGATTGCTTTCTAATTACTGATTGGCTTTCCATGCCTTTTTGCACCTCCCTTTCTTCATGTGCTCAATACTGTTCCCTGTGTCATTCCATTTTATTACACATAACTTAATTTCTGAATTTATTAGTTTTGTTATGTTTGTATGTATGGATTACTTGGGTTGTTACCAACATTTGGTGAAACTTTCATGTCAACAGCACCTTTAGAAATATATTTACTGAGAAAAATAGTGACGTGTTCAATACTTAATTTACCCGCTTTATGTATATATATATATACATATATATATGAATATGTGGTTCTATTTACTCCACAAATAACTTTTTTTAATGTCTATGCGTGTTCTGTAGGTGGATTTCTGCACTCTAGTATCATAGATCATCATCTGGTTGATCACTATATTCCTTTCCTACCTCTGGAGCTGAAGCATGTGCGCCAGTGTGTCATGTCTGAGATGGGACATCTGAACATCAAACCAAACTATGATCTGGCAGATAAAGTGGCCAGAGACATGCCCTTCTTCCCTGAAGAGGAGAAAATCTTTGCTGTTAAAGGCTGCAAGTCTGTCAGACAGAAGTTGGTGCTGTATGTTGATTAGCAGCATATTGTCCGACTGTTTTGACTGTTCTGTAGGCCTATTAATATTTCAGTCTTAACTAGTTACATTGCTATCTGGAGTCTGAATTATTCTGCTTCTTGAGGTTAAGACGATGTCTGTATTAAACATTTGAAACAATTTGTCCAGTCTGTTTAGATTTGGTACCACATACCAGATTTTTGAAGTAGCCTACCCTTGGAGTTATTTTATACATCACTATACCATGGTGGAAGTATTTTTGCAAAGCATGGTAGCCTAATACCATATTTGTTATAATACTATGTTTGTTTCTGCAATAAACACCATGGAATAGAGAGCGTCGGCGCACTTCTGTGTGTTTGTGTGTGTGTGAGAGAGAGAGAGAGAGAGAGAGAGAGAGAGAGAGAGAGTGTGTTTATGCCGCTGTGAATCTCTGCTAATATTAATGCGCATGTCTCATGGTTTATGAACGCTTCACTCAGATGGATGGATGAACTTCTGTCACCATTAGTAGCGGTATATTCATATTCCATTCATGTTGTAATGGTTTCCTCTCGTTTTGATGTCATATTCGTGATAAAAACATGAGCTAGGTAGGCTAACAGGCTAGCTAAGGATCTTTCAGTTTCGTCAGATGTCGATTTACCTGCATGTCCTGCTTTTTATTGCCCTCAGAACGTGATTTAATGGTTGTTTTCTCCTGTCATTGAATGCGCTTTATGTCGCGTTTTCTGTAATAGTCTTAACGCGACTAGCATGTGTCACTGACATCCGAGGGAAACTTCTGTTTGCATGACAGCTTTCAGTATGGACATATTTTATTTTAATATGCTTGAACAGTCATGACCGTTAGGTTTTATTTTATTTGGCATGTGCGAAGGCAGTTCGATGGTAACACTCAAGACCAAACATGAAATTAAAACATATGAGTCATTATGAATATTTTATTTATTTATTTATAGATATATTCACTATTATAACCGTATTATTTATATAATATTATAGCCTAATAATTATTAATATTTTGAATTAGCTTTTCTTTTCTTTTTTCATCTAATATTTATATTTTAAATTTTACTTCAAATACCAAAAACGTAATTTTGTTGTATTTGTTATTTAATTTTTTATATATTTAAAAATTCAGGATAAAATATTTAATGTTAAAATTTATTGATGTTTATCACCATATTTCGTTATATTCATTATTTTATTTTAATTATTTATATATTTTACATTTATTTATTTTCAGAATTAAATGTTTATTTTTCAATATTTCATACTTAAGTATTTCCTCAATGTCTTATAATATAATAGTCTTCGGGCAGAAGAACACATGGTCATGATGAGGATGGTGGTGTTCTTGCTCTCTGTGATGATGGTCTATGTGCTCTTGATGGATGCTACGGTGGAAAGCACTGCAGAATTTGATCCATATAAAGTTCTTGGAGTCACCAGAAGCGCAAGCCAAGCAGAAATCAAGAAAGTGTATAAACGCTTGGCCAAAGAATGGTGAGAGAGCTATATTTTTCTTCTAGATTGCAATACGTGTACAGTAATTTTATGTCTAAATGAGAATGCTACACCATGGTCATCTTTCATCTCTACTGTCAGGCATCCTGATAAAAACAAAAATCCTGAAGCTGAGGACATGTTCATCAAGATTACAAAGTCTTATGAGGTACTGCAACAGTACTCTGAACTCTGAACAGATCACATGCTGTCAGAAGTAAAGCTAATGTTAACTTCATTTTACTCCGTAGATCTTAACAAACGAGGAGAAGAGAGCCAGCTACGATCATTATGGACAAACAGATAACACTCACCCATATGGACGCGGCCATCACGGTTTCCGTCACTTTCATGATAACTTCTACTTTGACGAGTCTTTCTTCCACTTTCCCTTCAACAATAAGGGTGGCCGGGACTTTGCTGACAGCAAGTACACGTTGCACTTCAACCAGTATGTCAATGAAGTTGTGCCGGACAGCTTCAAGAGGCCTTACTTGATCAAGATCACCTCAGACTGGTGCTTCAGCTGCATCCATATCGAGCCAATCTGGAAAGAAACAGTGCAGGAATTGGAGACTCTAGGTGAGACAATTTGTATTTTATAGAAATGCTTACTTGTCACGTCCCTGTTAGTGATATGATCACTTCCTCCAGATAAGTTGTTTTTCTCATTCCTAGGGATTGGAATTGGTGTGGTTGATGTTGGTTATGAGCGGCGTTTAGCAAATCATTTGGGCGCTCATCAGACTCCATCCATTCTTGGTGTCGTCAATGGAAAAGTGGCTTTCTTCCATTACGCTGTTGTTAAAGGCCACTTGATGCAGTTTGTAGAAGATTTGCTGCCACAGAGACTAGTTGAAAAGGTTAGTGAACATCATTATTCACTCCTAATGTCTGGATTTATATCTTCTTCTGGTCTCAAACGTCTCGTTCATGGATGTCTGTAGGTTACAGACAAGAACAACCAAGAGTTTCTGAAGAGCTGGCATGAGCTGAACAAGCCACATGTTCTCCTGTTTGACCAAGTGCCTTCGGTTCCTTTGCTTTATAAGGTAGAGATTGGGTAGTAACCTCCAGATTTGCCAATGTTCAGCCAATACTCCAATGATTGATTGTTTGTTTGTTTCTAATAGCTTACAGCATTTGCCTATAAGGACTATGTGCAATTTGGATATGTGGATCAAGGTCTTTCTGAGACCGCTGACCTGCTGAGAAAATTCAACATAAACACTTATGCGCCAACCATGCTTGTCTTCAAAGAGGATGTTGAGAAGCCTGCAGATATTATACAGGTAAACCTGTTCCCTTGAATACGGTAGGCCACATTGTTTGGATAAAGTTTTGTTACTGGCAAAAATGGTATAGTTGATGTTTGACCTGTTAATGCTCAGATTGTTCAAAGTTGTGCAATTTAGATGATTCTTTGATTAGTTTTGCATCCAAATATTTTTATTTATGTTACTTAAGTCATTGTTTATTTTGTGATAATGCTTGTGCCTAGTTCCTGGAGGACTGCAACCCTGCAGAGTTTAGTGCCAACACTGCTCCAACACACCTGAAGTACTTGATTATCTGGATCAGGTGCATTTAATTAGGGTTGAATCTAAACACTGCAGGGCTATGGCCCTCCAGAAACTGAGCTTTACCTTAGAAGGTCTTGACAATTAAATTAGTCATCAGGTGCCAAGATCTCCAATCAGTTAAACGGCATAAGTTATTACTCCACCACATGCGTGTGACGTCATTAACAGTGGCCCTATATTGTTGAACTAATGTTCGGGAAACAGTTGTGACTGGTTTCCACAATGATGGTCAATCAGCGAGTTACGCCATTGTACTGGAAACACAGCCCAGGTTGGGGCTTCAGCAACATCTTTTTTTGTTTGAGAAGATATAAATATGTTTACCTTTTGACTTTCAATTAAACATTTGCTCCCTCAGGCTAAAGGGATGAAGAAGCAGATAATAGACGAGTTCATCTCCAACAACAAGTTCCTCCTGGCCCCTCGTCTGGTGAACCAGAAGCTATTTGATGAGATTTGCCCTGTTAAACAGTTCCATCGTCGCAGGAAGTAAGATGGCTTTGTAAAAATCAGAGAAGTTAATCCAATTCAGTATATTAAAGGGTCTTTTCCAATAGTCTGCAATGTCTTTTTCACAGATATTGCATTCTACTCATCACTGGTGAGGAAGAGTCCTTCGCCACAGGAAATGAAGCCTTCCTCTCGCTAGCCTCTGCAAACACTAATGATGTGCTGCGGTTTGCTTACGTCTACCAGCGACGTCAGCAACCCCTCTGTGATGTTCTCTTGAAGAACAAAGACGGCACACCACCACAGGTAGATGTTATCTTCTCCACGCATTTTTATTTCGAGAAGAAAATAGTTGAGCATTATAAAGGTTGACATATGTTATTTCTAACGATTGTTCGACATTATTATTTTCTTTTTGCATCAATTATTACAGACAGAGAATAGAACAACAAATTTGATCAAAACAATCACTTTGATGTAGCAATTGTTTACAGGATTGCTAAAGTTTACCGGTTAATGTTAAGATTAAGTTGTGCTATTTGGAGTGATCTTTGTTATTTGGAATTTTTGTTATTTAAAGTGTTACATTTTGGCTCCACTTGGATTTTTATTTAATTTGAATTTATTTCATTTGAGATAATAACAGTACAGTACATTCAGGATTAAGTCATTTTTGTTCATTAAGTAATAATGCTTTAGTAATAAAACACTATTTTACATTGAATTTTTACATTCAATATGCATTCAGCACCCAAGTTTTCATGTATGATAAAAATGACCAATTGGTTATTGGCCTCTTTTCCCATTTAAGCTATCAAAATTGGCAAAATCCACTATTTTAGTGTGTAACCCAGTTAAACTTTTGTGTTTATTGAGCAGGTGGTGATTCTGGAGAGGCGTAATGGAGCTGGTAAAATTCTGTATAAGCCAGTTTTGGGAGGATGGAACGGCAGTAAGGAAGACAAACACAAGCTTCTGGAGGAACTCGAAAGACTGCAGAAGGATCCCTCCATCCTCAACAATGATGCCGTTCTCCCAGAGCTCAACAATGAGTTCACCTCGGTGAGTCTCTCGGGGTTTGCTTTTCATGGAACGTCTTTAATTGGGAAATTAGCAGTGACCTATATGCATGTTTCTGTAGAGATCTAGATTATGTCCAAATTTGCTAGAACTTAATTTTGTACATCCATTTGTTTTCAGATGTTTTTAATTAAATGGATTTACACGGCATATGACTACTTGTCTGAAATTATCGATGATCTTCTTCACAATAACTGGTAGGTGAATAAATTGCCAATTGACCTAAGCTCTGCCCCTCTTCTTTACTGTTGTTAATTAAGGTAATAAGCTTTATGAAATATGTTAGTACTGAAAGGCAACAGTTGTTAAGGTGGGATTGGTCAGAAATATTTTTGATATTTAATGCTCTATTAAATTATTTTCATTCATTTTGCAGGCGTGAGATGATGCCCCTACTGTCTTTGATATTCTCTGCACTTTTTATTTTATTTGGCACTGTAGTTATTCAGGCTTTCAGGTAAGATTTATTGCATTCATAATTCTGACGTGTTAGACGGGAAATGCAGAGACATTAAACGTTGCTGTTTCTAATTTCAGTGACTCAAGTGAGGAAAAACAGCCCAAAATGAAAGCAAAAGAGGCATCCAAGACCGAGAACGGTTCGCCAAATACCTCCAGCACATCCAGGTTCTTTCATATATTACATTTGGATAAATCCAATAAATAAATTCCACAGAACTTCATCTATTTTAATGATGCACAATGTATCAGTACCATTTCATTTAATGGATATTAGCGATTTTAAAGCAATACTGGATATTTATTTATGCATGCTCATTTCTCTTCTTTTTATGTTGAGATTATATTATTTATAATAATTATCTAATAATAATAATAATATTACTACATATGGAATTTTAGTATCAGTCATTTGTTATCAGCTGTAAAAATAGCATTAAATAATATAATATTAAATAATTGATACAACCCTGATTTATTATACTATTATATGCTCTCATTTAAACTTTTTTTTCTTCTTTTTTTCCAGCAGTCGCCCACCAAAGAAGAACTTTGTGGAGGTGACAGAGTTAACCGACATTACGTACACTAGTAACCTGGTTAAGTTGAGGCCGGGTCACATCAATGTAGTTCTGGTACTTACTGATTCCACAAAGAACATCCTGCTCAGCAAGTTTGCCAAAGAAGTTTATTCGTTCACTGGGTGAGCCCTCATTGCATGCTGCACCTTGCAGTCACAATGTCTAAAAAAAAAAGATATAAACAATGTTTCCTCTTCCTCGTAGGAGTTTGACGTTACACTTCTCCTTCCTAAATGTGGATAAACATAGCGAATGGATGGCGGCCGTGTTGGAATACGCCCAGGACGCCATGCAGATCGACACAGATGAGGACGAAGTGGGCAGCCGCAAAGCAGACTACACAGGCTATGTTCTAGCCCTCAATGGCCATAAGAAATACCTGTGTCTTTTCAAGCCAGTCTACACAGGTGAAGACTTGGATAGCAAGCCGGAAGAGGAAGGAGGAGGCTCCCGGTCCAGGAAGGGCTTGACACGCTCTCGATCCACAACTCTTCAGATCCACCACAAACTGGATCGACTCGGACTCTGGATGGAGCGGCTGATGGAAGGGACGCTGCCCCGGTACTACGTCCCAGCCTGGCCTGGTCTGGACAAGATCACTGTCAACAAATAAAGCCTCATGGAAGCTAGCATACATTTGCTAGAGCTAATAACCCAGCTGGATTAGAAGCACCCGATGGCCTCAGCGAAACCAGGCTTGATGCTGCACAGATCCGGAAGCTTGCGAGACAATTCTATGTAAGACTTTGCAGAAGTGACTTTGGTTTAGTATTGTTAAGGAAAGGTAAATGTTTGGAGTACTTGAATCGACACTGATGCTGACCTCTTGGAAATCTTTAGTTTGGCTGCTCTAACGGAGGGCTTTACAGTCAGTTTGGATATTTGGTATTTATTTCAAAAGGCTGTTGGTTGAGAGGCAAAATATCGATGCAGCTAGCCTAGCTTTCGATTTTAAACATTTCCTTTCCACGAATAACATTGCAACATGCTGCTAGTTGAAAAACAGCTAACATATTGTAGCATAACAAACATGATCACTGTAGACTTTTAGTCTTAACTATGTTTACTCATGACAATGCTGTGAATTTTTATGTTTTACAATTTTAAGAGACACTTTCCTTTTTAATTTAACCCCCTTGATCTACAAAGTGCAATATTTAACTTTTTGCTAACAATTTACAATAAGGTGAATTATAGACTAAAACATTTTTATCATTTCAAAATTGTGGTTTATTGTTCGTTTATGATGCCAAATGCATTAACTAATGTTAACAAACTGTTGCCACATTTTAATGTTTTACTTGCAATTCCTTACCTAAAAAAAACAAAAAATTATAAAACATAAAAATAATAATAAAATAAAACTAGAATAAAATACTTAGGCAACTTTTAGACATTTAATAAAAGTTTAATAGAATTCAAAATTGAAAATATGAAAAGCTACCATTTGGAAACATGTACCACATGTAATTATTTTTAATAATTTGAATATAAACAAACATTTTTTCCCTTCTAAATAATAGTGAAAATATGGATGGTAGACATCTTGTTTGTAAAATACTGTAGCTTTATCAATTCAGTATAGGTTTAGTCATTTTTTTTAGTGCAACACTTGTCAAATTTCTTAGCATCTTCCGTACTTGTGGTACAGAGTTTAACACAACTGGCACAACTTTACAGCAATACCCATACAACATGAACTGTGCTTCAGTCCCAAGGGGTAAATAGTTACATAATTTTAAATGTATATGTAAAAAATATATGTCTCTAAAATGTAAGGAAGATTCCAGATGTTCTTACCAGATTGACGGTGTAAGTAAAGGGTGGAACAGCTCTTTATCGACCTGTACAAGTCACATTCAGCTATATAGTGCAGCTATAAAATTAGCAGGTAAAGCCTTAAAGAATGACAAATAGCGCCAGAGACCTTTATAGTTTCCAGTTGTGTTCTTTCATTACAAATGTGCCGTGGCATGCAAAACATACTCTCAACAGTACAAAGAGAAGAAATAATACATACTTGATCTGAAGTATTTTGTACTATGCATTTCATGTTTGCTGTAGAAAAGCGTTTGTCTCCTTTATGTTGTGATGTTTCATTTTGTTAGCAGGATTTAGTGGTTAATGCATTTGATTAGCTATTGCATATGCACAGAAGGGTGTGGGTGAGTTAAATTCACTCCTATACGAAGTCTTCCATTACTGACATATTTTGGGTGATGAATAATTTTACTTGATTCATATGGTGTTCAATGAACATTCATTATACTTTATAATTGATGATGCGGTATTGGTGCCATTGTACTATATTAGCATTTTATTTGTGTTTTGCAATGCACTGGTAAATATCTTAAATTTAAGATAGCATTAAATCATGCCAAATTTTCATGGCTTATTAACTCTATATGACTAAATGTATTTATGTCTGTGGTATAAAATATTAACTCTGTATCACGTTATGTAATCTATTTTATTTATTAATCGGTTCACAAACTATATTATCAAATAAACATAAAAGAAATAATTTTCATAATTGTAATTGTTTTGTTTTTTTCCCGAGAGTTATGTTTCTTCATCCGCAATATGAATCGTCTTCACTGTGTTCCTAATTTGTGACAGTATGACACTGTTTTGCTAATCCAAATAAAGGTATTTGTTGCTGAAAATAGTATTAATACTGATTTTGTACATAAATCATGTATATGTCGCTGTGCAATTATCTGAGACGTTCCACAAACGCACATCAATAATATTTGACTTTTGGAAGGACACACATCATCTCAAAAAGGAGGTTAGCTCCAGTCAAGGCAGTGTTTCCTGTGAAAAATATAATGTAAATAATAAAAATATAATATAAATAATATAAATAAAATTTTTATATATAATATAGTACCTGTGGTGTCATAAGGTGGAGAAACCTCAACTAAATCACAACCCACAAGATTAAGACCTCGACAACCTCGAATGATTTCCAGACCCTGAAAACAAATTTCAAAATACATTATTCTTTAAACAAAAGAGTGTCGATTGATATTCAAATCAGCCATGTCTCCATCTTTAAGTATGCTTTTTACCAACCCCTAAGGTTAATATTAAACTTTCACGTGCAAAGTCTAAGGGCTGCTCTTGGCTGTGTCTTTGATCTGTAATGTTTAGTACAGTATGCCAGATTAACAGTGTGTCCACTTTCCAAATCACTTGTTCTATATATATCGGTTGCATAGTGTGCAGAAAATTTTATGTTTATATGAATACTTGTGGAAGTATTATTGACATAAAGTGAATTAAAAGACCTTCATTAGTAGGTTTAAGGGTGATGGGAGTTTATTCTAAACTCCAGAGCAGGTTTAAGCATCTCTAAGCAACAGGTAAAGCATACCTGAATGGGTGTGAGGCCAGCAATCTCAGGTGTTCCTGTGCCTGGAGCGAATGCAGGGTCCAGACTGTCTATGTCAAAGCTGAGATAGACCGGTCCGGTTCCCATCTGTAAGCGAACCTCCTCCATGAGTGGGACAAGAGATTTGTGCCAGCACTCCACAGCTTCCACAACACGGAAACCCTGGAAAGACCAAAACGTTAAAAAATAAATAAACAAAAATATAAGTGAAAAATTCAGTGTATAAATATAAAAGGTTTTTACTTACAAGCATATATGCCAAATACAAGTATGATAAAATACATATCAAATTTTTATTACATTTTTGAATTACAATTTTTATTATATTTCTTAATTTGTAAAGTATATAAAATGGCTATAATATAACATCCAGACAGATAGATAGATATACAGACAGACAGACAGACAGACAGATAGACAGACATTACATTTACATTTATGCATTTATGCATTTAGCAGACGGTTTTATCCAAAGCTACTTACATTGCATTCAAGTTACAATTTTTACATTTTTTATCAGCTCTTGCTTTCCCTGGGAAACATCCAGACATCCAGACAGATAGACAGATATACAGACAGACAGATAGATAGACAGACATCCAGATAGATAGATAGATAGATAGATAGATAGATAGATAGATAGATAGATAGATAGATAGATAGATAGATAGATAGATAGATAGATAGATAGATAGATAGACATCCAGACAGATATCCAGATAGATAGACAGACAGACAGACAGACAGACAGACAGACATACAGATAGATAGATAGACAGACAGATCGACAGATAAATAGACAGACAGACAGACATACAGATAGATAGATAGATAAATAAACAGATCAATAGATAAATAGACAGACAGAGACAGACATCCAGACAGATAGACAGATAGACAGACAGACAGACAGACAGATAAATAGATATATAGAGACAGATAGACAGATATACAGACAGACAGATAGATAGATAGACAGACAGATCGACAGATAAATAGACAGACAGACAGACATACAGATAGATAGATAAATAGATAGATAGACAGATAAATAGACAGACAGAGACAGACATCCAGACAGATAAACAGATAAACAGATATACAGACGGACAGAGTGATCAAGAACCTGACGAGAAGCAAAATAGTTCCTAGCAAACTAAGACAAACAAAGTACAAACAAGACAGACTTTTGAGGGATAATGGCTTATTCACACAAAGTGACGACTTCAACATTATTGCAGTAGGCCTATTAATACTGAAGATCTCCGGTTTCATTTTAAAGTAAATAACTTGAAAGATAATAGAGGCGAAAGATGTCTGCTGCTGCATTTGAATGAAATGAAAGGCTGCGTGTCAGCGCAGTGATATAAGAGACATAAAAGAAGTGCCGGACTCAAATATAGCATCATTATAGAGTGGTGGAACTTTGACGTCACTTTGTAGGCCACATTACATTCTAATATATATATAAACGATATATTTAGAGCATGATTATTGGTAAAAGCATTGTGATACCTGTGCTCGGCTCCACTCATAATTATCTGGAGAATAACCCGAGCCTCTGAGCCCGATCTGGACGACCCTCTTGCAGTCCAGGAGCCCCTCATCCACACAGCGTCTGAAAGGGGTCCCATGACCAATTTTCTCACCCAGAATCATGTCACTAGTGTCTGCATGGGCATCCACATGTATTAGGCCAACCGGACCATGTCTGAACAGCAGAAATAGCAATATTTCAGACTAAATGTGAGTTAGTATTGCAAATTGGGAGGGGGACCTCTTGTGTTTGCACCAACCTCTCAGCAACGGCTTGTAGAATTGGGTATGCAATTGTATGATCACCTCCTGGGAATCCAAGACAAGTGGAGAAGTAACATATTAAAAGCAGACTCAAACCTGATCCAAGTATTTCTGCATATTGAAAATGTTTTCTCACCCAGTGTAAGTGGGATGCAGCCAGTGGCCACAATTTTACGATAAGCCTCTCGTATTTTTTTGCAGGTGTCCTTCAGGTCAAAGAGGTTAACGTTAATGTCACCGATATCCGCCACCCTTAGTGATTCGTATGGGGCCGCTCTTGTCCAGCCATTGTACAACCTGATCATAGCGGATTCTGCCCTGATGTGCCTCGGGCCAAATCTGTATCGAGTACAAGGGACTCAACAAGTTATTTTTGTTCATGAACATTTCAACCATAATATATATCATAATATATATTGCTTAAATACATTCTTGAAAATATATTAAATGTTATAAATATATTTACATATATTTAAAATACATATAAATATTGTATATTGAATAAAAATATTGTAGTATAAGCATGTCTAAATACAAATATTATTAAAAATATTTAAAAAATTTATTACAATTCTGTATTACATATTTAAACACTATTTTAATTCATTTCTTGACAACATATTAAATGTTATACAATTGTATTTAAAAATATATATATAAAAACAGTATGTTTTATTATGTCTTTAAAGTTTATATTTAAATAAAATGTAGATAAAATGTATAAAAATGTCTATAAAAATAAGTTACTTGTATTTGTGATATTTGTATTACCGGTACATTTTGAAAATGTATAAAATGTTATAAATATATATTTAAAAATATAAAACACTCGTATAAATAGTATGTTTTATTATAAGCATATATCTAAATACAAATATTATTAAAATTGAATTACATTTCTTTATTAGATTTGATTCATATTTAAATTATTTTAGTAATTTTTGAAAATATTAAATGTTATAAAAGTCATTTTAAAATACTATGTCTATATCTATCTATATAGTATGTGTTTTATTACAAGCATATATGTCTATAAAATTTAGGTATATATGAATTCTATATGTATAATTCTATACATAGTAATATTACACTGTATGCTAAAGCATACTATAATACACACATAGCAAATACAATTTCTGTGTTCTCATTATATTATACAATGCCAAATTTTTGTAACACTCATGACTGTGTGTGGTATATGAATGTACAGTATTACCTCGCACCGGGACGGTTGGATGTTCCGGTGTCGATGGGAACCCCGACAAACGCCGCGTCCAGCCCGTCCGCTGTTTCCTGAAACGGTAATTTGCACATAGTCGCGATTCCGCTGACTCTCGCCACAAACTCCGCGCTCGGCGGGACATTGAAGCCTTTCCCGGACATTCGCCTCGTGAAAGACACATTGGTCTGATCCCCGTCAAAGTTTCCCTGTTTTATGACTCTCTGAGAAGCACACGCTTTAAAAATCTGAGATCCACCAAAGACTGCTCGAGTTTTAATAACGATTTTGATCGAAGAAAACATGATCAGCTTGGCGTGAAACCAATTTAGCGAAACTAGAAATTAGCGAAAAATGCAATGCAAATTTGATGCAAAAAATGCCTGTGCAAAACAACCGAGCTTAGAGGTTCGTTTTAACGAAAAGGTTTCGCAAATGTGTATAGGCTATATTAGTTCAGGGGATTCAAAATGAACTTTAGCCCCTGGCGCGATGAGGGGCTGGACTCTGTAGTGTGTTGTTTTTCACAATCATATTCTCCTACACTACTCCTACTAGCAATGGGCATATAATATGCATACTACATTATGCATTACATTTCAATAACCGATATTGATTATTTTTATGTCCAAGTCCAACAGTTTAATTTCTGCATTTTGAAACAAAAAAAATATATATAATAAATAAATAAAAATAAAAGATTACAAGAATGAAATGTGCATTGGCATTATTAACAATAATAATAATGCTAATAATTATCATTATTAAATACAACCTATTTTTATTCATGCAGATTTGTTGACAAAATCTGTCAAAAACTATATATATTTTGCTTAAAATTACTATTTTAGGACAATCATGTTCTTCTGCAATATGAACAATTAATTAAATTTCTCTCTCTCTCTCTTTACATATTGTCGTATGCATTTCTGCTAAGAGGACTGGTGCACTATGCCCACTCCTCTTGGGCAATGCAATTTATTCCAAAGGTATGAAAATATCACAATGATAATATACTACAGTGTAAATATTAACATGTGTATTCTATGGCCAAACTGTTTTATTGCTACATGCAAATGAACACATTATTTCAATACTATTCAAATTCTTTATTGTTTTTGCCATTTATCTCCTTTCCAGGCTATGTACCATGAAGTCAACGTGCATTCAAAATTCACCCTGTTTACTTTTAATGCACATGCACAATGACTGGTCTTATTATACAATTCATCTAAACAAGTTATTCCAAAGAATGTAATAGCGAACCCATCCAAATATAATCACTTGCTCAATCTCTGAAGTGACATCACAAATCCAAATTGCTTTTTCAACCCCTCCAACCAACTCTGCCCAAGTAACATTTCATGATGCAATCAGTTACCAAAAGTTAAAATCAAATTTGTATTGACTATCCTGTCAGAAAAAAACACATCAACTGTATAATTTATTCTGCATTAATTTGCCTACTTTTTTAAGCAATATTCAGTATACTGTGATATACTGTGGATTTTAATGCATTACATTATGCATGATGGTTTAAGCTGTTATTCTAAAGTGTCATCAACAGCATAAAGTATTCTTAATGTATATATAGAGAAAAGTGCAAATGCATAAACTGCCATCATTTCAAAATATGTCAGTGATGGGCATTAAAATTAAAGTGATACAAAAAATTATTGGTACTAAGGTTCAGTGTAGTGCGTTAGCAGGGATTTCCACTGCTCTTGTCCATACATGAGGAAGCTGAGTGCGGCGCGGAGGTCCTCCAGGTCTATATTGGCGAGGAAGGATCTCTGGAGTTCAGCTTCCACAGAGCTCCCGCCAGACCCTCGACCCTTCAGCAGAACCACAGCAGACTGACACAGTAGCCAGTCCGACAGCTCATCCATTCTGGCCCGATCCAAGCTGGCCAACACACACTTGCCCCACAGGCTGATGTGAAGCATGTTAGCGGCCACACGTGCACTGGGGCGCTGCAAACCATCAGGGACGTTATGAAATAAATCAGTCAGTGAACTGCTTTATCTTCACAGGTTTTATATTTAAGTATTGTTGAGTTTCTATATGGGTAAACCAGAGACTGACAGATTTCACAGCATAATTTTTATGATCAATACAGATTATTTTTATGTTGTGTCCAATAACTGATATGCAGAAATTATTTTTAATTATGGTTTTATTTATGAAATCTGTCAAAATGTATTTATATTTTCATTCACTTTTTGAAAACATTAAATATTTTAAAATTATATTTACAAAATACGTAAAATATATGTATAAATAATGTTTTATTTTATACACACACACAAACACACATATATATATATATATATATATATATATATATATTTTGTTTTTAAATAAAAATTGCCTTTGTCAGTATATGAGGTAGTGTTTCTTGGTGGATATTATACCTTGCGAGTGTTTCTGCGTAGCAGTAGCTTCACTACTAGCTGTACATCATCAGGTACAGCAGCAGGAAGTGGAGGAAGCTGTTGTTCCTGATAAGTGCGGCTCTCCAGTCCCTCTGAGCTGTAGAAGGGGTTCGGCTGACCGAAGAGCTCATAGGCGATGGCCCCTACAGCCCAGGCGTCTGCTTTACTGTAATCTATCATCACCCCTGGACCTGGAACTGCTGTGGCCACCTAGAGGACAAAGGAATCATATATACATTTCACTTGATTAAAAAAAAATGTTCATTAATAATCAAACAAATACCTTGCCAGAGACTTCTTTCAAAAATACTAAAACATTCTTGCTGTCCCCTTTTCATTATATATTTGAAAATTTGAACTTTAAAATTATAAATGGAAATATAACATTTAAATTAAAATGCCAGTAAAAATATTTACAGGTCAAGTAGAAATCTGAATTACTGGCCTGAAAAGGCAAGCCTTATTGTTGAGCCCTGACACTTCAAGTGTTATTCCAGACGTTTCTCACCTCAGGTGGCATCAGACAGGCGTTTCCCCCTCTGTTAACCCACCGGCTGTTGAAGGGCAGTTTGAGGCCCAAATCCTCTGCCAGACAACAGCCGAAATCAGTGATCACCAGTCTGGGACACCCGGCTTTGAAATAAAAACACATTACAGATATGCTCACATTATGGAGATATGCTCACTGAATATAAACCTAACAGACCACTCAGAGCATTAGGATCGAGTCAGTTAGAAATACCAAGGGTTCACACAAAACAAGGGGAGTCTGCTTTTAGCTATTATGCCGCCCGCAGTTGGAACCAGCTTCCAGAAGAGATCAGATGTGCTAAAACATTAGCCACTTTTAAATCCAGACTCAATACTCATCTGTTTAGCTGTGCATTTGTTGAATGAGCACTGTGCTATGTCCGAACTGATTGCACTATGTATAATCACTTTCTATTCTTAAATGTTTTAAATTCTTTTCAAATCAATTTTTAAATCACTTTGTTTTTATTGTTTATTGATTATTATTATTTTTAATTTCTTATTATTTTTAATGACTATTTCACTTCCTTTTATGTAAAGCACTTTGAATTACCATTGTGTATGAAATGTGCTATATAAATAAACTCGCCTTGCAGCAATGTTACAATTAATGTGATTAAAGCATTTACCTAATGCTGGCAAAATGCTGCAAGTCTACAATGGCATAAAATGCTGTCTGCTCTGTCTAATGACTCTTACAGCTGTCAAATTCCAGGAGCACATTGTCTGATTTGAGGTCTCTGTGAGCGATGCCCTGCTTGCACAGGTGATCCACCCCTTCCAGCAGCTGCAGCAGCATGAGAGACGCCTGCATCCGGTTCGGCACACACACCCCCAGGTACTGTCGCAGGCTGCATGGGTAACTACAGCACAGACACATCAATCATGACTTTACAGATTAAAAAATAACCACAAGCAGCATTCAGCAGAAAATTAGTCTAAAGGCCTGTTTTTTGTTTGTTTATTTTTTGTGGCATGTAAAAAATGTATTTAACATATTACAAACTAAACAGTAACTTACTAATACATAAATATTATTATATAACACAATATTATAAAATATGTTACTGTATGCATTATAATATAATATTATTCATTATTATTTATTTTTGTTATTTTCATAATAAATTAACATAGCACTAAATAATCATACTAATAATAATTATTATTTTATAATCATAATTTTAAACATTTTTATTTCATTTTTATAACAAATACATCAAATACACTTACAATAAATAAATTTAACAATAATCATCATTAATTATTATTTATGATTAATTCTTTTTATTTTTGAGATTTGTTTATAACTAATACATTTTATAATAAATCTAAGAATTATTATTAATTGTCATTTTATTTATATTTTATAACTATTTAGTTTTATTTATTAATTTAATATTACTTTTATAACAATACATATAGTAAAATCATAAATAAAAATAAACAAAATATAATATAATAGTATTTATTATTTTATAACAAATTCATTATCAGAATAAATAACAATAATAAGTATATAAATATATGCACATAAATTTTATATATAATTATTATGATTTATTATGATAATGTATTTGTTATAAAGTAATAAAATAAATATGAAATAATATTTTGCTTAATTGTTATTATGTTTAACTAAATGAATTAAGTATATTTAATCATGAAAGCATCCTATTAAAAAATAAATAAAAAAAAAAAATGCTTTCGTGATTCCTCACTTTTGCATGACCAGGAACAGTGTGCGATTGTTGCCCAAACCCAGTGGATTGAGTCGGGCAGGCAGGACATCGGGGTACTCCTCCTGAGCTCCAGGCAGAAGCGGGACCTCAGCAGTGAAGGCCCGGTACACTGTGATCACATTGGGATGAGCGGTCAGTCTTTTAGGCACCGTTCCAAAGTGGCTGTAAAAGTAGCAAAGCCATTGGCAATGATTCAGTCTATTTTTAGGCCATGCTGTTCTGCTAAAGTTTACATATGAACTCACCCATCCAAAGCGATCTCTCCTTGCTCTTTCGGTAAGGCCTGTGGACATGCAGGAACCAACTCCATAGACATAGAGCGAAGGATGGCGTCACTTGATGAACCAGCCTATTGAGCAGTATCAAATGTTCATTAGAAAAAGCTGTTGAGGCATTTTGGAATACTGTATCGTATATGCATACTACACAAAATCCAAAAGAATTCCTTTACTCCAAAATAGAATGCTAAAAAAACTCTAAATTCTCACCCCAATGTTCCACATCATTTTCATAGCTAAAGGATAGCTGGGTGCAGCTGAGAATCGAAGTGGTTCTGCTTTCTTATTGTCATCATCTGTTTCTTTCTGGTTGACTTCCACCAGTGAACACTTCCCGCTCTCCGCAGGGGGCGCGAACGGAGCCGCTGCCTCATACACCGCTGCATTGCAACCTTTCCCGATCTGATTCCCAATCACATAATCCTCCAACTTGTACCCCGATGTAAAAGACTTCAGAGGGGTCTGGAACTTCTTCTTTCTGAATACGGCCTACATCAAAAAAATATTGTGAAAAACATGTAAATAAGCCTTTAAATTCACATGGAATTGCAGCTGACAATCTTTATTGAATTAATTTAAATGAAAATGAATAGAGAAGTTGTATTCCAAATGTAATAACTTGCATTGCTGACAAATGATAAATGCATTATGGATACAACTGCTATACTGTAATTTGCATATATTTATAATACTCTCTGCATATCATTTGCATGTGCACTTGTGCAAAATTGACTAGGTTTAATGAACTTTAGAAGAAAGTAGTAAACTGATGCGATACATAATGAAGTGTAAAAACTTAAAATTATTACTATGTTACTGTTCAGTATTTTGTAATCAGACTAGGTTAACTAATAACCCGTTCTTTTTTTAATTATGTTTCAATTAAATGTATTAATTACTGTGAACGTAATATCGCAATGTTACATGCAATAAGTGTTTTATGCAACAAGGAGTAAAGAATGTAACATTGTAATATTATATAAATATAACAAGTGTAATATTATAGGTTATGTTAAATTATAATAATATATAATATATAAATTACTGGTCAAAGTTCGGAATAAAGGCTGCATTTATTTGATTTTTTTGGATAAAAAACACAGTAATATGTGAAATATTATTACAATTACCGTTTTCCATTTAATACAATTTAAAATGTAATGTATTCTTGTGATGGCAAAGCCATTTACATTTAAATTACTTAATTATTTTACATTTATGCAGTTGGCAGACGTTTATTACCAAAGCGAATTTTATGCATTCTCTGTTAATCAACATCACCATGCCACTGTTTGAGCTACAGAAATGCTCATCTATTATTATGCTATATCACTATTATTAGATATACAACTGTTGTCATTGTTGTGTTCTTATGTGATGGTGTTTTTCACCTGTATCTCCTGACACAGAGCAGCGCTTGTCCTGTCCTCCTCCAGTTGCTGTTCAATCAGCCCCAAACCCACCCCAAAAGCCAGAAAAACAGCTCTGTTTCTGGGAGCACCACCTCCAACCACTCTCCTGAAAGCCCCGGACTGGAGCTGGGCGGCCAGCCCGCTGAGAGACAGGCGGAAGAAGCGGTACCGAGCTGGCAGGAAGGTCTGCGGCTGGACGGTGCGGGTCGTGCGGGACACACGCAGCCGCTCACCGCGGAGCTTCGCTGCCACACGGCCGGCTGGTTTGAAGAGCCCCAGCTGGAGAAGCGACCTTCCCAGCTCCAACCCCCGACTGAGAGCATGTTTCACTGACATTTTGAGCCGAGTAAAGAACTAAACTTCACGATGACAGGAAACAATTGGGCCTGTTTACCGACCCAACTTCTCCCTGCATTGTTTCCTCAAGGACAGTGTTTATGTAACGCTCATTGGTCCGCTAGATGTCGCTTTTTGTTAGGCTTTCAAAATAAATGAAATGAAATGAAACGTATTTCACAATAAAAGTAATATGGCACAAATTTTAAGATAAAAGTATGAATAAAAAGTTCGAAGTGGTGAGTCAGTTATTAACCACACAGCAGTTCAAAATATGGTCATTGTTCATATTTATATTTTTTAATTGGGAAAATAATACAGCTATACATCGATTCAAAACATTTTAAATCTGCACATCTGGTTTGTTACATGGCTTATAGCTTTATTTTTATTTTTATTACAATTTCGAATTGCCAACAGGGTTTTTTCCTTTTCTCAGGTCATCAGGGCCAAATGAACACGGCAGGAGCTCCTCCACTGTCATCAGTTTGTAAGATCCATCAGATTTTGACATATAAACGTCCCACTGTGAGCCAAACTGTAAGACAGATGACATAACCAGTCTGTTAAATGACAGTTTCAATGGAATGTGAAGCATGAATAGTGCATTAGGCTACTTACATTCTTTTGTAATTGTTTTTGTTATAAGCCACACCTAAATTTATAAAGGCATTTCTTTTATTTCCAAATGCAGTTTGTCACTGCTGACTCACAACTTTTTACAGATCACATTTTAATTCCACATTTGTATGTCTTCATAAATAGTCATAAATAAAACAATAATAATTATCAGTTTGAACTGACCTCTCTCATGAACTGCCTACAGGCTCCACATGGAGAAATAAAGCGATCCTCAAGGTCACTGCATAAAAGACAGTTCGTAACAGGAATATTAATCAACAGTAATTTCAGCCAATACCTACATCTACAGTCAGGTCCATATACATGCCTGCAAAGGATTCTCAACAAAATATTAAAAGTGAACATTTTATTTATGATTATATTTGTCCAATTACAATTGAGCTCCTGAAAATGGGGTAAATTGTTGTAATTCCTACACTCTAAAAAATGCTGGGTTAAATACAACCGAGTGCAGGGTAAATATTGGACAGAACACATGCTGGGTTGAAAATGTTAAATGTTTAACCCAATTTTCTGGGCAGTAACCCAAGCGCTGGGTTCATCCATATTTTACCCAGCATTTTTAGAATGTAAGAATTTTATGTTATGTTTCTGTTCAACCCCTTGAATGAAAGCTTAAAGTCTGCACTTCAATTTCATCTTGATTGTTTTATTTTTTAATTTTATTCTGGTAGTATACAGAGCCGAAATTATGAAAATTGTGTCAGTGTCCAAATATATATGGACCTAACTGTAGCTATATATTTAAATACCTGGCAATTGCGATGGCTTTGAAGCTGGTATATCCCTCAGACACCGCTTTAGAGATTGCAGTCCTCTCAGCACACAGTCCAAGAGGATAGCTGGCATTCTCTACATTACAACCTGTTAAGAAAACAGTACTGTAGATTTTTATATAAACTCATGTCTCGTATTGCCTCTCTGGTTTCTTTTTGGGATTTATTTAGTATATGTATTATTGGTGCTTCATTGAGACCATTCAAAAATTTGGGGTCAGTAAGATTTTCCTTTAAAGAGATGAATACTTTTATTCAGCAAGAATGCATTAAGTTGATCAAAAGTGACAGTAAAAACATTTAAAATGTTACAAAAGCTTTCTATTTCAAATTAATGCTGTTCTCTTGAATGTTCTATTAATCAAAAAATCCTGAAGACAGTGTATCAGTTTCCACAAAAATATTTTTTGAACTATTTTAAATATTGAAATGTTTGTTGATCACAAAAGTTATTTTAAATTGTAATAATATTTCACAATATTAAAGTTTTACTGTATTTTTGATCAAACGCATTGATAAAAAGCATAAGAGACTTTTCTTACCGACCTAAACTTCTTAATGGTATGTACTGCATTTGTATTTGTAGGGTTCACATAAAAATACATGTATAAGAACACTTAACTAGTTGAAGTTCTTGTGTGTCCTCACCTGTGAACACGGTTCCATCGCTTGTTAAGACAGCTGCTCCGACTCTGAACTTGCTGTAGGGACAATACGCCTGTTCTTTGGCTTCCTGAGATTTCTGAACAAGCTCTTTTGGGTTATAGCGACTCATAGTGCTGCTGACTGCAGAGCCCGTTCCAACAGCCAGACACTAAATGATAGAAGTTAGTGTGTGTGACTATTTAAGGAGGAAATGAATGATGCCTTGCCTCTTTGACACTTAGAATGAGTAATTTGGTGAAGCAATGTCAAAATTTCCATTTACTTAAATTCAAAAAAGATGACAAGGCGTAGGTGAATTTTCACGAACAGGATTCTGACAATCATTAGACAGAGCACTCAACATAATGAAAAAAACAACAACTCAGCTTTCACTTAACTAATATATATTAAAATATTTAATTAAGGTAATGCGCAAATTGTAAGTAACCAGACAGATGAGTAAAGATCATCCTGTTTACTCATTCTAGAATGAACGAAATATATACAAGTAAGAGCTTGTTGTAAACTTTATATATTTAAAAAAGAAACTGACAGGAGTTTTTGATCCGTTTCAACATTTATAAAAACTTAATAGAATTCATATGGCAGTTTATATTTACAGTGGTGGCCAAATTATTAGAACACTAGTATTTTCACCTGCTAAAAAACGGTTTCAAGTGCTGTAGTGTGTCAGTAAAGAATATCAGTTTGCATTTCCAAACATACATTTTTCCATTAATTACAGAGATCTGATCTCATCATCATCCCGTGTGTCTGAAATGACATGAAGAAACAGAAACTGAGACAGACTAAATCCAGAAGAACTGTGGCAACGTCTCCAAGATGCTTCAAGAAACCTGCAAAGCTACAGTTCTTCTGGATTTAGTCTGTCCCAGTTTCTGTTTCTTCATGTCATTCCAGACAGAATGGATGATGATGCATCCAATCTGGGTGGAGCACTGACTGTTGTGCAAACAAAAATCTGGATTACTACAATTAACGGCAAACTGAACGTTTGGAAATGTAAACTGATATTTCCTACTGGCACACTACAGCAAAAGATAAAAATAACTGACTTAAAAACATTTTTAGCTGGTGAAAATACTAGTGTCCTAATAATTTTGGCCACCACTGTACCTTCAAAACTAATTTCAAGTGTTACGGCTCCCTAATTATTTGGTGTCTAGGGATTTGAGGAGGTAACAAAACCATTAATAAATAAAATATATTAAGCTAAAACACTTTTCCCTGCTACGGAAGCGCGGTGTGTGCAATTAAGAAACAGGCAGAGACAAAAAGGAATTAAGAGTTCTGCGTTTAGTAGAAAAATCCATTCAATATTACAAAGCTCACAACAACAACAACAACAACTAATAACCCAACATACCTTCCAAAACCAACAAATATCTATTTACAAATTCTATACAAACAATGAATTAAAGACAACCAAAGTGAGGGACAGGAGCGGTGCTAAAGAAAAGAAAATAATAAAACAATCACTCTAACAAGCACCGATCAAAACTAAGCTAAACCAAAGAAATTAAATAAAGTAATATCTTCAGCGTCGAACGCCACTATAACTACGCTGACTCACAAACATAAATACAACATTTGGCATCCGCTCCTAAACTAGTGTTTTTAGACAACTTTACCCTGCGTGTAATAAGATGTAAGTCACGTGACATGCTGAGCTGGTCCCATCACTATGTGTCGAAGCAGGATTTATATAAACTCGGAAAACACCGAGGGTCGAGTCACAACGTAAACGCAGTTAAATAACTGATGAACAGTAAAGTTTCACAAGAAAAAAACTCAAACACACGAAAACTCAGATTCAGAAAATTACAAAAAAAAAAAACAGGGAGCAAACACAAAAGTAAACGCAGGAGAACAAACAAATGAAAAGCAAACGCTCCTCCCGAACTCGCGTTTCATCCGGGTCTTTATATGCGCCCACTGACGTCTGATCGGTCCTTAGTGACGTAGAATTGATGACTGACGAAAGCACGGTCCAATCACAAGTCCTGTAAAGTAAGAGGGAAACGAGAGAAAGACAAAGGAGAAAAACACCCCTCCCAAAACAATACAGGATGTAACACAAGCATTCATGTAAAAACCTTACATGTTTTATGTTGTTGCTTTATGTTAAACTGCTTTAAATCACTTTTTCCCCACATCAATCTACACTCACACACCATAATGATAAAACAAAAAACAGGTTTCTGACAACATTGCTAATTTATTTTATTAATAAGTATATTGCATAAGTATTCATAACTCAGTACTTAGTTTAAGCACCACAGCCTCAATTATTTTTGGTTATGATACCACAAGCTTTGCACATCTGCATTTGGCAATTATCTGCCATTAATTCTTCTCCTCGCCTCTTCAGCTCTGTCAGGTTGGATGGGGGCCAATAGATATTTTCAAGTTTCTCCAAAAATGTTTGATTGGGTTCAAGCCCAGGCTCTGGCTGGTCTAGGGCTTTCACATAGTTGTCCATAAGCTATTATTGCATTGTCTTAGCTGTGTGCTTAGAGTCATTGTTCTGTTGGAAGGTGAACCTTCTGCCCAGTCTGAGGTTCTGCATGCTCTGGACTAGGCTTTCATTCAGGCTGTCTTTATATATTGAGCTTTCCTTCTACTCTGACTAGTCTCCCTGTCCCTGCTGCTGAAAAATACCCCCACACTTTACTGTTGGTGTGGTACAGTGCAGGTGATGAACACAGTGCCTTGTTTCCTCATGAATTGAGGTTTATCATACCTCAAATATATTACAATACAAAACAGTTATTGTAATAAAATTTCACTATTTTAAATCAAATAAATGCAGCCTTTGTGAGCATAAGTGAAAGTGAAAGTGACGTGACATGTGGCCAAGTATGGTGACCCATACTCTGAATTAGTCCTCTGCATTTACCCATCCAAAGTGCACACACACAGCAGTGAACACACACACACACCATGAACAGTGGCAGTGGGCAGCCATTTATGCTGTGGTGCCCGGGGAAAGAAGAGACTTCTTTCAAAACAAAATCTGGGTAGGAGTTCAGATTTTTTTTTTTTTTTTTGCTGCGTTGAAGGTTCACAGACACTTGTAGCCTCAGTTATCCTTAATGGGAGAAGTTTGGAACAACCAGGACTTTTCCTATAGCTGGCCTCCTGGCCAAACTGAGCAATCAATGGAGAAGGGCTTGGTTAGAGTAGTGACCAAGAAGCAGCTGGTGACTGGTTGAGCTCCATGATCATATATGGAGACTCCACCGATCTGGGCTTTATGGTAGTGTGGCCAGACTCAATCCTTTCCTCAGAGAAGAGGCATGAAACCCCACTTTGAATTTGCAAATATGCCAGCAGCCATATCACCCTGTAGTCCAAGACACCCACATAGCAATTTTTCTCTGGCCCAGCTCCGGCCCACACAATCAGCTTTTGCTTGGCCCACATACCGCAATGACTTACGGTCCTGGTGTGTACCAGGTCTGGATTCCAGACAAGGGCCAGAATATTGTCGTTGTTGTGACTATTCATCTGGGAGGGGTGTGTATCAAGTGGCTTGGTTATGGTTTTGTTGAGGCTGACATGTGGAACCCATCTGGTCCAGCATATAGGGCCAGCTATGGTCATACAGGACCTCAGATGGTTGCCCACTGAAGCTAAGCAGGGTTGAGCCTGGTCAGTAGCTGGATGGGAGACATCCTGAGAAAACTCAGTTGCTGCTGGAAGAGGTGTTAGTGAGGCCAGCAGGGAGTGCTCACCCTGCAGTCTGTGTGGGTCCTAACGCCCCAGTATAGTGATTGTTAAATCGAGGTCCTGACTCTCTGTGGTCATTAAAAATCCCAGGATGTCCTTTGAAAAGAGTAGGGGTGTAACCCTGGCATCCTAGCCAAATTTCCCCATTGGCCTCTGACCATCATGGCCTTCTATTCATCCCCATATACTGATTGGCTTCATCACTCTGTCTCCTCTCCACCAATAAGCTGGTGTGTGGTGGGTGTTCTGGCGCAATATGGCTGCCGTCGCATCATCCAGGTGGATGCTGCACATTGGTGGTGGTTGAGGAGATTCCCCCTTTCATGTAATGCGCTTTGAGTACCTAGAAAAGCGCTATATAAATGTAACAAATTATTATTATACCAGAGAATCTTGTTTCTCACAGTCTGAGTCCTTGTTTTTTGCAAATTCAAAGTGGGGTTTCATGCCTCTTCTCTGAGGAAAGGATTGAGTCTGGCCACACTACCATAAAGCCCAGATCGGTGGAGTCTCCATATATGATCATGGAGCTCAATCAGTCACCAGCTGCTTCTTGGTCACTACTCTAACCAAGCCCTTCTCCATTGATTGCTCAGTTTGGCCAGGAGGCCAGCTATAGGAAAAGTCCTGGTTGTTCCAAACTTCTCCCATTAAGGATAACTGAGGCTACAAGTGTCTGTGAACCTTCAACGCAGCAAAAAACAAAAAACAAATCTGAACTCCTACCCAGATTTTGTTTTGAAAGAAGTCTCTTCTTTCCCCGGGCGCCGCAGCATAAGCAGCTGCCCACTGCCACTGTTCATGGTGTGTGTGTGTGTGCACTTTGGATGGGTAAATGCAGAGCACTAATTCAGAGTATGGGTCACCATACTTGGCCACATGTCACGTCACTTTCACTTATGCTCACAAAGGCTGCATTTATTTGATTAAAAATACAGTAAAAACAGCACTATTGTAAAATTTTATTACAATAACTGTTTTGTATTGTAATATATTTCAAAATGTAATTTCTTCCTTGATGGCAAAGCCATTTATATTTAAATAAGCCTACCTGTTTTACATTTACACATTTGGCAAGCATTTATTACCAAAGCGAATACATTTTTCATGCATTATTTGGGAATCAAACCTACCGCCATGCTCTACCATTTAAGCTACAGGAATGCTCAATTATTATTATGCTATATCACTGAGTGAGAGCATGTTTCACTGACATTTCGAGCCGAGTAAAGAACTAAATTTCACGATGACAGGAAACAGAGCCCATTTACGAACTAAACCAGAGATTGTCTTACTAGGGAGATGAGAGGGTCTGTATTACTTACTATTGGAGAAAGCGTAATGGCTAACTAGGATCAGTGTGCCTTAATAACCAATCACATTACAGCCTTGACATTTCAGTCAGAGTTTTGCAACACTCAGTCGCCATTTACGGATAACATAGGAATGAATAAGAAGTGCCGTAAGCTGAATCCCACCTGTCACAAAAAGTCAGTGACTTCTCTTATAAAACAGCATTTTTTTTTTGTGGTAAACTCTAAGAATAGTTAAATCCAAAAGTATTGTTTAGTGTAAAACATGTTGAAGATGAGCAGATAGGCTGCCAATTCATTAAATGATGAGCCGTTTCCTCTAAAAAGCTGTTTATTCAGCGTAGTGAAGCCTCACCTCCATTGACATCCATCCAAAAAATCGGCCTCTGGTCTCCTTTCCCATGTACTGCCAGACCGGAAGCGTTAGCTTTAGCCGTTACGCTTTTTCGGCTAATGATTGCAGGCTTGCCTTCTAGTGGCTTTGACCAAACATCTCCCTATATTATTTATGTAACGCTGATTGGTCGGAGGGTTAATTGTCACTTTTTTATGGCTTTCACACATTTCACAATAAAAGTATACATTGTAAATTAAATTTTTAATAACAACTACGCATCAATTCAGAATAGGGCTACTATTTATTAATTTACGCATTTATATTTTTCATTGGAAAATAATATAACCATACATCCATTCAATACATTTAAATCTATCTGTCATGGCTTTATGTCAAAAGTCTAATGGTTTTCTCTTGCCCTCAGGTCATCAGGGCCAAATGAACACGGCAGGAGCTCCTCCACTGTCATCAGTTTGTAAGATCCATCAGATTTTGACATATAAACGTCCCACTGTGAGCCAAACTGTAAGACAGATGACATAACCAGTCTGTTAAATGGCAGTATCAACGGAAGCCGAAAAATGATGCGTGTATTACTCACATTCTTTTGCAATTTTATTTTTCTAAGCCACACTTACATTTCACAAAATACAAAACATTTCCAAACATGCAGTTTGATGACTGATGTTTTGGTTTTCCCTGATGACTTGTTTTCGCAAGCCACAGTGTAACTTCTATGTTTTTGTGAATTATAGTAATAACAAAAGAATAAAAAATGATCAGTTTGCATTATATTATTTTTTAGAAGAACTGACCTCTCTCATGAACTGCCTACAGGCTCCACATGGAGAAATAAAGCGATCTTCAAGGTCACTGCATAAAAGACAGTTAAGGAATATTACTCAACACTACTTACTTATACTTCAGCCAATGCATACATATAGCTATATACTGAATTACCTGGCAATAGCAATGGCTTTGAAGCTCTTGTGTCCCTCAGACACAGCTTTAGAGATTGCAGTCCTCTCAGCACACAGTCCAGCAGTGTAGCATGCATTCTCTACATTACAACCTGTTAAACACCACCATATGCTGAAGAACCATGAAAAACGGACGAAAATATAGCTACAAAACAAATATATAGACTACTGTTCAAAAGTTTGGGTTCAGTATTCAAGAAGTGTTTTCAACATTGATAATAATCAGAAATGTTTCTTGAGCAGCAAATCTGCATATTAGAATGATTTCTGAAGGATGTTAATGATGCTGAAAATTCAGCTTTGCATCACAGGAATAAATAACATTTTAACATATTTAAATAGAAGACAGTTATTTTAAATTGGAATAATATTTCACATTATTACTGTTTTTACTATATTTTTGAACAAATAAATGCAGCCTTGGTGAGGATAAGAGACTTTCAAAAACATTTAAAAATGGCAACAACCCCAGACATTTGAATGTAATTTGTAGTTTCAGATAACAACAACATATTTTTTAGAGTGTCCTCACCTGTGAACACGGTTCCATCGCTTGTTAAGACAGCTGCTCCGACTCTGAACTTGCTGTAGGGACAATACGCCTGTTCTTTGGCTTCCTGAGATTTCCGAACAAGCACTTCTGGGTTCCAGCTATTCATAATGCTGCTGACTGGAGACTCTGTTCTAACAGCCAGGCACTACATGGCTTCAAGTCACAAGTTTATATGTGTGTGCATCACTGATTTCCTCTTTAGTCTCTCTCTCACACACACACACACACACACACACACACAGAGAGACTAAAGACGAAATCAGTGATGCAATGACTCTTTGACACTTAGCATGGAGTAATTTGGTGCAGCAATGTCAAAATTCCAATTTACTTAATAATTCACATAGATGACAATGTGTGAAATTCCACGAACAGGATTGTGAATTGCAGCGTTCTGACAATCATTAGATGGAGCACCGTCAACATAATGAACAAAACATTTTCACTTACCTGAATGTGGTTTAAACATTTATTCTCATGAGTACTAGAAAATATTTAATTGAGGTAATGCGCAAATTGTAAGTAACCAGACGGATGAGTAAAGATCATCCTATTTACTCAGTCCAGAGTTCAGAGAATCATATGAGGATATGACTGCAATAAAGAGGCAAGTAGGAGCTTGTTGTAAACTTTATGTATTACAAAATGAAACAGTGACAATTTCATCAATCAGCTAGATTTCTTCCAGGTCATTCTATCAAATAGATGCATCCTGGGATGCTTTTTAAATCATATTGAAGGACTTTTCTATCTGTTTCCAACATTTAGAAAAACTAAATAGAATACAGTTTTCTAAAGAAATCCATATTGGCACAGTTTACCTTCACAGTTTATCTTCAAAACTAATTTCAAGCATTCGTGTGAAAGTCTTATATAGAATATATTTATGGAAATATGAGTGAAAATAGGCTTGAACATAAGATAAAAGATCAAATAAAGTTAATGTAAGTATTCAATGATTTTTAGAGTCCAAAATACACATTCATTTAGAATTATTGAGGCACTGGAAGCAACAATGTGAAAGCATCAGTACTTGAAGTAGGATTTATTGTCAAATTACACCTTTTTCTTAATTCAGATTAAAGTAGAGCCCTCCCACATTGAGTTAAACCTGTATTTCAGCTGTCAGAGCTGATGATCCAGTCGATCCAGCGGCTGTAGTTTCTCACTCTTGTGTAGACGCCAGGATAGTACGGAAGAGCACAGCCGATTCCCCATGACACAATGCCTTCCAAAGTCCCATCACAAATGAGAGGACCGCCCGAATCGCCCTTTGAAAGAAGAAAGATGAATGTATTTGACATTAAGCAATTTTTCCCCGTCACAAAACACACTATCCTTATGAAAATGGAACAAAAACAGAATATTTTTACATTACATTTTTTTTGTTTTCCATTCTTCAAAGGGAAATTTTAAAAACAATTTTAAACACTGAAACCGAAACCATCTGTAAATATTACCTACTGTGTAACTAAATGAAGATATCACACCTTGATTTACACTAACATAAAGAGACTGAACATAAAGCCCTGAAAAGCTGTACCATATCAGAGTATATCTAACGTCTCCATGAATTGTCAGCAGTGGACCGCACCCTTATTCCCAGAACGCCTTATTCACAGAAAACCTTTTGGAAGGACCCTTGGGAGGGTTTGTTTGCCATCATAAATTAGGAAAACTGCAGACTGCCATGAGGGGTCAAACTAAACTCAGAGCAACTTTGAACAAAGCAGCTTATAGTTTGTATATTTCATAAAGTGTCTCTAAACAGGGGTGGGCCAAAATAAGGATTGTTTATTATTATTAATTTATTTTTAACATAAAAGATCCAATTAAGTTAATTTAAGTATTTAATGTTTTTAGTGTCCAAAATATGCATCTATGAGATTCTGGATGCAATAATGTGAATGCATCAGTATTTGAAGTAGGATTTATTGCACCAATTAAAACTGACAAAATAATGATTGTTTATTATTAATAATTATTTTCTTAAGTAATATCAGTTTCTTTTTGTGCACTAAAAAAAATGGCACAGAAATAATTTAAGTAAATATCACAAACAATTACAAAGAAATGGCAAGTAACACATTGAATTAATCATGAAATTTAGAAGGAGAAAATCTGAAATAGTATTTTCTACGAATCTTTGTTAAACGATTCTGCAGAATGCTTCACCAATCAGAGAATTTAAGAAACTACACCAAACAACAACAACAACAACAACAACAACAACAACAAAAACACTTTAGTGCCTGCTCACTCCCATGAAGCATTGCAAATGACATAAAATCAGCTTCCCAGCTTGAAAGTTCTTGAAAGTTGCCGGGTTTATGTGCGCACACACCCAAAGCGCGCTCACAGAACGCATCTCTCAGTCAGCGTGCAAATATCAAATTAAGTTCTCTTTGCCTGTTACTGCTACACACCCAGATACACTAAGTTATGTCAAATTGTTCGTCTTGGAGAGTATTCATGTAAATGCAGTTGTTTATGCCTTCATTATACATTACTGACACTCTATCCTCCAATTTGATACTGTTAAGTGCTTTGACACAATCTGTATTGTTATCGCTATATAAATAAAGGTGACTTGACTTGTGAACCTAAACAGTTGGAAATATTTTATCTGTGCGTCAGGTCTTAAAGTGACAGCAGCGTCACAAAAAAAAGAGAAAATCACTCACTGCTCTCATCTGAATCACTTTAGTAGAACGGATATTTTATTTATTTGCACATTTATTACTTAATTAAATGCAGGGGTTAGATTGGGCCAGGGCTTGCACTGGTAACACATCAGTGGACTTTCCTCTTACATTAATTTTTAAACACTTTTCTTATACTAATTCAAGCAATGATGCTGCAGGTATTTTTATATGAATGTTTCTCTGAAGGGAACCGATTATCTTCAGAATAGTTTCGATGGCATCTTCATTATTATCTAATAAAGAAGCATTTATGAGCGCTGCACTGCTTTGTGTACAGCCATTTCCAGGGAAACCGCTGTATTTCTGCCATTCCAAAATCGCCTCCTGCTGGCAGAGAATCAATTTGTATTTTCAATCAGCCCGTATGCAGTTTTTGCTCAGACTAATGCAAACTTCAACCAATAATATAACTTATACTTCTGACTCAGCCCTTTTCTTAAAAATTTTTTTTGTAAATCATGTTTTTACAGTCATTTTACAGTTTAATAAGACATTGCCCTACCCTGCTCATACAGTTTTAATTAAAAAAATAATATTTTTTTTTTGCAGTTCTTAAAAAAGGTCTTAAAAAGTCTTACATTTGATTTTGACACATATGCACCCCTCAAAAGTCTGAAACCACAGAGCACCCCTCCCCCCCATAACAAACCCCAATTGAACCTCTGATTAAATGTCTTTATTGGCTATTTCTATATTAGCCTATACCTAATTTCATTTGTATTTTTGATTAATATATTTATTTATCCTTTTCTTGTAATTAATAATTAGACTTGCCTTCAGTAAGCTTGAGAACATTTTACTTACATTAGTTTAGTATTAGATTTGCTGTTGTAATGAAATTGTTGTTGTTGGCTGGCAGCTTCTAGTTTGCAGCAGTAGTTTTTATGGGTCAAAAACAACAAAAACAGTAACTGTTTTTCTTTCTTTCTTTTTGTGAAAAAAATCCTCAGTGTTAGCCCTGGATCCCATGTCCACACAGTGAAAAAATATTTCTTATTTTATTTATATACTAATTATTACTATAGCTTTTTACTATGGTAAATATGTAAATATAAATATATGCAGGTGTGGCTCATCTATATAAGCAGGCAGGGAAAAGCCCTACCAAAATATTCATCAATTTGAAAACAATAAACTGCCATCATATTACAGGGCTGTTAAATGCTTGAATCTGATTGGTTGATGAACGTTCAGGGTGTGCAAGGCATGACTTGACTGCATTACTTGTCCATACCACTTCGCCAAATGATTTCCGTCATTTCAAAGGTCCTTACAGATGACTCTGAAATATGTCACAATACATAAATCAAGTCAGCCATAACTTCTGTTACTTCAGGTTTGCTGAGCAGAACACAAATTATGAGATGATGTGAAATCAAAAATCAAAATGGCAAGATGCAACAGAGGTTTGCCTTTGTTACATTTAAATTGACATTGCCTTTTCTAGTTGTATGGTTAAAACAAGCTTAAGATACTAACAAAAAGTAGTGTTTAGTTGTACTCGGATTCGATTCAGTCTCAACCCTTTTGGATTCAGACTTGAGTCCAACTCAGCCCATTTCGGACTTGGACTCTGGTGGACTCAAAAAAAGAAATTTCTTTATACATAATTGACAAATTTAAATCAATAGTTTTTATCAATAGTTTGCAATGGTGGGGTCATATGATGCAATTTCAAGTTTTTCTTTCTCTTTGGAGTGTTACAAGCTGTTTGTGCATAGAAAAGATCCCTGAAGTTGCAAAGACTAAAGTCTCAAAACCAAAGAGATATTCTTTATAAAAGTTAAGACTCGACCACGCCCCCCTAAAACGGCTCATTCAAACACGCCCCCACATGTCTACATCACGGTGTGGGGAGATTTGCAAAACACCGCCCAAATGTATACACAAAGAAAGAAGGCGGAACTATTATTCTCGCTGTAGTGTTGTTGCTGCCGCCAGCGCCATGTTGTGGAGACGCTGTGTTTCATTGTGACTTTGTTTGGGCTTCCAAAAGAGGACACAACTAGAAATCACTGGTTAAATTGTGTTTACAACACTGTTCCAGAACAGTTCAACCCAAATATTAGAGTGTGTGCAGCGCATTTTACGCAGGACTGTTTCCTGAACCTGGGAGTAGTGCCTATGCTCAAAGGCTGTTTCTACAAAGTGGGGCAATTCCAACGTCGCAAGGACAGTCTGGTGCTTCTGACTCAGAGCCTGTAAGTATATTTTCTTATTTAAAGAATTTGCTACTGACTATTCAAATGTGAGTTTTGAGCTGTGTAGAGTAGTGCTTGTCGTTTGTCGTTTCTCCGATCACAAATGCAGACATGGTAATGTTTACGCAGAGCGATGCAACGTGTAAAAAGACAGTATAAGTCATTATAATCAGTAATTATGTCCCTGCTGGATGCAACAAATGCCTTGTTTATAATGGGTTTTATTGTTTTTGTGTCGTCACGCCAGAACACGGCATCACAAAACGGTAAGGGGCGTAACATTACCGTCTCACGCTTGAGGTATTCGGCCAATCACAACACACTGGATAGCTGGCCAATCAGAGCACGCCTTGCTTCTCAGAATGATGCGCTTTGTAAAAATCGGCACGTCTCAGAAAAGCGGGGCTAAGAGGAGCAACAATATTGTACAGTATGTGGAAAATAATGTGTTTTTTGAACCTCAAACCGCATAAACACATTGCATTACACCAAATACACCAAATATAATAATGTTCTTTTTAGCAACGTCATATGACCCCTTTAAGAAAAATACTTCAGGAGCGAAGGCCACCGAAAAAGTGGGCGGGACCTGTTGCGCTCTATTCCATTCGCTGCCACCAGGGTTGGGGAAGTTCTCATTTGTATGGCGTTATTTTTTAGTCAAAAGTTATGAGCGTGTAAGACATGTTCACGAGCACATTATGTTATTTCACACGCGCAAAAATGAACCTTCAGCTGGCATGATAAAAGTACTCGCGCACAAATTCAACAACCGAGAGGTGTACAGGTATACTCCTGGCATACTCTCATAGGTTAACTCTGCTTGTACAGTGGAATCCTGCTTGCGCGCAGCGGGCTTCTGCTCGCGGAGTGCTGTTTTGCTCGCGCAGTGGATTTCTGCTCGCTCAGCTGATTTCTGCTCCCTCGAGTCTACATGACTTTTGACAATTTGGGGGCGGAACCAAGGGAGGGCACTGACTCTCTTATGATTGGTCAACTTTCATCGTAATCACACCCACAGGGACATCCTTGTACCTTGATTGACAGCTCTCATTACAGGAAGCACGGAGTTGGGTTAAGTTACCACCGAAGAAGAGTGGGAATGAATTAGAATGAGTTTTCTAATATACATAAAATGTCTCTGCACGTATAAAATGCTGCGCAGATCATAGTTAAATCACTGCACAGTGGACGGAATGGCGGCGACACCTGAAGATGTAGGCGTAAGTGATATTGATATATGATGGGGGCTGTGTGTTTGACAATGTAGCAATTTAATCTGAAATTTGTTTGGAACATGTAAGTAGCTGACAAAAGCTAATCAACCTTAACTAGCAAGTTTTAGGCTAGCGAGCTAGCAAACTCAGCAGGGGCTAACGTTAGGTGTCTCTCAGCAAACTAGCGTTTTAGTCAGTGCTGCATGTGTAAAACAAAACGTAAAGTATGGCCAGTGGTTCCCAAACTTTTCATGGCAAGTGTTTTAGTTGAACTAGTGACCATGTATGTTACTATAACATACAGCGCTTTCAAGAACGAGAATAAAGAATTTAATGATCAGCCTGGAAGTAATCTCACGTCTGACTATGTCCTGTTGAAGTGGAAAACAACATGAAATTTACACTGTACAATATCTGGGGGGACATTTACATGCCTTGACAGTGCTTCCCAGAGGTACAGGCTCCTGCCGACATGCAAACTGTAAGAAGTCCAAGTCAAGAGGCGTTCTTGAAAGCGCTGTATGTTATAGTAGCATACATGGTCACTAGTTCAACTAAAACACTTGCCATGAAAAGTTTGGGAACCACTGGCATACTTTACGTTTTGTTTTACACATGCAGCACTGACTAAAACGCTAGTTTGCTGAGAGACACCTAACGTTAGCCCCTGCTGAGTTTGCTAGCTCGCTAGCCTAAAACTTGCTAGTTAAGGTTGATTAGCTTTTGTCAGCTACTTACATGTTCCAAACAAATTTCAGATTAAATTGCTACATTGTCAAACACACAGCCCCCATCATATATCAATATCACTTACGCCTACATCTTCAGGTGTCGCCGCCATTCCGTCCACTGTGCAGTGATTTAACTATGATCTGCGCAGCATTTTATACGTGCAGAGACATTTTATGTATATTAGAAAACTCATTCTAATTCATTCCCACTCTTCGTCGGTGGTAACTTAACCCAACTCCGTGCTTCCTGTAATGAGAGCTGTCAATCAAGGTACAAGGATGTCCCTGTGGGTGTGATTACGATGAAAGTTGACCAATCATAAGAGAGTCAGTGCCCTCCCTCGGTTCCGCCCCCAAATTGTCAAAAGTCATGTAGTCTCGAGGGAGCAGAAATCTACGGAGCCCTTTACAGGACATTGTGGTGGGAAAAAAATTCAGGGTGGGAGGAAAAAATTTTTTTCAAATGTTTTGCGTTCTCTCGCAAAACTTTTGCATTCCCTCGAGAAACTTTGCGTTCCCTCGCAAAATTTTTGCGTTCTCTCGCAAAACCATTTGAGTTCGGACAAACGCTTCCTGTTTACTTTGCAGCTTGCAGTGGTTATAGCTCCTATGTTCACAATGAGCGGTTCATAGAGTTTTATTTTGAACTTGCACTCAAAGTAATACAGTCAGTGCTTATGTCGAAGCACGGTTTTGGGACATTCTAAAACGCTTAATGTGGCTTAATGTTTTGAAACAGTGACATTGGAGGACTAAATTTGATAATAATAAATCCTGATAAAAATTATTAGGCTAACATTAATAACCTTGTTAATAATATTCCTATTAATAAAGCAGAATATGAACGCAACGCCCTGCACGTTAAGCCTTTTCTTCCCCATAGAAAACGCTTAAGGTAGGCTATAATGAAAGGTTCATGCAGCTGGTATGTTCACAATGGGGCGGTTCATAGAGTTTTTATTTTGAACTTTGATTCAAGTATAAAGAAATACAGTCAGTCAGTGGTTAGTTCAAGGCACGGTTTTGGGACATTCTAAAACGCTTTAATGTGGCTTTAAACAGTGACATTAGGACCAAATTCGATAATAATAAATACTAATAAAATTGTTAGGTTTATATTAATAACCTTATTAATAATATTACTATTAATAAAGGAGAATAGCCCAGAATATGAATGCAACGGATTTGGTATTTTTAAATCACCGTTTTCATTATAGCCTACTAAGCTTTTATGGGGGAGAAAAAGCTTAGGCTACGTGCAGGGCGTTGCGTTCATATTCTGGGCTATTCTGCTTAGTAATATTATTAATAAGGTTATTAATATTAGCCTAATAATTGTATCAGCTTTTATTATTATCGAATTTGGTCCTCCAAGTCACTGTTTTAAAACATTAAGCCACATTAAGTGTTTTATTATGTCCCAAAACCGTGCCTTGAACTAAGCATTGACTTATTAATTTATTTGAGTCCAAGTTCAAAATAAAACTCTATGAACCGCTCATTGTGAACATACGAGCTATAACCACTGCAAGCTGCAAAGTAAACAGGAAGCGTTTGTCCGAACTCAAATGGTTTTGCGAGAGAACGCAAATATCTTTGCGAGAGAACGCAAAAGTTTTGCGAGGGAACGCAAATATCTTTGAGAGAACGCAAATATCTTTATGAGAGAACGCAAAAGTTTTGCGAGAGAATGCAAATATCTTTGCGAGGGAACGCAAAGTTTCTCGAGGGAACGCAAAAGTTTCGCGAGGGAACGCAAAGTTTCTCGAGGGAACGCAAAAGTTTCGCGAGGGAACGCAAAGTTTCTCGAGGGAACGCAAAGTTTCTCGAGGGAACGCAAAAGTTTCGCGAGGGAACGCAAAAGTTTTGCGAGAGAACGCAAAACATTTGAAAAAAAAAATTCCCTCCCACCCCGAATTTTTCCCACCACAATGTCCTGTAAAGGGCTCCGTAGAAATCAGCTGAGCGAGCAGAAATCCACTGCGCGAGCAAAACAGCACTCCGCGAGCAGAAGCCCGCTGCGCTCAAGCAGGATTCCACTGTACAAGCAGAGTTAACCTATGAGAGTATGCCAGGCGCTCGCGCGCAGCTACCTGTACACCTCTCGGTTGTTGAATTTGTGCGCGAGTACTTTTATCATGCCAGCTGAAGGTTCATTTTTGCGCGTGTGAAATAACATAATGTGCTCGTGAACATGTCTTACACGCTCATAACTTTTGACAAAAAAATAACGCCATACATTTGCATTTAAACTTCTGATTACCTGGCAGGCGTCTTTTCCCCCGAAGCGAGAGCCCGCACAGACCATGTTGTCATTCACTCTGTAGTAGTAGTAGTATTGGCAATAGCTCATGATCGACACATCCACCGCACGCAGAATCGGTGACAGATAGAAGCTGTATATCCGTGTCACTCCCCATCCGCTCACAGTGCAGCTGGCTCCTTCATATAACTCAGGCGTGTCTACGGTTGGCAGTGTGGCCGGTTGAACATAAGCGTTAATCTGGGCTGGAACACTGAGCTGGGGGGAAAAAATAAATATGTTTTCAAATAAGGTGTGCAATTTCCACCAAAATCTTGAAAATAATGGCATTTTCCAAACAGGTTTCCCCAAACACTCTCCCCATCTGCTATTGGGCAAACAAAAAGATAGTCCCACCCAAAAGCTCATGGCATTGCTTATACCAGAAGTTGACATGTCAGTCGTTCAAACAAAAACAGCAGTAAGTAAAACTGAATATTGAACAGTTTTAAGTAAAACTGAATATTGATTACTTGTGTGATTTCTGTAATGGTGACAACACTATCTATCTATCTATCTATTTAAATTAATGCTTCAGCTTTCAAATTTAAATAAACATTGTAAAAAAAAAAAACTTGATCAATATTTACTGCACATTAAACTGGGATATGAAAGAAATTATTTTAATATCAAACAAACAAACAAAAATCTGTAGCAGGATTCTTCACATATATCTCAAGTCCAAAATTGCACCACAGAGTCAGTTCTTTTTAGTATTTGTTATGTGTTTCTTACCTTTATGAGCAAGATGTCATTGTTAAAAGTTTTTGGATTGTAGGCAAAATGACTGTAGACTCTGGACACATTAAGCACTTGCTCAAATCCCTCTTCTACAGCAAGATTGTGCTCACTCAGCACCACCTGAATCACACTGGCCCTGTCCATCCAAATAGAATACAACATACAGGGCATTATCAAATGAAATAACTTCCTTGTATTTATATAAAATTTACCAATACAAAATTATGTCGTTTTAAAAGTGAGATGCAGTACATACGGTCTCCAGCAGTGGGCAGCAGTCAACACCCACTGAGGATGAATGAGGGTTCCTCCACAGTAATGCCTCCTGTCAACCTGAAGAGACGCCTGGTATTTGATAGAGTAAGGCACGACCTCTTGACCCCCGATGATCCTTTGTGCCAATGTATCTAGTCAATACAAAAAACATGGAGAAAATCTTATACACATTTTGCATATTTAGGCTATATATCCAACAGTTTAGAAGAATATTTATAGATTAGATGATGAGAAAATGAGCCATTTCTATTAAGCAATCCCAGACGCACCAACATACCATGATAACATTGTTTAAAACTCTATTTTAACTTAATTATGATTATGTTTGCTTGCATATGCAATTATAAATGTGCCTTTAACAAAATGACTTTATACTGAATGCTATATCCTGAAATGTCTAATGTAGAACAGACTTCTAAATGAATTAGACAAATGTTAATTCTAAGGTCTTTGAGTCAAACAATCGCTTTTTAAAGAAGAATTGCATTGCTTACCTTTGATCGTTACAGCGAGCACAAGAAATCCCAACAATAACTGAGCCATTCTGTCAGCGCTGTAAGAAAATAAGTGTCCAAAATAAAAGCAAAATATTGTGAAAGCCTGTAATAAATGAAAACGAGTCTCTCAGTGCTTATAATGAATCGCTGAAGTCTGTATGTCTGCTTGCATCCTTCGAAACTATACAATAGCAACCTGATACAGTTCAAGAGTGCAGAAGAAATATCTGATCACAAGATCATGTCACTTAGGCTTTTTTTTTAGTCGATGACTATTACGAGACGTTCTAATGCCCATTAGACAGTCGAGAAGGAATAAGGAAACAAAATATGCGAAGACTCACCAGTGACAATTCTTCACCTCCGAAGCTTTGAATGACTTCCAACTGCTGATTTCAGTACTTCTCTCCTTTTATACCGACACCCTATCCACGTCCAGTGCTTTTGCGGGCCTGCTGTTGTCTGTCGAACAACAAATTGAACATCTAATTCACAGTATAACAGATACTGACCTAGTACCTGACAAAGATGAAGTCCCTCAGTGTCATGCGTATCTGATTCAACGTGCTTTATTATGATTTATTGTGTGCTGGAGATTCAGAACAACACCCTGTTCACTCGTTTCAATGGCAGCGTTAAACACAAGTACTGTGGGTGTTGTCAGGTGAACAGTGTTTCAAAATATTGCAAGCTTGGGTTACATGATCGGAAATATTTTTATCAACAAGTTAAAGTTTTTTTCCTGATATATAATTACCTTTAACAAAAAAAGGGCTTTTCAAAACCAGAATCTGACATTACAAATGATTTAGAGCTACCTTTACCGTTGAGAAAAGTTTTTTTATCATCAGAACAAGACATAAAATGTGCCATTAAAGCAAGGTAGGATCTATTTAGTTCAAGGAAATGTTTGCATTGCATTGCAATGTGCATATGGATGAAATTACAAGTTTATTGGGTAACGCCTAGCTGATTTAAAGTATTTGCTTTCAGTATAATAAAACACTTTGATAGGAACAGACTAATATCTATTCATCTGTGGATGCTATTTATGATAGACAATAAATATGGTTCTCAGATTTAAGCTTTTGCGACATTTGTAACTTGAATATAATGATTCGGTTCCTTTCTAACATTTAATCAGTGCTTTATTTTCTGATGGATGAGCACATAATGAACACATTATTTCCCAGATATATATTTATATCTGTATATGCAACTAAAGAATTAGATTTACTTACCTTTACACATCCCACTTCACACCATATTATTGTCTTCATTCCTTCATCCTCCATCTCACACCCACTCAGACTGTGGGAGTTTTATCAAAAACAAGGGTTGGAGGCTTACAGAACAGCTTTAGAATCACTCGCGGGAAAAGTTTGACATTATAAGAGCTTTACCGAATATGAAGATAAAATCAGGTCGTCTGGGGAGTGTCTCAATACTGTCTGATTTGGTTAATTTGATACATCAGAATTAAAACTTTGCTTATAGTAGAATTACTTATGCTGTGTTTTTACAGCAAATATTGTCATTTGTTTCATTGTGTAATGCTATACTTTTTTTTTTTTCATTTAACACAAAAGCTGAGGTTGGTTTTATATTCTCTTATGATTTGTTTTTAATAAAGAGCAAAAATTAATAATGAAATAAATGTTAATTAAACTACTTCAATTAATTATGCTCGTATTTTTTAAAAAATAGAATAAAATAAATGCAATAAATAGGTCATCAGTTTAATTGTTTGTTAACTCTAGTGAATGTCAATTAAAGTTATTACACAATTATGTAGAACTTTAAAATGGTCTGCAGTGATTTAATAAAATAAAATAATAGGTCGTCATCTTTAGTTGTTTTTTTTACCTCCACTGAATGTAATTTAAATTTATTCCACATAATTATGTAGAATTAGAAGTCATTTTGCAAATAAAATAAAATCAGAACCTTTGATCAGCTTTAGTTGTTTGTTAATTCAATTAGATTACTGTAATGAATGTCATTTAAACTTATTTCACATTATTTTGCAGAATTTAAAAATTATTTCAATTAAATAAAAAACAGGTCATCAGCTTTAGTTGTGTTTAGTTCAGTGAATGTCATTTAAAATTATTCCATATTATGTAGAATTTTAAAATTTATTCCACATAATTATGTAACATTTTAGTCATTTTGCAACTAAAATAAAATCATAGAACCTGTGATCAATTTTAGTTGTTTGTTAATTCATCTAGTGAGTGTCCTTTAAACTTATTTCACATAATTTGGTAGAATTTTAAAAAGGTTTGGAGCGATTTTGCAAATAAAATAAAAAATGAAGTAATAAAATAAAACAGGTCATCAAGCTTTAGTCGTTTCTTACCTCCAGTGGATGTCCATATTAAAATTAGTCCATATTATGTAGAATTTTTAAATGGTGAAAATAATAAAATAAAACAGGACATCCGATTTAGTTCATCATCTAAATTTTTCCACATAATTTATTCCCTCTCAAACTGATATAAAAGATTATAAAGTTTTATTATATTGTTAACACAACTACAGAGTCTATAATATAAAAGATTGAATCGTTAAGTTGATTCTTGCCAACACATGAGCTGTGACATCACTGTCGCCCTAATTACCATGACAACTGTATGGATGGAAGATCCAATTTAAGAGGTCAGTTATTAATGAATGCCAAAGTGACGATTAATAGTCCACTGACAACAGAACAGTCCCCAAACTCTCTATTAAACATGACAGGACCCTGCAGGGCTCGGAGCAGAGGATCTAACACAGAAGCCAGAGACATCATGTCACGATGATGAGGAGGGTGACGAAGAGGGCTAATCGCTCTGTTGTGGTAGAATCAAGAGAGCAGAACAACAGATCAGGCGTAAAAACAGCAGCGGTCAGCACCCGGGGGAAGCAGCCATGAGAAAGAGACACAATAAATGAGACGTAGATTGTGCTGTGTCAGATTGAGAGGAGATCATTAGCTAACACTGGTCTCAGAGATCACGCCATTTCATCCGCATCTTCATTTTTAATGATCCGTGCTCCAGATCTGGGCCAATCCCACAATTCCCAGCAGCCAGATCTAATGGGGAATTTTTCTGTTGGTCTGTTTGGTAAAGCGGTTCAGAAGCATTCACTGGCACCAAGAATTAAAAATATATAGTTTAAAATGATTATTATTATGTAAATATATATATATATATATATATAAAATGTGAGTGTATATGTGTGTGTGTGTGTGTGTATAGGTCTATACACACACACACACACACACACATTTTACTTACTATCTTTACACAATAAAAATCACTGCATGTATAGCATTGCATATATATATATATATATATATATATATATATATATATATATATATATATATGTATGTATGTATTCAATCTAAAGTCTCAAAATCAAATTATGAGATAACAAACATCAAAGTTTGATTAATTTCACTATGATTTCAATCTTTGACATGGTCTTACTCAGTCAATATTAAAGACATCAAGGTTGCATTTTCACAAAATGTTCCTTTACCTTATGAAGTATGAGTTTATGTACAAAACAGTAAATCACAAACATACAGTAAATCATATATATATATAAAAACTCCATGATTGTTCATACATTTATAGACACATCTCATGGCTGGTAATATTGTCATGAGATGGTTAATTTACAGTTTTCAGTCCCTTTTAACTGAACATTATTAAAAAATCATTTGCACAATTTCAACCAAACTTAATCTACAACTCAAAAAGAACAGAATAGAAAGAGATTTAAAATAAATAATAATAAAAAAATTTAACTGAAAACTACCACAATTTTTCACAATTTTAAACCCCTAATCTACAACCCAGAGAGAAAAGAATAAAAATAATAAAACAGAATAAAATAAATAATAAAATAAAATAAAACAAAATAAGGTAAAAGCAGTGTTATTTTAGTATCACTGGGATTCTATTACAGTTTTTGTTAATATTTTGATTTCATGTTAATTTATGTTAACGTTTTAGTAATTTTGCTGTGTTTTTGTGATTTTTGTTGTTTTAAATACGTCAGTGTAGTATTTACTCATTTTCATTTCAGTTTTAGTTTTTATTTTTATTTTAGTACATAAAGTTAAACTAGATGAAAATGAGAAATGTTGCTTTGAAACTAGCTGAAATAAAATAAGTTTTTATATTTTATTTCAGTTAACATCTATTTTATTATTTTTCATTTAATTTAAAATGTTTATATATATATATATATATATATATATATATATATATATATATATATATATATATATATATATATATATATATATATATATATATATATATATATATATACATACATACATGCATACAGTGGGTACGGAAAGTATTCAGACCCCTTAAATTTTTCACTCTTTGTTATATTGCAGCCATTTGCTAAAATCATTTAAGTTCATTTTTTTTTCCTCATTAATGTACACACAGCACTCCATATTGACAGAAAAACACAGAATTAACAAACAATTGTTGACATTTTTGCAGATTTATTAAAAAAGAAAAACTGAAATATCACATGGTCCTAAGTATTCAGACCCTTTGCTGTGACACTCATATTTAACTCAGGTGCTGTCCATTTCTTCTGATCATCCTTGAGATGGTTCTACACCTTCATTTGAGTCCAGCTGTGTTTGATTATACTGATTGGACTTGATTAGGAAAGCCACACACCTGTCTATATAAGACCTTACAGCTCACAGTGCATGTCAGAGCAAATGAGAATCATGAGGTCAAAGGAACTGCCTGAAGAGCTCAGAGACAGAATTGTGGCAAGGCACAGATCTGGCCAAGGTTACAAAAATTTCTGCTGCACTTAAGGTTCCTAAGAGCACAGTGCCTCCATAATCCTTAAATGGAAGATGTTTGGGACGACCAGAACCCTTCCTAGAGCTGGCCGTCCGCCAAACTGAGCTATCGGGGAGAAGAGCCTTGGTGAGAGAGGTAAAGAAGAACCCAAAGATCACTGTGGCTGAGCTCCAGAGATGCAGTCGGAGATGGGAGAAAGTTGTAGAAAGTCAACCATCACTGCAGCCCTCCACCAGTCGGGGCTTTATGGCAGAGTGGCCCGACGGAAGCCTCTGCTCAGTGCAAGACACATGAAAGCCCGCATGGTGTTTGCTAAAAAACACCTGAAGGACTCCAAGATGGTGAGAAATAAGATTCTCTGGTCTGATGAGACCAAGATAGAACTTTGGCCTTAATTCTAAGCGGTATGTGTGGAAAACCAGGCACTGCTCATCACCTGTCCAATACAGTCCCAACAGTGAAGCATGGTGGTGGCAGCATCATGCTGTGGGGGTGTTTTTCAGCTGCAGGGGCAGGACGACTGATTTCAATCGAGGGAAAGATGAATGCGGCCAAGTACAGGGATATCCTGGACGAAAACCTTCTCCAGAGTGCTCAGGACCTCAGACTGGGCCGAAGGTTTACCTTCCAACAAGACAATGACCCTAAGCACACAGCTAAAATAACGAAGGAGTGGCTTCACAACAACTCCGTGACTGTTCTTGAATGGCCCAGCCAGAGCCCTGACTTAAACCCAATTAAGCATCTCTGGAGAGACCTAAAAATGGCTGTCCACCAACATTTACCATCCAACCTGACAGAACTGGAGAGGATCTGCAAGGAGGAATGGCAGAGGATCCCCAAATCCAGGTGTGAAAAACTTGTTGCATCTTTCCCAAAAAGACTCATGGCTGTATTAGAACAAAAGGGTGCTTCTACTAAATACTGAGCAAAGGGTCTGAATACTTTCCGTACCCACTGTATATATATATATATATATATATATATATTTAAAACTAATAATATTGTTCAGATGAAAAATGATCAAAGGATCATTTCAAATTACACCTTTTTTTTTGGAAATTTAAAGCAATTACAGTTTAAATGTGACCCTGGACCACAAAACCAGTCTTAAGTGTCAATTTTTTGAAAAGGTTTGTTAGGATCGGACAATATTTGGACGAGATACAACTATTTGAAAATCTGGAGTCTGAGGGTGCAAAAAAATCTAAATATTGAGAAAAACACCTTTAAAGTTGTCCAAATGAAGTTCTTAGCAATGCATATTACTAATCAAATTAAGTTTTAATATATTTATGGTAAGAAATTTACAAAATATCTTCATGGAACATGATCTTTACTTAATATCCTAATGATTTTTGGCATAAAATAAAAATAGATAATTTTGACCCATACAGTTTATTTTTGGCTATTGCTACAAATATACCCCAGCGACTTAAGACTGTTTTTGTGGTCCAGGGTCACAAATGTGAATTAAGTCTCTAGATACTTTATGGGGCCACTAAAAGCATCTACATTAGTAATATAAACCAAAAATCCGTATATAAGACAGAATAATAAAAGATACAGTAAATCTGACTGATTCTGTAGAATTTAATCTGCGATATGACGCAAATAGCAGGTGACGTAGGCATTTGTACTGATCCTAAATCAAACCCAAAAAGGTCACAGGTTTGGTTAAGAAAGCTTCAATTATATATTGTTCCCGCTCTCAGACGACATTGTGACCATGGAGACGGAAATAGGAACTAGGAAACCCGAGAATGCAGAGGTGATCCTTCCCCAGGTGAGGAATCAGAGTACCTGAAGCAAAGCTCCTCTCAGTCTGGTCTGCACCTGTGGATGTGTCTGTCTCTGCGTCTGCGTCTGCGTCTCCATCAGTATGAACCTGCCGCTGCTTCTGCTCTGTGTTCTCCTGGAGCTCCTCGTGGTGAGCTGTAAGTACAGATTTATACTTCAGTCCTACAAAATCCTTTCAGTGCATTAACACAGTATAGCAGCATTGAGTGTTATGGTTTGTGGAGCAACTGTATACTGTACCTTGAGCAAAGGAATGATCTGTAAGTGAAGTTTTTACTGCAAAAAAAAACTTTTTTACGTCTGTCTTTTGATTTTACAATGTATTTTATAATTAAAATAAAAAATAATAACATTAAAAAAAATGTATGGAATATTGCAATGTTATAGATTCAATCTGTCAACCTACAGGAATAAAAATAAATAAATACAAAAAAATAAAATAAAAAATGTTTTAAAATCTCAAGAGAAAAAGAAAAGAGAAAAATAACAAATGATATATATATAATATATATAATTTTTAAATTGCTCTTTCAGTGACAAATATATAATATTTTACACATTTAATAAAAAGCTATATCAATTTTAGATTTTACTGAAGTCTCCTCACGACTTTGTCATTATGGCAAATCTTAGCACATTTCTTTTCAAACTCTACAATATTAAGTCAAAGATCTCAATATGAACTCATAGTTTCTCATCAGATTTGCTTCTCGTGAGAAAAAGACCCAAATTCACCTAAGATCAACATTTTTTTATATAATTTTAGTGACACACTGATGTTTAATAGACATATACTGTAAAATAATAATGCCAAATTTTCTAAGCTTAAATAAATAAATAAAGATTGCTCTAGGAGACATTTTGGATCTGACTTTTAATACGGGGTAGTTTATTTTTAAGCAATTTTGGATGTCTGGCTGAAGTTTTGTCAGTGTTGTGATTTATTTAGTGCAGAAATGAAATATGAGGACAAACTAAAAGTTTACTTTCGTTGATGGATGGGCCCTTCATCCTGACAGCCTGCTCTGAGTGCATCTTCACTGAAGGAAATCCAAAGAAGCCCGAAACAAATAGTTTTTCATTACCAACACGAAAAAGCCCAAAAAAGCAATTATAAATCTTAGCACGTGCAAAAAAATCTTAATCAATCCATCAGATGCTGGAATCTAACGTAAAATCGCGCTGAATAATAAAAAACCACAACAAAGCTGTTTAAATCCCCAAACGCTGTAATTTAAATCCATAAACACTGACGTTCAGCATTGTTTACTGTTTTTCGCTACTTCACGACATAAACAGCAAACAATAGAAGTAGATACCTCTTCATGTGCGGTGAATTCAACGCTTTGTGCGCTTTAACGTTTAGGATTTCCTCACGTTGAGAGCTTCATAAAGCAATCTGATAAAGGTCACGCTGCTGCCAATCCTCGTGAGGTCTAAGGTCATTCAATCAAGGTTGCACAATAGATTCAATCCAGCACGTATGTGTTTCACACATGCAGAATGAAGGCCTGCTAATATTGTATAGGATTACTTAAACCGCGACACGTACAGCTGCCTAATTGTTAAGTGCCGATCGATATGCCCAAGGGCAACATATAGACCAGAGATGACTTTCCAGTCACCTCTCAAATCAAACGCGGCGTCTGTTCTTGACGCACATGTTAGGAAATTATAGTCTTGTGCGGACAGATTTAGATGGGGAAAAAACCCATATTGTTTACGGTGCATTGTTCAGTATTGACTTACTGTAAGACAAATTTTGCAACCTTAAGTTACACTCTCTCCTTCCGAGACAAAGGTTTGGAGTCAGAGCGGCCTCCACGTGTGTACATGTGAAAGGACAATCTAGAGACGGGAGATGCTGTCAGTCAATTCACGTGTCTGCTGGTTTGTTTCTCAGGTCAGGATGTGATACGGGGCCGTATAGTGGGTGGATACGTCCCGGCGCCATACTCCATCAGATACATCGTGTCCATTCAGAGCGCCACGGGCCAGCACTTCTGTGGCGGGACCTTGATTAACAAATACTGGATCCTGACCGCAGCACACTGCAATATAGGGTAAGATCAGCATTAGTGGACACAGAAACTGTTGTAATTGAGCATTTGTATGTATATTGTATACAAGAATTTCAGAGATTCAATATCAGGTTAGTCAGTGAGTGTTTTTCCATTTGGCGAGACTGACTCACCGAACAGATGTTGCGTTCATCTGAGGTGATTGCCATAGCAACAGTTTGGCACTCGAGCGTTCTATGCATTAATATTGGAAGGCACAATGACAAAATATCATCAAAAAAACAAAACAAAAAAAACACCAAAAATGTAAAATATTATAACAAATGAAATGCAGTTTAAATACAGTTTGTACAGTAAATGTAATGATAAAGTGATAAATTAATGATAAAATAACAATGTAGTAATGACTCAAATTCATTCATGATTATTGTAATTTTTAAATAACAAATACTACACAAAAGTAATACTACACAAACTACACAAATAATAATTAACAGCATACAAATAATTTACGTAACAATATGTGTGTGTGTGTGTATATATATATATATATATATATATATATATATATATATACAGTGGGGCAAAAAGTATTTAGTCAGCCACCAATTGTGCAAGTTCTCCCACTTAAAAAGATGAGAGGCCTGTAATTTTCATCATAGGTATACCTCAACTATGAGAGACAAAATGAGAAAAGAAATCCAGAAAATCACATTGTAGGATTTTTAAAGAATTAATTGGTAAATTCCTCGGTAAAATAAGTATTTGGTCACCTACAAACAAGCAAGATTTCTGGCTCTCACAGACCTGTAACTTCTTTAAGAGGCTCCTCTGTCCTCCACTCGTTACCTGTATTAATGGCATCTGTTTGAACTCGTTATCAATATAAAAGACACCTGTCCACAACCTCAAACAGTCCAACTCCAAACTCCACCATGGCCAAGAGCTGTCAAAGGACACCAGAAACAAAATTGTAGACCTGCACCAGGCTGGGAAGACTGAATCTGCAATAGGTAAGCAGCTTGGTGTGAAGAAATCAACTGTGGGAGCAATTATTAGAAAATGGAAGACATACAAGACCACTGATAATCTCCCTCGATCTGGGGCTCCACGAAGATCTCACCCGTGGGGTCAAAATGATCACAAGAACTGTGAGCAAAAGCCCAGAACCACACGGGGGGACCTAGTGAATGACCTGCAGAGAGCTGGGACCAAAGTAACAAAGGCTACCATCAGTAACACACTGCGCCGCCAGGGACTCAAATCCTGCAGTGCCAGACGTGTCCCCCTGCTTAAGCCAGTACATGTCCGGGCCCGTCTGAAGTTTGCTAGAGAGCATTTGGATGGATTTGGATTTGTCGTGTTTGGAGGAGAAAGAATGCTGAGTTGCATCCAAAGAACACCATACCTACTGTGAAGCATGGGGGTGGAAACATCATGCTTTGGGGCTGTTTTTCTGCAAAGGGACCAGGACGACTGATCCGTGTAAACGAAAGAATGAATGGGGCCATGTATCGTGAGATTTTGAGTGAAAACCTCCTTCCATCAGCAAGGGCATTGAAGATGAAACTTGGCTGATCCCAAACACACCGCCCGGGCAACGAAGGAGTGGCTTCGTAAGAAGCATTTCAAGGTCCTGGAGTGGCCTAGCCAGTCTCCAGATCTCAACCCCATCGAAAATCTTTGGAGGGAGTTGAAAGTCCGTGTTGCCCAGCGACAGCCCCAAAACATTACTGCTCTAGAGGAGATCTGCATGGAGGAATGGGCCAAAATACCAGCAACAGTGCGTGAAAACCTTGTGAAGACTTACAGAAAACGTTTGACCTCTGTCATTGCCAACAAAGGGTATATAACAAAGTATTGAGATGAAATTTTGTTATTGACCAAATACTTATTTTCCACCATAATTTGCAAATAAATTCTTTAAAAATCCTACAATGTGATTTTCTGGATTTTTTTTCCTCATTTTGTCTCTCATAGTTGAGGTATACCTATGATGAAAATTACAGGCCTCTCTCATCTTTTTAAGTGGGAGAACTTGCACAATTGGTGGCTGACTAAATACTTTTTTGCCCCACTGTAGATGTCACGAATCTGGTCTGTACTTCCATTCACTCACCACCAGAGGTCACTCGCCATCATCCATCGCACAGATCACACAGCTGTCACATATTACAATTGCACTGATTGCACACGCAGCTCTCACTAATCACACACTCTATTTCAACCCTGGACTTTCCTTCCGTCATTGCCGAGTATTGTATGCATTATCGCTGCCCTACAGAGCCCTGTTAGTTTTCCTAGTCTTGCCTTGCCTTGCCTTGCCTAGCCTTGCCTTTGTCGGATTGTGTTTTCCCCTGCCTGGACTATTGCTGACGTTTTGGATTACCTCTCCTGTCTCGCCCCTTTGGATACTGTTCGCTGATCGTCGACCCACGCTTGTCTCTGTTTACTCTGTCTCGCCCATGTTATACCTGTTTGCCACTGTTTGACCCTGCCTGTTATGACCACGTCTCTTGTCAATAAAAGTCTGCAGATGGATCCGCACGTCTTACGTCTCGTCAGCCCCGTAACAGTATACTCGGCCACACAAGGATCCAGCGGCTTTTCACGCGGACATTGGCCAGGTATGGACATTGCGAGACTGTTATTAACCCTCGAGCAGGGCTTGCGATCGATTATATACAGGAGTACTTAGAGCTCGCATATTTTTCTGATCTGCCGGACTGTGTGCTTATAGATTTCTTTTGCGAGGGCATTAACCAGCCGCTCAAATCATTATTAACCCTTGAAGGTCCCCGTTCGTCTCTAAGGGTTTTTATGGATTATGCTCTATTAACTGTGGGTTCATCGTTCACTGTGGGTGTCGCGGAGGAACGCGACACCGCACTCAATTGTGTGATCGCAACCGCGCAGGAGCACGCTCACAAGATGGCGGTGACAGCGGAGCCCGTTCACAAAATGGCGGCCACAACAACACCCCGTCATGTTCTTGCTGCCAGCCAGTTAAGCCAAGTCACCGTTGATCGTCACGAATCAAGCCAAATCACAGCTGATCTTCAAGTCGCAGCTGATCTTCATGAGCTAAGTCAAGTCAAAGCTAATCTTCACGAGTCAAGACAAGTCAAAGCTGATCTTCATGAGCTAAGTCAAGTCACAGTTAAAGTTAAAGTCAAAGAGTCAAATCAAGTCACAGTTGCTGTTAAAGAGGCCAGTCAATTCATAGTTGATGTTAAAAAGCCAAGTCAAGTCACAGGTGATGTCAGAGAACCAAGTCAAGTCACAGTTGATCTTAAAGAACCAAGTCAAGTCACAGTTGATCTTAAAGAACCAAGTCAAGTCACAGTTTATGTCAGAGAGTCAAGCCAAGTCACAGTTGGTCGTCATCAACCGAGTCACGTCTCAACTGATCATCCAGAGTCACTTCACGCCTCAGCTGATCTCCTAAAGTCAAGTCAGGTCTCAGCTGATCATCCAGAGTCACTTCACGCCTCAGCTGATCTCCTAAAGTCACGGCACGTCTCCGCTGACCGTCCAGAGTCACGGCACGTCTCCGCTGACCGTCCAGAGTCACGGCACGTCTCCGCTGACCGTCCAGAGTCACGGCACGTCTCCGCTGACCGTCCAGAGTCACGGCACGTCTCCGCTGCTCGCCCAGAGTCACGGCACGTCTCCGCTGCTCGTCCAGAGTCACGGCACGTCTCCGCTGCTCGTCCAGAGTCACGGCACGTCTCCGCTGACCGTCCAGAGTCACGGCACGTCTCCGCTGCTCGTCCAGAGTCACGGCACGTCTCCGCTGCTCGTCCAGAGTCACGGCACGTCTCCGCTGCTCGTCCAGAGTCACGGCACGTCTCCGCTGCTCGTCCAGAGTCACGGCACGTCTCCGCTGCTCGTCCAGAGTCACGGCACGCCTCCGCTGCTCGTCCAGAGTCACGCACGCCTCCGCTGCTCGTCCAGAGTCACGGCACGTCTCCGCTGCTCGCCCAGAGTCACGGCACGCCTCCGCTGACCGCCCAGAGTCACGGCACGTCTCGCTGCTCGTCCAGAGTCACGGCACGTCTCCGCTGACCGTCCAGAGTCACGGCACGTCTCCGCTGACCGTCCAGAGTCACGGCACGTCTCCGCTGACCGTCCAGAGTCACGGCACGTCTCCGCTGACCGTCCAGAGTCACGGCACGTCTCCGCTGACCGCCCAGAGTCACGGCACGCGTCTCCGCTGACCGCCCAGAGTCACGGCACGCCTCCGCTGACCGTCCAGAGTCACGGCACGTCTCCGCTGACCGTCCAGAGTCACGGCACGTCTCCGCTGACCGTCCAGAGTCACGTCACGTCCGGGCTGACACACCCAGATCATCAAGGTCAGTCTTCCACTATCCCAGTTTGATGTCTAGTGTGAGGGATGTACCACTGGTGTCTGCACGCACGGCTGGTATCCCCAAACCAACTCACTCTAACCCTCCTGTTCTTATGCATATTCCCCTGTCTGAGGCACTTCCCCTGATGGGAATCGCTTTGTTGCTTTTGGGCTGCGTACACCACCGCAGAACTGCCCGAGGTGGCGGCGCCCGCTGTAGCTTCTCCAGAGGTGGCAGTCCACGCTGCAGAACCTCCAGAAGCGGCGAGGCTCACGTCGACTCCTTGTATGGTGGTGGCACCCAGCAATGAACTCTCCCTGTGTCCTGAGTTTACTGCTGTAGAACCTCCAGAGGTGGCAGCAGCTGCTGCAGAACCTCCAGAGGTGTCAGCGGTATCCGTCGGTGAACTCTCGTTCTGTCCTGTCATGGCTATGGAGGCCGTCAATGAACTCTCGTTCTGTCCTGTCACGGCTATGGAGGCCGTCAATGAACTCTCGTTCTGTCCTGTCACAGCTATGGAGACTATTTATGAACTTTCTGTGTTCCCTGCCTCGGTCCTTGGGTCCGTGCATGTTCTCTCTCCTTTCTATGTCTCTGTTCTCCCTAGGTCCCAGGCTCTGCTGTGGGTTCCTGATCCGTCGTGGTGGACTCCTGCTCTATCTGCTCCACCATGGTGGTCTTCGGGTCCGTCTGCTCTGCTCTGGTGGTCTTCTGCTCCACCTGTTCCGTCTGCTCCGCTGTGGTGGTCCACTATCTGGCTCTGGTGGTCTTCTGCTCCGCCCTGGTGGGCTCCTGCTCTATCTGCGCCGCCGTGGTGGTCTGCTGTCTGGTTCTGGTGGTCTTCTGCTCCGCCCTGGTGGGCTCCAGTCCCGTCGGCTCCGCCCTGGTGGGCTCCAGTCCCGTCCACTCTGCCCTGGCTTCCTGCTCTGCCGGCTCTGCCTTGGTCCCCGGTCACTCCGCTTCCACAGGGACCTGGCCCTCCATCCCACCCCCCCTGTCACGAATCTGGTCTGTACTGCCATTCACTCACCACCAGAGATCACTCGCCATCATCCATCGCACAGATCACACAGCTGTCACATATTACAATTGCACTGATTGCACACACAGCTCTCACTAATCACACACTCTATTTCAACCCTGGACCTTCCTTCCGTCACTGCCGAGTATTGTATGCATTATCGCTGCCCTACAGAGCCCCGTTAGTTTTCCTAGTCTTGCCTTGCCTTGCCTAGCCTTGCCTTTGTCGGATTGTGTTTTCCCCTGCCTGGACTATCACTGACGTTTTGGATTACCTCTCCTGTCTCGCCCCTTTGGATACTGTTCGCTGATCGTCGACCCACGCTTGTCTCTGTTTACTCTTTGTCTCGTCCCCTGTTATACCTGTTTGCCACTGTTTGACCCTGCCTGTTATGACCACGTCTCTTGTCAATAAAAGTCTGCAGATGGATCCGCACGTCTCACGTCTCGTCAGCCCTGTAACAGTAGATATATTAGTGCTGTCGATTAATCGCATAAAAATAAATGTTCTTGTTTACATAATATATGTACGTGTGCTGTGTATATTTATTATGTATATATAAATACATACACATGCATGTATATATTTCAGAAAAATATAAATTTAAATTTATTCATAAAATTAATTATATAAATATAGACATGTAAATATTTTCAAAATATATACTGTGTGTGTATTTATATATACATAATAAATATATACAGAACACAAACATATATTATGCAAACAAAAACTTTTATTTTGGACGTAATTAATCGCTTGACAGCACTAATATATATATATATATATATATATACTCACTCACACACACACATATATTTTTACTAGTGGTGGGCATAGATTAATTTTTTTAATCTAGATTAATCTTGGAATTAATCTAGATTAATCTAGATTAAAATGGCTCATTTGAATTCTGCCAAGTAGATCAGAATAAGTTCACTACTAGTAGTAAACAACTAGCAGTCATCAAGAATTTAATATTGATAATAACATTGAAGACATTGTATGATTATTGCTTAAAGATAAGGTTTTAATAGTTTTAATAGTAGTAGCCTATTATGTTCTGCCCAATGTCTTCAAGTGAAACCGAACTTTTTTTTGTGACGGGTTGCCGTGAATACCTTTACGTTTCTGTGTATATGATATGAGGATAGTTTTTCTCAAATGAAACGCTCGAGTGCTCGTGAAGTGACTCTCAGAGCAGTTCTGGAGATGTTGTTCATGTATTTATGTCCTCATTTAGTGAGACGACAGACGTTAATATCACCGCAAGCGTCACGCGGGCTTCTGTATGAGTAAACAAACCCGCGCGTCTTGCGCCATACATTAACACAGAGACACGCAGAAGTCATATTTAAATAGACGTTTTGCGGCTTATATTTACAAATAGGAGTGGGAGTGTGCTTACTTGTGTGTGCGCTTACGTGTGTGTGTGTGTGTGCGAACCGGGGCGGAACTCCGCTGTGCGCGCGATACAGAGAGCGTGACCATGTAACGTAGAGACAGAAATGACTTCCCGATCTTCATTGGGAAGCTTCTTAAAAATACATTTTCCCTGAAGCAAACCCGGCGGCTTCATAGCTGCATCCATTTTAGGACGCATACACACAGGTTCGAGGACTCGTTCTCGCCCCCTACAGTGCAATTATACATCCGCGCTAAAATATCAGGTGAAAGTCATCATAGCTTGCGTAGTATAGACCCAGCTCCCAACCCAACTTTGAGAATAGATTAACGGCGATATTTTTTTTATCGCCCGATAAGAGTCTCGCGTTAACGCAGCACGTTAACGCCGATAACGGCCCACCACTAATTTTTACATAATATATTATTGTTTTATAGCTGGTCTTCTAGCCTGATCTTAGCTGGTTTAGGAGACTGGTTTTAGAAGGGTTTTGACCACTTCTTCAGCTAGTCAGGCTGTTTTTAGCTGCTCAGGCTAGGAGACCAGCTGATCAATCATCAAAAACCATCTGAACACCAGTTTGACCAGCTTAAACCAGCAAGTATTAAAATAGAATAAGTATTAAAAAACTGGCAGGCAGGGCTGCCATTGATTCACGGTAAAAATATGGTGACAATGATCCAGGCATTATGGGATGACATATTGGCACTTAAAGGCTATATTTTATAACTCATAACTGTATGTTTTAATTGATATAATGTTAATATACTGAGCTACTTGAGCTATCAAAATCTGGATAATACAGGTGGAAAAAAAGAACAGAATTCAACTACTTCAACTAAATAACAGAAAGCGTAGCACAAAACACACTAATGTACATTACTGATAACAAAAATAAGGAAAAGTTCAAATATAATCATGTAATTTCTGAAAATTTACAATTTTGATCATGTATAATAATTCACGAACCATAAGTGTGAAAGTATATTAAAGTGTATTTTAAAGCAGAAGTACCCTGTAAAAAGTGATAAGTTGACTTAACTTAAAAAAATTGAGGAAACCCGTTGCCTTAAAATTTTTAAGTAAATGATCATTAAAATAAGTTAAGTGAATTGTCAAGTTCACTTAACTTTAAAAAAAAAAAATTATTTACTTAATTTTAAGGCAACAGGTTTCCTCAATTTTTTTAAGTTAAGTCAACTTATCACTTTTTACAGTGATACAGTAAAATAGGTTTTGAACTGAAGTTAAAAATCAGTCTTTATGAAAATCAGTGTTGGTTTGTGTCTTTAGAGCGGCAAACATGAGGATCGTGGCTGGAGATTTTTCTGTGGGATTATATGAGGGGACGGAGCAGTTCCGCAGGCCTCATGTTTTAATACCTCACCCACAGTACAACAAAGCCACCAATAACGCAGACATCATGCTCATTAAGGTGAGGCAGTGGAATCAATGCTCCTGTGTTCCTGTGTGAATCATTGATTCCTTTCATGCATATAAAATGAACACTATGATCCGGCATCAAGTCATATTACATGAAGTGATGGATGTGTCTCTCAGTAATCAGTGCTGCAACAATACTGCATGAAGTTTTAATTGTAAACTTAAAATTGTATACTTTTATACTACATAATTTTGATAACATTTTACAAAAATGATTCATTTGTTAAAAGTAGTTACCTAGATTAGTGAACATGAACTAACCATAGAAAAATACGTCTGAAGCATTTATTAAACTTAGTTCATGTTAATTTCAACATTTACTAATACTATCCTGCAATTACGAAAATCAAAAGTTGTATCTGTTAATAATATTTCTTGGACATGAGCTGTAGCATGAACAAATAGTTATATTTTTATGAAATAAAACATTAACAAAGATTAATAAATAGTGTAACAAATCTATTTCTCATTATTAGCTCATATTAGTTAATGCATTAATTATTGTTAACAAATTGGACTTTATAGAGCATAACAGTTTTAGTATAACAGTATAGCATAGATGTTTCAATTTTAGTTTAGATGTAAAATAATACAATATAATATAATATAAACTCTTTAATCTTAAAATATGGAAAAAAATCTATTATAAATATACTTACTACATGCTAAACAAAAATTGTATTGAAAAATAAATATGCTTTGAAATAATAAATAAATGTTTTTGTGTGAATATTTACACAAATTACAACTGCCCTGCACTTCCATTTCCACCATAATAATTTTGTCCTCAGTAAAATTATTTACGGCACTATAAAACATGATCTGAAGAAAATAAAAGTAAAATCAAGGTAAATAGCACTTGTTGTGCATCATTTCCAATCAAGATGTAATTTTTTCAAATTGTGCAAAAAGTGTCATTATTTGAGATGTGAACTGGTGAAAATGTTAGGGTTTCAGAAAAAAAAAAAAAATACTTAATGAATAAAAGTAACATGAACAGCATTTTATTGTATGCTTTATGTGCATTTTTTCTTTCTCTCACCCGTTTAGCTGCAGTCTCCCATCAATGTGAACAGCTTTGTGTCTCTGGCACCGCTGCCTCGGCAGGACGCTATGGTGGCCGTGGGTCGCGTGTGCACCGTGTCCGGCTGGGGCTTCACCACTCCAACGGGAGGAATCCCTGCAACCCTGCGCATGGTCAAGCTGCCCATCGTGTCCAGCACAGTGTGTAACGCCACGGACTCTTTTAATGGAAACATCACAGAGAATATGATCTGTGCAGGATACAGCGAAGGAGGAAAAGACGCATGTAAGGTGAGACAATCGATTACTGCTTCACAGGCACTTAACTTAATGTGAATGGTACAGGACAATGGACTGGACTTTTTCTGATGCTGTTGGAAATCTACTATTTATAAATAAGTGGTAAAAACAAGTATTTTGTAATAAAAAAACTTCTTGGAATAAACTACTGGTAACTATTAGCACAATTTCAGTGATTTACTAGACTTTGTTGTCAGGAACATGGTCATCTTCTATTCAGTCATTATTTGGATGTCACACTGTTTTTGCCAATTATTTTGCCAACAACTTATACATTTAATTGGTTGCACTGCTGACTGGGTCTAATTAAACTTAGAAATGTGTGGCCATTTACTTTAGATATCAGCTGCGAATTAATTAAAAAATAAAAAACGATCCAGTTATATAACCATTTTAAAACTTAAGTGGAGCTCAACTCTTTAATTAACTAGCACTGTACTTGTCTTGTGAAATTGAAAATAAATAATTAAATGTGTGTGATAAATCTTATTCAGTCAGGTTAGAAATATCTGGTATTAATTAAGGACAAAATGAATGAATAAAAATGCACTACTGTTCAAAAGCTTGTTTTTAAAAAAAAGATTTTTAATGTTGGCTCTTATGCTCACCAAGGCTGCATTTCTTTGATAAAAAATACAGTAAAAACAGTAATACTGTGAAATAGTTTTACAATTTAAAAGAGCTGTTTTCTAATTAAATATATTTTAAAATGTAATTTATTCCTGTGATGCACAGCTGTTGATTTGAAAAAAATGTCAGCATCATTACTCCAGTCTTCAGTGTCACACGATCCTTCAGAAATCTTTCTAATAAATATGCTGATTTCCTGCTCAAGAAACATTTCTGATTATTATGAATGTTGAAAACAGTTGTACTGCTGCTTCATATTTCTGTGAAAACCATGAAAAAATAGTTTTTCTTAGGATTCTTTAATAAGTTCAAAAGAACAGTATTTATTTGAAACAGAAATATTTTGTGACATTATAAGTATCTTTACACTCACTTTTGAGAAAAAAAAAAAAAACTATATTTAGCTAACGGCAATGCAAAAGAATAAATAAAAACTAAAAATATATTTTGGCTGACATTGTAAATCTATATATTTCAACCCCTCTCACCCTGGCTCCAATCTGCTACGTAATGCTGACTTTTTAAGACCCAAATCAACTCTTGAATAAAATCCCATCTATTGTTTTTTTTTTTTTTTTTTTGCTGGCATTTTGATGTGTCAAGTTGATGACCTATGACATAAGGGGAGAAAGTAATTGAGAAAGCACATGTTCTCGTGTCGTTGTGAGTTTCTCCTTCTAGATCTAGTTTGGTCACTCTTCTCGCAAAATCATATTAATATGATTGTCTTTTCTGCAGGGTGATTCTGGAGGGCCGCTGGTGTGTGAGGGCCGTGTCTATGGCATCGTCTCCTGGGGCAATGGCTGTGCTGATGCCCAGTACCCCGGCATCTACACCTCCGTCTCGAGGTTTCGTCAATGGATCGATGGAACTATATTTGGCTTTTATGGAAGGTGCCTCAAGTATTAGACTGCAGTGTTACCCCAGCACTCCCCTAATCGAACTTGAAACGGCCTCGAAAACTGCCAACATGAATACTGTTGCTACTTTCTTCTATTTGAAAAGTTAGGACTTTTGATGATTTCCAGACGAGTACAACGCTGTTCTGAAAGAGCACATCTGTTCCTCAACAGCTGGTAGACCTTTTTTTAAACACAGTAGTGTGTGCAAACTGTTCCTTAAATGTGCCATATTGCTGCTTCCCTGCAATATCAGTGAAAACTAACAATAGAAAGCTGAAGGAATATTTAAAAAACAACACAACAAACGCTTTTATATGGAATGGTTTATATACACTTACAGGTGAAATGGATAGTTGTCACCGTCATGTTTTGTCAACCTGTATAAAGCTGCCTTCATGTCATTCATCTGTGGAGCACAAAATGAATAATTTTGCAAAATGCACAAGTCAAGGTTGTGGACAAGAATATAGACAAAAATA